>NC_057861.1:430643814-431843814 GCF_019393635.1 Dromiciops gliroides | reverse complement strand
AAAGCATTTTACAAGGGTTAGTGAGCTTAAGAGTGGTCTCTTCAGCCTTATATTTTTCTGGAGATAATAAGTGTGATAGCTGCCTAAGCCCAGGCACATTTTAACAGGGAATGTGTGGGTCATTTCCCATTGCTATACACTATCCTAAAGTATTGACTTCCAAGAGACTTTCTTGAGGTACCAGGACGTGTCAGGAGACGCCAATATCAATAACATAACAGTTGAGGGCCCCAGGTAGGGAGGGAGCTGAGCTGATCAGAGCTTATCTAAGGCTAATGAATATTCTGTTACATTCCTGTCAGTTAATGGAAGAGGGTAAAAAGATAAATTGTCCACATCATGTGCTGCAGATGGCCTTTAATTGTCTGAATGGCTAAATTCCCTTCCAAATGAGGTGAGCATTTCTGAGGGTGATAGGGGACCCTTGTGCATTTTTTAATATCATAACTTTGTTCCTAAGTGGCTACATGTTTTCTTACTATCTGCTCACATATCTTGAACATCAGTTCGTTTCTTCTTCTTCTTTTTTTTTTTCAGGCAATGGGGTTAAGTGACTTGCCCAGGGTCACACAGCTAGTAAGTGTCAAGTGTCTGAGGCTGGATTTGAACTCAGGTACTCCTGAATCCAGGCCGGTGCTTTATCCACTGCGCCACCATAGCCGCCCCACATCAGTTCTTTCTTAATCATGCTTGTTACGACCGTGTGAAGTTGGAGATTTCTCTCCTTGTCTTTTCTTGTAAAATAAATGGCTTAGAAATTGAATGTGTATAGTTATAATGACTGAATGTGGCTCTCAAGAAAAAAATTTTTTTTTAATTCCCCTTTAGAGACATGAGGGGACTGTGGTTGCAGAACATTGCCTATATTGGCAAATTTGCTTCTATGAACATAGGAGGTGGTTTTTATGGAGCTGCTTAGTTTTTCTTTTTTATTTTTTGTAACAAGAATCCAATGTTGTAAAGGAAAGAGATGCATACATTAAAAATGAAAGTGATATAAAAATAAAATTGCATCAATAAAAATTATAAATGTATAAACAAGTTTCCTGAGAAGAGATAAGGAAAATAGACCTCCGAACTTTCCTTGGAGAGACAGGGCCCTGTGGGTGCAGAATGTTGCTGACACTGCCACGAATGGTTGCTGTGTTGTTTGGTTATGCTTAACTGTTTTTCTTTGTTATGATAGAAGTTTTGCTGTACGGATAACGTGTAAATGTGAAAATGACCGTGATGTAAAAAAAAAAAATGCAACTACTAACTTACAATAAAAGTTCCATCTTTTTTTATTAAAATGCTTTATCAGAACCAGAAGAACACTGTACACTGTAACAGCAATATTGTACAATAATCAACTGCGAATGATTTAGCTTTTCTCAGCAATACAATGATCCAAGGCAATTCCAAAGAACTCAGGTTGAAAAATGATATCCTCCTCCAGAGAAGAAACAATCTTTTTCACTTTCTGTATTTTTTTTCATGGTTTTTCCCCCCCTGGGGTCTGTGTCTTCTTCACAACATGACTAATATGGTAATATGTTTTACATTATTAAACGTATATAACCTATATCAAATTGCTTATTGTCTCAGAGAGAGGGGAGGTGAGATAGGAAGAGAGAAAATTTGGAATTCAAAAAAATTTTTATATGAATGTTAAAAATTGGTTTTTACATATAACCTAGAGAAAATAAGAATTTTATTTTTAAAGTGCTTTATTAAGAAAAGTAGGCTAGTTATGATAGCAAAAATAAACTATATAGGTGGACAGCCCAATACTTGATCTAATATCCATGAAATATTAGAAAGAATCAAGAAGAATAAAAATATATTTGCATGACTGCATATGTATAATCTACATAAGATTGCTCACTTTTGGCAGCTGGGTTCCAGGTCCAGCTTGACCACTCAGTGTCTGTGGATTTCAGGTCAAGTCATTCCCTTCTCTGGCTCTTGGTTCTTCCACTGTAAAATAAGAGAGGGTTTGCCTCCTAAGGTTTCCAGTTACTAATTCCTTGATTCTTTGAACGAACAAACAAACAGGAATCCCACCTCTCAATAGAATGATGGGACTGTAGGTACAAAATTGTCAAATATGGTCAATGTGGTTATTTCTTTTGCACATGTATGTATGTGCAAAATGTAATGCAATATTATGGGGGAGGGTACTGTTGGGAAATGACATCAATAGTTAAAAACAGAGTCAACAAAAAATATATTAAAAAGTAAATTAAAGAAAGGCAAGAAAAAAATAAAAATGCTCACTTTTTCAAGAGGGAGGAGGGACAGAGGGAAGGAAAGAATTTGAACTCAAAGTTTAAAAAATAATGTGGAAAATGTTTATATGTAGTTGAGAAAAAAGTTAAAGATTAGAAGACGGGTCCTAACATGTTGGCCGGGTTCAGTTGAACAATTTCACAGTGTAAGGATGGATGATGGTAGTCTTCATTGGCAGATAAGAGGTGAACAAGGTTTCCACTGAAATAATCACATTATATAAATAATTTATTTATAACCTTCACTTTCAACATCAACTAGACCATCTGAACTTACTTTATCATTGCTTACATGGAAATAAATTAACTTCAACACGGTATGTCCAAAGAAATGTATCCATCACATTCTCTGAGTCCTCATCAGATTTGGTTAGTTTTTTATTCCTATAAATCTTCTCTCTATTTCCAAAGTCATAGTGTGGCATTCCAATGAGTCCTGAGTTTATTTTAGTACTTGACTAATTAAATATGCTTTTGATAACTTTCTTTCAAAGATCCCAGAGAAACATCTCAAGGAATCCCTGAAGTTTGATAAGAAACTTCTGTAACAGATGTTTGAAAATTCTTGCTTGAAAGCAGAGTGTGTTTTTTCAAGAGAACTGGATCATGTTCATTTGTATACTGACACCGTGTCTGAAATATCCTGTGCAGATTCTAATGACTCATTGGTCCTATTCTGGAATGTGATTTCTACCTCCCTCCCCCACATAGAGGAGGAGACAGATACAATTATACATCTTAAAATAAACTCCTCTTGCATCATTTTGCATTATGAATTATTTACATGAGAGACACATCTCCATGCCAGACAATAAGAAAACATGAAGGCAGGGGACTGTGTCTCATCTACTTTTCTTTAAGGCTCCCAATGCCCAGCACAGTGCTCTTCACCAAGTAGGTGTTGAATGGAGTGAATCAATTTTAATTGGGATGTAATTAAATCACTTCCTATCCAGTAACAAATTTTAATCTCTTGTGAAAAGCTAAACAGATCTGAACTTGGTCCAGCCCCATTGTGTTTATTTCTTCAGTTTCTTTTTTTTCCCCAGGGCAATGAGGGTTAGGTGACTTGCCCAGGGTCACACAGCTAGTAAGTGTCAGGTGTTTGAGGCCGTATTTGAACTCAGGTCCTCCTGAATACAGGGCCAGTGCTTTATCCACTGCACTACCTAGCTGCTCCCCAGTTTCTTCTTTAAAAAAAATCATAAGATCAATCATTAGATCTGGAAGGGACCTTAGAAATGACCCAGTCTGAAAACATTGTATCATTTCTTTCAGAGTCTTTCCAGCCTTTGGGATTAATATACACTTGAATAAAAGAAAGAAAGAAAGAAAGAAAGAAAGAAAGAAAGAAAGAAAGAAAGAAAGAAAGAAAGAAAGAAAGAAAGAAAGAAAGAAAGAAAGAAAGAAAGAAAGAAAGAAAGAAAGGAAGAAAGAAAGAAAGGAAGAAAGAAAGAAAGGAAGAAAGGAAGGAAGGAAGAAAGAAAGGAAGAAAGGAAGGAAGAAAGGAAGGAAGGAAGGAAGGAAGAGAGAGAGAGAGAGAGAGAGAGAGAGAGAGAGAGAGAGAGAGAGAGAGAGAGAGAGAGAGAGAGAAAGAACCCAATCCAATCTCCTCATTTTAAAGCTGAGGAAAGTAAGGTCCAGAGAGTTTAAGAGACTTGCTCAAGATCACACAGGCAAGAAATAGCAGATTCAAACTCAGGTCCTGTGAATTCAAACCGACATTCCTACCATTTCATCAGCCATCCCCTTCCAACTTAATTTCTGCCATCCGTGTATTATATTCTGAATAACATTAACAATTCTAAAGTTACTATGATTAGAAAAATTACCAGAACTCAGTTCATTTCTGTAACTGGTTTCTGCCAGTTTTGGTTTTGCTCATCATTTCCTTAGTTTGACCTGCTCCTAACTCCCATTATCGGCTTCCTCCATGCTTGTTGTGGGGCTTTGAGTATTGTTGGAAGTGGGAAGTAAGCTATGCTGACTCAAGTTTACGACAAATCTATGCTACTTAATTATAACTAGGCCCTCTCCACTACATGGAAATACTTTTTTTTTTTTGCTAATCTTTGATTAAATCACAAATTATATTCCTTCAGTGATTCTTTTAAACCTTTTCCCCTTTTCTCAAGCCCCTAATTCTAATTGTATTCCTCTGTCTCAGTACTTCCCCTTTTTAAAAACTTACTGAGAATAATGAAGCCATGGATTTATCGAAGTTCAATTCAACCAGCATTTAATATGTGCCTACTGTGCACCAGACATTGTAGTAAATACTGTGAATGCAAAGATAAAAACAGATGCAATCATGTCCCTCAGGGACCTCACATTCGACTGGAGGAAACAGTGTGTACATAGATGAATCAATATAAAATATATACAGAGGCAGACCCAAGATGGTGGAGTAAAATCAGGAAGCTGCCTGAGCTCTCCCAAATTTCCCTCAAAAAACAACATTAAATTTAGCCTCTCAATAGATTCTGGAGCTGCAAAACCTACAAAAAGGATGGAGGGAAACAATCTTTTGACTTAAGACAACCCAGAAGATCTTCAGGAAAGGTCTTTCTCACCTGGGGGGAAAGGGGAGCACAGCTCAGGGCAGGGGTATCTAGGCAAGCCAGCAAAAGGCTCTTAGTCATAGTACAGATCAGCAGCTGAGGACCCTCAGTCCTAGCTCAGCAAGGTGATGGCATAGTAGGTCAGTTGTGAGGCCCTCCAACCCTAATGCATAAGGCAATATGCCAGCTGGGGTATCTGTTACCCAACAGGCCCAATAGGCTGGGCCACTCCAGTGCAGTAAGCAGCTGAGGCCTCAGAACAGAAAGTCAGTGACTGGGCCCCTGGCCCCCCAGCAAAAGAAGCTTGGAATAGTGCATGCTGTACCCCAGGAACAGAACTCAACTTTAAAAGGCACAAAAGAGTCGAAAATAGGAATAACAAACCGAAAAGAACCTCGCCATAGACAATTGTTGTTTTTTTTTTCTTTTTTTTTTTTTTAGGCAATGGGGGTTAAGTGACTTGCCCAGGGTCACACAGCTAGTAAGTGTCAAATGTCTGAGGCCGGATTTGAACTCAGGTATTCCTGAATCCTGGGCCGGTGCTTTAACCACTGCGCCATCTAGCTGCCCTCCATAGACAATTAATATTGTGACAGGGAGGATCGAAACATAAACTCAGAGAACAACAATGTCAAAACACCTAAATGTGAAGCCTAAAAGGGGGAAGAGGAATTGGTCTCAAGACCAAAAAGCCTTCTAGGAAGAGCTCAAAAAGGATTTTATAAATCAAATAAGAGAGGTAGAAGAAAAAATGGGAAATGAGAGTTATGGAAGAGAAAACCAATAGCTTCAAAAAAAGAAAATAATTCCTTAAAAATACAATTGGACAAATGGAAAATGAGGCACAAAAGCTGGCTGGGGAGAATAATTCCTTAAGAATCAGAATTGGGGGGGGGCGGCAGCTAGGTGGCGCAGTGGATAAAGCACCGGCCCTGGATTAAGGAGTACCTGAGTTCAAATCCGGCTTCAGACACTTGACACTTACTGTCTGACCCTGGGCAAGTCACTTAACCCCCCATTGCCCCACAAAAAAAAAAAAAAAAGAATCAGAATTGGGCAGATGGAAGCTAATTACTCAATGAGACAACAGCAAGAAGTAAAGCAGAATCAAAAGAATATAAAAGTAGAAGAAAGCATAAAATACTTCTTCCAAAAAACAGCAGACCTGGAAAATAGATGCAGGAGGGAAAATTTAAGAATAATTTGGACTACCTGAAGACCATGATTAAAAAAAAAAAACAAGAGCCGGATGGTATATTTCATGATGTCATCAAGAACTTCCCCAATGTCTTAGAACCAGAAGAAAAAATAATCATTGAAAGAATCCACCGATCACCTCCTGAAAGAGACCCCAAAAGGAAAACTCTAGGAATATCATAGCCAAATTCCAGAATTATCATGTAAAGGAGAAAATACTGCAAGCAGCCAGAAAGAAACACTTTAAAGATCAAGGAACAACAATCTGGATCATACAGGACCTGGCAGCTTCAACATTAAAGAATCAGAGGACTTGCAATATGATATTCTGGAGGGCATAGGAACTTTGAGTACAACCAAGAATGTGTGACCCAGAAAAATTAATCATAATCTTTCAGGGGAAAAGATGGGCATTTGATGAAATAGGAAACTTTAAAACTTTCCTAATGAAAAACCCAGAACTGAACAGAAAATTCAATCTACAAATACCAGACACAAGAGAAGCATCAAAAAGAAAACAATTCCAGCAGCATTCATGAGCAGCTCTAAAATAACAAAGCACTGTGGGCAAATGATGAATAAAAGATATTTGCAAGGAAACTAATTCATTCCCAGAGTTTCCAAGAGATAACAGTTAGCAATCAGCTGCCAGGACAACTATAATTATCATCATCATCATCATCATCTTTCTTCTTCTTCTTCGTCTTTCTTCTTCTTCTTCTTCTTCTTCTTCTTCTTCTTTTTCTTCTTCTTCTTCTTCTTCACGTTTATGATGCCCTTTGTAAATATTTTCTCATCTGAGCTTTACTACAACCCTGTGAGGGAGATACATTGTTATCTTCATATGAGAAAACTAAGGCTCAAAGAGGCCCAAGGATTGCCCAAGATCATAGTCAGCACTTTTTAGAGGATAGATCTGAATCTAAGACTTTCCTGGTCCCAAGTCTAGCCCTCTAGCAACTATACAATAATGTTATTTAGGGACAACTAGGTGGCACAGTGGATAAAGCACCAGCCTTGGATTCAGGAGGACCTGAGTTCAAATCTGGTCTCAGACACTTGACACTTACTAGCTGTGTGACCCTTGGCAAGTCGCTTAACCCTCATTGCCTTAAAAAAATGTTATTTAATTAAGGCTTCCTTTAATTTAACCCTCCATCTGTTCCAGCTAGGAGAAAGTATGTTTTTCTTAAAGAGATCTTTGTAAACAATGAAGCCACACAGCTTCACACCAGAAAAAGATTTAAGAGGATTGACTATTAGGGAAAACACCTTTTCTGGGTTAGTTTTCTTGTCTTTTCAGAGGAAGAGGAGAATATGTAAATGAGAAAAAAAACATGAGTACATATTTTAGAATGGATTTGAGTTCTAAAAACAATATGTTAATTATAGAAATCTATCAATACTCCTTATCCCTCTGCTTCCCCTTTTACTCACCTTATTATTATTATTATTATTATTATTATTATTATTATTATTATTATTATTTGCTGGGCAATGAGGGTTAAGTGACTTGCACATGGTCACATAGCTAGCAAGTGTCAAATGTCTGAGACTGGATTTGAACTCAGGTCCTCCTGAGTCCAGGGCCGGTGCTTTATCCACTGTGCCACCTAGCTGCCCCCTTTTACTCACTTTTCAATAAATTGCATACTGCACAAAGATTTTGGGGGAGCTAACTAGAATACTTTGCTATGTAAACTACTTTTAAATTAAGCCTATGTAACTGGTACAGAAGGTGAGTGGTACATATTGACTCACAATAGATTATCAGGAGCTGAATAAAGTTGTAATGCTTATTGATATACCCTCCCAGACCTGATCAGGGAGTCTAAGCACAAGTGAGTTGTATAGAATTAAGATTTCACCAAGTTGTGTTTTTTTTTCTTCCCCTCTATCTTGGTGGATGAGACTTGGCAGGAGGTTTATATTTACTTGGAAGGATTTCAATATACATTTATGATTCTTCTTCAAGTTTACATGAATTGAATGGGCAGAGACCAGAAAGAGAACCTACTTCCTGAGGGCATTGACATCTATTATTATACTGATGAAGTAATTTTGATGGGGCAGGATGAGACCACAATGAAAGAGGTTCTAGATTGGATGGTGGCTCCTACGAGAAACAAGGCATAAGAGATCCACCCTGAGAAAATTAATGGTGTCCCCAACCAATTTAGTTTTGGTGAAAACACTGGAAGAACTCAAATGATGCAGTGAAAAGTCTGTGATAAACTAGTGAAATTCATTCTTCCAGTGTCTCATTTATCTTTTGGTTATACTTGTCTAAATCTATGAAACACCATTAGAGTCCTCAATAATGATTGTTTTGTGGTATATTTCTCCCTATAGTTCTATTATCTTTTCCTTCGGATATTTGGATTCTATTCAGTGCATATATACTTGTAGTGATACTATTTCATTATGGTGACTTTAAGCATAACACAAATATCTTGTTAATTTCTTTTCACTATGTCCATTTTTTTCACTATTGCTTTATCTGAAGTCATCATCATTAAGCCTGCTTTTAAAAACTCAACTGAGGAATAAGAAAATTCTATCTCACCCCTTTAAAAGATAAATAGGAGGCAGCTAGGTGGTGCAGTAGATAAAGCACTGGCCCTGGATTCAGGAGGACCTGAGTTCAAATCCAGCCTCAGACACTTGATACTCGTTGTGTGACCCTAGGCAAGTCATTTAACCCTCATTGCCCCACAAAAAAATTTAAATTTAAATTTAAAAAAGATAGATAGTTGATACAGATAGATAAATGATAGGTAGGTAGGTAGATAGATATAATGGATAGATAGATAGATAGATAGATAGATAGATAGATAGATAGATAGATAGATGGATGGATAGATGAAATGTGGGGTAAATTGGCAGACACAGAAAGCTCTAACATTTGAAGGTCTCCAGTAGGCAGAGGCATTTAAGCTGAGCTTTGAAGGGAGAGAGGGATACAAGAAATAGAGCTGGGAAAGAGGGTATTAGAGAATGACTGTGTAAAAAGCACAAAGTCAGACAATAGAACATCATATGTGGAGAATAGTGAGTAGGCCAGTAAATTGTAGGGGGAAATAATGAAAAATAAGTCTTCAAAGATAGGTTAGAGTAAAATTTCAAGGAGTTTTAAATGCCAAGCAGAGGAATTTGCATTTTATCCCAGAGGCTATTGGGAGTCACTGAAGCTTGTTGAATAGAGGAGATGTGGTCAGTCTTGTGCTTTTGGAATATAAATTTAGCAGCTAGGAAGAATTCTAGAAAGAATGACCCGAGGGGCAGCTAGGTGGTGCAGTAGATAGAGCACTGACCCTGGAGTCAGGAGGACCTGAGTTCAAATCCAGCCTCAGACACTTAACAGTCACTAGTTGTGTGACCCTGGGCAAGTCACTTAACCCCAATTGCCTCACACACACACAAAAAGAATAACCCGAACTTATTGCCTCCACTTTCCTGACTTCTCATGCTAGTTTAATATTGCTATTGTCCCCCCCACCATGAAATGACTCCCTCCATAGCAACCAGTGACCTCTTAATTTCCAATCCAACAGCTTTGCTTTTTTCAAAGACTTGGTTCTCCTTGACCTCTTGGAAGCTTCTTCCTTCTCTCCCCTTCCTTGGCCTCATGACACTTACTTAGGGTCTTGATTCTCTTCCTGAACTCTGATTTCTCCTCTTCCATCTTCTTCAACATGTAAATTTGGGCATTTCCCCAATATTTTCTCAACACTCCTTTTCTCTTTCTGCTGTCTCTTCTTAGAGACCTCATCTGCTTCAATTGGTTATCACACATATGTGGATAACCCTCAAATCTAGGCTCAATCTTTTCTCTGGGATTTAGTCCTATATCTCCAACTGCCCATTGGATATGCCCTCCTGCATAGCCCACCAATGCATTCAGTGCTATATGTCCAAAAATAAGACTTCCATCAACAGAGATGAGTACATTCTTGGTCAGGGTCATTTTGAAAGGACAGTCTAAAGAACAACTACTTATGAAACCACTAAATCTCACTTTTGGTGAATAAAGAGTTTAAAACCTCTATTCATCAATTCAGTATATTATACTAAGAAATACTATGTATGTAAAAAACAGTGCTAGACACTGTATAAGGAAGTGGGGGATCCAAAGGTGTACAAGATGTGATCTCTGTCCTCAAGGAACTCATTATCCAATAGACTCACACTTTTAATTACAATAAATGTTATTCCTGTTTGGTAGTTTTGATTGTGTACAACCTTCCATCACTCCATTTTGGGTTTTCTTTCTTTTTTTTTCATTTGGGGTTTTCTTGGCAAATATACTGGAGTAGTTTGCCATTTCCTTCTCTGGCTCATTTTATAGATGAAGAACTGAGTCAGAGTTAATTGACTTGCCCAGGATCACCCAGCTAGTAATTGTCTAAGGCTGGATTTGAACTCATGAAGATGAGTCTTCCTCGTTCAAAGCCCACTGCTCTATCCACTGCACTGCCAGCTACAATAATTACTCATTTGTAAAATTTTACTAGTTCCTACTAGTCCTAAATGCTCCTAGAACCAGGAGCATAGGGTCATAAATTAAGAAATGAAAGGGACTTTAGAAGTCATATAGTCCAACTCCATTTTATAAATAAAGAAACTAACTAAATGACTTCCACCTCTATAATATATTTTAAATGGAACAAGCTAAGTGTTATACTGAAGGAGCGTCACTTATAGGTGGGGTGGTCGGAGAAGGCGTCATCAAGAAAGACATGGAATTGGGTTTATCACAAATTTAAAATACTTAGTTCCTATTTCTTCCAGCTCCCAGTTCATTTATCAAGCAGAGATTATTGACAGGTTCTAAATTCAATAAACCATTATCCTTATCAGCCACTGTATTCAATAAATTGTCATGTTATGTTTCACATTTGTCCCATTCTCTCCAATTACACAAAATTTACCCTCATTTAGGCCGTTGTCACATCTTTCATTGATTAAATTTCCAATTGGCCTCCCTCCCTTGATCTTCTTAATTATCTAATGTATAGATTCTAAAATTGAGATCAACAAATAGATTATAAGGGGTCCCCAAAAGGACCATGAACCTGGATGGAAAAAGTTGCATCATTATTAAATGTAATCAATTTCCTCTGTAATGCTGCATAGTTTATTTATGCATCTAAAAACGTTATTCTGTGAAGGGTTCATTTAGTAGAATGCCAAAGGAGTTCAGGACACAAAACATTGCATTCTCTTCTCATCTACAATATTCCAAAATCGTAGATCTTACCATGAATGGATGAATAAATGAAAAAATATTAAGCATTTATTATGTGTCAGATACTGTGTTTTTTTGGTTTGTTGTTTTGTTTTGTTTTGTTTTTAGTGAGGCAATTAGGGGTTAAGTGACTTGCCCAGGGTCACACAGCTAGTAAGTGTTAAGTGTCTGAGGCCGGATTTGAACTCAGGTACTCCTGACTCCAGGGCCAGTGCTCTATCCACTGTGCCACCTAGCTGCCCCAGATATTGTGTTAAATGCTAAATCTACAAATATAAAATACATTTCATTCTAAAATACAAAATTAAAATACATTTTAAGGGAGGATACAGCCCATAGAGGGCAGTGATAGTTAGGAAAGGAAGTTTTGATCTGGGGAATCACAAGGGTTATTGAGTTCCTCAAAAGGACAGTGTATTGATATGCCTCCATACATAAGCAATGGTAATATTGACTTGATTATTATGCTCAGAGCCAGAGGTAAAAAATTGGTGGTGGGAATGGGGGATGGGGGTGGGAATGGGGTTATGTGTGTGGTAAAAGACAAGATGGCATATTGGTCCTATCATTCACTGGTCAATACAACTCAGCCCTACAGTGGGAACTGTAAAGCTGAGGGGATTAACTCCCAGAGACAAGATGTCTGAAGGTCTAGTCAGGAGAGTATTGTTGGTGGTGAGAAGTGGGGCATTTGCAGGGTAATATTCAATGACTCTATATTACTTTTAGGTCAAAATACAAAATCCTCAGACTTGCATTTCAAGCCCTCCCTAGACTAGCTCATACCAATGGTATTTCATACTACTTCCCTTCACTCACCCTGTATTTTAGTCTATTCCATCTCTCCCCTCTGGGCCTTTATCCAAATGCTTCCCCATGTCCTTTCTAATTCTAATAGAATCTTTAGCATCCTCTAAAGCACAACTCAGGTGCCACCTCCTTCTTGAGATCTTTCCTCATCTATTGAGATATTGGCACTCTCTTCCTCTCCCAATAGTTTGTGTTGGTTTGCATTTAGTAGGTACTTACTCCTTTGTGTGCATATTCTGTCTCCCAATAGAATATAAGCTCACTGAAAGGAGAGATTATTTAACTTTTTTGTGTGTGTGTGTGTGTATCCTAGTACTTCACCAGCATCCTGTACATTTTGGATCAAACACGTTTTCACTGCTGTAGGGAACTCCCTCGACTAGACTTAGAGAGACTTTTAAACTGCTGAGAAATTAAATGACTTGCCCTAAGTCACACAGTCATCAGGTGTTAACCGTAGGACTTGAACCCAGGTCTTCTACTTTGACCTTGTGTGCACAGCAAAAGAGAGAACTTAAATAGCTGGTGAACTGAAACTGAATCAGCCCACCCACTCCTCCAAGTTCTTTTTAATGAGTAGTAATATCAAGGTGCTTCCAATTAAGATGGAGAGCCCCAAATAATGTGATAATCTTATCGTTTCTATTTTACGATACCCAAATGCCATCAGAAAGCTAAAATGACAGAAAAAAACTAGCAATAGCTTACACACACATACGCATATTACAATTTGGTTTACAAACTTTCCCCTCACAACACTATGAACTCAAAGGTATAGATGGTATCCCTACTTTACAGAAAAGGAGACTGAGACTCAGTTAGGTCAAGTAACTTGCCTATGCTCACACAATAATTAATAGAGAATACACGGGGCAGCTAGGTGGCACAGTGGATAAAGCACTGACCCTGGATTCAGGAGGACCTGAGTTCAAATCTGACCTCAGACACTTGACACTTATTAGCTGTGTGACCCTGGGCAAGTCACTTAACCCTCATTGCCCTGCAAAAAAAAAAAAAAATAGACAATGCACTCCAGTTATCCTCTCTGACTACCCACAGCTCCATATAGGTTGCCTTATCTGTGTTTGGGAGCCCATTGCATCACACTCTACGGTCACCTACAGCTCCACAGGGATTGCCTTGTCACTATCCATGCCCCACCCCCAACACACACACACACACACACACACACACACACACACACAATCTTCCCAGTCTCACACAGCTGTCTGATGCCCTGGGACAACCCTACCTGTAATCAAACCCCTATGAAGAACGATAATCTACTTAAAATTGTTCCTCAGTAATTAACATACTTCTTGCCCATCATACCTTCCCTGTCCTAATGACTCTGAACCCCTTTACTGCCACTATTATGCTGTGGGATCTTTCCATCTGACTTGCAGCTGAAACAGTCCATGTGTGTTATCTCTTCCGTTAGAATGCGAGCTCCTTCAGTGCAGAGATCGGCTGACTTTTCTATTCATATCCTTAGCACTTAGCACAGTGCTTTGCACATAGTAAGCACTAAAAATACTTCATTCATTTATGCACATAGTCTGTGTTACTTTGTGCTATATTTAGTAGATAGTTTCCTGGGTCTGGAGTCAGGATGACCCGAGTTCAAATCTAGCTGTATGACCCTGGGTAAGTCACTTAACCCTGTTTGCCTCAGTTCCCCCATCTGTAAAATAAGTGGGGAAGGAAATGGCAAATCACTACAGTATCTTTGCCAAGAAAAGAAAACCCCAAATGGGGTCACAAAGAATCAGATATGACTGAAAAATGACTGAACAGCAACAAATCAATCTAATAGGGAAAGTACTCTTATTTACTCATCTACATATGCCCCCACCCCAATGTCTAACATGGTTTATTGCCCCAATAGGTGTTTAATAAGTGTTTGTTAAATGAATTTGCTTGAGGGTTTTGCTTTGTCCAAAAAAATCCTCTCTTGGCCACAACTTGAGTGATTGGCCTCAACACATTTAGCCAGGTTGGTCCTTGGACGGTAGACATAGTTTGTTGAATGAATAAATTCACAGTCTGTAAAAACAACAATTTAGACACAGAAAGGCTAAGTGACTTTCTTTAGGTCACACAGACAATTCATTACAAATCTGGTGCTAGAATCCATATCTAAGGATTCTCAGTCTACAGCTCTTCCCATTGGACTATATGTCTCCCAGTGACCAGTATTTGTTAGAGCTGTAATGTCCCAGAACTATGTCTTCCCCATGAAAAGGGAAGGAGGGTTGTGCTTGTTTGTTGGCCTTGCCTCCTGTGAGCAAGAGCCCATCAGGGCTTTCAGAACAATTGTGATCTTTTGTGTATCTTTTATCGAAATAATCTTGCTCACATAATTACCCTTGAAAAAGGTCATATGACATAGATATCAGTGATGTTGTTTGTTTCTGTTTCCCATTAAGCTTAATTTCATGTGATATTTTGGTTCTGTAAAAAAAAAAAAGACATGTAAATATGTTTCATTTTTTAAAAAATAACTGCTTGAGATGCTATCAGTAGCTCCCTCCAGGTATCAAACAGGGATTTAACCTTTAACTGGAGTTTTAGAATTTTTTAACATGCATATGGGATTACTTTGAATTTTTATTTTTCCTTCACAAACTAAATGAGATCCTATTTGTATGATTAATTGTATGACCATTTTCCTGTGATGAAAAGAGACTTGAATTACGCTTGAGAATTTCTCAGCACAGTGGGGCTGTTGTTTGGTCTTCATTTTCCTAGCCAGGGCCTGCTTTATAGTTTGGGGAACAAGACATCAACACTCCTCAGAAGGAGATGAAATGGCCCTGTGTTTTATAAATGGCTTCTCACTAGTGTCCTAAAGGAGTTTAGCTTGCCCTCCATTTCAGGAAATGGGCACAACATCTGTACAAAAATCAAGGCTGGGGGCAGCTAGGTGGTGCAGTGGATAGAGCACCGGCCCTGGAGTCAGGAGTACCTGAGTTCAAATCCGGCCTCAGACACTTAACACTTACTAGCTGTGTGACCCTGGGCAAGTCACTTAACCCCAATTGCCTCACTAAAAAAAAAAAAAAATCAAGACCACTCGAGGCACAAACACAAAGCATAATGGAATTTCTGGGATGCTCTTTTGCCCACCAGTTGGATGGTGGCACTATACCAAACAGGGACATTGAGTTTGCTTTGTAAAATTTGGGCCATGGGAGTGAAGCTTTTCCAAACTTACATGAAATCATTGTCATGGAATGAGGGAATGGATAAATCAGACTAATAGGGATTTTCTGATTGGTAATAGACTGGACCACTTGGTTATAATATATGGTTTCTGGGGCCCCTTTCAACTCTGATTTTTTTTTATTTTGTGGCTAATTGGGATCATTAATTCACTGATACAAAGGCAAAAATACACTTATGATTCTCATGGATGGATAGCTAATGTGACATAAGTGTTAAACTATTATGGGTAATGCTCATCCTACTGGTTCTCAACTATAAATAGCAGGTAAAGAAAATGGCTTTTTCTTGACCTAAAAGAGTCATTCCAAAGAAACCCAAGTAGTTTCAATAGTTTACTCATTGAAAATGCTGTAGACATGGAAAAAATAAGAAAATACTCATTTCCCAGAAGTCTGTAAGCCAAAGGTAGAACATGGAAGAAAGGTACTTAGGAGGAATCGTGGTAAGAAGATGGAACAGTGAAGAAGAGTGTGATATTCTGGGGACACTTCTCAGTAGGGATCAAATAAGCCAAAGAAAAGAAGCCTCTGAGGTCAGATAGGCAGTGTGGTATAGGGGACCTGGGTTCAAATCCTGCTTCTATCTTTTATTAACAAGGTGACCTTGGGAAAACTATTTTACTTCTCTGACTCTCAGTTTCTTCATCTGTAAAATGAAATGTGATCTGCGAAGAGATTATAGCAATATATCACAAGGATCATACACTATGACCAGGATTTATACAAGTAATGCAGGCCTGGTTCATCATTAGGAAAACTATGAACATAATTGACCACATCAATAACAAAACTAACTGAAATCATATGATTATCTCAAAAGATGCAGAGAAAGCTTTTGACAAAATATAGCACCCATTCCTATTAGAAAACACCAGAGAACATAGGAACAAATGGAGCTTTCCTTAAAATGATAAACACTATCTAAAACCATCAGCAAGCATTATATGTAATGGGGATAAGTTAGAAGCATTCCCAATAAGATCAGGGGTGAAACAAGGATGTCCATTATTATCACTATTATTCAATATTGTACTAGAAATGCTAGCCTTAGCAATAAGAGAAGAAAAACAAAAAGAAATTGAAGAAATTAAAATAGTCAAGGAAGAAACAAAACTATCACTCTTTGCAGATGATATGATGGTATAGAGAATCCTAAAAAATCAGCTAAAAAACTACTTAAAACAATTAACAACTTTGACAAAGTTGCAGGATATAAAATAAACCCATATAAATCCTTAGCATTTCCATATATGACCAACAAAGCCCAGCAGTAAGAGATAGAAAGAGAAACTCCATTTAAAATAACTGTAGACAATATAAAATATCTGGGAGTCTGCCTGCCAAGACAAACCCAGGAACTATATGAATACAATTACAAAACACTTTTCACACAAATAAAATCAGACCTAAACAATTGAAAAAATATCAATTGCTCACGGGTAGGCCACGCTAATATAATAAAAATGACAATTCTACCTAAATTAATTTACTTAGTGCCATGCCAATTAAACTACCAAAAATTGTTTTATAGAGCTAAAAAAATAATAATAACAAAATTCATCTGGAAGAACAAAAGGTCAAGAATATCAAGGGAAATAATGAAAAAAATGCAAAAGACGATAGCCTAGATGTACCAGATCTAAAACTATATTATAAAGTAGCAATCATCAAAAAGTATTTGGTACTGGCTAAGAAATAGAGTGGTGGATCAGTGGAATAGGTTAAGCACACAAGACACAGTAGTAAATGACTATAGTAATCTACTGTTTGATAAACCCAAAGACTCTAGCTTCTGGGATAAGAGCTCGCTATTTGACAAAAACTTCTGGAAAAACTGAAAAATTGTATGGCAGAAAATGAGACACAGACCAACATCTTATACTGTATACCAAAATAAAGTGAAAATAGGCATATGTTTTATACATAATGCATGATACCATAGGCAAATTAGAAGAGAACAGAATAATTTACCTGTCAGATCTATGGAGAGGGGAAGAATTTATGACCAAAGATGAGATAGGGAACCTTATGAAATGTAAAATGGATCATTTTGATTGCATTAAAATTAAAAAGGTTTGTGCAAACAAAACCAATGTAACCAAGATTAGAAAGAAAACAGAAAGCTGGTGTGTTAAGATAATGGAATGTGGTAGAGAAGGGTATTTAGCAAATACTCAAAGGCCCACCTAGAGATTAATGTAAACTGAATGTTAACTAGATTGTAAGTACATCTGGCTAGCCCTTAAGAAGGTATTGCTCTCAGAAGCTAAAAACTTTGAACTTAACTCGAGACCACCTTCAAGTCCAGTGAACCAATGGATTTGAAAGATGCTAGCCAATCAGCTTGAAGAACCTCCCATTTCTGGGAGGAGGACATGAAGGAGGAAGTGGAGCTGGCAGGGAACTTCTTCCTCTTTGGGTTTGAGACATCAGTGATGGTGGCAGGACTTCATGTGGGAGATTAGGAAGGCTAGGATTTCCATGCTATAAGAAATCTGTTCTCAATCATTCTCTATTATCTTATATCTTTTAATAAACCCTTAAAAGCCTAAACTCTTGGTGAATTTACCAGTGATTTTAGCCAGTTTCCCCCCAAAACTGGGGGGGTGACAGATTAGAACCCACATTTAGATTTTTTAAACAACACAGTTTGGCTGACCACGGAGAGGAAAGCTGAACCTCGATCTCCTAATCTTCCAGTTTGGTAAGAATTTTTTTTTTACTTATTTGCACATATGCCTGTCTCTTTAAATTGGGTTTCTCTTAACAGCTAAGCACCTTGGTTAAGTATATATTTTAACCCTTAAGTATTCTTAACCTCCTATTTTCAAGCCTCACTCCTTTTTACAAAATGGACCAGGGACTGTGGGACCAAAGAGTACTAAGCCTCTTCTCCTGGCTTTTCAACCAGGCCAAGAGTGACCTTTTGTTTAAGTTTTGTCCTTATGAATTCGAATGTTCTATTACTATTTTAATTTTAATTTTTACTTTTCTTTGTGTTATAATGAGGAAATTTTTGAATTACATACAGGGGGTGAAAGATAGTACATTTTATATCATTCAGGACTTCCCCCTTGAGAAAATAATAGAACCCACATTTAGATTTTTAAACAACACACTGGGAAACAATTTTTATAGCTAGTGTTTCTGATAAAGGCCTCATTTCTGAAATATATAGAGAACTGAATCAAATTTATAAGAAGGCAAGTCATTCCCCAGTTGATAAATGATCAAAAGATATAAATAGGCAGTTTTCAGATGAAGAAATTGAAGTTATCTATAGTCATATGAAAACAATGTTCTCAATGACTATTGATTAGAGAAATGCAAATTAAAATTACTCTGAGGTACCACTCACACTTATCAGATTGGCTAATATGACAAAAAAGGAAAATGATAAATGTTGGAAAAGATGTGGGGAAATTGGAACACTAATACTAAAAGGCAACAAAGCTATCTCCAAGACTTGGTTGGCCCTCTCAGACACAGAGCAAGGCAGGCTACACTTTCCTTGATGCAATTTCCTGGTACCTTCTGGCCACATTGACATGGTCTCTTGGCCACTGAAGGGCATACAAATACCTACCTTTGCCGGGTCAGAGAACATCAGATGTGGTGGTTGTCCCAAGACTTGTTGAGTCACCACAATCTTCCCTACTGATCAGAAACATTTCCAAAAGGAGATGAGGTGAATGGAGGGAAGGGGGGTGGGGCAGCAGTAATGAGGATGAGTGTTGCATCCACCAGAGATAAGTGCTAGAGTATCTTTGTTGAATATTCTTTCTATGTTTTAAGCAAACCTCCTTCTTTTAAACTGTTCAACAAGCCATGAGTACTTCATTTTGTCCCAATGACAAATGTGAACTAAGAGAGTACTGACCTGACTTAGTCCTGCCCCTAACACCCTCCACCTAACTTGCTTTAGTTGATACAGGGTAGGTCAGCTAGAAGCTCCCACATGAACAACATGATGTATGGTTCCCAGAACAACAGACTTCCCATGCAAATGATGTCCTCTCTCTGTACTTCAGTTTTCTCTTCTGGAAAATGAAAGGTAGAATAAGGGAGTTTTGACTAAGCAATCCCTACTTTTCCTTCTGGTTCTAAATTCTATAATCCTAACCTCCTGGGCACCAGCCAATTCCCTAATACTCTCCAGCTCTACACCTACTTTCTATTTTCAGCTGTAAATGTCACTTATGTCCTTAAGGGCTCAGAGTCACACCCTATCAGAGAATTCTATCACTAAAAACTTTCTGCTTAAAAGGAAGGAAACACTGGTGCTAGGGCTGAGAACCAAACCTGAAAGGTGATGAAGAAAATAAATAGAAACATCCCCTTGTCATGTAAATCATAATATTAATCAGAATTAGAGAGCAGGCAGGAATTTTAAAGATTACAATATCATTGGGGAGGGCAGAAGAAAAAAAGGAAAAAAAGAAATTTATGTGATAACTTTTTATCATATATTTAAAAGGAATAGTAAGTTGTACATAATAGATTTTCAATTTCATGTGGAATCATCTTTTTTATTATATTATGGAAATGCTTGTTTTATTTCGTAAATTAAAAATAAATTAAATTAAAATTTTAAAAAGTAGGATTGGAGAAGTAGGAGGTAATTTAATGCAACCCCCTCATTTTACAGTTAAGGGAACCAATGTCAATAGAAGTTCAAGGACATGTTCAAGGTCACACAGATCATTGCTAGGAGGTTACCTGACTTTCTCTACTCTACCATATTGCCTTTGGAGGCCATGGCACTGCAGCCCAATTCCTAAGTTGAAGGCTGTAGAGAGTCCTTTAATATCATAGAGAAGAAACATGGTATGTAGGACAGCCAAATTTCTCTGACACATACTGACTATGTGATCCTGGGCAAGTCACTTAACCCCTCCATGCTCTGGGTAGTTCTCTAAGTCTATAATTCCCAGAGAAGGTAAAGTCCTACATTGGTAGAGGGAATTTCTTTGTCTGGGTATTCCCTATACAAATAAAATCCAGGTCATTTGAATGGTATATTGACCCATTCACTTCCTAACTATGTGGTCTTGGGGGTGTTAATTTCCTCATTTGTAAATTGGGAGTAATAATGCTTGTCCCACCAAGGGATTTTGAGGAACTTTTTCTAACATTTGTTGTTGTTCAGTAATTTTCAGTGTGTCCAACTCTTTGTGACCCCATTTGAGGATTTTTGGGGGGCAAAGATTCCAAACTAGCTCACATCTCCTTCTCCATTTCATTTTACAGTTGAGGAAATTGAGGCAAATAGAGTTAAGTAACTTGCCCAGGGTCACACAGCTAGTAAGTGTCTGAGGCCAGATTTGAACTTAGGTGTTCCTGATTCCAGGCCCAGCACTCTATTCACTGGGCCACCTAGCTGCCCCTTCTTGAAAGACAGAAAACATTTATAAATGAGAGTTTCTATTGTTATTATTATTAAGAATTCGATCCCGGGGCAGCTAGATGGCGCAGTGGATAAAGCACTGGCCCTGGAGGCCGGAGTACCTGAGTTCAAATCCGGCCTCAGACACTTAACCCTTACTAGCTGTGTGACCCTGGGCAAGTCACTTAACCCCAATTGCCTCACCAAAAAAAAAAAAAAAAAAGAATTCAATCCCCATGAGTTTTTTCAGTGGGTTATTTACTAAAGAAAAACAACTGCCTTTGTATCCTCCCTCAACCAATTCAAAGATAAAACCACTAAGTTATCTTATTGCTTATGGTTTTGAACTGTTTCCAATTTCTACCAATTGTGATTTATTTCCCGTTTGATGAATTCTGTCTGATGCCTACAGTCTCAGATGGAGCACTGGAGAAATAAATTCAGAAGCTACTCAAATGATAATCCTAGTTTAACCACTTGATATGGGATGGTCATTTTTGGATTTTGAATTCATCTCAGGTGATAAGAAATTTCAGATAATTAATTCCTTAATATTCAAATCTGACTCTACTATGGCTTGGTGGGATGTTACACAAATCATGATCAGGGTATAAACTATTGGAGAGTGAAATGAACAAAACCAGATGATAGGTTCTGGAGTTCAGGGCCTGAGTTCAAATATGACCTCTGATACTAATTGCCTTTGTAACCTCAGGCAACCTCCCTGGGCCTCAGTTTTCTCATCTGTAAGACAATTTGTTGACCTCTGAAGTCCCTTCCAGGTCTCAATCAAGGGTCTTAAGATTTTATGATAATATATAAATTAACTACAAGTAGATCACTAGAAGGATGTTGAACTCCAAGTGATTAAAAAAGCAATTATGGCCCTGCAAAAGAGATGATGACACATACATTCCTCTCTTTTCTTGGCAGAGGCAGAAGGCTGCCAGGCAGACTGTCACATACCTTACCTACCTCAGTCGTGGTTGCTTTTGCTGAACGGAGGCTGAACTTAGAGGTAGGGAAGGAATAGACAGTGTGGGGATGAGGAAGAGTAGGAGTGGGGAGGATGTCTGCAATCACTGCAGTATGAAAACAAGAGGCTTTATTAAAACTGTTTTTAAATTATGAAGAAAAATCACAATTTGGGCCAGTGACAGCTTTGAAGTTTGGGGCAGGGGGTGGGGGTAGGAGTAAAAGAGGGGGAATGTCCCTGAATTGCTAAGATCCAAGAAAATGATCTGTATGGAGGGTGGAGCTTGTAGGAAGTTTCTTAGCACTCCAGCGATGACTGTGATCTTTTGGTTTTGCCTATTTATGGTTTCAATTTACCCAAATAAAGGCCACAAGGAGATCAGGGAATGGAAATTTTTGTTTGTTTGCTGTTAAGATGATTTTCTGTTTGAGCCCCTCTTGCTGTTTTTTCAGACCGTATTTTTCTCCAGCCCATTTCATGAAGGGCATGTAATATTTTGCATGTAACATGCCAATTGAATCTTAAGTACAGTACTATTCTGTATAGAATTGAATTCAGCATAAAGTAAATCCATCTTGAATACTGCCTGAATAATTATACCAAAATACCAAAAGAGTGGTCTTTTTCTATAGCAGTCTCATCTGTAAAGGAGCAGAGACACCCAAGGAGATTATCATAGTGGTGATAGCCATTATCCTGGTCCTATTTGACAAGGAGGATCACCAATCACCCTGGTGGCTAGGGTGATCTGCCTTGCCAACCAGAAGTATTAGGGCAGTGCAAGTTTTCTTCTGATCTTAGAGAGCCCACCACCTTTCATCCCCCAGCTACACCTCTCTCTAAGTAGATACATAGGCTCATGATCCAAGAGTTGTAATCATTGCAGACTTACTCTCTCTAAATCCACTATTGAGCCCCATCTCTTGCAAATGGAGCTCTTTTCTAACTTGAAATGTAGCCTTAGGAATAATAGACAAAACCAAATAACACATGCTGAACTGTATCAATTATTTTATTCTTTGTATAAAATCAATACAAGCAATAGACAGTGAATAATAAAACATCTACCACAGGTCTGTGCCCTACTAAGCTTCTGTGCTCAGAAGCTAACAATTGTAGGAAATGCCTAAAACTGTTTGGTGCCCTAAAACTGCTGCTTCTGCCCCTAGCAAAGGAGCACAGACAATGTGATACAGAGTTGTAAGGGGTAAATTTAGTATGGGGAGAGTTAATTGGGTGACTTGCTGTAATATTGGGCTAAGAAAGGAGATTAACAGTCTCTCTTCAAAAAACAAAACAGGGTTTATTAATAGGAACAAATTTAAAACACCAGTAAGGTTAATAGAAGTAGCGACAATGAAAAAGGGAATAGGGGAAGGAAAAAAATACAACCTGCAAACTCACCACTACCCAGAAAAGCAGTTTCAAAGAGAACCAGCTGCGCAGTATCCCTCTCCCTCTCTCAGGCACCAAAGTCAACTCTCCTCCCTTCTCTTTCCCAGAAGCCCCCTCTCCCACACGAAACAGGGCTGACCACACTCATAGCTCCAAGCTAATTGGCTGGCAGCCCTGATTGACAGAACTTACAAGTGCCTCTATAGAGACAAGTTCCAGACTCCAAAGACCACCTGATGTGTCTTCACCTGACTTCTCATCATGGTGGGGCTTCCCTCATTATAATTTGGCCAGGCCCATGCAGGTGCATGGGTGTCTGGCTCAGGGCCAGCATTCACAGGTGCATACTGGGGCCTCCAATCCCAGCCAAAGATGGGGTCACTGAAACCCCAAATCACAATCAATTCCTTGCAGAGTACAACTACTACTTGACTCATATATACTAGTAGGGCTAATCCTTAAATTCAAGGATTCTGGACTCAGCACCTCTAAGTTTCACCTTAAAATCATGGGGCATGGAATCACGATATGATGAATCTGGGAAAAGACAGAAGTTCCCAAAGGTGGTGTCTTACTCTGTGTCAGGTATACCAGCAGGGATCTCTGACCTCTTCTTGCTGTATCTAATTTATTATTGACAGAGTAGGTCAGAGATAGTCTCCACTCTAATTATCTTCTTGCTTCCTCTGTCCCTTCCTGGACTTGTCTCTGACCTCAAGCTCTTTCTTACTCTACCTGAAGCCAAAGATCTGACACTCATGTCACTCACTAGGGAAGGGGACTGACAGAGCCAGTAGGGATGCTTTGTCCATCGCATTGCTTATTCAGTGATAACTATCTAATGAAGCTTCCATGTTAGTTCATTCCAAATTAACTTCTTAAAAATTAAATTTAGCTTTAAAACCCTCCTAGTAAAGTCAACAGAATCAGAACCATCTGCACATTGACTACAATTATTTTTTTTCTTTATTCTTTTGAGAAAAAAAAATTAAGATGAAAAACCCAGAACTAGTAGTGAACCTTTAGACTAATTGGCAAGGGGACCCATAACAGATGCATTGTTCATTCATTTTGTTTTACCCAGTTAAACACAAAGGATTTTATATAAGATTTTACTGAACTTTTGCCAGTTTATTTGATGATTTGTTTTTGTCAATGATTATTAAGTTTCTAATGAAAATAATTTAAATGTGAAAAACCTACTTGTATTCATGTTCTACTGCTGCCCGTGATAAATACCAGCCTGTGCCTCCAGGCCTTGGATTCTCATTTCTCTTCATCGGTATATCCCAGGTATTGTGAGAAAAGATAATAAAGAGCTACATTAGATAAATACATAGATATTATCATTAATTACAAAAACAAAAATTCATGGGGATATAGAAGATAGGGTGGGAGAGTGGGCACTGACTGACAATGGAGCTGTAAATCTTTTCTCCTTTTCCAGTGGTGATGCATATAAGGAATGGGTGTTGGTCAAATGTGAGACAGGCTTGAAAAACTAAGTCCACAGGGGATGAGGCACCTAAAGGTTACCACAGATCAAGGCAAGTCTTATGGGTTTGTGATAGAGCCTTACTCACAGGTTAATTGGAAAGGAAAAGGTGTATGAGGAGAAAAACATACACCTATATAAAGGATACCCTCTCCCAGATTCTGGTTGACATTTGTTCTACTGTGTCTAGGGGCTTTTTTGATTCACTTTAGATTCTCTCTCTCTCTCTCTGTTTCTCTGTCTCTCTCCCATCTGCCCTTCTTATCACTTGAGCTAGCTAAGGAATACTTTTGCAGAGTGGCAGCAAATTGATTGTGATTCTTGGGTTGTTAGTTTTGGAATGGGTGGTAGGGAGAGGGAGATGATTAGTTCACAATTCTGCTACTTCCCCAACTCCTCCTGTCTCATTTGAAGTGGTAGTTTGGACTCTATATTAGAACAAAACGAGTCATTCATATCCTCAAACAGTTAAAGGATGATTTACTAAGCTGTAGGAGGAGGCTATTCACCAAGGATAGGCATTGAGAATTCCTTGAATTGATTCAGATGAGCAAAGTTCCTATCTCCATCTACCAGCCAAGCATCTCAGAACCCCACCAGTGGGTGCTCAGGTGATGAAGTAACATCAACAATCTGGGGCCTTGGTCCCCTAAGCTAACCAAGTAGTAAGGAATGTCTCAATGCCCTTCAAGAAAAAAATGAGCCTAACCTGCTTGAGGGAAGAGGTTAAGATGTTGCTATTACCACACCATCATCTCTATCAGTACTATTAAAATTGACCATGCAACAAGGATAAATGGTCATTCATTTTGTCTTTATGAGAAATGAGAATAAATAGCAGTAATGAGGAAAGAGTTGTAGTTTGTGGACCAATGGAGTTACTGCAAGTACTTCTAGCTGCAGCAGAATTCTAGCTGTTTTAAGATTCTATCCTTCTAAAGGAAGAGTGTAAGCAAGTTGCAAATTAATGACAGCTGCTTCCTTCCCTAATTTAGAGTCAAAGAAGAAGGGGATTATTTGGGGGAGAGGACATTAAGTCTACCAGCATAGTGTGCATCTATTCAATTCAATTAACATTATTAAGCACCTACATTGTGCCAGGCACTGTACTAAGCACTGGGATATTCATAAGAAAAAAAGATGGTCCCTGCCCTCAAGTCTACAATCTAATGAGGAAAAACAACTTTCCAAGAGGTGTAATGTTCAGTGGAGTCAAAACCAAGCAGTGTTGCTGATGGAAAATAGAGTTAGTTACCTGGAAAGTTCTGATCTGGACCCTCTCTAAAGGAAGGTTTGGGGAGGAGTTTAGTGTTCCACCCTCCAGCTAGAGGGGAGATACCATTGAGGGGTTGAGAAGGTGTTGAGTATCAACACTGAATCAATCTGCATGGTAATGAGATTCAGGTTATCAGCTTATCCTGGGTGGGACATGATGTTTTAAGGAGTCTAAAAGAAGAGCTATTGATAGAAAGTGGAGAGTTACTTGAAGCTTACTTGAAGTTACCTATGTAGCAAGGCACTTGTCACCCTGAGTAGATGCAACACTAACAGTACCCACTGGTCCCTGTCTCTCTTTGTGGTGAGAAGGGATGAAGCTATGGAGAAGAATGCAGAATCGGTATCTGGCCACCTGATCCCAAGATGGAGAGTAAACTCCCACCTCTTCTGATTTAGTTGCACTCTTCTAGCATCTTTAAGAAATTTTTACAAAATAGTTCATTTTCATCTTGTGATTAGTTGGTGGGTTACAAGGTATTATCTTCATGACAATTTAGAATAACATCCCGCCCCAAGTCCAGAAATTTTGCAGTCCCTTGCAAAAAATCAGATGGAGCAAACTTGGAATCAGTAACCATTCAATTCAACATTAACACTTTAAAATAATAAGGGTGACTCAGGTAACAACCCAACAGCGCTATTAAAAACAAATGGACATTAACAATATATGTGCTGTAGTATTATTCAGATCATCACTTGATGGGGCTATTCAGTGATTAAGTATCCAAGTTGCATGCAGTATATAGCCATTCCCATTCCCCAAATATGTACATATCCATAGTACACAAGTAGATAAGCATTTCCAGAAGTAAGCTCACCAAGCCTTCTTTGGCACTCAAAGTAGACAAAGTACAGTGTACAGGCTCTAAGGAATGAACCTCCATTGGCCAATACTCTCATCGCTTGTACAATGAGGGAGGTGGATTGGATGAGCTCTAGAGTCCCTTTGATATCTATATCTTTGATCCTATAAGTCTATGAATGCTCAGTGGACCATAGTATTTATAGTGAGGGAAAAGGAAAGGCATATAGGGGGACCCAGTAGTCATACAATCTCATTCATGTATGAAGGGCTCAAACAAGCAAAGTAGAATGGCTGTCCAGGCAAGAGGCAGCCCTAATGAACAGCCAGTAAATCACCATATTAGTGCTACAAAAGAAACATCAAACCATATGCAACTCACAAAGAACAGAATCTACAATCTCATGTGGTGTATTTTATGACTTAGAAGCAGAAGCCTGCTATAGTATGATGGAACTCATGGGAACTTTAGACCCGGAACAACCTTAGAGGTCATCCATTTCAGCTTTCTCATCTTGTATATAAGGATCAGAGACCCAGAGAGACAAAGTGATTTACCCAAGGTAACATAGGTGGTAAATAACAAAGCTAGAATTCAAACCCAGGCCTTCTGACTCTAAACTCAAGGCTCTTTCTACAATGAGATGTATTTCTAAAAACTATGCCTTTATTATTAATAATACATGGGGGGAAGGGGCAACTAGATGGCGCAGTGGATAAAGCACCAGCCCTGGATTCAGGAGGACCTGAGTTCAAATCCAGCCTCAGACACTTGACACTTACTAGCTGTGTGACCCTAGGCAAGTCACTTAACCCCCATTGCCCCACCAAAAAAATAAATAAATAAATAAAAATAATACATGGGGGAGGGGAGAATTATTCCCTAATGTAAAATGTTCTTGTGATGAGCTTCTCCACTCTTAGGCTGGTTCTCAGGTGACATACAGATTATTATCATGCCAGTATTCTGAAGCAAGTCCTTCCAGTTTGGTAGGAACTTACAGTGTTTGCACTTAACTGTCAAGTCTTAGAGGATCTAGGATAGCCTCCACATCAGGATGAGAATTAGAATATGATTTCAGTGGTTGAAGATGTTGGATTATACTGGCTTAGTGTCTTATAAGATATGGTATTTGAACTGCCCATCTAGTAGAAATAGCATTGAGGGAAGGCATTGTTAAAAGAGCAAGCACTGTCAAGATTAATTTTCCAAAGCAATGAGCGTCTATTACAAACAAAGTATGTTGCTGAAATGGTTACCCACTGCAGCTCAATCTTTCCCCAGATTTCAGTGTACCATCTTTCATCCTTCTTTCTTACCATGGGAAAGAATCTCATGTCACAGGGCCAATTTATTTTAGGGATCAAATACTCACCAGTTTAGTGAGTCAATTTTCTGTGATTACCATTGGTACAACTTTCAAATCCAGTGCAGCACTGACTTCCATTGTGACTTGAGGTATCAGACAGGCTGTTTAAAGTTCTCTGAGTTCCATAGCTGGAATCCTTTATTCAATGTCCTGTGTTCTGATTCTTCTTCACCCCCTATGTCTGCCAAGAACAGTCTACCTGCAGCCTCTTTGTTGGAAGGGCAAAAGATAGAAAACTCTTAGTGAAACTCTTGGCTTCAGTATTATGAGATTTAAGGTCAAAAGGGACTTTAGAAATCACTTAATCCAACTCCTTCATCTTTGAAATGAGGACACTGAGACTTGTTCAAAATCATTTAGATAGGAAAAACAAAACCACATTTTGAACCTATGCCTGTTGATTCCAGATGCCCATGCTCTTCTTCTTAAGGGAGACTACGGAGTGGAAAGAGCAAACAGTTAAACCTTCTCTCCCTCTCCCTTCAGGGCAGTAATGTTGCTTTTTTGACATTCACATTATGATTTGGAATTTGGCAACCACTGAAATATGAATTTGTCATTTTCTGATGATGAGATAAAATAGAAAACTTTGGAAATTAATTCAATCGAATTCAGTTTACACTGGTCTTCCTATGTACACTGCTCTGCCTGCTATGAGTCCAAAAGAAGGTGAGGTGAGCTTATTTCTGGGAATGAATGATGGAAGGGCCTTTTCCCTCCTCACTTCAGGGCACACATATGTATCTTCTGACTATTTCCTGTATGAGCAGTGGAGAGAGGTATTGAATGCCATTAGGCTCCTCTCATGTGGCAAAATGCCTGGCACTGATTCTGCTAAAGCTGAGATTTACAAGGCAGGGGGTCCACTGCTCATACAGAAGCTGACTGAAAACTTCAGGGTTATCTAGCAAGCAGAAATTATCCCCCAGGAGTTCAAGGATGCCTCCATTGTCCATCTTTATAAAGGAAAAGGATGTAGGTTGTCCTGTGACAATCATCAAGGCCTTTAATCTTCTCAGTTATGAGCACTTGTGGAAAACCACAGTGAAATCTCGTTGCCTGGAGTTTAGTAGTATTGTATGTAAATTCCATGACAGCATGCTTGCATGGGTTATATACTCTTCATGTTCTCATACTGCCCCAGTCACCAATGGAGTGAAGCAGAGATTTGTGCTTGCTCTCATGCTTTTTAGCATGATGTTTTTAGCAATGCTGTTGGATACCTTTAATGAGTACAAAAACGGTATCAAGGTCAACTACTGCACTGATGGTAAATTATTTAACTTGAGAAGGCTATAAGCCAAGACTAAAGTGCAGGAAGAGTTGGTGTGTGACTTTTTGTTCACAGAAGATTGTGCATTCAACACAGCCTGTGAGGCTGAGATGCAATATAGTAGGGATCTGTTTTCTGCCACTTATGCTAATTTTGGCCTGACAACTAACATCAAGAAAACAGGTTCTCCACCAGCCAGCACTGTGCCATCTATATGTGGAACCTTTGGTTACAGCAAATGGAGAAATTTTGAATGGTGTGGATAAGTTCTTACCTTGTCAGTATACTTTCCAGCAGCAGACACGTAGATGATGAGGTTGATGGATGCATTGATAGAGCTAGCTTGGTATTTGGGAGGCTCTGAAGGAAAGTGTGGGAGAGAAGAGGTGATAGACTGCCTACCAAACTGAAGGTCTAATGGAGCTATTCTGCTGACCTCATTGCTGTATGCCTGTGAACCTTGGACAGTTTACCAGTGCCATGCCAGGAAACTGAATTGCTTCCATTTGAATTGTCTTAGGAAGATTCTAAAGATCACCTAGAAAAATAAAGTAGTGGACACTGAGGCCTTTTCTCAAGCTGAACTGCCAAACATTCCAACTCTACTTGCAGAAAGCACAACTCCAATGGGCTAGCCATATTGCTTGAATACTAAATATATGCTTGTCTAAAAGACTACTTTACCGAGAATTCACACAAGGCAAGTGTTCACATGGAGGTCAGAAGAAGCAATACAAGAACACTCTCAAGGTCTGTCTGAACAACTTCAGAATTTATTGTGAGACATAGGAGACCCTGGCAGAGGACAGCCCAGCATGGCAGTCTGTATCAAAGTAGGCTCTGTGCCATATGAGAAGAGCAGAATTGTGGTAGCTCAAAAGAAATGTGAGATACACTAATTAGAGATGTCTCCACTCCAAATGTTTATATGGACTATTTGTGCCTGACTTGTGGTAGAACCTTTCAAGCTCTTATTAGTCTGATCAGCCACAGATGGACTTATCATACATTGACTCAGATATAATGATGCTATCTTGGTCCTCTTTGAGTATGAACAACAACTGATAACTGAATGAATTATTTTCACCAACTTTCCCCTATACTACTGTAAAGAATTAATTGTTATTTGAAGTTTTTATGCCTCAGAGAGTACTGGCCTGGGGCTCCACAAACCGCACGGTGCTCCACCCACTGGTTGTAGCCGTTGCCAGGGCTCTGGCACCTTATGTCATCACCACTCGACGAAGCCTACATGGGCCTGGCAAAATTATAATGATTGGAAGCCTAGTGAGGGCAGTCATGTGACTGTCAGAGCGGCCATCCCATTGGCTGGGACTGTGTGGGGTGTTTCTAGGTTTGGGGGAGGAGAATTAGGCATTCTAGGTGGTAGCTGGAAAGCGACAGGCACTCTGCTGCGTGTTTTCAGCTGATTCCTGGGCGGTGGTATTTTTCAGGTATTATAATTTCCCTTTCCCCATTTTTATTTCCTTTCCCTCGATCCTACTGATCCTGTTTGTGTGGGGTTTTTTTAAGTTCGTTCTTGTTAAAATAAATCTTGTTCTGTTTTGAGGGAGGCTGCCGGTCTCCTTCCTTGTCCCAATATTGCGGCGAGCCGCTTAGCTAGCACTCCCCAATTAAAAATTGGTCCCCACACTACAATTCTCTCCCTCTTCTTCCTCTCTACCTTTGGACATCCCTGGCTTGCTTCAAGTCTCAGCTAAAGTCCAACCATTTTCAAGTAACTTTCACTGTGCTCCTAAATCTTATTTACTGTTGTTGTTGTTGAGTCATGTCCGTCTCTTCATGACCCCATTTGGGGTTTTCTTGGAAAGGATACTGGAGTGGTTTGTTTTCCAAGTACATATTGGTATGATCAGCCAGTTGGACACACTGTATATCAACCCCAACATTGTAATGTCATTTTGGTCCTCTTCAGGCATGAGGAACAAAAACAACAAAATGCACAAGAATCCTGTTAATTTCACATTCCTGTTGAGAAATTAAAGTGATCAAAATAAGTGGGGATACCCATAACTCTGGTCATAATGGGTGGACCTCATAGGAACTAAGAAAATATGACTTTTTTGGGGGGACTATATAGGAAGTCTCTGTAGAATGACATTTATACACACACACACTTTGATGGTAGAAGGTTCTATTCTCTATGACAGATGGATATTTACTTTATGATGTCTCTAGTTTCCAACCTTTCAGTGTAGGCTCAAAGTTTTTAGTAAACATGAGGATAAAGGGACTCAAATTTTCAAGTGCAGAAGACCATAGTTTTCAAGGATGACTAGAGTGCCTAGTGCCTTATTTTGGCTTTTCTACTAGAAAAAGGCTGAAATGCTAACATTTCTGGGAGATGTTGATTCTGGGATTGTCTATGGACTGGACAGAGGAGGGGATTCACTGTTTATATGAGTTGTTTATGAGGTCTTCCTTGTTTCCTGGAGCTTTGTTTCCTTTTGTTTGTTTGTTTTGTGGGGAAATGAGGGTTAAGTGACTTGCCCAGGGTCACTCAGCTAGTAAGTGTCAAGTGTCTGAGGTCAGATTTGAACTCAGTTCCTCCTGAAGCCAGGGCTGGTGTTTTATCTACTGTGCCACCTTGCTGCCCCACTTTGTTTCCTTTTTTGCTAGTTATTGCTTTTCTCTTTGACTGAAGTCCTGGTCTGAGGTTTCATTGTGGTAAGAACTCAGCTCGAGGTTCTAAAAGGCTACACCTGCAGAGTAAGAGTTCTAATAGCTTCTACCAATCTGGAAGAGCTTCTAGTAAATATCCCATTATGAACCTTATGTCTATTGTTCAAGGGCCATCCTGCCTAAGAATAGAGTTACTCATATAAAGTATTATACCTTTCCTTTGTTGACAAAAATCCATGTGTAAAGAAACACAGCTTTCAGATAAAAATGTGACAGACTGGAGGAACATCAGATAGAGGACTGAGAGAATCAGCACAAGGGAAGAAGAATGGTTGAGGCTGTAGGGTATGATAGTCCCTCAGTATTATACAGCTGTTTTTAGAGTTTGATAGGGTAAACTCACAGGTGATGAATTATATAACAAAGAGATTATGGGATGACTAAATAAGGACTATTGGTTTCACAACTAACAGAGTGATGTATCTGATGAGTTTTGTCTCATAAGGGATTGATGAGTTATTGGCTACCTGGAGTCTCTGATCTGGGTGATTAGAAGCAGTGAACAATGAAAGAGAATGAAAGGAGAGCATGAAAGAACCAGATGGATGGAGTCATGATGGTATTAAACTGTGTAGGAGAGATTTGGAGCATGCACAGACATTCTGTACCTGGTTCCTAACTGTTAACTGCGTGATAAATAGCATTCTCTTGGATTGGCTGTGACTTTGTAACCAGAACTATGAGTGCATTTGAAAGCCCTTATTAACCTGCTTCCAGTATCTTGTTTTGACTTCTCTCTAACTTCTTCCTGCCATCAACGTTCTCGTGAAAAAAAGAGACACTGCTGTAAAGAGAAAAGACTTTGGTCATTGTCCAGTTGGGGTCAGTATATGATTTTATGACTATAGGCCTCAGTTCTGTGCCTCAGCATTTATGTTTCAGTTTTAGGAGAAACAAACCAGGGACTAGGACCTTGCGTGATTCAAAATGTAAGGCAATTGAGTCACCAAAAGTCTGGGAGTCCAGTAGTCAGGTTCATGATGGGTTTTGCAACTGCTCCATAATTGATACTCTAAGGAGCAAAGACAAGACCTCAGGACCCAGCCCATTAGTAGTGGAGACAAGGGCTCCTTCAGCATTGCTGCCAATCTGGATGTAAGATTGGTGGTGCCAAGGCTATGGAGAAATTGTGCTGGCAGAATCCACTCTCCCCAGAAACCAAGGGAAGAATATACCTCCTAAGGTATTGGGGGACAGAGAAAATGTTTATACTTCTTGCTATATTGGGGTTAAGTGACTTGCCCAGGGTCACATAGCTAGTAAGTGTTAAGTGTCTGAGGCCGGATTTGAACTCAGGTACTCCTGACTCCAGGGCCGGTGCTCTATCCACTGAGCTACCTAGCTGCCCCCAATTCTTGCTATATCTTTGAAGTAAATATTAGTAAGGTAAATAAAAGTAAATATGAGTGAAAATTAGCTTTATAAAGGCTAATTGATGCTAATTGATTAAATGGAACGAAGATGCTAGTCACTGGTGTCTACTAACATATGGGGGAAGCACACCTGGGATGGAGGCTTGAATCTCTATAGCAACAGAGGAGGGACACCCCAAGACCTCCAGGCTAACCTTAGAATTCTGAGTGGGAGATATAAATAGCCTCGCTCTGGGAGAGTGATCCCAGAGAATCCTCCTGATACTCACACATACATTATTTGCATGTTGTCTCCACCGTTAGAATGTGAATTCTTTGAGGACTGTTTTTTGCTTTTCCTTGATTCACTAGCACTTAGCCTAGTGCTTAGCACATGTACATGATTAATAAATTCTTGTGGACTGACTGAATATAAGTCAATTTGAGAACAATTCCAGTTATTTCCTCTAAGTGCTTAGCTCAGGGATTTTTCACTTTTGGATTCTTTGATTTCACACACATGGGATATATGTTTGCTTTTAATTAAAATGCTAGACAGCTAGGCAGAGCAGTGTATAGAGTGCTGGGCCTAAAGTCAGGAGGACTCATTTTCCTGAGTTCAAATCTGGCTCCAGACACTTAGTAGCTGTGTGACCCTGGGCAAGTCACTTGACCCTGTTTGTCTCAGTTTCCTTATCTGTAAGATGAGATAGAGAAGGAGATGGTAAATCACTCCAGTATCTTTGCCATGAAAACCCCAAATGGGGTAACAAAGAGCTAGACACAACTGAACAACAAAAACTAGAAAATTGTTGTGCCTTCTGGTGAATTTTTGACACCCTATGAAACAATACATAAGATTCTTGGAATTTCCCAGACCCTGAGTTAGAATTAAGGTGAACTTGGGACACAATGGGAATTCACTAAAATTCCAATCAGCAATTTCTGAACTCATCAATCCCGCTTTCAATGGAACCAAGAGCTTTACTTTTTACAAGTCTCTTTATATGTAGGCTAACGTGGCCCTCTACTGTTTGGAATTCATACTACACCCCTTCTCTAGTGGATGCTGAGTAACCTAAACAAAGTTTGGAAGGATATTGTAGTGGGACGTGGGATTCAGGAGATCTGGATACTAATCCTGGCTCAACTGCTGACTTATTTTTGTCCCTAAGGTAATAGGACCTACGCAGTGCTGGAGTAGGAACATTCCCTTGGAAAGAATCCTCTGGGGAAAAGAGTGCATGACTCAAATTGTGATCAGAGGAAATAAGCAGCAGGCCATCACAAGTCTGGTTCATGGGGGAACTGGGAAGGAATAATGAAGGCATCTGTAACAGGGGGTTCAAAGCCAGGGAGATCAGCTCTGAGCAGCTCAGAAAAAATGTGACCAGGGTTCAGGGAATAAGCTCGTCTCACACAATGACTCAGCAACAGTCTTTTACAACAGCAGTAGACTAGTCATGCCTCCTTCTCTCTCCTGTGTCAATGTAAGCCTGGACACTGTCTTTGTTCTTTGATCCTTTATTAATCATAGAACGTTAGAGCTGGAAGAGACTTTAGAGATCATTTAGTTCAACCCCTTTCTTTAACAAATGATGACATTGGAGTCCAAGGAAGTTAAGTGATTCACTCAAGGTCCCTTGGAAGAAATGGGTGGGACTTCAACCAGGTGTCCTGACCCCTAAGCCTGTTCTTCCTATATTATGTCATAAAATCATAGAGCAGAAAAGGCCTTTAAAGATTCTTTCCAAGGGTTCTAAACCTGGGAACAAGGAATTTTATATATGCGTATATATGCATATATATGTGTATATATACATATAGAGAGATGTAGATAAAACTAGATTTGCCTAGACAAATCTACATCCATATACATTTATATCTACCTGCTACCTATATCTATAGAGATATATCTGAATATCTATTACATATATAGATATATCTGAATAGAGATAGATATATAAGTATATTTTGATACAATTGGTACCTATGTAATCCTCTGTATTTTATTTTATATATTTTAAAACATAATTATAAGAAGGATTTGCCGGATTGCCAAAGGGGTATGTGACACAAAATAGTTTAAGAATTCATGTTTTCGTCCAACGACCCTGCTTTCCATCCCCATATAACTTTGGATGTCTTACAAACTTTCCTGCTGCTGTCCCACTCCCACTCCTGATGGAACTATCCAGAAACCATGCTTTAGTCCCTAGGAAAGTTAATCTATTCAGCTTTGCCACTCCCACCCTAAGGTTGAGCTAAACTAATTGATAAATGTTGATAATTGATAATAGCAGCTGGTCCCAGAACTGCTTATTCTGAACATTCCATTCAGTCATTTATCCTTAGAATCTTGCCATTTATCTATCACATATGTTCTTTCCCTCCCCACCCCTAGCACTGTCTTCTTTTTGGGGGGAACAGTAATAAAATCTCTGACCCCATGACACCACTTATTATTTCTGTGACTTACTAGACCAAAATTCCCTTTCTTGGCCACCGTTATTTTATATGAGATGCACACCTCACTACCCCCCTTCCCCCCACCTCCATCAGAATGTAAGCTTCTTACAGGCAAGGACTATCTCATTTTTGTATCTGTATTTTCTCACCTAGCACTCTGCTTTGGTGCTTAATAAATGTTTTTTCATTCATTCATTCATTCATTCATTCATTCATTCATTCATTCTAACCCTCAATTTATTTAACCCTTACTATATTTCCACTGTACTTTACTGGTAAGTACCACCAATAAAAACATGAAATGATAAAGGATGAAGGAGAGGGTTATTTTAAAGGTTCTATAGAGTTATTTGCTTCTGGTGGAGAGATGTATAAAGAAGGAAGGGTCAAAAAGGGAGTTGTTTGATTTCTACGTGGCAAGGGTATGCTGGAGCTAGCTCCTATGTACTCATTAAATGTTAAATTTTCAGAGTGAGTGTTTACATCTTGGAAATCCACAAAGCTAGAAATCAGTGTTTCATTTCTTTTTTGTTGATTGTCTGTATTCAAGAAAGTGATAGCAGAAATGTTAATAATGCAGATTAAATTTAAAAGTGTATTGTAGGGGCACTAGTTGGCACAGTGGATAAGACACTGGCCCTGAGATCTGGAGGGCCTGAATTCAAATCCGACCTCAGACACTTAACATTTACTAGCTGTGTGACCCTGGGCAAGTCACTTAACCTCAATTGTCTCACCAAAAAAACCACAACAGTGTATTGTGGGTACATTCCCTACTGTGAGAAAAGTATTAATAATAGAGTCTGGCCTGACCTTTCTTAAGGTCAGCCCAGAGTCAGGGAGTTACCTCACTCAAAACCACACCCACCTGAAAGCCTTGTTCCTGTCAGAGGATCTGTTCTCTGGACTTTGACATCAGCATAACTTTGCCAAATTACCCTCAAATCCAGTAAACCAATAGATTTCAATGATACTAGCCAATTAGCTTTGAACACTGTGTGGCTCTGCTCCTGCCCGCAGTGAGCTTGCATGAACACTCCCTCTCTCTTGGCCTGGGAACGCAGAAGGGAAGCCACGGGGCCCAGTTCTCTCTCTCTCTCTCTCCCCTTGATCCTAGCTAGGCTTTCCTATCTTTCAGAGCCATGTGTGCTCTCTTTACTAATATTTAATATACTTTAATAAATGCTTAATGCCCCAAAACTGGTTCAGTAGCTTCTAATTTCTTTTTTTTTTTTTTTAGTGAGGCAATTGGGTTTAAGTGACTTGCCCAGGGTCACACAGCTAGTAAGTGTTAAGTGTCTGAGGCCGGATTTGAACCCAGGTACTCCTGACTCCAGGGCCAGTGCTCTATCCACTGCGCCCCCTAGCTGCCCCAATAGCTTCTAATTTCTAAGTAACAAATATATGATAAACCCCAGCTAATTTTACACACCACACTACCCTTCCTTCCTTGTTAAATATTTACCAGCATGTCCTTGCAAGTGGTACTATTCTTAATTGTAATATTATGGTAACAACATTTATATTTCAAAATGTCCATTAATATTTAACTATAAGGGGCAGCTAGGTGGTGCAGTGGATAAAGCACTGGCCATGGATTCAGGAGGACCTGAGTTCAAATCTGATCTCAGACACTTGACACTTACTAGCTGTGTGACCCTGGGCAAGTCACTTAACCTTCATTGCCCTGAAAAAATAAATAGGTAACTTAAATAGTTGCCTGGTGTCACTGACATATTAGGTAATCTGTATGTATTAGAGACATGACTTGTATCTAGGTCTTCCTACCTCTAAGACTTGTCATCTATCCACTATATATACCACCTCTCAATAGTTTATAATTTTCCAAATGTTTTCGTGTATACCATCTCATTTGATCCTTACAACAATCTTGCCAAGTAGACATGAAAGAATATTTTATGCTTCACTTGACAAATTGGGGACAATGAAGCTTAAACAAGTGAAGTGACTTGACCAAGGTCACATAGCTCATTAATTGGACCGTTGGCAATACCATAGCTAAAGTAATTCATATTTGTTTAACACTTTACAATTTATAACACACTTTCCTTACAACAACCCTACTGAGGAAGGTGGTATAGTACTCCCATTTTAGAAATGAAGAAAACTGAGGCTCAGAGATGTTAAATGACTTAATCTAGGATATTTCAATCATGGATATGGATGAACATACAATTATATTATTAAGGGCACATGACCAATAAATAACAGTCATGACTCAAAGTCTCCAAACCCAATGTTCTATCCACTTCTGCTTCCTTTAGAAGCCTTTTGATGCTACTGAACAAAATACAAGTATATTTGATCAATATCCTAATGTGCTAACCTTAGTGCTGCAGTCTGCCAAGTATCTCATTTTGTCTCACGCACTATCTCCAATAATTTATCAAGTCCTGTCATTTCCATCTCCATAACATCTCTTTTTATTTTGTTTTTGTTTTTTTTTTTTTAGTGAGGCAATTGGGGTTAAGTGACTTGCCCAGGGTCACACAGCTAGTAAGTGTTAAGTGTCTGAGGCCGGATTTGAACTCAGGTACTCCTGACTCCAGGGCCGGTGCTCTATCCACTGGGCCACCTAGCTGCCCGATAACATCTCTTTTATATCCCCTTCTCTCTCCTCTGTCACCACTGTCATCACTTGGATGCTGGACTTCATCACCTCACACCTGGACTATTTCACTAGCCTGCTGGTGGGTCTGCTTGCCTCTAGTCTCTCCCCACTCCAATCTATCCTCCACTTGGCTGCCAAAATGATCTTCCTAAAACGCAGGTCTGAGTGTCACTCGCTCCCTCTATCCCAATTATTCAATAAACTCCAGTGGCTCCCTATTAACTACTGGTTCAAATATAAAATCCTGTTTGTCTTTTAAAGCCCTTCATTATCTGATGCAATTCTTTCTTTCTTGTCTTTTTACACTTTATGCCCCAACCCCATGCTTAGTAATCATGTGACAATGGCCCCCTTGCTCTTCCTCAAACTAGCCATTCCATCACCCAGCTCTCCAGGCATTTTCATTTGCTGCCCCACCCCTTCCTGGAATCCTCTCCCTACTTAAATCCAATTTCTAGATTCCCTGGCTTATTTCAAGTCTCAGCTAAAGTCCTACCTTCTTCAAAAGCCTCTCCTGATCCCCCTTAATGCCAGTGTCTTCTTTCTATTTAGTATCTCCAATTTACCTTGTATATAGTTTATTTATACATAATTCCTTGCATGTTACCTACACTTTTAGAGTGTGAACTCCTTGAGAGTAGGGACTATTTTTTGTCATGCTTTGTTTGTACCTCCATTGCTTAGCATAGTGCCTGGTAGATCACAGTCAATTACCAAATGCTTGTTGACTGACTGACTGGCTTACTGATTAATTTCTTCTCCCTTTTCCCCTGAGCCAATGCAGAGAGAAGTTTAGCTATTAAATATTCTGACTGATTAGAGTTTATATCTCAAAGAGAATCAGAAACAGATTCCTAGATATAGTTGGCAGCAGTACCAGTCTAAGGTCCTTTCTGGCTCTAACATTCTATTAAGTTTTTAATATGTTCTTTTCCATTTTAAAGTTATTTTTTGGTAATGAGTTGGTGCTAAAGAATATCCATCAAAAGGGTGGTGCAGTGGATAAAGCACCGGCCCTGGATTCAGGAGTACCAGAGTTCAAATCTGGCCTCAGACACTTGACACTTACTAGCTGTGTGACCCTGGGCAAGTCACTTAACCCCCATTGCCCCACCAAAAAAAAAAAAAGAATATCCATCAATTGTTTTGGGCCTCTGGAACATAATTATTGTTATTGAATAATTAAAAGTACCTTTGAAACTGATATGAACTGATCCAGGGTACTGAGGATCAGATCCCACTACAATAAACTTTTTCAAGAAATAATCCCAGTTCTTTTAATATTTTGGTACTCCATTGTATCGAATTTTTCTTTGAATAAGGAATTATCATAGCTCAGATTTGGAGATTTCTTCATCATGCAGGCATTTTTACTGAGAAGTTGAATTTTCATTACAACAAACTCAAAGATGCCTCTCTAGTTCTTCTGCTGTGTTAGAATTTTTGACACTGAATGAGACTGTAAAGTGAATGTCCAAATAAATATATACCAAATATTATTATTATTATTAGATATCAAATAATTATAACAACAAATGGGACATTGTTTATATCAGGATTGCTTTTTTAAAAAAAAATTAGGGGGCAGGTAGGTGGCGCAGTGGATAAAGCACTGGCCCTGGAGGCAGGAGGACCTGAGTTCAAATCCTGCCTCAGACACTTGACACTTACTAGCTGTGTGACCCTGGGCAAGTCACTTAACCCTCATTGCCCCTCAAAAAAAAAATCAGCAATTCTCTTTTCTTACAAATAGATTTGACTCTTGTGCAATAAATAAGCGAATTGCCTCTTTCAGAACTTTAATTACTTACAGTAAATTCAGCATTCCCATGTGCCTATCAAATATCCTTTTCCCACCATTGTAAACTGAGATTTGAGAGAGTCAGGCTTACAATTTTCTAAATCAAATTGGAAAATATTAGTCACCATATTAAATGAATCCTAGGAATGTATATTATGTAAACTAGCTAATAGTAATTGGCATTTTTTGTCTGGGACAGGTGCTTCAGGTGTACAATGAATAGGGCTGAGAATTGAGTTAGCTGGTGGTAAGAGAGTAGAATGGATTGCATTGAGGAAAGTGTGCAGAGTTTCCAATGGTCCTAAATGATATTCTGCTGAAATAGTCCATGTCTTTAAAAAGAAAAACCCCAATGTTCTGCAGGTCATGTTTCAGGAGAATCGAAATTTCAGGCAACCCAAAAAGCAATGGAAAGGGACACGGGGTTGTATGTTACCATTATGAATATAAGAAGTAGCATAATTAATATTATTAAGGGCTTGTATGAACAGAGGTTGAGGTAAACTAGACACATATGATATACAAGGCCTTTTTTTTTTACCTCAGTGAGGTCAAAGAAAAAGGAATGGTATCTAAGTGGCAACGGTTTTTGTGGTGGCAAAGAACTGAAAACTAAGGGAGTTGTCCATGAATTGGGGAATGGCCAAACAAATTATGATATATGACTGTTATGGAATATTGTTGTGCCATAAAAATGATGAAAAAAAGTTTCTGAGAAACTTAGGAAGAGTTAAATGAAGTGAAATAAGTAGAATAAAGAGAACAATTTATCCAGTAACAACATTATAAAGAAAAATAACTTTGATAGGCTAGAGAATCCTGATCAAAACAATGACCAACCATGATTCCAGAGGACCAGTGATAAAACATGCTACCTCCCTCCTAACAAAGAGGTAACAGACTCAAGCAGCAGGATGAAAAATATGTTTTTATAAATAACATGGGAATTTGTTTTGCTTGACTACCATATTGTTATAAAGGGTTTTTCTTTTATTGTTGTTCAAAGGAGGAGTGAGAGGGAGAGAAAATGAGAAAATGAATGCTTGTTCATTGAGAAAAAATAATTTTAAAAAATTTGAGAGACATAACTTCTGGGAAGTTGGCAAATACCCACTGTGTTAATAGGAACTATAAATACATGGGCTACAAACATGCATTTTTACTCAGATGCACAATCATTATCACATGTCTCAATTTTTTTCAAAGACCTGCCTGCTCACAGTCCAGTTACTCTAATCCCAGCCCAACACCCAAGAGCCAACTCTCTTCCCTTCATGTCCTGACCAGAGGAAAGAGGCTAAGGCCACAAACAACTTTCCCCCTTTCCCCTTCTTAGAAATGAATGGTTTAACTTACCAGCCTCCAAGGATAGGGCCAAGGACTACCTACCATGAGTTGACTAAGAGAGTACTGACAGTTCATGCAATGTGAGGTCTTGCTAGGGGTCAAGGCACACCAAGTACTTTTCAGAAGATAGAGACTGAATCAATAAAGCAATAATAAACATTTATTATGTGCCTATTATGTGTCAGGCACTGTGCATAATAGGGAGCTCAGCATAGAAGATTCACAAAAAGTAGAAGACAGATAGAAAGGAATTAGGGACAAAGGGGAACAGGATGCAGGAATTATCACAGTGAAGAGGATGAATTTTCATTCTGTGACCACCACATATGCTTAGGCCAGTTTTCTGTATATGTTGGAGCAGTATACAAGTGTAACTTAAAGTGCTCAAAACAATCTCATTCAATACTCATTTGATTCCACAAGTAAATACCTCCCCCTACCCAGAGGATCTCAGACATTGACCAATGATCGTGGATTATCTTAATCAGGTTGCTGTTAACACCGGGCATTAAAATAATATAAATTTAGGGGCAGCTAGGTGGCACAGTGGATAGAGAATTGGCCCTGGAGTCAGGAGGACCTGAGTTCAAATCTGGCCTCAGACACTTAACACTTACTAGCTGTATGACCCTGGGCAAGTCACTTAACCCCAATTGCCTCACCAAAAACAAACAAACAAACAGTTAAATAAATAAACAAACAAACAAACAAATAAACAAATAAATAAATAAAACGAATTTAGTGGAGTTGTAAGTGAAAGATCCAGAGATCCTGTTGTAACAATGGGGCACTTTGGGCAAACCAAGGTGAGAGCTTAAAGTGAGGATCTGAATGGGAAACAGCAGGAAGGCATAGGGTTCCTGGGGGTTAAGGAAGAAGGGTTTAGAAAGAGAAAAGAAAGGGCTCAAACCCAAACTGCACTTTGAAATTTAGTCCTTCTATCAGAGGCTGACCCACTATTGTTAGATTCTTTTCAGATCTTAGCCCACCTCTCCCTCTCCTTGCCCTGCCAAGGATGACTCCAATAAATTGGGTCCTTTGTACCCAAGGATAGTTCTGGTTCATCGGTACTCTCTTGGATTTTATCTTGTGCTTAACCAACTCTTTTAACTTAGCTAGAACTAGACCTCAACACTTATTTGCTAAAGGTTCACACTCATATATAAGGTATGTATTCGTAAACAATGTATTTGTAAATAATTTTCATAAGTCTATATAGAATGTGCATTGTATGCTAGAGATTACCAGTGTTTTCAATTATGTCTCCTTTTTTGACATAATTTTTTAAAGTTTAGTAGATAGTAGTTTTTCTCTTGATTAAGAAAATACACAATGAAAAAAAAATTATATCCCAAAGACATCCCCCCCAAAAGAGAAAAAGACCCATTTGTACAAAAATACTTATAGGAACTCTTTTTGTGGTGGCTAAGAATTGGAAATCAAAGGAATGCCCATCAACTGGAAAATGGCTAAACAAGCTGTGGTTTATGATTGTGATGGAATATTATTGTGCTATAAGAAATGACAAACAGGATGATTTCAGAAAGGCCTGGAAAGACTTGTACAAACTGATGTATAGTGAAGTAAGCAGAACCAGGATAATGTTGTGCACAGACAGCAATATTGTTTGATGAAGAACTGTGAATGACTTAACTATTCTCAATACAATGATCGAAGACAATCCCAAAGGACTAATGATGAAATATATTCTCCACCTCCAAAGAACTAATATTGATGGAACACAGACTGAAGCATGCTATTTTTCATTTTCTTTAATTTTTTACTCAGGTTTTCTTATACAAAATGACTAATATGGTAATGTTTTACATAATTGCACATGTATAACCCACATATGATTGATTACTGCCTCAGGGAGGGGTGGAGGAAAGGAGGGATAAAATTTGGAACTCAAAATTATAGATGAAAATGTTTGTTATTTTTGAAAAAAGATTTGAATGCAGGTCTTCCTGTTTCTAAGGTCAGTACTCTATCCACTAAACCACTTTATAATCATTAAAGTGCTATTAAGATGATGATGATAATTTCACTAAAGTTTATATGAGTACAAAAAAAAGAAAAAGATTAAGTAACACTTTAAAGTGAATTCTCATATGAACATTTTAATGTATTTACATATTAGTGATCACAATAGTTTCCCTAGATGTTTAAAAAATAGCCATACATATAAGTGCAGAATATTTTTATTTACTTGGAGCATTGAGGACCCCTCTAACATGTGAGCTTATTTATTGAACATTAACCCAGATCAGAATATGCTGCAACTGTGGGGCAACATTCATTTAAAAATAATAGTTCATGAGATTCCACCAATGTTTTTTTCAAATCAGTAAACAATAGGACACAATTTAAAATAACAGGGGTTTAAAGTGAAGCAAGTAAAACAGTATGCACAATGACCACAACAAGCTAAGTAGAAAGAATAGGAAAAAAACAACAACAAAATGTCAAAATGTTGTGGAAATTTATTTTGATTTGGGGACCCTACCTTTAGGCTGAGATTAGAAAGCCTTTGGCCCTCAGGGGTCTCTTCTGTGTGGGAGGGGCTGGTGCCCCTCCTCCTCTGCTTCAGCTGAACCAAAAAGCCCCGTGGGCTATACAAGACACCAGGTCAAATAGCTGGGGGCAAAAAGTCCCCAGCTCCCTCCAACCTGAGCAGAGGTATCTGAGAGATGCTGGGCTCTGGGGCAGCCTGTGCTGAGGCATGTGAGGCTGGAGCACCACCACCCCCCCACCAGCCACAGCCCTGGCTGATGGATTAGCTTGGTCTGTGGGGGCGCAAAAAGCCCTGAGATTTGAGTGGAGATAAAAAAAGGTATATATGGACCTGGGAGTTAGTTTAGAGGGGAGATGAGACGAACAGTAACACAGGACTAGGAGCAAGGAGGAAGGGCCAGTGGACAAGATTAGAGGGGCGGCAAAGGCAGCAGAGGGCAGACTGACGGAGCAGACAGACAGACTGACCAGGAGGCAGCAGAGAGCACAGAAGCTGTCAGCACAGGGTACAGGTTGGAGAAAGTGAAGATTAAGAGGAGTTAGAAGAAAGTAGCTGAGCAGGTAAAGTGTAATGTGCCCTGAGGCAAGAGACGGCTAAGGCCCTTATTGTATTAAAAAAGTTCGAGGCACAACAAGTGGGAAAGAGAAGCAGTGGAAAGAGACGCACCTCAAAGGACTATTGATGAAACATATTATCCACCTCCAAAGAAAAAACTGATGTTGATTAAACACAGACTGAAGCATGCTATTTTTCACTTTCTTTCATTTTTTCCTTTTATTCAAGTTTTCTTGTACAAAATGACAAATATAGTAATGTACATAATCATACATGTATAACCTATATCTGACTGCTTAGTGCTTAGGGTGGGGGGGGAGGAGGGAAGGAGAGATAAAAATTGGAACTCAAAGCTATAAATAAAAATGTTTATTACTTTTTAAAAACAAACAGATAAATGAATAGATAGATGGATGGATGGATGGATGGATGGATGGATGGATGGATGGATGGATGGATGGATGGATGGATGGATGGATGGATGGAGGTGGTTACATGGATAGAGCTAGGCCTGGATTCAGGAAGACCTGAGTTTAAATCTGGTCTAAGACACTTACCAGCTGTGTGATCCTGGGCAAGTCACATAACCCTTTTTGCCTAGGTTTCCTTATCTGTAAAATGAACTAGAGAAAAATTGCAAAACCCCTCCAATATCTTTGTCAAGAAAACCTGAAATCGGGTCATAAAGAGTCAGATATGACTAAAATGACTGAACAACAGCAATGAAAGGAGGGCACCTTGGAAAGAGAGGTAGAAATGAATTCTTATTGAGAAATGAAAGTGATGCCAAAACAAAAGATGCCTATACAATTTTTTAAACCAAAGGACAATTAATTAAACTGTATAGAAAGATATGTGACAAGAAGATTTCCCCCATACACACAATGACAAACTCTGCCATAAGTTAACCAATGACTGGTTAGGGAAAGGACAAATACAAGAAACATGAGTAGCAAGGTAATGCTTGTGAAGAGGCATGAAAGTAAGTAACATGTGTGATAAGTTCATACGCATGGAGGACATACAGACAGGTAACATATATGTTCAGGGCAACTCATGCCTTCAATGTTGCAGAGCTTCAGATGTCCTCTAGTGATCTCATCAGGTAAGCCAAGGTATTTCACTGATCTATTCTCTCTGTTAGGCATTTCTACAGCTGCTGCTCCCTGGCTTATCATTTTCTAGTCTTCAGTTGTGGTGCAGTTTCATCTCTCACAGGAGGAGAGGGTCTGTCAGCTCTGTAACTCCTAGCTCTTGGACTATTTAGTTCTTTGGTAATATAGACCAGATGGCACCTTGGTGGTTACTTTAAAAATTCTTATCTTTAAGAGCTATAAGATAGATACATATGTGGTGCAGTGAATAAAACATTGGACCTGGATGCTTGAATTTATTTTTGTTTTTTGGTGAGGCATTTGGGGTTAAGTGATCTGTCCAGGGTCACACAGCTAGTAAGTGTTAAGTATCTGAGGCCAGATTTGAATTCAGGTCCTACTGAATCCAGGGCCAGTGCTCTATACACTGAGCCACCTAGCTGCCCCATGGATGCTTGAGTTTGAATCCAACCTAAAATACTTACTTACTAGTTTTGTGACCCTGAATAAGTCACTTAACCTCTGTTTGCCTCAGTTTCCTCATCTATAAAATGGAGTTAATAATATCACCTACCTTCCAGAGTTGTTACAAGGATAAAATGAGTTAATGTTTGCAAAGTGCTTTGAAAACCTTAAAGTGCTACATAAAGGATAGCTATTAGTATTAAGACCATCTTTTTAAATTACTTGTCAGCTGCTAATTTTTCTATGTATCTCATTCTAACTTTTATCTGAATTATTATCAGAAAATTATCATACCACTGGTTTAAGCAAATAATTTCCTTAGCAAAATTGCAAAGCAGTTGACTTAAGTTGTTAGATTGTTCTCTCACACAATACACAAAAACACACAACACACACACACACCACCTTGCTCCTCCTGTTCCATGCAAACCACAAAAGCTGGGTTGGATGGAGAAGACTTAAAAGAAGTGGTGACTTTTGCCGTACTTCCCCTTCCTAGAAAATAAATTCTAGTCAACATAAAAGCTACAGGCTCATTTTATGGATTTGTCTTCTCTTTACAATAATTTCAGTGACTCCCTATGATTCTATAGCCCAGAGGCAGGAAATCGTTGAATCATGTTAAACTGTGTAACTGAATACGGGAGTCTCAAAAAAAATTGGCAAAAGTAAAAGTTTATGTATACCTAGTTTACATGCCTATGTACCTGGGGTCATGTAAAAATTTCTTGGGTAAAAAGTGGTCACGAGTGGAAAAAGTTTAAAAAGCCCTGTTCTTATGGACCCTTTATAATTACTTCATATTGCTTAGAAAAATTATCTGTTCAATTCCTCAGTTATTGAACCTACCATGTGTCACATGCTATCCTAGGTGATGGGGACCCAAAGATAAAAACAAAATGGTTCCTGCCTTCAAGGTACTTACATTCTATTGGAGGAGACAACATGTACATATTTAAGTCTATACAAAATAAATACAAGGGAATTTGTGGAGGTGGGGCACTGGCAGCCACTAGAGGGCCACAAAGAGTTTTGTGAAAAGCTGAGTTTTTGAAAGGAATTAGGGATCTAAAGGGGTGGTTATGAGGAGAGAGTGAATTCCAGGCAGGGGGAATGGCCTTTGCAAAGGTACAGAGTCAGGAAATCCACTGTTATGTGTGAGAAGCAACAAGAAAGCTAGTTTGAGGGGCAGCTAGGTGGCACAGTGGATAAGGCACCGGCCCTGGATTCAGGAGGACCTGAGTTCAAACCTGGCCTCAGACACTTGACACTTACTAGCTGTGTGACCTTGGGCAAGTCACTTAACCCTCATTGCCTGGCAAAAAAAAGAAAGCTAGTTTGGCTGGACTATAAAGTGTGCAAATGGGAACAATGTGCAATTGGACTGGAAATGTAATTTATAACCAAAGCTTATAGAAATGAAAAGACAAGTATGAAAGATAGAAAGGATGAACGGGAGAGTTGAAGGACACTGTAGGTCTTTACTACATCAGGAGTTGCACAACATTCCTTTGCTCTTGTCTCATGGGTCTAGTGAAGTGATTAACTCTGCAGGGTCTGCATCACTTTCTTTAGCTGAACTGACAAGAAAGGGAGGGAGGGAGGAAAGAAGGAAGGAAGGAAGGAAGGAAGGAAGGAAGGAAGGAAGGAAGGAAGGAAGGAAGGAAGGAAGGAAGGAAGGAAGGAAGGAAGGAAGGAAGGAAAGAGGGAGGGAGGGAGGGAGGGGAAGGAAAAGAAAGAGAGCTGCCTTTTGAGATCTGCCTTAAAAACAGTCTGCCTTGGCGGGACGGGGAGACAGGTGGCAGAAAAGGACTTGTCTGTGTGAGAATACAGACCCCGGAGTAATTGTAAAAGGATTGGTTCTATTTCAACTCTTCAACTGTCTATGGGACCTTGAACAAGTCACTTCATCCTTGGACTTTAGTTTCCTCAACGGTAAAAAAATGAGAGTTTGACTAGATAATCTCTGGGCTGTCTTTTTAAAAAAAGATTATGGTCTAATTCTATCATTCTATATAATTTCTTGGGGAAAGGTCAGAACTTTGGACAGCGCTTTGCTCCTTGCTGGCTGACCAGACAAACCAGACCACCAACTGCTTGGGAAACAACTGATCATTAAGCAGAGAACCTTTTTTAAGGGAACAATTTGACATGCACAGCAGGCACTATTTGAGTCAAATTGGAGGGATAGTCATGGAATAGCAGTGAAGACTTAAATGTGGGGTAATGGAGGGTGAGGTGGTAAGTCACCTTTAGCCATATGATGCTAAATACTCCCTCCTTTCTTTCTAGCCTTACTACCTGAGGGCAATTTCAGTGCTACGAATGGCATTTGTGGAATGTTTTTTTTTCCCTTCTGGTTCTCCCCCCCTCCCCCCCCAGCTAATCTGATGCTTTTTACTTGAAAGTTTGACACACCTTCTAAACATTAGGCATTAATAAATTTTTTTAACCACATGTTTTTGCTTTTGGAACTGAAAAAGGTGATTATTTCTGGTACAATCTCACAAATCCTTTTGAGGTTTCAGAGCATTAAAAAAAAAGAAAGCTTTTGCTGTAAGAAACAGGATTAGAGAAAGGGCACCTATGAGCAGCAGGAGGGTGGGGTGGACAGGAAGGGGAATGAATAAGCAGTATGGCATGAAAAATACACACAGTTTTGATAACCCAGCATGATCATGTGCCATTTAGAGTCTGAATAAGAAGTCCATCAAAATAAAAAAACAGGTGTGTGGTAAGGTGTGTGTGTGTGTGTGTGTGTGTTTGTGTGTGTGTGTGTTCAGTTTTCTGCTTTGGTTGACACACACACAGGGTAGAATTATAATGAGGCATGCTAGGTGGAGTGGTAGATTGAGCTCCGGCCCTGGAGTCAGGAAGACATGACTTCAAATCCTGCCTCTAGTGCTCACTAGCTATGTAACCTTGGGGCAAGTTATTTAACAGCTGCCTGCCTCAGTTTCTTCAACTGTAAAATGAAGATAATAATAACTCCTACTTCTCAGGGTTGTTGAGGATAAAACAAAATAATATTTGTGAAGTATTTAGCACCATGTTTAGCACACAATAGGTGATTAAATGCTTATTTCCTCCTAGAATTATAACCAACATTTATATAGGCTTTAAGATTTGCAAAAGATCTTATGTACACTGTAAAATTTGCTCCTCACAACAACCCTGTGATACAAGTATGGCAGGTGTTATTATTCCTGTTTTAACAAATGAAGAAACTCAGGTTAAGAGACTTGTCCATCCATGGTCACAGCTAGTAAATAGCTAATATGGTACTTAACCCCAGGTCTTCCTGACTTTCTTCTGGACTTTCTTAGAAGTCCAGTACTCTGTCCACTACTATGCTACCTCTCTATATCAGAATTCATATCACATAAATCAAAAGTTGACCCATCCTTTGTTGCTTGATTATATGAGCACACAGCCATCAGTTTCAGTATGCTGATGTTTTTCTTTTTTTCTTTCTTTCTTCCTTCCTTCCTTTCTCTCTCTCTCTCTCTCTCTCTCTCTCTCTCTCTCTCTCTCTCTCTCTCTCTCTCTCTCTCTCTCTCTCTCTCTCTCTCTTTCTTTCCTTTTTAATGGCTAGATTGTGGACCTGACTTTCTGGATCTCAAGTCCATGTGGTATCCCAGCAGACTCATTCAGATGGGTGAAATACGTGTTAAGTAGTCTACTTTGCTAAAGTGGTTTCTATTTCCTTCAAGATGAGGCAAGAGATGATTTATCTCTGCTTTCTTATTCAAATATGATGCTATTGAAGGTTATAACTAACTGGTAGTCCATGTGTGTCTTATCTGTACCTCAGGGCAGATTCCAGGCAAACCTGTTTCACATTATGTAAAACTGGATAATAATAGAAGTCTCGAAAGGGGTTGATAGTCCCTCATTTTTTCATTAACCTGAATTTAGTTTTGAAAATAGATTTCATTCCTGCCTTTACATTTTGTTTTTATATGATAGTCATTTCCCCCCTTAATCTTTCCTCCTTGTTCATTTAACTCTTCCTCTTGTTGAAGAAAAATATCCCATGCTCTTCTATTTGCTGAAATCTATCAGAGACATATTAGTGATGGACTTGGAAAGAGATTCTGATCCAGAGTTCCTCTTGCTAATCAAACCCTTTCTCCAGTCAGTATTCAAATCCTACAGCAATTAAAGAACAAAGGTATATCATCTTTAGTTGTGGTCCTTTTTTTTTTTTTTGCTTTTAAATTTTTTAAATTTTGTTTTTCCTAATTATATACAAAAACAATTTTAACCTTCATTTTTTACTATTTTATTTTGAGTTCCAAATTCTCTCTCACCCTTCTGCTATTCCCCCATCATTGTCTCAAAGGCAAGCTTTTTGATAAAGATTATACATGTGTAGTCATGCAAAATACATTTCTGTTTTAGTCATGTTGTGAATGAAAACACATTAAAAAAATGAGAAAAATACTGCATTCAGATTCCATCAGTTATTTCTTTGGAGGTGGAAAGCATTTTTTATCATAGGTCCTTCAGAATTGTCTTAGATCTTTGTATTGCTGGGATTAGCTAGGTCATTCACAAGTTGGTCATTCTACAATATTGCTATTACTATGAACAATGTTTTCCTGGTTCTACTCACTTCACTTTGCATCAGTTCATGTAAGTCTTTCTAGGTTTTTCTGAAAGCATCCTGTACATCATTTCTTATAGCACAATATTATCCATCATAATCATATGTCACATTCAATTATGGTTTTTGAAAGGGAGAAACAGTAATATGGGCATGCTCATGGGGAAGATACATCTTTTCAGAAAACTAAGGATACTTTCTTTCTCTTGGAATCTAGTCACTGATGACCTAAGTGTAGGAAGTATGTTCTGCCATACTCTCCCAGGAGGCATGCTACATCTTCTCTGTCAAGATGCTAATGGTACACCTGAGGATTGGGAGGTCTCTCTAATGCTACAGTCTTGAGTTACTACTGGCTATATTTCTCCCACTGTTAATCACCAGTGACTAGTTCCATTTAACATCCATTACTTTTTAGAAAGAGACATTTACTTCAAAGATATAGCAAGAACAGAGCTATAAACATTTCCCACTGACACCTTACGCACACATTTTCCTCTATCCTACCTCAGGCTCTGGAGAGAGGGGGCTCAAATTTAGCACAGTTATCACCTTTATGTCTAGATATGGCATTAGTGCTGGGTGAGTACTTGTCTTCGTTGTCATGGTGCTGGGTCCAGAAGCTCACTCCTAAAAGTCCTTGCTCACTCTTTCCCCCTTGGGCCATTGATTCTGAAAAAAAAAAAAAAAAAGAGGTCAGGAGTCTGGGACTCTTTTTTTTTTTTTTTGACCTGCTTTTTTAAAACTCACAAGTTTACAGTCTTCAACTGCTTTACTGAGACTTGTAAAGAGCAAGTGGTGGAGCAGCAGGACTGAGATCCATTTACATTGGGCCATATATCCATCTCAGCAGGGAGAAGGCCCAAGGCCTCTTCCTTTGCTGTACTGTTTCACCAGATACTGCCAATGAAGGAATTGAGCCAAGAGCAATTATCCCAAGAGAAAATGCCTCTGATCAAGAGTTCTTTTAGAGTACCTTCAGAGCCAGTCAAAGACTTCCTATACACCATGAAGTTAGCTGACCAGAACCAAATATGGAATCTCTAGTCATGCACCAACCTCTTTTTAACTTTAAGTCATTTCCACAACTCTCAGGCTCTTTATCTTCTTCCACATGAGGAATAGCATCAGAGGTGCTCTGCTCATGTTCCAAGTCCCCCATTACATAAGGATATAATATTGATCCACTTAGCAGTTTTTTGCTTCCTGGTGAATTAAGAACACATCTTGTTTTGATTAGGTCTTTTATTCATGAATGCCAGGCCAAAGAAACATTTATAACTTTTATTCTTAATTTTGATGTGAGGGGGACTGAGCAAATCGATCAAATCTCCATCCCCCACTTAAAGTAAATGATAAGGGGCAGCTAGGTGGTGCAGTGGATAAAGCACTGGCCCTGGAGTCAGGAGGACCTGAGTTCAAATCCGGCCTCAGACACTTGACACTAGTTGTGTGACCCTGGGCAAGTCACTTAACCCTCATTGCCCCATGAAAAATAAAAAATACAAAAAAATAAAGTAAATGATAAGATGTTCTACCTTGGTACCTTAACCAGGTGAGAGTGTATTTCTATTAAAGACTTTAGGCTTGAAAGCTATTTGGTGAACTAGGGTGACATTGACAGGAAATCTACTTTGATTGGTTGAAGGACTTGGTCATATCCTGGTAGGCTATTCAGACCCCAAGAGTGATGAGCTATCAAGTGATGAGCTAGAAGTTAGCAGTTCCAATAAAGCCCCACTCTTTACCCCCTTAAGAAATCCCTAGAGGTGAGAAGAAAGTAACTCAACCTTGGCCTTGACCTTGGTCTCCTCCCTTCTCCAATCTTGGCTAGATGAGGGCCTTTTGAAGTTCAGAGAGTTGGAGGATTTGAACTTTTTTATTGATGTTTTAGCATCTTTGGGACAACAGCAGCTGGTGGCTGTGTTTGCATCAAGTGCTGAGAACAAACTAAGCATGATGAGGAAAGGCAGATTTAAGATTTCATAAAAGGTACAATATGCCCAAGAGGAATTTCATGAGTACCTCCAACAAATGGGAGAAAAGAACTAGCAAACAGGAATTAACTCTTTGCCACATATACACTCCGAACTTGAGTACATTTTTACCAGTATGTATTTGAGGGAAAGTGTGTCACTGACTTTTAGAGGAATATTTCATACAACCTATATTATACATATCCCTAGTAAATATCCCTTTTAAAATGCTAATTAAATATAATTGGCTAATTTGTATCAACTATAAATCATGGAGGAAGCATCTTGGTAGAGGTTTGTGAGTCTTAGCACTGGAAAGACCCCAAGGGGTATCTCTAGAGCCATAACAGGGAGATGTAGAGAGCATTTGCATCTACACTCAGGACCAGACTATCTGGATTAGTGAGAGTTGGGATAAGGACCTCCAAAGTTTATGTGGGCTACCTTGATAACATGAAGTTATAGGCTTACATGCTTGTAACTAAGAAAAACATATAATCAAAGCCTACTTGACCACATATACCATACTTCATATCCATTGTCCCCATCTCCATACTGAGAAGAGGCAGGTGTATTTCTTTAGCCATTTAGCTCATCACCAGTAAACCTAGCATTTTTGAACAATGCATCAGCTTTGGTACTTATACTTTATCAGTTCTCTCAGTACCCTCTGTTCCTCTGATTGGAGGGCAGAGCAAAAATACTCCTCCCAAAGCCTCCATTTAAAGAGGTCTCACAGCCTAGAGATATCTCATTAACTTTGCTCTTTGGGTTTAACTCTACCATTATTGTGCACCTGTGCTAGGTACCTCCCCTTGCCCCTTTTCAGTTTCCTCTTGTGTGTTGTCTTGCCCTGTTAGATTGTAGGGTCCTTGAGGGAAGGGACTGTTTTCATACTTTTTATCCACAGCACTTAGCACAGTTCCTGACATATAGCAGGTGAATTGAATTGAAAGGGAGCTTATTTCCAACGGGGAGTTTACATTTTGCTGGACTCCAAGCAGGGTGTTCTTTTTATCAACTAATCAACAAGTATTTATGAAATGACAACTTGTGTTAGACATTATACTATACTATGCTTCCTCTGAACACAATGAAACCTCAAAAGTTCAAAACCTCAGCAGACAAATTCCAATATCAGCAAATAATACATAATGAAGAAATAAATTCAGGGGAAAGGGCAGAGTTATTAATCTTAATTTTAAAATGTGAAACTAATAGAGCTATTTGCCATCTGGATATATTTTTCTTTATATGACTTTCTCAAGTTAACCTGAATCCCATAGGGCTAAAAATGAGTAAGTTTAAAATGAACCAAAAATATCTTCTGCAGCTAGGTGGCTCAGTGGATAGAGTACCAAGCCTGGAGTCGGGAAGACTTGATTTCTCAGATACCTAGGCAAGTCACTTAACTGCCTTTCTTAGTTTCCTCAACCATAGAACAGGGATAATAATAGCACCTACCTCACAGGCTTGTTCTGAGGACCAAGGAAGACAATATTTATAAAAATGCTTAGCACACTGCCTGGAGCATGATAGTCAATTAATAAATACCTTTTTTCCTTTATTATTCATGGGAATTTTATACCTAATGTTCAAGGGCTGATCTTTATGTCATTTATCAGTTATACAACTTCAACTATACATACCTTGTCATCAGAAAGATAAAAGACTAAAATTTACTTGTGGAACAAAAATAAGAGGGTGTCAACTTTCCAGAGGCCACCCCAATATTGTTTGTAGTTGATATATTAAGGAAATTTTGGATATAAAATTCCATAAGCCTCTCATGCTAAAAGTGTCAGTATTTCAGTCATCCTCATTTAGTTGTGAATTATTATGATATCACTTCTATTATCAGCTTCTAGTTATACGAACTTGGGCAAGTTACTATATTTCTCTGGGTCTCAGTTTCCTTATCTGTAAAATGAAGAGATTGGACTAAATGATCTCCAAGGGCCCTTCCAGTGCCAACATTCTATGATTCAAAGGTTTTAATGAGCAAAGAAATATTTCCCGAGCCCCCAAGCCTCTCTCTCTCTCTCCCTCCCTCCCCCTCTCTCTCTCTCTCTCTCTCTCTCTCTCTCTCTCTCTCTCTCTCTCCTAGAGAAAACCCCAAAGAAGTAGATAACATTTTGTTTCTTCATTCCTGGAGATTGTCTGCATGTGTCCTGTGCAAGCTGAGCCTCATCTCAATTTTTATGAATGAGAGTGGCCTACACTGTCCTATCAAGGAATCCTTCTTTTTTTTTTTTTTGGTTGCTAAACATACGCTTCTCTGCCAACAAGATTCCTATAAAGATAGACCATCTTATTGAATGAGCTTGGTAATGTGTGGATCTTAGAACTCTCTTCTCTTTGAGAAATCTGACAAGATGTGCACCTTGAGGTACATAGCACCTGAGCCCCTTAGACAAGAGAAGGTGGTGGCCCCCAACAGTGTGACCTATGTCCAAAGCAGCTTCTGTTTCACTTGGTACCTATTATTCTCCACCTGCAATTTCCTGTATCTTTTCAGTGCCAGAAAGAACAGGAAATGGGATGGCTTCTGGGCATGTAACATAAATGGAATCGCCTAAAGTCATTTTTACACAGTGCTATGAGCCGGTAAGTAAAAAGGGAGTCACACTACTTTTGTAGGAGAGCTACCAGACATACTGTGGGACAGTGAAAGAAGACACTGGGCAATGGGACACTTCAGGTATTTGTGCTTTCTGATTAGAACTATCAGAAGTCAGCTGTGGCACCTCATAAGGAGATATGAAGAAAGGTTTTGACCATGTTCAGTAGGAGCATGGATCCGATGACAGTCTCACCTGATAGGTAGCTGGGAATGAGAAGTAGTTACTAGTATAGGTGATGGAAGTAAAAGATGTCTCCTTTCCTTGTGACATTGTGACCCTTACAAAAGCAGCTAGCCTGGAGTCAGGAAGATATTTAGTTTATTCGATCTCATCTGACTCTTCATGATTCTCTGGACCATAGTGTCCATGGAGTATTCTTGGCAAAGATATTGGAGTGGTTTGCCATTTTCTTCTCCTGTGGATAAAAGCAAACAGAGATTAAGTGACTTGCTCCCATCATACAGCTGAAGTCAGCTCTTCCCAACTCCAGGCCCAGTACACATCAGGCTGCCTCCTCTCCCTAGCTGCTTTCTGAGTTCAAATCCAGCCTCAGATCTACTTACATACAACTTACTGGTTGTATGACCCTGTGCAAGTCACTTAACCTCTCTCTGCCTTAGTTTCTTCTATTGTAAAATGGAGCTAAAAAATACCACCTGGAATTATTGTGAGGGTCAAATGATATATTATTTTGAAAGGGCTTGGAATGGTGGCTGCCACATAGTAGGTGCCCAGTAAATGCTTGTTCCCTTCCCCTTCACCCCATACAAATATAAATTTGGGTATATTTGTGGAAAATCAAATGACTGGTTGGGCCACTTAAGATTTCAGATTTTTATCAGATGTGCCTGTAGCTATTATGTTGTTCTAAGGATGTGATTTCTCTTTACCCTTTGCTTTCATCTAAGCAAAGACAATAATTCATCTACATGTGAGTGAGTAATTTTCTGGGTCATGTTGAAGTTGGGAAGGATCCTGTAAAAGAGGGAACTAGAACCATTCAACAATATAAATTATTATTGGGAATTAATCGCATCCCTATATTAAATAAGAGGTCAAGGAAGGCAATAGGAATGAACTGCTAGACCCAACTCATTCAGAAATGAATGAACAATAACAAATGGGCCAGATACTGTGTTAAACACTTTACAAATATTATCTTATTTGATCTTCAGAATAAATCTGGGAGATAGGTTCTATTATCATCTACATTTTTTTTGTTTTGTTTGCAGGGCAATGAAGGTTAAGTGATTTGCCCAGAGTCACACAGCTAGTGTGGTAAAATAATGGAATTTGGCAGACACCCAAGGTCCTACTTAATTGATTTAGTAGTGTTTGAATTGGGTGTGAATGAGAAACTACTAAGTACCCCACTTAAGATGATTAGATTTTGAGCCACACCTGGCCTGCCCTGTTAAACCTAGTTTAACTTGGCCAGCCCTGAGAAGGAGTGTCCTCAGAGGCTGTGGACTGCATCATCAACAGAGGTCCAGTCTCAGCAACACAACTTGAAGGACCTCCCCTTTCAGGGGAGGGAGAAAAAAGTAGAAAAAGGGACCCCAACAGCAAGTAACATGCTCTCTGGTCTTGGAGGAGCTTTCAGAGGGGATTGGAGACTGACTGCCATAAAAATTACAGACCCCTAGAGATGAGTTAATAAAATCCAGCTCTTTGAATTAGCTGGGCTGAAAACAAGTTTGGGCTTTGAGATAGCCTTTTCTAGAGCCAGGGAGATTATCCATTTTTCTTTTTTTCTATTCCCTTGTCATTGAATTTGTTAATTTCACCTTTACTGTGTATTTTATTCTCGTTAATAAAACTTGATTTGTTTGTGTAAAAGAGGCTGTTAAGCTCCTTTCTTATTGGCCTGGGAGAAATAACTAAAAAGGGAAGTTCAGAGGGGAGGAAGCTTTGGACCTAGAGGTACCTCATTATTTTCTGAACCCCAATATTATGGTGAGCCACCCAATTAACTCTCCCCATATTAAATTTGGCCTCTACACTAGTAAATTTCAAGTGTCTGAGGCTGGATTTGAACTCAGGTCCTTTTGAATCCAAGGCCAGTGCTTTATCCACTGTGCCACCTAACTTCCCCTGTTCCCCACTCCCCCCTTTTTTTTTTTACAATTGAGGTAATTGAGACAGATTGAAGTTTTGACTTACCCAGGTTAAAGTTCCTGAGGTTGAATTTAAACTAATTTCTTCTCGACTCCAGGCCCAGCATTCTATTTACCATACTACCTACCTGCCTCTGTATAGAGTATTTTTGCTCAGATAGGGGTTGGACTAGGTTTTTGAGGTCCCTTCCAAGTCTTAGATACTGTGGTTGAGATTTCTGTGGATACATTTGCATCCATTCACTATGAATAGAACTCATCACATGGTAGATTTTAGCTCCATTTAGGGAAAACTTCTTCACAATTAGAGGCATCAAAAATGGCATTAGGGGCTTTGTATGGTGGCACCAAGTTTCTCATTTGAATTCTTTGAGCAGAAGTTCTTTTTTTTGTTTGTTTTTAGAGGCAATTGGGGTTAAGTGATTTACCCAGGGTCACACAGCTAGTAAGTGTCTAAGGCCAGATTTGAACTCAGGTCCTCCTGACTCCATGATAGTAAGCAGAAGTTCTATGGCCACTTGTTGGTGATGTAATACAAGGATCACTTTTAGAGCACAAGTTTTACTAAATAACTTTTAAGATATCTACAAACTCTTAAGATTCTCATTTGAAGAACAAATGCCTCTCCAACAGAAAGATTAGTATTTAAAATGACCAAGGCAAAAGAATTACTAACAAAATTTTTGAACCTTCAGAACCTAGAAGTTTAAGAAAAGAAAGAGAAGAGGAAACACTGAAGTGGAAAATGGGTAGTGCAGGCTAATCACAAGGCCAAGTTCCTATCTTTGAGAAAGAGGAACTCCAAATTAAAGTAATCTGAATAATTTTTGACACAAGACAAAGGAGCTTTATTATGAGTGTGACTGTATTAAGGTTAATAGTAAAAATCATAAAGTATGTATTCTTTCCCTACAGCCAGAATTAACCTTTCCACTGAATGCTATCGGCTAAATTTACCAATCAAATAGAAAAGAGTTAGAGAATAGTTTAAGAAGCAGAATCCAAAGTGGAGCATTAAATAAATTACCTGTTAAATCTATGCATAGGTTCATGAGATAGACAAGTTTACAGGAGATAAAATGAATATTTTTAATTTCATAAAATTAAAAACCTTTTGCACATACAAAATCAATGCAGATAAAATTAAAAGCAGGAAACTGGGAGAATCTTTCCAGCAAGTTTCTCTCATTTCTAAAAAAGTACATACATATATATAGGGAACTGAATCAAATTTACAAGTATAGGAACCCTTCCAACCAAATGATAAATGGTCAAAGAATATGTATAGACAATTTCAAAGGAAGAAATCAAAGATACCAATGGCTATATGAAAAAATGCTCTATATTGCTAATAATAAGAGAAATACAAATTAAAATAACTCTGAGACACCATCTCACTCCCATCAAATTAACTAAGATGACAAAAAAAAGGAGAATGACAAATACTGGGTTGAATATTTTAAAAATAGGTACACTCATGTGGTGCTATGAAGTAGTCCAACAATTCTGGAAAGCAATTTGGAAATAGGATCTAAAAGCTATTGAACTGAGCATACCCATTGATCCAGCAATAGCACTACTAGGTCTATATTCCTAAGAGATCAAAGAAAGAGAAAAATGATCCATATGTACAAAGATCTTTATAGTATCTCTTTTTGTGGTAGCAAAGAATTGGAAATTGAGGGGATGCTCATCAAATAGAAAAATAGCTAAACAAGAATGTGATGGAATGCTATTGTGCTGTTAGAAATGATGAAGGGGATGGTTTCAGAAAAACCTAGGAAGTTTTGTGTTTGTGTGTGTATGTATGCATATATAAAACCATTTATTTCAAAGTTGATTATCTTTACAATACTATTATTATTATATAAATTATTCTCCTGGTTCTACTTACTTTACTTTGCATCATGATGCAATTTATATATTAACAGTAATAGGACCCAAGCCCAAATCTGGCCTCAGAAACAAGACACTCACCCATTGCACAACCCAAGGCATGTCACCCAATTCCAACCACCCCACAAAAAAAAAGATAAACATAAAATAAATACTTTGAAGATATCATCCCTTCATAATCAATTCCCACCTGCGTCTTCTGTCTAAATTTATTTCTATCATCTGCCCTAATACTGAGAAATTTTTTGTGAGTTAGATTATCATCTTCCCATATAGGAATTTAAACAGTTTAAACTTTTAACATCCCTCTTAATTTCTTTTTCTTGTTTACCTTTTTATCTTTCTCTAGGGTCTTGTATGTGACAGTCAAATTTTCTATTCAGTTCAGGTCTTTACATCATTAATACCTGAAAGTCCTCTTTTTCATTGAAGTCCCATTTTTCCCCCTGAAAGATCACACTCAGTTTTATTATATAATTGATTCTTGGTTATAATCCCAATTGCTTTGCCCTCTGGAATATCATATTCCATGCCCTCTGATCCTTTAATGTAGAAGCTGCTAGATCTTGTACTATCCTGACTGTAGCTCCACAGCACTTGAATTGTTTATTTTTGGAAGCCTGTAATATTTTCTTCTTGACCTGGGAGCTCTGGAATTTGGCCATAATATTCCTGGGAGTTTTCATTTTGGGTGTCTTTCAGGAGGTGATTGGTGGATTCTTTCCATTTCTATTTTACCTTCTGCTTCTAGAATACTAGGGCAATTTCCCCTGACAATTTCCTAGAAGATTATATTTAAGCTCTTTCCTTGATCATGGTTTTCAGGTATTCTAATAATTTTCAAATTATCTCTCCTGGATCTATTTTCTAGGTCAGCTGTTTTTCCAAGGAGATATTTCACATTTCCCTCTATTTTTTTATTCATTTGGATTTGTTTTATTGTGTCTTGATTTCTCATAAAGTCATTAGCTTCTATTTGCTCAGTCTTATTTTTTAACCAATGATTTTCTTCAGAGAGCTTTTGTACCTCCTTTTCCATTTGGCCAATTTGGCTTTTCAAGCTGTTAACTTTTTTTTTTCATGACCCTGCTGCATCACTCTCATTTCTCTTTCCATTTTTCCTCTACCTTTCTTACTTTATCTTCAAAGTCCTTTTTGAGCACTTCTATGGCCTGAGATCAATTCATATTTTTCTTGGAAGCTTTGGATGTAGGAGCCCTGATATTGCTATTCTCTTCTGAGGGTGCACCTTGATCTTCCTTGTCACTAAAGAACCTTTCTATGGCCCTCACCTTTCTCTGTCTGCTCATCTTGTCTGTCTTTTACTTGACTTTTGTTTTTTGTTTTTTGGGGATTTTTTGTTTCTTTGGTTTTGTTTGTTGGTTTTGTTTTGTTTTGTTTTGTTTTTTGCAGGGCAATTAGGGTTAAGTGACTTGCCCAGGGTCACACAGCTAGTAAGTATCAAGTGTCTGAGGCCAGATTTGAACTCAGGTCTTCCTGAATCCAGGGCCCATGCTTTATCCACTGTGCCACCTATCTGCCCCTCTTTAAGTTCCATCTAAAATTTTCTCTTCTACTGGAAGTCTTTCCCAACCCCTCTTAATTTTACTGCCTTTCCTCTTTTAATTCTTCTTACTTATCTTGGATAAAGCTTGTTTGTCTATATTTATTTGCTTGTTGTCTCTCTCATTAAAGGGTGAACACTTTGAGGTCAGGGATTATTATCACCTTGCCTCTTTTTTTATACCCAGTATTTAGCACAGAGCCTGGTACATGGTAGGCACAAATGCTTATTGATGGATTGAATGTAAATTGAGTTCGATTTCTAGATTCTCTATTATGTTTGTTTGATCTGTTCCTCTCTCTCTCTTTCTTTTTTTTGGTGGGGCAATGAGAGTTAAGTGACTTGCCAAGAGTCACACAGCTAGTACATGTCAAGTGTCTGAGGCCAGATTTGAACTCAGGTCCTCCTGAATCCAGGGCCAGATCCACTGTACCACCTAGCTGCCTGATCTGTTCCTCCCTCTCTTGTCAGTTTTCATAATTATTATTTTTGAGATCTGAGAGGCTGGCAGTCTTTCCATGGCTCTTTTTCTATATTTTTTCTTGATTTTTAGTCCATCTTTCTAGATGCAATTTTTTATAACATTACTTAGTTATATGAAATAATATAAATAAATTTTTATTGGTTTTCCATTAAAACTAGTTGGGAAACATCATTTTTTTTTTATTGCATTTGCCAAAACAAACAATAAGGTTGCTCTTTCTCTTCATTTCTTTAGAAATTTCTTGATTTATTTCAAGATAATTTTGAAGAAGGGGAAACTAGGTGGCACAATGGATAAAGCACCGGCCCTGGATTCAGGAAGACCTGAGTTCAAATTTGGCTTCAGACATTTGACACTTACTAGCTGTGTGACCCTGGGAAAGTCACTTAGCTCTCATTGCCCTGAAAAAATATTAAATTAAGATAATTTTGAAGATCTATTTGTACAAATTCCTTGTATGTCTTGATAAGTTAGTGGCTAAATATCTGATACATTTTGTCATTACTCTAAGAGGATAGAGGCAGCTAGGTGGCGCAGTGGATAAAGCACCGGCCCTGGATTCAGGAGTACCTGAGTTCAAATCTGGCCTCAGACACTTAACACTTACTAGCTGTGTGAACCTGGGCAAGTCACTTAACCCCTATTGCCCCGCAAAAAAAAAAAAGAGGATAATTCCTTTTTCTAACAGTTTCTTAAGATTTTTTGTGGTAGAATACAGAAATACCATTGATTTCTACAGATTTGTCTTTTATCCTATATTGATTAAGTTGTTGTTCAGTCATTTCAGTAGTCTGACTCTTCATCATCTCATTTGGGGTTTTCTTAGCAAAGTTACTGGAGTGGTTTGACATTTCCTTCTCCAGTTCATTTTACAGAGAAGGACACTGAGACAAACAGGGTTAAATGACTTGCCCAGGGTCATACATCTAGTAAGTGTCTGAAGCCAGATTTGAACTCAATAAGATCAGTCTTCCTGACTTCAGGCTAGAGGTCTATCCACTGTTAGCAGCCCTTCTTGATAATTATTACTTTATAATAAATTATATAGTTACATATATACATATTGTTGTTGTCATGTGTCCTTTTTTTTTGTTTGTGGGTTTTTTGTTTTGTTTTGTTTTGTTTTTAGTGAGGCAGTTGGGGTTAAGTAACTTGCCCAGGGTCACACAGCTAGTAAGTGTTAAATGTCTGAGGCCAGATTTGAACTCAGGTCCTCCTGACTCCAGGGCCGGTGCTCTATCCACTGAGCCACCTAGCTGCCCCTGTCATTCGTTTTTAAAGAGGATTATGACATCAGGATGATGTCAAGACTTGTAGTGAATTCAATTTAAATTAGGGAGGGCTGTGCAAAGTCACCAACCTCACTCTCTCCTCTGGAACCATCTGGGTCCAGTGGCAAGATATTTTTCAGGATTACTGGAGATGGCCCCAGATGGCATATACATATAGGTGAGAAACAAGGTAGTGTCAGTGGAAGAGGTCTGAGAGTTTTCCATACATTACCTCTTTTGACCTTAACAACAACCATATGATGTAGGTGCTAGTATTTCCCCATTTTACAGATGAGGAACCTGAGGGACCAAAAAGTTGAATAACTTGCCCAGGGTTATACAATTTATAAGCCTCTAAATTGGGATTTAAGCCACAGCCTTCCTTACTCCAAGTCCAGGCACTATGCCTCACTGCCTCTAAATTAAAATGAAAGGCAAGGAACAGATTAGGAAAACATTTGGAATAAATATATCTTATAAAGATCTGATATCCAGAATCTGCAAGGAACAGGTCCAAATCTTTTTGTTGTTGATGATGTTTTGGCAGACCTACAATTTCAATTCCTTCCAGAAACAGAAACAGGCAATTTATCTGTAGTTAAAAGTCCTAGAGTAGCCTGTGGCACTGAGAGCTCAAGTGACCTGTTCCTAATCACACAGTTAACATGGGTCAGAGGAAGGGCTTGAATCCATGTTTTCCTAACATCAAGGCTGTCCCTCTATTCACTAGACCTCACTGACTCTTTTTTTTGTGCTTTTGTTTTTTGTTTTTTGGGTTTTTTTGCGGGGCAGTAGGGGTTAAGTGACTTGCCCAGGGTCACACAGCTAGTAAGTGTCAAGTGTCTGAGGCTGGATTTGAACTCAGGTACACCTGAATCCAGGACCGATGCTTTATCCACTGTACCACCTAGCCGCCCCCCTCACTGACTCTTAATATCCATATATTTATAAGAACAATAGTCTACATTTTCCAATGGAACAATGGTCAAGGAACATAAAAACCATTTATAAAGGATCATTTAAAAGTTGTTAATAAACACATGAAAAGATTAATGTTAGTTAATTAAGTTAGTAATTAATTAATTAAGCACTTACTGTGCTCCAGATATGTAACAATCAGAGAAATACAAATCAAAACAATCACATATATTTTATATATATATGTGTGTGTGTATGTATGTGTGTATGTATACACACATACACACATACACACACAAACATATGTGTGTATATATATATATCTCAGAACATCTAGAGATGGCTTTAGATGTTTAAGGCAATTGGGGTTAAGTGACTTGCCTAGGTTCACATAGATAGTAAGTATCTGAGGTGAAATTTATACTCAGATACTCACAACTTCAGGGCCTGGGCTCTATCCACTGCTCCACCTAGTTGCCCCAATAAGTCTATTTGGAATGAATCCCAGAGAGACAAAGGAGAGAAAGGTCCCAAACATACTAAAATAATTGTAACCATGTTTCTTGGTTTTGTTGCAAAAAAGTACTGGAAACTGAAGAGGTATTCAAAATTGTGGAATAACTGAAAAAATATAGTACATGAATATAATATGATAAAAGGGACAAATTCATAGAAATCTGGGAAGAAATGTATGAGCTGATACAGAGTGAAGTGAGCAGAACCCTGGGGAAAATTTACACAATTTATACATTTTAAAGAAAAAAGACTTGAGAACTCCGATCAATGTAATGACCAACCACAATTCTATAGGAACAGTGATGAATCATACTACCCACCTGCTGACAGAGAGGTAATGGATTAGAGGTGCAGAATTTAACATGCATGTGATGTCAATGTGATTTTTTTTTTGCTTGATTATGCTTATTTGTCAGAAAGCAAAATGATTTTTCTTTCTTGGTGAAATTTGAGTGGGAGAGAGTGAACTGTAGTGATGCCATTAAAGTAAAGAAAAAAGAGGATCATTAAAACATTCAAAGAAAAATAAGCAGAAGAAATTAGAAGGATGTTCAGAGAGAGACAGAGACAGAGAGAGAAACAAGCTTGAAACTAACATTCATTTGTTATGTTTTTTAAAATAAACTACATAATAGAGATATATAGTTTCACATATCCTCTATTTTTGTGTTTTTGTTAAGAAATGTTCATGTTTCTTGGTGTTTATAAAATTCAGAATAACAAAACATAAAAATTATTTTAAAAGACAAGTTATTTGTAATTGAGATTCATAGTGTCATGCAATTATCTCTTTTGGTTCTTCTGTGTATGAGATGTTCATGTTTGTCCATATTTTTTTAGTTCATAATACAAAATAATAATTTTCAAAGAAAAATCATTTGTGGTAGCTGTGTGAAAGATAAATTGGAGTGTTCAGAGGCTTGAGGAAGGAATAGCAATTACAAGTTATTGTTATGTTGTAATAGTTCCAGAGAGAGGTAATAAATCCCTGAGTTAGGGTGTAGTTTGTGAGTGGAAAGAGGGGAGAGATGGGACAGATGTTGTAGAGATTAATAAAAGAAGAAGGAGAAGGAGAAAAAGAAGAAGGAAAAGGAGAAGGAGAAGAAGGAAAAGGAGAAGGAGGAGAAGGAGAAGGAGAAGAAGAAGAAGGAGAAGAAGAAGAAGAAGAAGAAGAAGAAGAAGAAGAAGAAGAAGAAGAAGATTAATAACTGTATATATACAATGAGTCAGCAGTAACACTCAGATTGGAAACCTGGATGCCTGAAAGGATCTTGGTGCCCATCATAGGAACAGGAAATTTCAGAAGAGGGATGGGTTTTGGAGAAAGGATAAGGTAATGAAATCTTGGTGCAGATCAAACCCCATCCATGACTGCTCAGCCTGCGCTACTTATTCTTTTTCATTAAAAAATGAAAACGTGGGGCAGCTAGGTGGTACAGTGGATAAGGCACCAGCCCTAGATTCAGGAGGACCTGAGTTCAGATCCGACCTCAGACACTTGACACTTACTAGCTGTGTGACCCTGGGCAAGTCACTTAACCCCAATTGCCTCACCCCACCCCCCAAAAAATGAAAAGGTGATTGGGAGGAACCTCTTAGTCAGCCACTGACCCAGATCACAAAGCCCATTCACTAAAGGGATTCTGTCCCAGCCATTAGTTCATCTGTGGTGGGTGTAGGAAGGGACAGGATATAGATACGTTTGATGCAGTGAGATGAGGAATTTGGTCATCCTCTGGCAAGGTTGGGGGTGGAGGATTATGCAAAATTTGTTTGCTTTGGATTTTATTTTATTTTTTGCCATTGAAATGAGAAAAGAAAAGATAAAATACAGGGCTTTGTTTGGTAAGTCAGATCTGAAGACTTGGCAACTTTAGATGGGGTATACCTTTCTCTCAGTAGCTTCAATCATGGTGAAAATTGACTCTCTTTAATAGTGCTTAGGTTCATATAGCTATAACTATTTTTTCCAACTCAAGAATCCCTTCCAAGTCATGGGTCAAAACTGTCTTCTTCAATTTTAAATTTCTAAAGATGGAGTTTGTAGCAACCAAAGGCTGATCAACCTTTATTCCATGTCTCTGAATTCCTGGGTCATTTTGTTTCTCTGAGCCTCAGTTTACTCATATGTAAAATGGGGATGGGGCTGAGTAGCTGACCTCTCTGATCCCTTTCAACTAGAAATTCTTAGGATAAAAACTATCATCTTTAAGCAAAGTGCTTCCTCTGATAGACTGGCAATTTAGCACAATTTAGGCAACTGTGATAAAATAATGGGATTTGGCAGACGCCCAGGGGCCGAACCTGAAGATTGATTTGGAATTGATTGAATTGGGTGAGACTGAGATACTGACTGAGAACCTACTTAAGACTGATAAAATCGAGACCATGCCTGGCCGACCCTGAGTGGGGTGTTCTCAGAGACTGTGGACTAAGACAACGGGAGCCCACTCTCAACCAATCAGCTTGAATGACCTCCCCTTTCAGGGAGAGAAACAGGAAGTAGGAAGGTGAGGGTGGCTTGCTGAATCGTTCTCTTTTCATCCAGGACTTTGGCATGGTGGCAGAACTTCACGTGGACTGCTAGGAAAAGCAAGGGTTTCTCTCTGGCTATACCAAATAGATCTAAGCTAGGGTCTTCCATTCTATAAGGGATCTGTTCTCAACCTCTCTCTCTTAACTCACTTATAATACACTTTGATAAATACTTAAAAGCCTAAACTCTTGCTGAATTTATCAGCTAGTTCCCCCCGCCCCGCCCCAGTTTGGGGACCCACATTAGATTTTAAACATCACACAACATAGGAAAATATTTTTTTAAAAGATCATAACAAATTTACCAGAACAGTTTTGTATGTCAAGCTTACACTTAACATTTTTGTTCAGTTTTTTCAGTCATGTCTGACTCTTTATGACCCTGTATGGGGTTTTCTTGGCAAAGATGATGGAATGGTTTGCCATTTCTACAAGATTAAGCCAAACAGAGGTTAAATGACTTGCCCAGGGTCACACAGCTATAAGTGTCTGAGATCAGATTGGAACTCAGGTCTTCCTGATTCAAGGCCCTGGGCTCCATCTATTGTGCTATCTAGCTGCCTCTTACCTGGCATATAGTAATAAATACTTGTTGACTAGAAACGAGTAGTCATAATATCTGGTGGCAAGTACTTAATGAGCTGTCATGTGGAAGAAGAATCAAACTTGTTTTGCTTGGATGCAGAGGTCAAAACAAGAACAAATGGATAGAAGTTTCTCAAAAACAGGTTTCAAATAATTATGATTATAACGTAATCTAGTTCAACAATATTTATTAAGCACCTATCATGTACATGGCTCTACACAAGGCATGGGGGAACACCATGGCTAAAACAAAAAGTCCCTGCACTCAAGGTGGTTGCAGTGGTGGTGGTGATGGTGGTTCCTTGAGGCTCTGATATTGAAGAGGGCCAATGACATCACAAGGGCGATGTCTTGACTTGCATGTGAAGGGTTGAAGTGAGGCAGAACTGTACAAAGTCATCGGCTTCTCTCTCTCCTCCAGTCATCGAAGTCCAGTGGCAGGACAAAAATCGAGATGACTGGCAATATCCTGGGATGTAATGCCTGATTTTGGTGTCTTCTATGTCTGACCAAGCTCTAAGTGCTCCACAGAGCCTGCTTCAGTAACCTTCATGGCTCTTGGAACAAATTTTCCTCATATACTCATTATGCTGGTTACTTCTAAGAATTAGGACCACTGTGGGGAGTGAGTCCCTTGTTACTGGTGTTCTTCAATCAGAGACCATATGACATTTGTTAGGGATTCCTGCTTCAGGTATAGGTTGAGCTAAATGACCTTTAATGGTCCCTTCCAAGTCTGAGAAGCTGTGATTTTATTTTTTGGAATCTCTGAGCTGAAACACCTTCCCTTTGATCTTTTTTATGTTCCAAACACCATAATCCAGGCCAGAAGTGTCTTGAGGTTATTCTAATATGATTTCAAGCATAGTTCAGGAAAAAGTATATCTTACTAATTTTAGACACAAATTATATCATTTTCCTTTTAACCTTGGCTAATTCAAACATCTGAGTCCTAAGTAAGTTTAGGTGCAACATGCTTAACTGATAAATCTAATGGCCTTTACTCAATCCCCAATGAGCCTTGGTCTTTCTTGCAGCATTTGACACATCCTTCTCCATACCAACTCCTTCAGGTTTTCATGATATTTCTCTCTCCTGGTTCTCCTCCTGTCTGTATGACTGATCGATCTTCAGTCTCCTTTGCTATTTCTTCAACCATTTCTAGCCTGAGATGTCCCTCAAGTCCCTTTCCTAGATCCCTCTTTTCTTTTTGTTTTTTTTTTGTTTTGTTTTTTTGTTTTTTTTGGCAAGGCAATTGGAGTAAAGTGATTCGTTCTGGATCACACAGCTCATAAATGTCAGGTATCTGAGGCTGGATTTGGTCCTCCTGACTCTAGGGCCAGCACTCTATCCATGTACTACTCAGAGTCCCCCCCCACCACCTTTCTTTTTACTTTATATTCTCTTATTAGGTGGTCCCATGAGTTCCCATGGGTTCAATGATCATTTCTACATAAATGATTCCTAGAGCTATATATAAAGCCTTAGTCTCTACAGAGTTAGATGTCACACATCTAACAACTGCCTCTTAGACATCTCAAACTGGAAGGTCCACAAGCATTTCAAAACGATGCCACTGATTTGATCTGTTTTTCAACCAATGGGTTATATTACTTGTGTCAAATAGTCCAAAGTTTCCTCATTCCTTTTCTTCTTCCTTCCTTCCTTCCTTTCTTCCTTTCTTCCTTTCTTTCTTTCTTTCTTTCTTTCTTTCTTTCTTTCTTTCTTTCTTTTTCTTCCTTCCTTCCTTCCTTCCTTCCTTCCTTCCTTCCTTCCTTCTTTCTTTTCTTTTTTTTTTCAGGGCAATGAGGGTTAGGTGACTTGCCCAGGGTCACACAGCTAGTAAGTGTCAAGTGTCTGAGGCTGGATTTGAACTCAGGTCCTCCTGAATCCAGGGCCAGTGCTTTATCCACTGCACCACAAGTATTTCAAACTCATCATATCCAAAACAGAACTTGTTATCTTCCGCCTCCCTCTAACAATCCCTGTTTTTGAACCTCTCTATCACAGTTTAAGGAACCATCACTTTAATGTCATCCTCAAATCCTCACTATCATTCACCCCATGTATCCAATATATAGCCGAATCTTGTCATTTCTGCTTTCATAACATGTCCCAGATACATCCCCTTCTCTAAACTTATACAGCCTCAACCCTTGTCCAAACCCTCAACATCTCTCAGCTGGATGGCTGCAATAGCCTTTGCGAGGGGCGGGGGGGGGGGGTGCACAATGAGGGTTAAGTGACTTGCCCAGTGTCACACAGGTAGTGTCAAGTGTCTGAGGCTGAATTTGAACTCAGGTCCTCCTGAATCCAGGGCGGGTGCTTTATCACTGTGCCACCTAGCTGCCCCTGCAATAACCTTTTAACTGGTCTCACTGTCTCAACTCTCTCCTCATTCCAATCCATCCTCCTCCACTCAGCTGCCTTGATTTTTCTAAAGTATAGCTCTGACTGTGTCACCACTTTCATGCCCTCCCTCTCATTCAAGGAGCTCCAGCAGCTTCAGGATCCAACATAAACTCTCTTTGGCATCTAAAGCTGTTCATAACCTTAACCCTCCCTACTGTCCCGATTTGGATACACTTTACTTAGCTCTACAAACTCTGTGATCCACTATATCCACAGGTCTATTAGTAGTTCCTCAAACAGGACACCTCTGAACTGACTACTTGCTCCTCATGCCTAGAATACTCTGTTCACTCACCTCCTCATCTTAGTTGCCCATCAAAATTCAACTCAAATCCCACCTTCTGCAGGAAGCTTTTTCTGGTCTTCTGCAGTACCTGCTTTTTGGATTACCTTCATTTATTCTGTATATAACTTGTATATCGGACAGCTCGGTGGCACAGTGGATATAGCACCAGACCCGGAGTTAGGAAGACCTAAGTTCAAATCCAGCCTCAGACATTTATTAGCTATGTGACCACGGGCAAGTCACTTAGCCCCGTTGGCCTCAGTTTCCTCATCTATAAAATGAGCTGAAGAAGGAAATGGCAAACCATTCCAGTATCTCTACTAAGAAAACTTCAAATGGGGTCACAAATAGTTGGAAACTACTAAATGATATCATATATGTGTGTATGTATATGTATATATGTGTGTATGCATGTATATACACATGTGTATGCACACACATATATGTATATACCTAGATAAATACACACACAGATATCTGTATATTCCTAGATACTCTATGTTAAAATTTATGCTCCTCGAGTGTAGAAGCTTTTTTTTGGGTAGAGTTTTTGGGTAGAGTTCCCCATACCTTTATCTGTATTCTCAGTGCATAGCATAGTTCATGGTGCCTGATAATTGCTTAATCAAGCTTGTTTTTTATTGTTTTTAATATTCAAATTGACAAGGCAATGCAGAAAGCTGATGACATATATAGATTCAAAATGCAGATTTTGAAAGATCAGAGCATAAGAGCTGCAAGCCACTCCAGAGACCGTCTAGTACAAACCACTCACTTAACAGATGAGGAAACTAAAGCTCAGGGAGGCTCTATGACTCTTCCTTGGTCATATTATTAGTTAAAGTAAGTGAGAGGTAAGATTCGAACTCTGGTACTCTGGATCCAGACTCAATGTTCTTTCCATTATACCACATTGCCTCTTTAAATTACTATATTCATGCTCAATCCAGGTAAGTATTTTTAAAAACTTGACAAATTATCCTGAAGATCATTTCATCATTTGGTCTGCTCTTGTAGGATAGTTGTATGATAGCCTTTGGCCAAAAATATTAAAGTTCTAATGGGGGGGGTGCTAAATTATTTTCCCCAAGTTATATTTTTACCTCTTACCTAAACACTCCTACACATCTCTCAAAGCCTCTCAGAATTAGCTCAGCCAAGCCTTCTTGGAATAATACACCCCATGGAGAGGAAGTAAAGAGGCCACATTAGATCTAACTTAGAGTCACAGCCCCCGTGAGGAAGCAGGGTGAGGAGAAGGATGATGCTACTAGACCTTAAGCTCATCCTAGGGTTGGGAATCCTGTTTTTATTCACCTTTGTTTCCCTCATAATACCAAGCAGCACCTGATCTACATGGGTAAAAACAAAGCTTCCTTGAGTCTCAGGTTTTTTTTTTATGAAAAAAAATCAAATTCCATTTATTGATGCAGGTTCCCCCGCCCTCCCCCCACCCCCTCCCGTGGCTCCATCTCGACAGCCCTGGCAGTGGAGTCACAACGTCCAATCCCACGGCCTGAGCCCTGGCCCCAGGGCCGCCAGCCCCACAAGCAGACTGGGCCGGGGCTGCTCCAGTGGGGAGGAGGGCTGTACGGGCTGGGGGAGTGGACTCCGGCCCATCTGTCTGTCTCTGAGGTCCTCGCGGTATAAAAATAAAGTTGTTGGTGCATGAATGTCAAGGCCTGCTGGCCCCCGATGGGCACTGAGGAGTGGAGAGAGCGGCAGCTGGCCTGGAAGGATCTGGCTGCTCTGCCTTCCCCTGAAGCAGGGGCACTTCAGCAGAGGGTGGGCAGCCTCAGCCTCCCCCGGCCCAGGGCTTGGTGCTGACAGAAGGTCAGAGTGGACCCAAGTTGAAGGGACGGCCCAGTCCGTTCCTCGTTCTGTCCAAATGTCCGAAGCAACCTCTCATGCCTCCCACCCCCCCTTGCCCCTTCCTCAGGCCCAGAAGACCAACTGGGGTTGACCTCAGGGAGGAGCAGCTCATTGCCCCACCCCAGGCAGAGTTCAGGAGCGCCCCCCCCAACCCCAGCTTGTCCAGAAGGCCACAAGGTTGGGGTGATGGAGGAGCCAGCCCCAGATGCCCAGATGTCAACACCCCAGTGGGTGCCCATGGGCAAGGTCTGAGAGGGCTGGGGAGAGGAGAGGGAAAAGAGGGTATCCGGTCCTTAAATACACAAGTTTACAAGGGGGCCAGGGCTGAGGGGAGTGCTGTCCTCATCACACACTCATGGTCAAGCTGGGGGAGTACTGGTGCCCCTCGGCCCGGCCCGGCGGTCACGGTCTTGCTCTGGCCCCCCGGCCACCGCGCTTGGGCCTGCCCGCGAGGCCCCTCCTGCCCGACGCGGGGGGAGAGTTGGCACGGTCGCTTACGCTTTCGCTCTGGAAGGGATGAGGAAGGTCCCGCCCATCTCGCCGTCGTCCCGTGGGGTGCCTGGGGGGTTGCTCATGCCGGCCATGTTGTTCGGAGAGTTCTTGGACAACCCATCCATGTCACCTGAGCCTAAAGAGCCGTTCATGTGGTGTGGCTCCATTGCCCCCATTGCTGTCATGGGGCCCTCAGGCCCGGGGCCCATTGGGAAGTTAGGCCTGTTGCTGCCTGGCCCAATGGGGTTCATCATGGTGTACATGCTCTCACTGGAATTGGTTGAGTCTCCAGGACTAGGCATGATGGGAGTCCCAGGGGGGCCACCTCCTCCTGGGGGACCCACATAGTTGCTCGGGGAGGAGGAGGAGTATGCTATTGAGTTGGTGCTGGGGTTAGGCCATGGCCCCCGTCCTCCTGGACCCATGTTCATCCCTGGCATGCCGGGCCCAGCCAGGGCATTGGGTGGGGGCCTCATCCCGCTGCTGTAATTCTGAGGCCCCATCCCCGCCATTCCTCTGGGAGGATTCATCCTCTGCATTGGGCCCCCCATGCTCGGATGGCCCTGAGCCCGCGTGGATGGGTCCATGGCATTGGGCAGCAGCGGCTGGGAGCCCGGGACTCCCACAGGTGGCTGGTTTGGCATTCGGAGGGACGGCCGGGGGCCTCCTGGGTAACGAGGAAGGGCTGACTGTGAGGGCCCATCATGGGGGCGTTGGGATTGTGGGGGGGGGGGGCTGGGCATGTGGAGACGGCTGAGAACCAGGAGGGCCCAGAAAGAAGCCAGCTGGCATAGGCATCCCATCACTGGGAGCCATGCCACCCATCACCGGGCTGGGCGCTGCGGCTGCACTATAGTCATGAAAAGCCTTGGCTTCGCTAGAGTGCTCACACGTCTCTCGTCGGTCAGGGGCCGCACAGTACAGGTCCCAGAATACACACCACCAGGAGTGCAGAAACCCCGGAGGTTCCCCCAATGTAATATTCTTCTCCCACTGGATCTCCGACAGGAAGGTCTGGGCTGACTTCTGGGCTCCCACATGAAGCAGATACTCATATACATAGAGCGCCAACTTTTCCCGAGCCTGGCTGTCGGAGGGGACGGCAGAGCCCTTTCCTCCCTTGGCGTACATGCTGCTTGTTTCTCTTTCAGACTTTTTCCCCTACTCCACACCTGTCAAAGAAAGGAGCCTGCCGAGGTCTCCATCTCCATAGCTACCCCCCCCCCCCTTTAGTTTTACATCCCGGAGCTTTGGACAGAAATCAGGTACATTTTCCACGCGGGGGGGACTTGAAACGGTCGCGGCGGCTCCAGCTTCAGCTCCGGCTTTGGGTTTTTTTTTTTTTTTTTTTGGTCCGGCTGTTCCAGGAATCGCGCGCTGCTCTCCCAGCTCTGCTCAGCCGCCTCCAAGTCTCAGTTTTTCTAACACAACTGATCTGGTAAAATATTAAATGTTGTCTCTCCTCCTGGGCACTAGATCTCCTTTTTTCCCTATGATAATGACTTTTATTTATGTCTTTTGCCTTTTATTTTTATATCATAGTCATCTCCAGATATCTCTTGCCACCTAGACAGTAAGCTTTCCCTTGTAAAATGTTTCAACTAAACAAGCCTGCTGTACATGAACCACCTGACAGTGTGTACAGTGTTCCACACCCTAGTCCCCCACCTGTCCAATTAGAGAAGGGAGTTATATATCCTTATCTCTTCTGGAGCCAAGACTGGTCATTATAATTGCACAATGTTTGGCTTCATTACTCTTTTTATTTGCATTACTGTAGTATTATGGCAATTGTTTTCTTATTCTTAATCACTTCATTGTGTGTCACTCCATATGTCTTCTCATAGTTTTCTTTTTTAAAATTTATTTTATTTTCAATTCACAGAATAAAACAAGCATTTCCATAGCACGGTACAAAAAAAGATGATTGCACATGAAATTGCAAATCTACCAGGTACAACTTGCTATTCCCTCCAAATATACAACAAAGGTATCATGTAAATTTCTTTTTTTTTCTTTTACTTCTTCCCTCCCCCAATAACATTCTCTTACATTCATATACATATCATACATGATATCCTGTTATGTTATCATATATCAAATATTATATAACTTGTTATATATTATTTGGTATGTAACAACTTGTTATCCATCATATATTATTCAATATCATATAACTTAAATTTGTTGGGTCATTCCCCAATAAAGGGATACCCATTTTGCTTCCAGCCCTTAGCAACCACAGCAAGTGCTGCTATAAATATTTTGTTATCTATGAGACCTTTCCTTCTGTCTTTGACGTCCTTAGAGGGAGATGCCCAAAGGTGGGCAAAAGAGGCAAAGGGTATGATCAACTTAGGTGTGTGTGTGTGTGTGTGTGTGTGTGTGTGTGTGTGTGTTTTTATAAGGGAAGTCAGGCCCTTAAGAAGACCTCATCAGCTTTGTCACATGATGCAACCTCTTTCCCCCCCCTCCCCCCCCCTCCCCGGCAATGAGGGTTAAGTGACTTGCCCAGGGTCACACACCTAGTAAGTGTCAAGTGTCTGAGTCCGGATTTGAACTCAGGTCCTCCTGAATCCAGGGCCAGTGCTACACCACCTAGCTGGCCCTGATGTAACCTCTTGACATAGAGAATGTTGGGAGGATGCTTCCAGATAAATTGGATGACCTGTAAGGGAAGGGCTTTGGAGAGACTATTGGGCATGTATGAACATTCTGTACCAGGCTTGGTCATCTAATAATATGTTTATTTTACTCATAAAAGTATTTTATCGTTTTCCAGTTATATGTAAAGATAGTTTTCAACATTTGTTTTTATGAGATTTTGATTTCCAAATTTTTCTTCCTCCCTCTTTTCCTCCCTGCTCCCAAAGACAGTAAGCAATCTGATATAGGTTATATATGTACAATCATATTAAACATATTTCTGCATTAGTCATGTTGTGAAAGAAGAATCAGAACAAAAGGAGAAAACCTCAAAAAAGAAAAAATGACAACAACAAAAGTAGAAACAGTATGGTTCAATCTGCATTCCCATTCTACAGTTCTTTTTTTTGGATTGAAGAACATTTTCTATCATAAGTCCCTTGGAATTGTATTGGATCATTGTATTACTGAGAAGAGCTAAGTCTATCACAGCTGATGATTACACAGTGTAGCTGTTACTGTGCACAATGTTCTCCTGGTTCTGGTCACTTCACACAGCATCAGTTCACTTCTTTCCAGATATTTCTGAAATGTGCCTGCTCATCATTTCTTATCGCACAATAGTATTCCTTTACATTCATATACCACAACTTGTTCCCCAATTGATGGGCATCCCCTCAATTTCCAATTCTTTGCCACCACAAAGAGGGCCGCTATAAATATTTTTGTACATGTGGGTCCTTTTCCCTTTTTTATGATCTCTTTGGGATACATACCTAGTGGTGGTATTACTGGGTCAAAGGGCATGCACAGTCCTGTAGCCCTTTGGGCATAGTTCCAAATTGCTCTCCAGAATGGTTAGATCAGTTCACAACTCCACCAACAATGCATTAGTGTTCCAATATTTCCACAGCTTCTCCAACCTTTATTATTTTCCTTTTGTCATCATCTAATAATATTTTGAAGAGAATGCTCTTTAACTGGCTTTAGAGGTGTTCAGAAAAGCCTGTTAGCTTCTGTCTCCTCCTCTTTTGTAGATCTTGATGTCCAGTGACTGACTGTGCTGTAAAGGGACAGGCCTTAGAGCCTTCTCCCTTCTGAGGCTGTGCTTCCCTGAGAAACAAACCTCAGTCCTTATCATTTTCATTTATTCATAATTTTTATTTTAATTTTTTTTGTGAGGCAATTGGGATCAAGTGACTTGCCCAGGGTCACACAGATAGTAAGCATCAAGTGTCTGAGGCCGGATTTGAACTCAGGTCCTCCTGACTTCAGGGCTGGTGCTCTATCCACTGTGCCACCTAGTTGCCTCCCTTTTCATTTATTCTTTACCATTCTAGATGAAGGGAGTAGAGTCTTCAACCTTGGGAATTTCAAAAAGTCAGAAGAGTAAGGTGCAGGAACTCAGGAGCTAGAATCCAGTATAGGTTTTCTAGTCAGCAAAGCATCAATGCCTATAGGAATGAGAGATCCCAGGCCAGTGGTAACTGAGGTGAGGACTCATCTGTCATTAATGCTGCCTTTGTAACATGAACTTGGTGAGACCGATACCACATAGAAACTGAGATAAATATTGAGCCTAATCCTTGAGAGACAAGGTGGTTAGGGGGATTATGCTGAGCTGTTGGGAAAAATATTTGTTCTTTGTTCTTGCTATATCTTCAGAGCAAATATCCCTTTGTAAGAGAAAATCAATGTTAAATGATTAAATGGAATTGGAGTGCTAGTCACAAGCCTTACCTAGCAACCTAACAAAGAGAAGAACAGTCACTGGAGGCTCAAGTTAATGATGGTAGAGAAAAGACAGGTACTCCTCAGGGATACGCCCTTGAATCTTGACATAGCATCCTGACTCTAGGAGATAGGGCCAGAGCAGATGCATTGTTGTTGTTCAGTAGTTTTAGTTGTATCTGACTCTTTGGGGTTTTCTTGGCAAAGACTCTGAAGTGGTTTGCCTTTTTCTTCTCAAGCTCATTTTCCAGATGAGTAAGCTGAGGCAAACAGTGTTCAATGACTTACCCAGGATCACACAGCTAATAAGAATATGAGTCCATATTTGAACTCAGGAAGGTGAATCTTCTTGACTCCAGGCCAGGAGCTCTATCTACTGGACTACCTAGCTGTCCCTACTCACATTATATTTGAATAATTCTGAATTGTTTTCCAGAATGATTGAACCAATTCATAGCCTCTTGCTGGATACTGGATTTCCAAGACCTCGCCTGATATTTTAAATGGACAGAGTTCAAAATATCCCTCAAAATAAGGAGTCCCTTTTCATTCAGTCCCATTCATTTGGCATTTATTAAATGCTTTGTAGCACTTATTATTCTAGGGCTAGGGATCTGAAGACATCCTCCCACCAAAAAACAACAAAGAAAGAAAGAAAGAAATCGCCCCTTGCCTTCAAGGTGCTTACATTCATATTCTAAATATGATCACAGTTTCAGAAGCACAAGTGTGCTGAACAGTAAAAGCCTACTTAACCCATCAAACTGATTCCTTTAGATTTTAACTTTCCTCAACTACATGTATAGAACATCAATGATAAAGCAGCTTCCTACCTCCTGACAGAAAGGTGAAAGACTCAGGCAGGATACAAAATCAGATGTATTTTTTAGACACAGGCAAAGTGGGAATTTGTTTTGCTTAAATACACATATATATGTTACAGAGGGTTTTTTTTCTTTTTCTTTTTCCCCAGTTGAGGGAAGAGGAGGAAAGAAAAAGGAGAATAAAAGAGATTTTTTTTTGGTCATTGAAAAAATATTTATTTGTTTTTTAAGATTTCATCTTTTTGTCTAATTGAAAATGCTTGGTAAAAAAAAAACACTTTAAAAATATTGATAAGGGAAAAGGACAAAACTACATTAGTGAAGTAATGGTATAGTGAAAGGAGAAGCACACCAGGCAATAAAAGATTAGCCAGAAAATCATCTATCCCTTGTTAATAAGCCTAGGATAAAGGTTCAGCAGAAAGTAGGGCTGAGACAAAGGAGAAAAGTAAAGACTTAAACTGTTCATTCCACCTGACTGGCTGGATAATTTCCTGAGGACTAGGTTATAAAGAAAGTAGCAATTCTGTGTGAGGTCTAAATTTCTTTGTTGGGGAAATAAAAAGAAAAGGGTGGGGGTGGGGGAGGGGGGAGAGCAGACACTGGTGTACTAAACAAGATGACTCATTATGATTATATCCTCAGCTAATTATTTCCTAAAATGGTGGTGACGAGGATATTAGTCACCCCAACAAACTGAGATTAAGGGTAGAACAAATAGGTTGGAACAAAAGGCTTTTTTCTAACACAACATAGTTATATTGGGAGGAAAAAAAAACCAACAACCCTAAAACCTTCTGATGAAGCCCAGATTTGAAGTCATTCTGCCATTAGGAATGTGAAGCTGGGAGGAATATTGAAACTTCCCTTCCCACAGCTCCAGGGGGTCACTTCCTGTTGTTTTTTAAGACAGCTGTGAATTATTGTACTAAGGCAAATGGACAGCAGAGTGGAACATCTGGGGATTGTTATTCGTATGAGACTGACATCACCAGCAGCCCAACAGAACCTTTCCTTTCAACTCATCAGGGACATCTGGATTCTCTGGTTTCTTTCAAGGCTCAGTTCAAATCCTGGGTTCTTCAGGACGCCTTCCCAGTTTTTCCCCAGCCTCCACTGCTAGTATTCCATTTAAGATGATCTTTCATTCAGCCTGTATATATCTTGCAGGCAAGGGGCAGCTAGGTGGCACAGTAGAGAGAGAACTGGCCCCAGAGTCAGGAGCACATGAGTTCAAATTTGACCTCAGACATTTGACACTTACTAGCTGTGTGACCCTGGGCAAGTCCCTTAACCCCGATTGCCTTAAACATCCGGGGCTATTGCCAGTCATCCTGATGTATATTTTGCCATTCTCTGGAGGAGAGTGAAGTTGGTGACCTTGTGCAGCCCTCCCTCACTTAAATCCAACTCATTGCAAGTCATGACATCACCTCCGTATGTCATGGTCCTCTTTGAGAAAGAAGGACAAACAACAACAACAATCTTGTATACATCTAGTTTACACATTAGCTTCTTGAAAGCAGGGACTGTTTTTGGCCTTTCTCTGTATCCATTATGTTGGTAACCTGTTTGCCTCAGGTTTCTCATCTATAAAAGGAGCTGGGGAAGGAAATGGCAAACTGACCCAGTATCTTTGTCAAGAAAACCCCGAATGAGGTCACAAAGATCAGAGGCAACTAAAACAACTCACCCATAATAGGTGCTTAATAAATATTTTTTTATAATGAGGATCTGAATTTACACCCTCACACACCCATATTTGAACCAAGCCTTAATGCTCCACTGGCATTGATAATAACTCAAATCTCTATAGTTTTGAAAGTTAAAAAAGCACTCTGCTCACAAATAAGAGCCCTGTGAGGTTAGGAGAACATGTATTGTTACTCCGATTTTCCACTCAATGGGAATAAGAACTTTATTTAAAGAGGCCATCAACTTGTGCCCTTCCCTTCCAGAATTTCTGTTGCCTTCTTCTTGGGCTTATTGAAGCATCAAGACAATTTATATGGCTGGATGCTAGGGACATGTCAGCAGGATATGAGTTGAAATGTCAAATGGAAAAGATCATAAGAGTTTATCCTCACTCATACTCTGAAATACTGAGCTAGAAGTGCTTTCTCTGAGGTGAGAGAAAAATGAAAGGAATTCTCTTGCCTTCCCTCAACTAATTTGCTAATTTCTGTAAATGGTCACCCTGAAAATTTAACACTCTGCTCTGAGTCACACCCCTGACTGAGGGCTATGAAACTTCCACTAGAGCAGAGGTTCCTTAACCTTATCTACGTTATGAACCCTCCTTGGTGATCTGATAAAACCTATGGACCCCTTGCTCAGAATAATGTTTTAAAATAATTGACAACATGCTGTACTTCAGTTTGTTCAGTCATTTTTCATTCATGTCCAACTCTCTGCAGTGAGTTGGATTTAACTCAGTGACCCCTTTTGGGGCCTTCTTGATAAAGATACTGGAGTGGTTGGGGCAGTTAGGTGGCACAGTGGATAATGCACTGGCTCTGGATTCAGGAGGATCTGAGTTCAAATCCTACCTCAGACACTTCACACTTACCAGCTGTGGAGCCTTGGGCAAGTTACTTAACCCTCATTGCCCCACCAAAAAAAAAGATACTGGAGTAGTTTGCCATTTCCTTCTCCAGCTCATTTTACAGATGAGGAAACTGAGGCAAGCAGGGTTAAGTGACTTTTCCAGGGTCACATGGCTAGTAAGGCCCTGAGGCCAGATTTGAACTCAGGAAGATGAGCCTTCCTGACTACAAAGTCTGACTTTCTATCCACTGTGCCACCTAGCTGCCCCCAAAATTTCAGTTAGATGTTAGTAAAAAATAAAGATGTAATTTTTTTCCAATCTAAGTTCACAAACCCTTATAATCTATCCATGAACTCCAAGTAAGAACTCCTGCTTTAGAGGTAGAAAGGGAAAAAAAGAGACTTCAGCTGCTTTGGTGGCCACTATGACCCAGGGTACCCCGGCCAGGATAGAATTGTAAGGCCGGCTCACGAGATAGCTGATGCTGATTGATACTGATTACAAGTTGTTGACCAAATTCACTCTCTCTCCCCTGACAAACCTTCCCCTCATCCCAAATTTCCTTTTTTTTGTCAAGGGTACCACTAGCCTTCCAATCACCCAGGTGTGACCTCTAAATTGTCCTTGACCCCTCGATCTCCCAGACTCTCCATGGCAATCTCTAAAGTACCTTCTTTTCTAATTTCTCACATAGCCCACCACCCTGGTTCAAGATGTCATCATCTCTCTCTTCCCTGGACAATTTTGATGACCTTCATAATTGGTCTCTCTGCTTTAAGTCACTCCCCTTTCCACTCCATCCTTCTCCCAGCTGCCTATAATTTTCCTAATGCAAAGGCATAAGCATATTATTTCACAACTTAATAAATACTAATTTCTTTTTTAGGAAAGAAAAATTTAAAAATCAGCTCCTCTGTTTGGCATTTAAAGTCCTTCACAACCTGGCTCCAGCCTGCTGTTTGATCCTTATGCACTACTCTTCTGCACAACCTATATAATCCAGCCAAATTGGTCTTGTTGCTGTTCCTTATCTAGGATATACTGTCTCCTCTTTCTGCCTTTGCACTGCTTGTCTCTCCTTCCTAACCTTTCACTCTTGGAATTCTTTGTTGTCTTCAACACTCAACTGAAGCCCCACTAGTGCTTCCTGATCCTCTCAGCACACAGGGGCCTCCCTTTATGTTATATATGTTCTCTGTGTGTGTGTATGTGTGTGTGTGTGTGTGTGTGTGTGTGTGTGTGTGTGTGTGTGTATGTCTCCCTGGACAGAATGTAAGCTCCTTGAGGTCAGGGGCTGTTTCATTTTTGTCTTTGTATTCCAGGTGCATCAATCAATCAATAAGCATTTGTTTAGCACCTACTAAAAGCCAGACACTGTGTTAAGTATTGGGGATGGAAAAAGAGGCAAAAGAGTTCCTGTCCTCAAGAAGCTTACAATCTAATGGGGAGACAACAAGCAAACAAATATGTGCAAAAAAGTTATAGATAGGATAAATGAGAAATAATTAGCAGAGGGAAGACACTATAATTGAGAAGAGCTGAGAAAGGCTTCCTGTAAAATATGGGATTTTAGTTGGTACTTAAAGCAAACCAGGGAAGTTAGTATGCAAAACTTAGGAAGAAGTACATTATAGTTGTCTATAACACCTCACAAAGTTGTTCTAAGGATCAAATGAGATACCCTATGTAAAGTATTTTGCAAACCTTAAAGCAGCTATACAAATGCTAACTATAATTATAATTGTTATTACAATGGTGAATATAAGTAGGCTGGAACATAGCCAGGTTAAAATATGTTATTGTTTCCTTTGTTTTAACACAGTAATTATAGTATATATATATGCAAGCCTGTGTGTGTATGTGTGTGTGGTTGTTCAGTTGTTTCAGTTGTGTCTGATTTTGTGACTCCATTTAGAGTTTTCTTGGCAAAGATCCTGGAGTGCTTTGCCATTTCCTTCTCCAGCGCTTTTTTTTTTTTTTTTAGTGAGGCAATTGGGGTTAAGTGACTTGCCCAGGGTCACACAGCTAGTAAGTGTTAAGTGTCTGAGGCTGGATTTGAACTCAGGTACTCCTGACTCCAGGGCCAGTGCTCTATCCACTGCGCCACCTAGCTGCCCCAGTGCTTTTTACAGATGAGGAATCTGAGGCAAATAAGGGTTAAATGACTTCCTCAGGGTCATACAGCTAGTAAGTATCTAGGGTCAGATTTGAACTCAGGCAGATGAGTTTTCCTGTCTCCAGGCCTGACACTCTAGCCAGTGTGTGTGTGTGTGTGTGTGTGTGTGTGTGTGTGTGTGTGTGTGTGTGTATTTGCGTATATGTGTATATACGTATATACCTCATATGCATGTGTCTATATACATACGTATATATGTACTTATATGTATGTATACATATTGATGTACTCTCAATATACTAACCACAAAATTTGATGTCAAAATCAGAACAATAGGCATTTTTTTCATCTACTCAATCAATAAGCATTTATTATATACCTACTATGTGATAAGCATTTGAGATACAAAGAAAGCCAAAATCAGTTCCTGCCCTTAAGGAGCCCACGATCTAATCAAAGAGATAACAGGCAAACAAATATGTACAAACTATATATATGATGATGATTAGGAAATAATTAACAAAAGGAAGGCACTAGGATTAAAAGGGGTTGGGTTGGACGTGACTGAACAACAATAACACCAAAGCTAGAGGTAGAAAAGCTTGGGGAAGAAGGGTCAGTGATCAGCAGCTTGGCATTAGGATGGCTAAGGAGAAGGAGTGTTAGGGGTCCAGACTGAGCTACTCAGAGTGTTCCCTTCACTAGTCAGAAGCCCAGGGCTCCAGAGAAGAGCTGTGGTTGGAATTCTGGACTGAAAATACACTGGAATACAGGAGCACAGTGTGAAAATGGCTTGGTTGGGTAATAGGCCAAGCTTTCTGAAGATTTGTTTTCCTCTCCATCACTCTGTTGTTTTGTCAGATAATATTGCTCATAAGCTTTCCCTGCTCATAATATTATCATGAGCTTATGTTGGTATAGTGGCCTAAGCATGATTCAGGTTGGTTCTCTAGTAGTTTAGGTGTGGTGGCTCATCAGGAATAGCCTCCAAGTAAGTCTAAAGGGCCCTGACTCCATTGCTTCCCCCCACCCCCAATGTGGGGTTAAGTGACTTGCCTAAGGTCACAAAGCTAGTAAGTGTCAAGTGTCTGAGGCTGGATTTGAACTCAGGCCCTCCTGAATCCAGGGCCCGTGCTCTATCCACTGTGCCACCTAGCTGCCCCTCTCCATTGCTTTTTGAATGTCCTTCAGTGTACAGGAAGCTGTGGTCACTATGGTCCAAGGCCAGTAAAAATCTGCTAGGTGTCTTGCACCCTAGTATTCTGGGCTAATCACTCTTGCGGAAGAGAGCTTCCTTGGCATTTAGGAAGAAAACTAGCCCAATCTATGTGGGGGTGGGGAGAGGGGACTGTCATGGCGGGGATGGAGAATGGGATTGTAGATTATCACAAGGTCAAAGACTGGTATTTTAAGCTGCAGTTAAATCTCTCTTCTTGGACAGGGGAAAGGGAACAAGCATTTATTAACTGCCTACTATGTTCCAGGCACTGTGTCTTAGACCAGGGCTTCTTAAACTTTTTCCATTCTCAACCCCTTTTCACCTGAGACATTTTTACATGACCCTGGGTATTGGGTATATAAAATAGGTATACATAACCTTTTACTGTTGCCAAATTTTTCATGACCCCCATGTTCAGTTACATGACCCCATTTGGGGTCAGTCACAACCAACAATTTAAGACTCTTTGTTTTAGACTGTTTATAATTATTATCTCATTTGATCCTCACAACAAACCTTGGAGACAGTTGAGGTGGACAGAAGTTAAGTATCTTGTCCAGGATCACACAGCTAGTAAGTTTACAAAGTTGGATTTGAACTCAGGTCTTCCTGACTTCAAGCCTAGCATTGAGGCATTTTCTGGATTATTTTGGCCTCCTCATTGTGGTAATTACTTTACATCGGTTATGGGAAATGGTGGTAGTTTAGGTCTTATCAACCTTTACTTTAGGTATTTCCTATTTGGGGGCATCAATATCTTGTTCAAATAGGTTAAATTGGGGCTGCCATAATTATATGCAATATCTTCTCATCTTTATCCTTTCCTCTGATTTGGTGCTTCAGGAAGAAATAGCATCTACCAAGCCTGGAAAGTGCTTGCCATGTATTCTAGGTTAATTCATCCCTAAAAAGTCCATAAAATCATTCCCAAGACTTAACAGCTCAAGGATCCTAAGACTAGAACCATGGACGTTACATGAACCGACGGACTCTATGCTGCATTTAAATCAACACAGTTGACCAACTGGAGACTAGGTCCCTGTGTCCAACTGAATCAGGACAGAAGTTTCACTGAATAGCCTTCCCTGACTATTATTGTTAAGCAAAATTTATTTTTGTAAAACAATTTCTTTTTGTAAGAAAAAAATGTGTTAAGTAAAATTCTCCTGAGTTCTGGCTATTTGCCATCTGTATGACCTTGAAGAGGACACACTTCTCTGAGGTTCAGTAAGTTTCCTCTTCTGTAAATTGAGGGCATTGAACTAGATTTAACATTCTTTCCAGCTCTAAGTCCCATGGTCCTATGAGCCGTCCCTGAATTTCTTATGACATGTTTTCTTGACTTCTTTTTCCCATCTATTTATAAGCTCTAAAGTTCAATATAAATGCCAACTATTGTTGTGAAGTTAGCGAAAGCGGGACCTATGTCCTGCATATCTTTGCATCCCCAGTGCCTCCCAGTGGCTTACACAGCAGTGTGGAACATAGCGGTGTTACGTAGCTGGATGAATGTGTACTGAATTAAAACAAACTTTTTGTGTGTAACAAGAGCCATCCCATGGAGCATGCTCAAAGTAATTCTTCCTGCTTTGCACCGGCCAAGTGTGCTGGCTCAAAACTTGGACTTATCAGATATGACAAACTCTTTGGCTGCTTCCAGGCATGTGGTGACCCAGAACTGAAAGAAATGACCATTTTGGTATGGTGTGGCAAATCCTTGATCCTTCCTCCCCATCCCCATCCCTTCCCAGAGAGACAGCTGCAGGGCTTAACATTGGTTATGTATGGCTCCCTCTCTTGCTTCAACTCTCCTATGTGGCAAGTAGTCTATTTTCTCTCTCAAGGGGGACGAGTTGCCCTCTTTACCCCTTGGTACCATTCCCATTTGGATTGTGCACTCAACTAGACAGACTTCAATGTTGACACCTGTTTACCTTTTCACTTTGTGTTTCTTTTCCTTGATTGAACGTCATTCCAGGCATGTCTAGGCTTGGAGGTGACCTCATGAGTTCAAGAGGTCCCGAATCCTGGGTACAATGTATGGATCTGGTTGGTAGCAAAGGAAGCTTCTGCACTATAGAAGACAAATGCTGATGAGAAGATTGGCCCAAGCTGGACTGGTTTTTCCAGTAGATATTGTTGTTGTTGAGTCCTACTCTTTGTAACTCCATTTGGGGTTTTCATGGCAGAGATACTGGAGTGGTTTGCCATTTTCTTCTCCAGCTCATTTTACAAATAAGGAAACTGAGGCAAACAGGGTTAAATGACATGTCCAGAGCCACACAACTAGGAAGTGTCTGAGACCAGATTTGAATTTAGGAAGATGAGTCTACCTAACTCCATGCCCCGGGCTCTATCCACTGTGCCACCTAGCAGTCCATTTGCCAGTAGATATGTACCTGGAATTATTTGGGCAATGCAGAAGCAAGGTGAAATGTAAATGGACTTATCATCAGCCATCCAAACTGCATTATATTCTAATGAAGGTTAAACATCAGAGATTGTAACAATAGATAAAATTGCTACTGAGTCCTATTTTAAGTTGTATCAATGAGTACATGAGAGAATCTTTTGTAGCTAGTATTTGGGTTGGTCTGTAAGAAATAAATCCCTCCCCCATACCTAATTTACATTTTACACTAAGTATCTTTTGACTTCACCTTTTGGGGAGATGAAACATGAACCACCAACCTCAGGTTTAAGCAGTTTTCCCGCAGGGCACCAGAGTTGTGAGAAAAGGCAGCTTACCTCCCTTCTCGTTAGAGCCCAGACTCCCCTAGGACTGAATCCCAACCTTGGGGCAGATGGTTCCCTTAGTGAGAGAGAGTAGGCACAGTGCCCCAACTCTTTGGATTCAGCTGGCATTCCTTTATGTTCGATATGTTGTTGTTTTTGTTGTTGTTTAGTCATTTTCCAGTCGTGTCTGACTCTTCATGATCATATTTGGGGTTTTCTTAGCAAAGATACTGGAATCGTTTGCCAGTTCTTTCTCTGGCTCATTATACAGATGAGGAAACTCAGGCAGCAAATAGGGTTAAGTGACTTGCCCAGGGTCACACAGCTAGTAAGTGTTAAGTGTCTGAGGCCAGATTTGAACTGAGGAAGATGAGTCTTTCTGACTCTGACTAGTGCTTTATCCACTATGCCACCTAGCTGCTGTGGCACCTAAGAACCTGGTTGTTAATTTTTTTAGTATGAACATTTAGAACTCAGAAGTTGGTAAATGCTACCAATCAAGGCTTGATTTCTTGTTTTGTTGACTTCAGAGAAAATGTTAATTAAGCAAAGTAAACTGAAAAGTGAACTATGTATTTTCAGAGAGCTTGTTGTTAAACATTTACCAGCACACACCATACTGTGCCATAACAACAGGGACCACATCTTCCCCAAACCTTGTCAGTACAAGGTAAGGTCCACAGCACCCCCAGTCCTATACACCTTACTGTCACTGTTTTGTAGAAAAGAGTGTTTTTTGGGGGCAGCTAGGTGGCACAGTGGATAAAGCACCAGCCCTGGATTCAGGAGGACCTGAGTTCAAATCCAGCTTCAGACACTTGACACTTACTAAGTGTGTGACCCTGGGCAAGTCACTTAACCTTCATTGCCCCGAAAAAAATTTTTCTCTACCTGTCAAGAGCAATAAAGTCCTCTTTGGTTGGGTCAGGGAATGATTCCTTCATTGCCCTTGGTGAACAGGATTTTCCACATGCTTTCTTCCCACTTTGGAGGGGAGGAGGGATGCCAGGCTGTACTCCATAAGCCTCTGGGCAGAAATCTATCTCTTGTGAAAAGGAAGCAGATCACACCAGCCCACCCATCCCTCCCGGGAATTGTATCCTGATGAGGACAAGATCAGGTTACTGAGGAGACAAACTGCAATCCTGTGGAAATGCTGCAATCCCTGAGTCATATCCAGCTAGCTGTTATTTTTATTTGACATAGTAGATGAAGTACTGGAGGAGGTGTTGGAAAAACAGGTTTTTCTTTTCCGGGATGGCCACTCACTAGCTGTTTGACCTTGGGCAATTCATGAAGCACAGACTTGAGAGCACTGGGTTTTGGGGTCAGAGGGCATCAAAACTACCTCAGATGCTCATTACTTGGGTAGCCTTGGGCAAGTTCCTTTGCCTTTCTGAGCCTCACTTTCTTCGACTGTAAAGCATAAGAGGATATATGAGATTAGGGGTTCTTAACTTTGTTTTTCTCATGGACCTTGTTGGCAGTCTGTTAAAACCTACAGAACAGGGGCAGCTAGGTGGCACAGTGGATAGAGCACCAGCCCTGGATTCAGGAGAACCTGAGTTCAAATCTGGCCTCAGACAATTAACACTTACTAGCTGTGTGACCCTGGGCAAGTCACTTAACCCTCCTTGCCTCATAAAAACAAAAACAAAATAAAACTTACAGTATGGCTTCTTAGAATTTAAAAGCATTAGCTTTTAAATAATTGAAGGAAATGCTAAATTTGAGTTAGAGGTTAGGAAAAATAAAGATGTTATTTTTTTCCATCCAAGTTCACGTATTCCTTGAAATATATCCATGCACCCCAGGTTAAAAACCCTGTACAATGCTAATCTACTGTTGGTGAAGTGATGAAAAGATCGAACCATTCTGGAGAGCAATTTGGAACTATGCCCAAAGGGCTATAGAACTGTGAATAGCCTTTGATCCAGCAATATCATTGCTAGGTTTATATCCCAAAGACATCCCCAAAAAGAGAAAAAGACCTATTTGTGCATAAATATTTATAGCAGCTCTTTTTGTGGTAGCTAAGAATTGGAAATCAAAGGAATGCCCATCAATTGGGGGATAGCTAAACTGTGGTATATGATGGTGATGAAATATTACTGTGCTCCAAGAAATGACAAAGAGAATGATTTCAGAAAGGCCTGGAAAGACTTGTATGAACTGATGTATAGTGAAGTGAGCAGAACCAAGAGAACATTGTACAGAGAGTCAGCAATATTGTTTGATAAAGAACTGTGAATGACTTAACTATTCTCAGCAATACAATCATCCAAGACAATCCCAGAGGACTATCAATGAAGCATACTATCCATCTCTAAAGAAAGAACTGATATTGATGGAACATAGACTGAAGCATGCTGTTTTTTCAACATCTTTATTTTTTTTTCTTTTATTCAAGTTTTCTTATACAAAATTACTAATATGGTAATGTTTGACCTAATTACACAGGTATGACCTATATCTGAAAGCTTACTGCTTCAGCGAGGGGAGGGAGGGAAGGAAGGAAGGATAAAATTTGAGACTTAAAACTTTAAATAAAAATATTTATTATTATTTGAAAAAAACAAAAACACTGTACTAGATGGGTCTCTGAGGCCCTTCCAGCTCAGAATCTGTGAAACATGAGCTCCCATTTCCTATTCTGGGAAATGAATTGGTTGAGCAAAATCATCACTGAAGCTCCCTTCCAACTTTTAACTTTTCCCACCTGTGCCGTGCAGACAAGGAGAAGTTTGGCTATTTAAAAGGGAGGGGAAGGAACCATGTTAGGTGTCAGCATCTGTGGGTGTGATTTCTTTTTCTGCAAGTTTATTGGACTCTCCTCTCTCCCTCTTCCACCCTCCCTTAATCCCAGCTCATTCTAGTCAGCTGACCTTCAGGGCCCACAGAGATGGGTCATAAGGAAAACAATCTCCTGTTTTATTCTCATTGTCCAGTCTATTCCCAGTGACAAGTGACTCATCAAAGGCAAGAGCACAGCAGTAACTTCTAAAGGTATCAATAGTCAATAATTTTTAATAAGTACCTAAGATACTTTTTTTTACTAAAGCACTAAATTAATAAAATACCAAATTATAATACTAAAAGATAGTCCCTGCCCCCAAGGAGTTTACAATCTAACAGTGGAATGACAATGCATAAAAGGAAGTGGCAAAGGAATGGGGGAGGGATGGAGAGGAAGAATGTATAGGGGGCTGGCACCATGATGGGAGAAGTCCAAAGAAATCCAAAATCAGTTTAGGCTGATGGGAAATGGGAAAGGCACTGTGCAAGGCTCCCTCCTCAAATACAGGCCCAGGAGCTCATAGTTCTGCCTTCCAGTCACAGGGTCCAGAGGAGGTAGGGAGTACCATTGATGAGATCTGAGTACCACATGATGATGAAATCTATATCACTAAGAATTGGCACCAGGCTTTTTCCTTTTCAGCCTTTCTCTTTTCCCCAGTGTTGTTGTTTAGTCAATTTTCCATCAAGTCTGACTTCTTTGTGACCCTATTTGGGGTTTTCTTGGTAAAAATGGAGTGGTTTGCCAGCTTATTTTCTTTCTCCAGCTCTTTTTTACAGATGAGGAAACTGAGGGAAACAGGGTTATGTGATTTACCCCAGGGTCATACACCTAATAAGTGTCTGAGGCCAGATTTGAACTCACAAAGATAAGTCTTCTTGACTCCAGACCTGTCACTATATCCACTGTGGCACCAGCCACCCTGGAACAGTTAGATGAAATCAACTGAGACAAACAGGGTTAAGTCACTTTGCCAAGGTCGCATAACTAGTAGCTTCCTGAGGTCAAATTTGAACTCAAGTCCTCCTGACTCAGGGTTGGGCTTTATCCACTCCATCACCTATCTGTCTTTTATACCTTTAATTTTTTGTTTGTTTGTTTGTTTTGGGGGGGGTTAACTTTGTTTTTTGGTGGGGCAATGAGGGTTAAGTGACTTGCCCAAGTTCACACAGCTAGTACATGTCGAGTGTCTGAGGCAAGATTTGAACTCAGGTCCTCCTGAGTGCTTTATCCACTGAACTACCTAGCTGCCCTATACCTCTACTTTTAACCTAGAAACATTCCTGCCTAGAATATATAAAATAGGTGGGTTAGAATAGATATGCACTAAAATCCTTCATAGCTCTTAATCTATGCCTCTATGGCTATTTTGCCTGCAAACAATGAAAAACGCTGGGTGCTGTAGGAATATTGTGGCATTGTGCTGATGATTTAAGATCATTAGTGGAAATGGGTTTACTAGGGTTGAGAGAGAGGCACTGGGTAAAAATCATGGACAAAGGAGATGGTACAGCAAGTACAGATGGAATTGGGTACCACCTAGTCCTAGGAATAGCTAGCCTCAGAGTCGATAGATCTCAGTTCAGGTCCTGCTTCTGATACATACTGGCTGTGTAACCACCAGCAAGTCACCTAACCTCCTAAAGTTCCAAGCAATTCCTTTATAAATCATAGCCCAAGTGGCAACTTGCATTGGTGGAGGGAGTTTCCTTCCTTGACTAGATCCAAAGAAGAACTGCTAATACACAAATTCTTTGTTTAGTAAAAGTTGCAATAGCAGGTTTCCCAAAAGAAGTAATTTCCATCAATTCCACCATTGAATATGATTACTGGGTAATTTTGTTAGCTCTTTCTGGGGTAGGCTCAACAAAATTCAAATTCAACATAGATCTCTTTAGAGTCTTCTATGAAGGAGGGCTTGTATCAGGTTCTGAGGCTACCATATTTACACTAAGTTATGTGTGTCTAGAGAGAGTGTGAAAAGAGCACAAGACTAGGAATTAGACATCTTGGAATCTGGCCCCAGCTCTGCCCCTAATTCAATGTGTTTCTTTGGGCAAACATTTTTATCTCTGACATTTTCCTCCTCTGCCAAATGAGGGGGATAGAGGAGATGAACTCAAGGTCCATTGCAGTTCAGATGTTCTGTGACTATACATCAGGGATTGTTGATAAAATTTCTTGGAACCTGCTTTTCAGTAAGCATTTCCCAAACATACAAATAACTTTTAAAAATCAACCTCCCAGGGCTGCTAGGTGGTGCAGTGGATAGAGCACCAGCCCTGGAGTCAAGAGGACCTGAGTTCAAATCTGGCCTCAGACACTTGACACTTATTAGCTGTGTGACCCTGGGCAAGTCACTTAACCCCAATTGCCTCACCAAAAAAAAAAAAATCAACCTCCCCCCTAAAACAACCCTAGGACAAAAGAGGGCCTTTTATAAATTGCATGCTTAAGTTAAAATCAATTTAACTGGAAGATTTAGAGATAAACTAGCTATAACCTGTTCTTCGAAGCCATGATTAGACAATATTGTCATGTAGGTAAATGCTTGTCTCCCCATTTTTTTTGGTAAGGCAATTGGGGTTAAGTGACTTGTCCAGGGTCACACAGCTAGTCCCCATTCTTTTTAAGCCCGAGGTAGATGCGTAATAAATATTCAATTGAATGGGTGAAGTGAGCAAACCTCTAAGCCCCCATCTTAGAAAATCTAAGTGGTCGGCTGAGATAGCCTTCTGTTCACTGAACTTAGGTGAAAGTTTGTGAAATATATGTCCTAGAATTATAACTAGAGCTAGAAGGGACTTTGGTGTTTGTCCTTCGTTTTTTGAAGAGGAGCCATGATATCAAAAGGATGATGTCTTGGGGCAGCTAGGTGGCTCAGTGGATAAAGCACTGGCCCTGGATTCAGGAGGACCTGAGTTCAAATCCGACCTCAGACACTTGACACTTACTAGCTGTGTGACCCTGGGAAAGTCACTTAACCCTTATTGCCCTGGAAAAAAAAAGGATGATGACTTGCACTTGAATTGGATTTAAATGAGGCAGATTTCACAAAGTCATCAGCCTCACTCTTTCTTTCAGAGTCGTTGAAGTCCAGTGGCAAGACAAAAGTCAAGATGACTGACTATGGCCTGGTATGAATTAGGTGACCGTGGCATCTTCCATGTCTGACCAAGCTCTAAGTGCTCCATAACACCTGCTTCAGTCTCCTTCATGGCCATTGGAACAAATTGTTCTCATCTTCCCATTCCACCAGGGAAAGTCTGCACATACTTGGGGTGGACGTCCTCCTAACTCACTGATGGGTTTGAGGACTCCTACCCTCAACTTAGTTTAGCCCATCTGCTGAGATGGTTCTACTGGGGTCTGGCCCCTGAGCATGTTATGGCTTCTTGGAGCCATGGGTGAGAGTTGGGTGGCAGACGAACACCAAAGGTGAATTAACAGCCCTGAAAAGGATTCAGCAAGTCCTCACACCAGAGGTGTTAGTCCTGCCTCTGAAGCCTGTAAGAGACTTCAAAGACCATCTACTCCAACACTTTCATTTTACAGATCAGGAAATAGTGCTAGAGAGGTGCAAAAGGTCACCCAGATAGCCAGTGAATGAATTGTGATAAGAACCAAGCTCTAGGGGGAGCTACGTGGTGCAGTGGATAGAGCACTGTCCCTGGATTCAGGAGGATCTGAGTTCAAATCTGGCCTCAGACACTTGACACTAACTAGCTGTGTGACCCTGGGCAAGTCACTTAACCCCAATTGCCCTGCAAAAAAAACAACCAAGTTCTTCCTTCTCCAAATCCTCTTCCAATGTACCACACCCCCTTTTCCATGTTTTCACTTCAATATTCTGTCATGTTATCTCTATACTGGTTTGGAGTAATTTTTAAGTGTAAGCTCCTGAAGGGAAGATACTGAAATTGTTCCCTAGCACACAACCATGCATGTGTTAGTTCATAGTAAACATCTATATTCTTATAGAAAAGTGACTAAAAGTTACAGCTTTTAAGTTAGAAAGAATACTTCTGACATGTATCGTGAGGGTCAAAGACAGAAGGAAAAGTTTCATATTCATCAAAATATTCACAGCAGCACTTTTTTTAATAGCCAAAAAGAGAAAAAAGAAAGAAGGAAGTAAAGGAGGAAGAGAGGGAGGGAGAAAGACTGAGTGCCTCCTCAGTCGACAAGCATTTACTAATTGCTAAGTGCTGGGGATACAAAGAAAAAGCAAAAATGTCCTTAGTCTCAAGGAGTTTATTTTCTAAGGAGAATGTTCATTGACTGGGGAATGGCTGGCCAAGATAGATTTTGTATGTATGTATGAATGCATACATGCATGTGTGTATGTGTGTGGTTTGTTTTTGTGTATGTATACATATACATTTATATATATATATATACATATATTTGCAAGTGTGTATATCTATTTGTATTTGTATGACTATAATGCAATGTATAGTACCACATCAAACTATGAATATAAAAAATTTCAGAGAATTTTAGGGAAAATTATATGAACTGATGCAAAGCAAAAACAGAACCAAGAGAATAATGTGCACAACGAACACAATAATTTGAAGGAGGGGACCACTAAGAGACTTCAGAATTTAAATCCATGCAATGACCCGCTGACTTGAGATGATTGATGATGAGAATGATGGAGAATGAGGCACATGGTGTCCAAGATAGTAAATGTGTCTGTTTTGTTTAACTGTATTTCTTTGTTACAAGGGAAAGTTTTATGTAAGGAAAAGGGTAGGATAATTGATAAATGACAGCAATATTTATACAAAGCATCAATAAAGCAAACAAGCAAGTGAATAAAAAATAGATGAATGAATGAATGAATGAATGAATGAATGAATGAATGAGTGAATATCAGGATACCACCATTCTCTATGTCACCCAGACTTGCCCTGTGCATCATCCTTAGCTCTTTACTCCCTTTCACCCTCCACATCCAATCTCTTACTTAATCTTTTCAATTCTACCTTCCCAACAATTTCTCCCTTCTACACTGCCACTGACCTTGTGCAGGCCCATTCATCTTGTGCCTTGGATCATTTGTAGTAAGAATAAGTCCTCATATGTAGTAAGATAAATGGAATAAGTTTGTCAGTTTAGTATAACTGACTCTATTTTGTTTTAAACCTCCATTTTGTGACTGAACTGTTCTGAGTAAATTGTTTTTCTCTAAGTTGTTTTCCAATAATGAGATAAGTACTTGTATGGTATGGTAGGAAATAATATGAGTGTGTTCTTAAAAACTGATAGGGGGCAGCTCGGTGGCGCAGTGGATAAAGCACTGGCCCTGGATTCAGGAGTACCTGAGTTTAAATCCGACCTCAGACACTTGATACTTACCAGCTGTGTGACCCTAGGCAAGTCACTTAACCCCCATTGCCCCGCAAAAAAAAAAGAAAAAGAAAAAGAAAACTGATAAACATGTAGACCCTTTGATAAGATTGTCAATGAAAAAACATGATAATTGGCTTTGTCAGTTGTTTTGAAGTGAACTTCTAATCACATTATGTGATAAACAACTTAGGAATACCTTTAGATAAAAGTATAAAAAGCCACCTGATACCCCCAACCATCAGCCTGCTCCTAAGATTCAACAAGGGTTGGCTTCTGTGATCTCCACACTGGAGATTCTAGCAGACTATGTTGGATTGGTTTGAGGGCAGTGCTGATTGATGGGGATTTGCCAGATTACAACCTAAGAGGGAGAAAGGGAACCTTGTCAAGAAAGAAACCTACTGAAACCTCTAAAATACCAGAGTGATGGTTTGCTCTTAGATAGTTTAATTTGTGTGCTTTGATAAAAGTTTGATTACATGTATTGAGAAGTTAAGCCTAGGGGCAGCTACATGGCATAGTGGATAAAGCACCAGCCCTGGATTCAGGAGGACCTGAGTTCAAATTGGGTCTCAGACACTTGACACTAGCTGTGTGACCTTGGGCAAGTCACTTAACCCTCATTGCCCTGCAAAAAAAACTGTGGGGGGGGGGGGGGAAGAACCTATGAGAAGTTAAGTCTAATTGGTGATTGTCTACTACTAAACATAAATAATAGTAAAGAGGCTACATGCATGTATCCACCTTCCATTATACCCTAGTAATAGCCTCCTCCTGGTTGCTCTCACTGCCTCAAATCCCTCCCATTCTGCGCTCAGCTGTCAAAGTGTCTGACTTTGTCACCTCTCTCTCTCTCTCTCTCTCTTTCTCTCTCTCTTTCTCTCTCCCTCTCTCTCTCCCTCTCTCTCTCTCTCTCTTGCTCTCTCCCAGATCAAATATAAAATTCTCCATTTGACTTATAAAGCCTTTCATAACCTGACCCCTTCCTACTTTCCTAGTCTTTTAGGCTTTACTGCTCTTCACCTACTCTTGTGATCAAGTAACATTGGCCTTCTTTCAGTTTCTTGCACATGATAATCCATCTCCCAAATCCAGATCTTTTCACTGGCTGGCTTTAATGCTTGGAATGTTCTCCTTTGGAATGGACTTCCCTTGGCTTCCTTGGCCTCAGCTAAAATGCCACCTTCTGCAGCAAGTCTTGCTTGGTCTCCTTGATGATACTACTTTCCCTCTGACATTACCTTCAATATACTCCATATATATCACGCGTTATTGTTTTCATGTAGCCTGCCTTCATTAGATTGTGATCTCCTTGAGGAGCTCCTAGTATTCTCTGGGCTTAGCACAGCACCTGGCACATACTAGGCACTTAATAAATGTTTATTGACTGACTACTTGAAGAGGATCATAATAATGAAAACTGCCATAGACGGATACAATTTCTAACTTCTGCAAGCCCAAATTGTTTCTTTACCAAATTTGGATCCAGAGTTAGGATATTTTTATCAGCAATTGGGAACAACATCTGTTTTCTCCTGGAGAGAGCTAACCTAGTATATGGAGCTGAGCAGTAGACCCAGAATTAAAAAAATTCAGTCGAACTTGTGCTGGATTTGAAATGAGAGGATCTAGGATTTAGTCCTGCCTCTGCATCATAATTAATTAATTGTCCTTGAACAGTCCCTTTCATCTCTTTGCATGTCAGTTTCCTCATCTATGAAATTAGGAGTTTGGGCTAGATGATATCTAAGGTGCTCAACTAAGTATCAATCTATGTTCCTCAATTTAGGTTTTAAGAGTCCAATAAATGAAAACAGAAAGGAAGTCTCTGAATCCAAGTATTCATTTTTTTGGTTTTAGTAAGGCAATGAGGGTTAAGTGACTTGCCCAGGGTCACACAGCTAGTAAGTGTCAAGTGTCTGAGGCCAGATTTGAACTCGGGTACTCCTGAATCCAGGGCCAGTGCTTTATCTACTGTGCCACCTAGCTTCCCTCCAAGTATTCATTTCATTGATAAGATGGGACCAATATAATTTGCTACCTCCTGGAGTTTTTGTAGGAAAAAAATAGATTATAAAAGTAGATTTTTTAAAAATGAAGTTATAAAATATAAATATAAAAATATAAAAAATAATAATATAAAAACAAAGTTATAAAAGTAGATTATAAACTTGTCAGTATAAGTCCAGTCTTTGTGCCTGGGACAACTCATTTAAGTTCTCAATATCCCATGAAAATCTAACACTCTAAATTGCAGGACAGTTGTTGATCCACATTGGTCAAGAGAGTTCCTTCTACCAAGGAAATCACAGATCTGGACCAAAAAAGTCAAAATGTTATGTTTGTGAGCTGTACTTATTAGCTGAAGGCTCAATAGCCTCACCAAGATGGAATGTCCAGTCTCAATGGTAGGGTTATGGTTAAGTGGAAGCTATTACCCAGAAAGAGTTGGTCTCTGAACCAGAAAGACCTAGGTTAAGTTCCACCTCCGACATATACTGGCCATTCAATCCTAATCAAGTCACTCAATTTCTCAACACAATCTAAGATTATGAATTATAGAGAAGAGGCTGACCTGCACTGATAGAGGAAGCTTACTCATTCAGGAGTTTCCAAAATCAATGAAACTACATCTATTTAGTCTTCCATTCCTTCTTATCCTGGAGACACTCAACTTTTAAAGCATTCAAAATTTACACATTGATGAGCTCCATTACACACCTGAGCTCCATTCTCCTCTCTGAATACAGCAAAAGTCCAGTTAGGTTTGTTTTTTGGTTTTTTTGGTGTGAGGCAATTGGGGTTAAGTGACTTGCCCAGGGTCACACAGCTAGTAAGTGTTAAGTGTCGGAGGTCAGATTTTAACTCAGGTCCTCCTGAATAGTGTTCTATCCACTGTACCACCTAGCTGCCCCCAGTTAGGTTTTGATATAGGAGATAAGGTGCCCCTCCCATACCCAGTGGGGCCTTAGAAGGGTCCTTGGTATCTCTTCTATTTGTAAGTTGGGTGGCCTATATTCCAAAGGTTTTGTCAAGAAACCCTTTGTTTGTAACAGAGTGTGTACCTAAGAACAGTCACAAATGCCAACCAACAAACAATTCAGAGAGAAACAATTAGAGTGCGTAGATACCATATTTGGCTTTGTTTTGAGTAGTTACTAGCCTAGTGTTAATATAAATGAACTACCTGAACTCCAAAACAATTCAGATAGCATGAATGTCTCTTTAAGGATGTTATCAAGACTTGTGCCTTAGGTGCTAATGAACAGTTCACACATGCTTAGAAAGACAAAGTACCCAAACTAGCCCAGACTGGTCAGCAGGTGTGAATTATTGACCTAATCTTAGCTCAGCTTCAGTTCCTGACCTACTTTTCTCCTCCCTTTTAAAAGCCCCCTATTCAGGTCATAACCCTCAGAAACTTGGACTAACAATTGCCCCAGTACATCTCTTCCCTCCCATCTCTTGTCCCCCTACTAAATGGTCCTTCATACTTGGGATTTCAAGGCCTCCATACATTGCCTCCAAGTCTCTCTTATCTACTTCCTGGGCCCTAATCTTTCCAACACCCCAGCCCTCCCCAACAGGAATTTGTTTCAGCCAAACAAAGCTTCTTGACTTTTCATGCACAGCATTCAGTTTAGGGTATAAGATCTGCCCTACTTATAAACAAGAAGTCATTGGGTTTCAAGCTTCATGTCCTTTACTAGTAAGACTATTTTTTTTCTTCAGGGATGAAAGACTGGAAGAGGAAATTGGTAGCCCAGGGGGGATGTGACCCTGACTACTTGGAATGTGCTGAGGATGAAGCCTTCAAATGGTCACTACATGGATGTGGATAGCAAATTTAGAAGAGAAAGGGAGACAGAGGAAATGTAGAAATTTTTTCTAAATAGATCATTTTCCTTATTTCTTTCCCAACATTTTTTTTGGCTGGGCATTGAGGGTTAAGCCCACAGTCACACAGCTAGTAAGTATCAAGTGTCTAAAGCTGGATTTGAACTCAGGTCTTCCTGAATCCAAGGTCGGTAATTTATCCACTGTACCACCTAGCTGCCCCTTCCCTACATCTTTTTCAAAAATTTTATTTTCAGTTCCAAAGTTTCTCCCTCCTTTTAGCCCCTCTCCCACCCATTGAGAAGGCAAGAAATATAATACCTATTATATATATATACATATATATATATATAAAGTCATGCAAAACATATTTCCATGTCAGCCATGTAGCAAAAAAGCAAGAAAAATAAAGAATTTTTTTAAAAAAATATGCTTCAGGGGGCAGCTAGGTGGCGCAGTGGATAAAGCACCAGCCCTGGATTCAGAAGGACCTGAGTTCAAAGCCGGCCTCAGACACTTGACACTTACTAGCTGTGTGACCTTGGGCAAGTCACTTAACCCCAATTGCCTCACTAAAAAAAAAAAAAATGCTTCGGGGCAGCTGGGTGGCGCAGTGGATAGAGCGCTGGCCCTGGATTCGGGAGTACCTGAGTTCAGATCCGGCCTCAGACACTTGACACTTGACACTTGCTGGCTGTGTGACCCTGGGCAGGTCACTTGACCCCAATTGCCTCACTAAAAATAAATAAATAAATAAATAAATAAATATGCTTCAATCTGCATTCAGACTATCAGTTCTTTCTCTGGAGGTAGATAGTATTTTTCATCATAAATTCTTTGGAATTGTCTTAGATCATTGTATTACTGAGAAGAGCTATGTAATTCCCAATTGATCATTGTACAATATTGTTACTGTGTACAATGTTCTCCTGGTTTGGCTGACTTCACTTTGTATCAGTTCACTGAAGTCTTTCCAGGTTTATTTGAAACCATCTTGCTCATCATTTCTTATAGCACAACAGTATTCCATTACAATCATATACCACAACTTGGTCAGCTATTTCCAAATTGATGTGTCCCTCCCTACATCTTTCAAACTCAATAGTTCTCTACTTTTGGGCAGCTGGGTGGCACAGTAGTATTTCTATTGTTTCTTGTAACATAAATTGTACTCATGATAGGTACGTGTCATCTTAAGAAAGTAGCACTGGGGGGCAGCGAGGTGGCGCAGTAGATAAAGCACCAGCCCTGGATTCAGGAGGACCTTAGTTCAAATTCAGCCTCACACACTTGACACATACTAGGTGTGTGACCCTGGGCAAGTCACTTAACCCTCATTGCCCTGCCCCCCCCAATAGTTTTCTACTTTTAAGTCTTATAGCAGTTTGTCCCTGAAGCCCACTACAAAGCAAAGCTGGTAGAATGATAGGATTCAGGGTGGAAGGCCTCCCCAGGGGTCAACCAGTCACATTTCTTCATTTTATAATGGATGGAAATCAACTAAGGAAATGACTTGTCCAAGATCCCAATTAGGGAGTAGCTAGGCCAGGATTTGAAACCAGTTCCCAGGACTCCAAATCCACTGTTCTTTTGATTACACTCCATTGGCATATGAGGGGTGGGCTTGCCATTCCTTTATCAAGCAATCTCTCTAGTTTAAAGGAGTTGTTAAATTTGTTTGTGCCATGGACCCCTTTGGCAGTCTGGTGAAATCTATGGACCCCTTGTCAGAATTATTTTAAATATATAAAACAAAATGCATAGGATTACAAAGGATTCCAGTTGTATTGAAATACATTTCTCATACATTAACAAAAAAAAGTTCTCAGATGCCAGGTTAAGAACCCCAGAGTATAGTATATGTTTGGCGTTTCCTGACTGGTTTGTGAAAGCTCGGGTCATTTTTATGAGCCCTTAAAGTCATCTTCTCAAGTTCTCAAAGCCTGTATTCTTTATTGGATCACTTCTAGGCTTTTTTCTAGGTCCTCAACCCATTATCATCCCATTACAATATTATACTCTTTAAGCTACTTTGAATTTGCAATAGCAAACATAAGGACATAGGTGGAGACTTAACTAAGAATTATAAAGAGCACATTAGGTGTTGATATGTCTATAGGGTTGGATAGGATGTGACCCTTTTGTGAACTAATACCAAAGAAATATTAAAGCAGATTTCTGAACCCACACAGAGGTAGCCACTCATACTTCCCAGGAGGGAAACTGTTGACTTAGTTTAACAACCCCTCGTCCTCTCTCTAGTTCCTCCTGCCTCATTCCTTCAGAGCCCCAGACTCTCTTCTCCAGTCTGACCAATGCTGAGTAAGTGAACTTTAAGGTTAGAGAAGGGCCTTGGAGAAGTTGACTTCAAGTCAAAAGCCACCACAGGTGGGAGGGAGAAGTTGGTGGCCAGAGAGGAGAAATGAAGAAGTGGAAAAAAGCCATCCCACAAGTATAATTGAAAGGAAATGTCCATATTCTCAAGAACTTGTAGCCATTTGTTCAAATCAGATTTTGGAGTTGAAATGACTCCTTTTTCTCCTTGGTTACCAGTTGTTTGTAGAAGATATGTGTAGGAAAATTAAGTTAAAAGGCTATTTTTGAAAACGGAGACGTTTTCAAACTGTTTTTAAACAGCCTTCAAGGCTGACTTTGGACAAAATTCTCCAGCAGTCTTAGACATCCTTTTTTCTTCTCTTTCAGTCTCTTCTTCCCTTTTTGCCTTCATCCAGGCCTAGATCCTATTTCCCATGCTGTGGCTTCTCCTTTGGTACCATGATCTTAGCTAGCTGTCAATGTGTTTATATATGTAGCCTATAGCCCAGACACAGCTCAGAAATGAAACCCAGGGCTTACACAGTCTGAGTTCAGTTTCAAGGCTATTTCACAAAATTATCTTTTTTGTTTATGACCCCACCTAGGACTTTTCCTGGAAATGCCAAGTTTGGGCTTTGTATCTAGGTCTCCATAACAAAAAGAAAAGAGTCTAAGGGACAGCTATGTGGTGCAATGGGTTGAGCACTAGCCCTGGAGTCAGGAGGACCTCCATTCAAATCTAGTTTCAGACACATATGAGCCATATGACCCTGGGCAAGTCACTTCATCCTGTTTGCTTCAGTTTCCTCATCTTTAAAATAAACTGGAAAAGGAAATAGTAAACCACTCCAGCATATTTGCCAAGAAAACCCCAAATGGAGTTACTAAGAGTCAGATACAACTGTACAATAACTAAACAAAAATAATAATCTTCAGACATACACATCTTTGCAGCCCCAGTTTTAAACATCTCTCTAGAGATTTGGAAAGATTCTACAGTCAGGCAGCTCATTGGCTAGAGAAGCTATAATGTCTACTTTCTTTCTTCCTTTTTCTAATTTTGTTGTTGTTCTATTCATTTGTATTATCATCATCATTATTATCGCTGTCAATGATTCCTCACGCACATGAATCCTCATAGGACTCTCTCTTGTAAAATGAATACAATCAAGTCACACAGATGAGCACAGAGGTTGTGTCTGAAAATGTATGCCTTATTCCACACCAATAGTTTACCATTTCTCTACTGAAAACATGCACGTCATCTCATCTCAGCATTTTTCAGAAGTCTAAGCATTGTCCAGTACTTTACACTTCTCCAAATACAAGACAATGTGTGAAGTTGGCATGAGATAGTGAATAATAATGATGATGATAATAATAATAACAAAAATAATAAGGTTTGCAATTCATGTTTACAAATATCATATTGTTTCATCTTAACAACCCTGGGAATAGGAATTATTATTATTATTCCCATTTTACGGTTAAGGAAACAGAGGTTAAGTGACTCATCTCAGGTCACACAGCTAATAAATGTCTGAGACAGGGTTTGGACTCATGTCTTCTTGACTCCAAGTCTAGCACTGTGCCACCTGGCTACCTAGGTGGATAGATTTCCACACTTGGAGTCAAGAAGATCTGGGTTCAGGGAGCAGCTAAGTGGCACAGTGGATAAAGCACCAGCCCTGGATTCAGGAAGATCTGAGTTCAAATCCAACCTCAGACACTTGACACTTACTGTGTGACCCTGGGCAAGTCACTTAAACCTCATTGCCCCACAAAAAAAAAGAATATGGGTTCAAATCCTGCCTCTGACACTTTCTGTGTGACCATAGGCCAGTCACTTATTCTCTCTGAGAACCTATTTACTAATTTGTACACTGTGAAGAATTTCCAGAATATTTCTTTAGAGAGGCAACATGGAGGAGTGGGTAGAGAATCAGTTTTGGATCCAGGAAGAAGGTGTTTCAAGTTCTGCCCAGTTTCTCACCTTCTTCCCCACCCCCCACCCCCACCTTTTTTTTTTGGGTGGGCTATGAGGGTTAAGTGATTTGCCCAGGGTCACACAACTAGTAAGTGTCAATTATCTGAGGCTGGATTTGAACTCAGGTCTTCCTGAATCCAGGGCCAGTGCTTTATCCACTGTGACACCTAGCTGCACCCCCAGTTTCTCATCTTCATTGGTAAAGGAAGTTTCCTTCCTAGGAGTTCCCTCAACTAATGAAATTATAGGCCTAGACTTTGAAGGTCCTCCTTCACCAGGTCCTTGTTAGGCTCAAACAGAATAAGGTGTACAAAGTAAACTTTAAGGTGCTATATAGATGTCAAATATTATTATTTATTTTTTTGGTGAGGTAATTGGGGTTAAGTGACTTGCCCAAGGTCACACAGCTAGTGTTAAGTGTCTGAGTCTAGATTTGAACTCAGGTCCTCCTGAATCCAGGGCCAGTGCTCTATCCACTGCACCACCTAGCTGCCCCTATGTCAGATATTATTAATAAAGTCCTTTCAAGTATACCCTTTTCTCCACACATACCTATCCCCAAAATCAATAGACTTTGGTGGTGATTAATATATTTCATATGTGGAGAGTGATGATTCTTATACTTTGGGGTTTTTTTTGTTTTTTTTTTTTGCGGGGCAATGGGGGTTAAGTGACTTGCCCAGGGTCACACAGCTAGTAAGTGTCAAGTGTCTGAAGCCAGATTTGAACTTAGGTCCTCCTGAACCCAGGGCCAGTGCTCTATCCACTGCACCACCTAGCTGCCCCTGTTATACTTTTTTTTTTTTTGCAGGGCAATGGAGGTTAAGTGACTTGCTCAGGGTCACACAGCTATTAAGTGTCAAGTGTCTGAGGCCGGATTTGAACTCAGGGAGTCCTGAGTCCAGGGCCGGTGCTTTATCCACTGTGCCACCTAGCCACCCCCTATACTTATTTTAATAACATAATCATATTCTACATTTTAAAGTTTATTTCTGACCCGGTGCTCATAAGGATATATCTAAATTTAGTCCCTACAGATACAGAAAGTTGAAGTCTAAAACAAACAAACAAAAAATACCTCAGTCAAGGTCTCAGCAATGTAAATTTTCAGGGTTTAGTTTTGAGGGATCTGCTCTTATTCATTCTTCATAGAGCTGGCAGCCTTTACCTCAGAGCAAAAAAAAAAATTTAAAATACTCCAGACAAGTTCCTAAAATATAAATTGTAGAGCAGAATCACAACTTTGAATTTATCCAGTTCAACCTTGGGGATTTCTCATGTGAATCTCTTTGTTTGAATCTTTTTGTCCTGACCTTGATTGCTTCCTTGGAGTATCAGAATTTGCTTATATCTAGGCCTCCATCAAAGAGGAGAAGCTCCCATGCAAGCACTCAGGCAAACACAACTTTGACTATAGGGCAGGTTATTTTTCACCTGACAGAAAATGCAAAGGATTCAACTACTTTGGGACAACATGATTGTTAGGAAGTTTTACTTGACATCAAGCCAAAATTTACCACTTTGCAACTTCCACCCATTCCATTACCATCTCAGGTCAGACAGAACAGATCTTATCCATCCTCCATATGACAACCTTTCAAGTTCTTAGAAACAGTCCTCATGATGTCTCCCCCTTACCTTTGGAACTCTTTTCCCAGATAAACTCCCCCAGTTCATTCAATTGATTGTTATATGACATTGGTTCAACACCTTTTAGCATCCCAATTGCCTTCTTCCCCTCAAGATATTGGCATTTTATGACTATAGTAATCTACTGTTTGATAAACCCCAAAACTCTAGCTTCTGGAATAAGAACTCACTGTTTGACAAAAACTACTGGGAAAACTGGAAAATAGTATGACAGAAATAGGCACAGACTAATATCCCGCCCCATATACCAAAATAAGGTCAAAATGGGTACATGATTTAGACATAAAGGGGGATAGCATAGGCAAATTAGAAGAAGGAATAGTCTACCTCTCAGATCTATGGAGAGGGGAAGAATTTATGGCCAAACAACAGATAAAGAACATTACAAAATACAAAATGAGTGATTCTGATTACATCAAATGAAAATTTTTTTTACATAAACAAAACCAATGTGACAAAGATTAAGAGAAAAGCAGAAAGATGGAAAATAATTTTTACAGACACTTTTTATGATAAAGGTCTCATTTCCCAAATACATCGAGAGCTGAATCAAATTTATAAGAATACAAGTCATTGGGGCAGCTAGGTGGCACAGTGGATAGAGCACTGGCCATGGATTCAGGAGTACCTGAGTTCAAATCCGGCCTCAGACACTTGATATTTACTAGCTGTGTGACCCTGGGAGAGTCACTTAACCCCAATTGCCTCACCAAAAAAAAAAAAAAAAGAATACAAGTTATTGCCCAGTTGATAAATGGTCAAAGGATATGAATAGGCAGTTTTCAGATCAAGAGATTAAAGCCATTTATATACATATGAAAAAATGTTCTCAATCACTATTGATTAGCGAAATGCAAATTAAAACAACTCTGAGGTACCACCACATAACCTATCAGATTGGCTAATATGACAAAAAAAGGAAAATAATAAATGTTAGAGAAGATTTGGGAAAATTGGAACACTAATGCATTGTTGGTAGAGTTGTGAACTGATCCAATCATTCTGGAGAACAATTTGGAATTGTGCCTAAAGAGCAATAAAACTGTGCATACCCTTTGACCTAGCAATACCAATACTAGGTTTGTATCCTACAAAGATCATAAAAAAGGGAAGAGGACCCACATGCATAAAAATATTTATAGCAGCTCTTTTTGTGGTGGTAAAGAATTGGAAATTGAGGGGATATCCAAAAATTGGGAAGTAGTTGAACAAGTTGTGGCATATGAATGTAAATGATGAGCAGACAGATTTCAGAAAAACCTGGAAAGACTTATATGAATTTATGCTGATTGAAGTGAGCAGAACCAGGAGAACATTATACACAGTTACAATATTGTGCAGTGATCAACTATGATAGAATTAGCTCTTCTCAGCGATATGATGATCCAAGGCAATTCCAAAAGACTCATGATACAAAATGTTCTACACATCCAGAGAAAGGACTATGGAGTCTGAATGCAAATTGAGGCATACTATTTTCAGTTTTTTGTTGTTTTTTTCTTTCTTGTGACTTTCCCTTTTGTTTTGATTCTTATTTCACATGACTAATGTAGAAATATGTTTAATATGATTGTACTGTATAACTTATATCAGATTGGCTGCTGTCTTGGTGAAGGGGGAGGGAAGGAAGGGAGAGAAAAAAATTTGGAACTCAAAATCTTACAAAAATGAATGTTGAAAGCTACCTTTACATGTAATTGGGGGAAATACTATTAAGTGAAAAAAGATATCGGCATTTTAAATAGAGAATCTTAAAAACAAAAAACTTTAAAGGAGTGCATCTTTTTAAAAAATATAATTGTTATCTTTTGCCTTTATATCACCTTTATTTACCTCTTCCCAGTCATTCCTTGAAACAAAGATTTAAAAAAAGAATAAAAGCAGTTTAGCAAAACTAACCAACTAATCCATGGACTTTGTCTGACAATGCATGCAATGAAGAATGAATCTTTTTAATACTATAATGAATCTCGATTAGCTTGTATTTTAGCCACCCTGACTGCTACTTACTTTGCTTAAGCACTTTACTTCTAAATCTTGCCTTGTTCAATTTTAACAGAAGCCTAGAACTTTGGAAATAAAAAATCTGTATGAGAAGGAAAGACTATTTGTAAAGAATAGAATTAAGATTTTCAAACTCACATTGAAATTATTCCTCAATGATACATCTCTAACATGTGTATGACACACACAGATAGAATGTCTTATTAATAGCTGTCATGGGAAGGACAACCCATACTTACTCCCACTACCTGTACAGTCTGAGAATTAATAGTTTGAGTAAATAGAACCTGAATCTGATACCATGCAGAAAACCAGGCATCTTCAGACATGCCAGTGGTTTGTGTTTGTTACCTCCTATTCTGACTTTATGACTAAATGAAAGAAGTATGAAGAAGGCCAGCCACAAGAAGGCAGGATTGTGTCCTACTTCCTTCAGAGGTAGTAAGACTGCCATCTCCCTTATTTCTCTTATCCCCTTTCTCGGTGCTTCAACTTTCCTTCCACCATAAAATGTAGGTGTTCTTTCTATTTACTGTTGAAGATATTAGTCTCCTGGTTTTGCTTACTCCACTTTGGAACAGTTTGTGCAACTCCTACTTTTTCCCTGCAAAAGAAAAAAAAAACCCTTTCCTAACTTATTTATTCCTTCCTCTTCCAGAGGGGCCCACCCAGTCCCTGATGTCCACTGCGTGGGTGGTCATGTAGAGGCTAAGGAAACAATAGCATGTCTGCTAACTGTCTCTCCCCACTCTGCTGGACCAGTGCCACTCTTTGATGTCCAGATCCTTCCCTGTCTGCCATACCCTTGGCATAGCCCCAGTTATCCCAATCTCTACTTTCTTTGCTTAGAAGTCCAATAAGGACAAATTGTTCAGTGGTATTCAATACCTCAGTGCCAGAAAGTTTTGTAATGTCTGCTATAATTTGTAATTTGTCTGTGGAGCCCAATTGCTCAACAAACAGAGTTGTTTTGTAAAGAGTAGCTATAAAAATATAATAAATTATCAGGAGCTTCCAAGGCTCCTGTATGTATGCCTACCTAGAGAATCAGGGAAGTACAAAAGAAAATCTTAAAATTGTCCTGATAGAAAAGGTTTGGATAGGGTGGTGACACAGATATTTACCAAAGTTTCAGTGAATGTTTTCCTTTGAAGAGTAGTTCCCATCTAGTAACAATAAAAAGATACATAGAAAGAAAGAGGTATGGTATGGTGGTGAGACGCCTGAACTTGGAATCAGAAGACATGGATTCTAATTCCAGTTCTGCTATTTGCTAAATTTTGTGCTATCCAGGGTCCTTTCCAACTCTAAATCTATAATTCCATGTTACATTTCCTTCTTTAAGTAATATGTGCTTCTTCTCAGTTCCAGAATATAATTTTAGGATATTAGAATGTTGGGCTTGTTTCCTCTCCAAATCCCTATCAGTTTACCTGGTCTGAAATCCCTACCATAAGAATATATACAGGGGGCAGCTAGGTGGCACAGTGGATAAAGCACTGGCCCTGGATTCAGAAGACCCTGAGTTCAAATTTGCCCTCAGACACTTGACACTTACTAGCTATGTGACCCTGGGCAAATCACTTAACCCTGATTGCCCTGCAAAAAAAAAAAATGTATATACATACAATGATTACCAAAATATAGAGAAACACCACTAAAACAAACTAGAATACACTATTTGTTTATTTGTTTGTTTTTAAATGAACAATCTTTGCCTTAGAAAAGAAATAAAAAACCATGCCTCTTTTCATTGTAGAGGTGAGAGAATATGTTTGCATACTGTTGCATATGATACAGTCACTGTGTTATATGGTTTTAATTATTTCTTTTTTGCTCTAAGGGAAGGTTCATTGGTAATGGGTGGGGAGGGTGGAATGAGATGGGAAGGTATTACTATTTCTAGAAATGACTGTCAGGTAAAAGCAAGAGGATCCAATATTTTAAAAATAATTTTAATACATATGTCTTTATTCTCTTTCATTAAGATATAAATTAGGAATGGTTTGACAGATTATCCAGTTGACTTCTTGAAAAGCTCAGAAAACTTGATCTCTAGAAGATGACAGGGGGGCATGGCAGCAGCCAGAGCTGGGTGGCTTAGCCAGAAAACCACACCAATGGGAAGGGCAAATCTGGACAGAGTGCCCAGTGGGAGCCTTGAATGCCCTATAGGGTCTCCTAATGTGGCATGGACCATCAGAGTAGGTCGAGTAGGGTATGATATCTAAGGGGGATATTTGTTGAATAGATGGGAAGAGATGTAATAAACAAAACAGAAAAAAAAAAACCCTATTATGTGAAAGTGAGCAGGATGGCAGTAGTGGCCTCCTGGCTAATACATAATGACTTTCCTTTGCTTCTTTTGCTTTTTGAACACTGAACTCACTGTTGTAAAGAAATGTTTATAGGAGGCAGCTAGGTGGCGCAGTGGATAAAGGACTGGCCCTGGATTCAGGAGGACCTGAGTTCAAATCTATCCTCAGACACTTGACACTTATTAGCTGTGTGACCCTGGGCAAGTCACTTAACCCTCACTGCCCCACAAAAAACAACAACAGTAACAACAAAAACAAAAAGAAATGATTATTTTTTTCTAGCGTGTACACTTTGTCTATTGATTACTCTGAAGATGTGGACTTGTGACTTAATAAAACCTCTTGGGAAAGAGGGCAGCTTGCAGATGATTTTAGCTGTGTAGTTGTTTAGCCTATTGAGACCTTTTCCTTTACTCCCTCTCAAAATGAATGGCATTCCCTAGTTGAATTCTTTATTGAAGGATGTTGAGAATCCTTCTCGTGACCCCAGAGGGTGATTTGAATAATTCTACCCCATTGCCTCAGAGAAATTCTTGGTGTTTAAGTGATATGACAAGGGAGAAATGGTTGTTGGGGAGTAGAGGGGACTTTAGCTGCTGCTGACTTAGTGGGGGAATGTTCCTTTTCAAGAGGAACATTTACGCTAGGCTTTTGTGTTTTTTTCATTGATATCTTTTGTTTTTAAGTCATTTTCATTTCCCTCCTGGAGAACTATCCCTTAAAACTTCATGACAGAGAGATAATGGAGTACTATGCAGAAGAAGAAATGCATTTTTGGATGTGGCCAATATGGTGGTGGTTTGTTCGGGGTTTTTTTGTTTATTTGTTGTTTGTTTGTTTGTTTGCTTGCTTGCTTGACTATGCTCTTATGATATAGGGATGTTTCTTTTAAGTGGCAAGGGTGAGGTGGATGGAAGGGGGAAATTCTTTATAATTAAATAAATAAATAAACAGATAAAATGTACAGAGAAGCTGAGCTAAATTAACCAGTACATTAATCAAGTTTAACATTTTATAGTATTCCATATCCATAAGCCTCAATTTCTATAAAAAAAGGGAAGGAGGTGCATTTTCATACTCTCATCTCTCTTTCAGGACTAAAGTTAGTTATTATAGTTACATAGAGTTCAGTTTCAGTTTGGAGTTCTTTTTTTGTTTGTTTTGGTTATTGTTCTTTCCATTTACATTGTTTAGTCTTTCTGTCTATTATTTTCCCGACTCTGCTTATTTCACTTTCCATCAGTTGCAGATGAGTAAACTGAGGCCAAAAGAAGTTAAGTGATGTACTCAAGGTCATATCATCTTCCCCTACTTCTCTGCATTCTTCATATTCATAATTTCTTACAACTCAGATTATACTATGTTATTACTGTCATATTAATTAATCAAATCAATTATTATTCTATCATATTATATGTATATAACACAATTTTTTTTTGCGAGGCAATAAGGGTTAAGTGACTTGCCCAGGGTCACACAGCTAGTAAGTGTCAAGTGTCTGAGGCTGGATTTGAACTCAGGTCCTCTTGAATCCAAGACCAGTGCTCTATCTACTGTACTACCTAGCTGTCCCCTAACACAATTTATTTAGCCACTCTTTAATCAATACACATCTGTTTTGTATCCGGTTCTTTTCTACTACCAAAAGAAAATTCTATTGTGAATATTTTGATGTATATAAGACCTTTCTTTATTTCTTTGAAATCCTTGGGGTATGCACCTGGCAGTGGAATGTCTGGGTTCAAAGGTATAGACATTCTAGTCATTTTCTTTTTTTTTTTTTTTTTTTTTGCCCGGGGCAATGGGCGTTAAGTGATTTGCCCAGGGTCACACAGCTACTAAGTGTAAAGTGTCTGAGGCTGGATTTGAACTCAGGTACTCCTGAATCCAGGGCCGGTGCTTTATCCACTGTGCCACCTAGCTGACCCCTAGTCATTTTCTTAGAAACAAATTGCTTTCCAGAATGATCCAGCCAATTACTGACTCCACCAAGATTATGTTTATTTTTATTGTGCCCTTCTCACAATCATTCTAAAACTGACTATTTTCATCTTTTGTTATCTTTTTTAGTTTGCTGGGTATGAGATAAAACCTCATAGTTGTTTTGATTTCCATTTCTTTTATTATTAGGCATTTGCAATATTTTTTTTCATATGTTTGTCCATGCTAGGCTTTAAAGAGAGAAAGGACACCCAGATTTATAGTCACCATATCTATATTGTGGTACAGTGAATCGAGTACCAGTCAAGAGGACCTGAGTTCAAATCTTGTCTCAGATACTAGTTGTGTGACCCTAGGCAAGTCACTTAATGCTGCTTGCCTCTGTAAAATGAGCTGAAGAAGGAAATGGAAAGCATTCCAGGATCTCTTACAAGAAAACTGCAAAATAGGCTCAGGAAGAATCAGACACAACCAAACAACTGAACAATAAAAGTATCTGTACCCAAAGTGAAAAAGGCAGAGAGCATTAGCTCTGGGTTCGGAGGACCTGGATTCAAATCCTTACTACATGTATGACATTGGGCAAGTCATTTAACCTCAATAGACTTCAATTGTTTCCATATATAAAATGACGAGGTTAAACTGGATTGCCCTCGGGGTCCCTTCTGGCTCTCGATCTATGACTCTCTTGGAGTTGTAAAGCCACAGCTTTTGGTTCTCTGGGCTTGTTTTTGTGAAGTCGGAGGTCATCAAGGGTAGAAGAAAAAGGGAATAGTTTCAGTGAGCAAAACTTTCTTATCTGGTAATGTATCATTAGAGCTCCTCTGCAGGGATAATTGTGTCTCTTACCAGGGACAGAAAACTGTGGTGGCAAAACCAATAGCGGAGAAAGTTTGGGCCTTGCCTGATACCAGTACCTGATGTTGGTCATTTGGAGACATATGAAACTGTAGGATGCATCATATTTAGTGACAGCTACTGAAAGGAGCAGGAATTTGCCTATTCAGGTTGACAGATGATTAAAAATCTCTTTCCACAAATTTTTTTTCTTTTTTTTTTTTCTTTTTGCAGGGCAATGGGGGTTAAGTGACTTGCCCAGGGTCACACAGCTAGTAAGTATCAAGTGTCTGAGGCTGGATTTGAACTCAGGTCCTCCTGAATCCAGGGCTGGTGCTTTATCTACTGTGCCACCTAGCTGCCCCCACAAATGTTTTGGTAGAAGGTTGTTCACTTAAAAATGTTGGGTTTTTTTTTCTAAAGACTCTACTTTGGTTTCTATTTCTTTTAGTCCTTCAATTTAAGTTTGTTTCTTGAATTTTGTGACCTATATGCTTGGAAAGGGAGTTGGTGGCAACAAATGAGGTAGTGTTGAGTAGTGGTCTTCCCAATTTTCTTGAAGGCTACTATAAGCTAGAGAATTTTTAAATTCTCCCAAATGACCTTGGATCAGGCTTTCATGTTATGAGAGCCTCTGACACAAGAGTTACGAATTTGCTACCACCTTATACGTATTAGATTGGCTAATATGACACAAAAAAAGGGAAAATTATGTTGGAGATGTGGGAAAATTGAAACACTAATGCTTTGTTAGAGGAGTTGTGAATGATCCAACCATTCTAGAGAGCAATTTGGAACTATGTCCAAAGGGCTATAAAACTGTGCATAACCTTTGACCTAGCAATACCACTACTAGGTCTGTATGCCAAAGAAATCATAAAAAATGAAAGAGGACCCATCTGCACAAAAATATAAGAAACAATGAGCAGTCATATTTCAGAAAAACCTGGAAAGACTTACATGAACTGATGCTGAATGAAGTGAGCAGAACCAGGACATAGTAAGAGCAACTATTGCAATGATCAATTGTGATAAACTTAGCTCTTCTCAGCAATACAATGATTCAAGACAATTCCAAAAGACTTATGATGGAAAATGCTCTACATATCCAGAAAAAGAACTGTAGAATCTGAATGCATACTACTTTCACTTTTTTTTCCTTTCTTGAGGTTTTTCTCTTTCATTCTGATTCTTCTTTCAGAACATGACTAATGTGGAAATATATTTAACATGGTTGTACATATATAACCTATATCAGATTGTTTGCTATCTTGGGGAGAAGGGAAGGAAAGGAAGGAAGGAGAAAAATTTGTAACTCAAAATTTTATAAAAATGCATGTTAAAAACTATTTTTACAAGTAACTGGAAAAATTAAGATTGAAAAAACAAGGGTTATAGATTCATATTAATATAACAGTGATAGATTATGGTACTGATAGCAAGAAATGAATTATGTTGAATAAACCACTATCTGTCCCTGAGACTCAATTTCCTTATTTGTGAAAATGAGATAGGTTAGACTAAATGATCTTTAAGGTATTCTTTCAAACTCTTGAGCCTATAATTTTGTGAATTTTGGTTAAAAGCTAAGCACCCCAGGAGGAATACTGAGAGGAATATAAGCCCAAGAGAAGTCTAGGGAAGGAAGTCCTACATTCACAGGTCACTCCCTAGGCCAAGATTAATAATGGCCAACTGGCTAAAACTAGCTCAGAGGAAGTATCTGAAGGGCTGTTACATGGAAGACAGATAAGCTTTATTTTTCTTGGCCCCAAAAGGTACAATTAGAGGAATGGCTGGACAATGCAAAGGGGCAGATTTAAGCTCGATATAAATAAATACTTGGTAACAATAACAGCTCTGTAAAAGAAGAATAGGCTTCCTCAGTGGATAATTGGTGCCTGGCAAGGTGGGACACAGCTATAATCCCTGCTACAAAAGGGAGGCTGAGGCTGGTGGATCTCTTGAGTTCAGGGGTTCTGGACTATAGTCCAGAGTGGCTACTAACCTTCCAAACTGGGCAAAATTGGGAGACCCTATTCTATAACAACCACCACCAACAACAACCAACAACAATAGGTTTCCACCCCCTGGCAGTCATCAAGCAAAGGTAGGATGATCACTTTTGTGGTATGTTGAAAAGGGGCTGTATAGGACTAGATGGTTTCTTGGGCTCCTTCCAACTCCATTAATTTGTGAGAAAGTCTTATAGCAGGCACTTGGATTTGCCAGTTAATTGTTTAACAAACACCCTAATTTTCTGTACTGTTTTTTTGTTTGTTTTTGCAGGGCAATAGGGGTTAAGTGACTTGCCCAGGGTCACACAGCTAGTAAGTGTCAAGTGTCTGAGGCCATATTTGAACTCAGGTCCTCCTGAATCCAGGGCCCATGCTTTATCCACTGCACCACCTAGCTGCCCCCTATGGTTTTGTATATATAAGGGGACACCTAGAATCTCTTTGGAACACTACATTCACACAATGCTTTGGGACTAGAAAGACTCACTGGGGAGAGGGTCCTGAATGTCCTGTTGCACGGGGCTGTGCGTAGACAAGCAACATGGAGACATCTCTGAGAGGGGAGTTTTTTGAAAAGAAGGAAAGAGGAAGTCATTGGTTAAGAAATGGCTATCAAAAGATGCTTCCCTAATTCTTTATACTGTAGTTTCAGATACTGAAGCTTCCCCTGCCTCCCTCACCCTCATGAGAGACACTGAATTCTGAGACCGTTGTGCTTTGACAGCCCAGTAAGATTCTGTCCTTTCCAAGGGGACAAGATTTAAGCTGAAAAGGAAGAAAAGAACAAGAAAGGGGAAATGATCATGTGGGGAAGGGGGAAAAGAAAGGGAAAGGGAATAAGCATTTATATATGCCAGGAACTATGCTAAGTACTTTTTACAAACATTATGTCATTTAACCCTAACAACAACCCTGTAAGGCAGGTGCTATTATTATATATAGCTGAGGAAATTGAGGTAAAGGTTAAGTTACTTGTCCAAGGTCACACAGCTAGTAAGTGTCCAAAACTGAATTTTAAAGTTGTTGTTGTTGTTTTGGTGAGGCAGTTGGGGCTAAGTGACTTGCCCAGAGTCACACAGGTAGTAAGTGTTAAGTGTCTGAAGCCGGATTTGAACTCAGGTCCTCCTGAATCCAGGGCCAGTGTTTTATCCACTACACCACCTAGCTGCCCCCAAAACTGAATTTTAATTCAGGTCTTCTCTACTCAAGGCCCCACTCCTCCAGACCTTGTGGAAAGAGCTTTTGCTGGGCCGTGTCTCATTCCTACTTCTAATAATGGAGGTTTTCTCTTGCTTCACATTCACCTTTTTGTACACTGATATGGTGGAGATTTGCTAGCTTTGAGACTTCACAATTCTATTGTCAAAAGACAATGCCAGGGGCAGCTAGGTGGTGCAGTGGGTAGAGCATTGGCCCCGGAGTCAGGAGGACCTGAGTTCAAATCCGGCCTCAGACACTTGACACTAGCTGTGTGACCCTGGGCAAATCACTTAACCCCAATTGCCTCACCAAACAAAAAACAAAAACAAAAGACAATGCCAGTTCTGATGACCAATATTTTAGCATGCATCCATTGGGCAAATCTTCACACCTTTCTGGTCCCTCAGTTGTCCCATTAGAGTCATGAAACACTTCCTTCTCTTCACCACCCTTAATCATAATGTGGGGACCTTGTATTTGGGGAAATTGATGGTAAGAAGGTGTGCAATTTGAGTTTTATTACTTGTTTTTTGCTTCACATTTTTATCATAAATATATTTTCCTTTTGTGTATAAATACATACTTCCATGTGATATTATATGTCTAGTTATTGACTGCTTGTAACAAAAGAAATTTAGAGGGAACAGGGACTTCAGAGCATTAATTCAATACAATCTCAACCTAAACCAGGTTTTAAGAGCCTAGAAGTAGCTGGGAGCAGTAAAAACATGAAATGATTTTATCTGTTCTTTGTAAATATTAACCTAGCTTGGACTTGAAAAGGGAAAAGAGACACAAATGTTCAATGAAAGAAACATTTGGTTTTAACAACAAGCAAAAATAAATTGTGAGAGTACAGTTAGATAAAAATGGAGCACATTGGGTCCTTAGATTGATCAAAAGGAATATATGAACTCCATATCTTGCATGAGAGACTCCCAAAAAAACAACTTCAACTTCAAGAGGTCTATTCTGTGGATCTGAATCCAATCAAAAGCCTAGCTCACAAGCCACCATAAAAGTATTTATTCAAGTAATCAGCCATAGGGCCCAGTTAGTTCAAAGCAAAGTCATTTAATAAAATAATATGATTTTAAAAGTCTAGTGATGAAAAATTGTATAAATCTTGTGTACACTCTCCCACAAATATACTCACCCTCAGTGGGAAAAGAAGACACAAGGGATTGAAGATGAAAGTGCAAACAAAGGGAGCACATGCAGCCAGGATAAAAACTTGGAAAGACACACACACACACACAGGGAACACATGTGGCTGGGATACATCCACATATGGCAAGGCATGTAGCTCACACTTCTTATGCTGTAGGGAGGCTTATATCTTCTGAGATTGTGTCTGAAATGTCCTCTCTGGTTCTGCTCCTGTCTGGGTGCTACTCTCTGTTGTCTTGTACCTGGAATCATATTTCTACTGCAAAACCACAGGGTTGGGGCAGCTAGGTGGCACAGTGGATAGAGCACCGGCCCTGGAGTTGAGTTGGGAGGACCTGAGTTCAAATCCGGCTTCAGACACTTAACATTTACTAGCTGTGTGACCCTTGGCAAGTCACTTAACCCCAATTGCCTCACAAAAAACAAAAACAAAAAACCACAGGGTTTTTCATTTCTGCTTCTTTCCCATGCTTCTTTGATTTCTGATGGTTATGGTATTATACACTTAGCATGGTGCCTGGCACATAGTAGGTGCTTAATAAATGTTTATTGATTGACTGGTGTTGACACTAAGTTTTGCTCCCTGCTATCAGCTTCTAATCTCTTCAGGGTCTCTTGCTAGCCAACTTCAGTCTTCTAGGGTAAAATGTCTAGAAAGTGTCTCCCAGATAAGAGCAGGATAACCTCTCTTTAGTCATAGCGAAACCACCATAAGCTTAGAATAGTATCCCTAGCTAAGATTCTTTTTGCCTTTATATCTGAGACAGTGATCACAGTCCTTTGTCCCAAGCTTGCTTAGAAATCCCCAAACTCAGGGCAGCTAGGTGGCTCAGTGGATAAAGCACTGGTCCTGGATTCAGAAGGACCTGAGTTCAAATCTGCCCTCAGACACTTGACACTTACTAGTTGTGTGACCATGGGCAAGTCACTTAACCCTCATTGCCCACCCCCCCCCAGACACACACACACACACACACACACAAGTAATGAAAAAACATCGAGGAATTAGAAATCTCCAAACTCCTTTCTGGCTTAGAATGAAAATTAATTTCGTCCAGAACAAAAGAGAAGCAACAGAAACAAGGTAATTAGTGTTTTCTATCCATCTGTCCTATATTACTGTCTTTATTTTATGTCAGCAGCAACTTTCCTCCCCTATGCCCCTCACCCCAAACCCTAGCTTTGGTTCTGTATTTTAGCCAGCAAAAAACTTTGATATCTCCCTGGGAACAAATTTCCTGGATTAGGCCTGGAAGTTGATTTGAGTCTTTAAGGAATCATAAATTCATCAGGGTCCCTATTTATACACAGTGCTCATAAGTAATTCTACCAGAACCTAAACCAATCATTTGGGGTAGTTTTCATGATAGGTCATTGGAACAATACAGAGAGTGAGAAATATGTCATAGCAATGATATGAGTCATAAAAACTCATCCAGAATTATCAGATTAGGGGGAGGGGATGTGGGTTGATGGTAGAGCTAGACTTGTTGCCCCTCGCAAGGCATGAGTCAGGGAAAAAAAAAACCTCAAAATGGCAATAGGTGAGTACGTGCTGGAGACTTGTCTGAGATCCCTATGAATAGCATGTCTTTGGAAAGAAAGTTGCATGATGCCCTTAAAATTCTGAGTCCTTTTCCCCTTTGCTATTGTTGTTCTTCTTCAGCCTTTATTCTAGAAGAGGACCAGACTTCACCCAGTGATGTCTGGACTTGCACGTGAATTGGATTTAAAAGAGACAGAGTTGCATAGAATCCTCAACCTCCCTCTCTCATCCAGAGATATCAAAGTCCAGTGGCAAGACAAAAGTCAAGATGACTGGCAATGGCCCCAAGATGCAGTGGATGACCTAAGTGAAGGAGTGGAGGAGGGAATCGTTTCTGCTGCTTTTGTCTTATTTTTGCCACAGTTTTTTTTTTCTATTTGTTTTGGGCGTTGGGGACAGATCCTTGAAAACATCAAGGTAGACGTAAATCTAGAGGAAGTTTGTGAGAGTTGGAGATGAGTCAAAGCTCAAGGTCAATGAGACTGTTAATTTGGGGAGTCTCTAGAACTGTGCATCCTGCATCCAGGGTCGGTGCTTTATCCACTGTGCCACCTAGCTGCCCCTTAACTTCTCTTTCTATCTCTTTCTGCTAAATTGTACTGGTAATATGTGGCTTACTCTAACCCACTTAAGAGAAGGATTTAAAAAATAAAAGTACCAGGGGGCAGCTAGATATCGCAGTGAATAAAGCACCGGCCCCGGATTCAGGAGGACCTGAGTTCAAATCTGGCACTTACTAGCTGTGTGGCCCTGCCGAAGTCACTTAACCCTCATTGACACTCCCCCCCCCCCCAAAAAAAAAGCAGTTTAGTAAAACTTCTACCTAGATACACTGATCTGACAGTTTATGCAACGCTCCACGCCTTTTCCCCACCTCCACGATTGCTTTTCTTCTGGAATAGGCATTAGTTTTCTTTTCGGGGGGCAGGCTTGGCTTTAGGATTCGGTTTCGGCGTTTTGTTCTTAAGGACCCTGACTCTCAGGGAATGAACAAACACTTTAATGGCCCTGGCACTGCTATGATCTCCCAGTTTCCTTCAACCCAGACAGCCGCTTACATTCCTGCCCAGTGATCTCACTGGCTTGAGCAGAGTCTCAGTCCCTTCTCTAATGAGAAGAGGAGGACTCCTCCACTTTCAGCAGGTTGAAGGCGTGCTCCAACCCACAGGTGGGCGGGCCACGGGGACGGGACTTCGGCTTGCAACTTTCGAAGTAGGCGGGGCCAAGCCCCAGGCTCTGACGTCCCTCAGGTGAGCCTCAAGTTTCAGTGAAACTTATCCGCTCCTGAGTAGAAGGTCGTATTTGGCCTTGGCCGGGAATTTGCACTGCCTTCTGTCTTCCAGGATCTCAGGAGCGGTGGTCGAAGGAAGAACAAGGGCGGCAGGGTCAGGTCTGAACCTCCGCAGCTCCGGTGGTCGTAGCAGAGGCTGTCCCGGCCCGGGACCCGTCCCTGGGCTGCCCCGAGAAGATGCGCGCCTGGGGCCCGGCGTGGTTGCTGGGGTGCGCAGCCCTGCTAGCCGCTGCACTCGACTCTTCCTCCTCCTCCTCCTCTGGCCACTTGTCTCCAGGTAAGATTTACGGGAGGGGCAAATCTTTCCAGGCTTAGGAACAAAGCGAGTCTTCTCTCTGGGCCACCAAGGAGGGAACTGGGCCCCGATGGCGTTGTTTTCGGACCCCGCGTCAACCTGGGACTCGGTGGGCTGGCTGGGCGGGGATCCGGAAGAATCTGGAAAGCCTTGGGTCCTTACCAAGTTCCCCCTTCTCTTCTGTAGTGGTGGAGTTTATTCTCAGCTGGCAGAAGGGGAAGGGGAAGGGGAAGGGGGAGAGAGCAAGCATTTATATAGCGCCGGCTATGTACCAAGCACTGGGCTAAAGTGCTTTTTTGTAAGTGAGGTAGTGTTCCCTCTCCGTCGACTGAACGCCTTGGAAACACCGTGGTAAGATGATGGGCAATGCTTCTGCTCATCTCGGGAGGTCTGAGACGCAGAAAGGAAGATCGTACGATTCGAAACGGAAAGGGACTGTAGAGGTCATTTAGTGTGACACCCACTACCCCACTTTACTAATGAAGAAACAGCGTCAGACAAGTTAAATTACTTGCTTAAGGTCTCACAGGTGGGAAGCGGCAGAGCCGGGGATTTGAACTCGAGTCTTTTGGTTTCAAATCCTGTGCTTTATCTGCCACACCTAAGTGACTCGGGGACTGCTCTTCATTTCTCTTGCTGATCCGACTCTAGCTTCCACCTAGCCGAGCAATCATCTGGGGGCTCCCTGAGCCTCCGCTGGGTGGAATAGCTGTCCGCTGTGCTGGACTTTGGGGTTATATCATTTTGCAAACATTAAGTAATTATAACCTTTTGACAAACCCTTGTGACTTCCTTTGGCGGATCCTCCGGGGTGGGGGAGGGAGTGGGGTGCTATAGTTTGGGGACTATTGCCTGGCTCTGGAGCGTTGAGACAGAACTGCTGCACAGATTGGTTCCCTTGGGGGTGTCTATTGCTCAGCGATGTAAAGTTACACTCCTCAGACTCTGGAGCTTAGCTGCCTACGTACTCACTCCCCTCTTTGAGCCTTTTGAATGCCCTAATTTTTCTATTCCAACACTCTTTGTCTCAAAATCTCCCCAGTCCCTAAACATCCCCGCTGAGGAAACTGCAAGCTACGGTTAAGTCTTTATTAGGCTTCCTTAAAGAGTCCTAAGCTTTGGTACCCAAACGGTGCCTTGGCATTTTTAAACAGCAGATCCTTTCTACCTCTTCAGTCACCCGAGATTAGCCTCAATGTTTAGGACAACTCGAATGTCAGGAAAATTTCAGACCTTTGTTCTCCTGTGTCCTCTGGCTATCACATAACTCAGCAATGCCCTTTTTAATGATAGTCACACAGAAGGGGACAAGTGCCAGCTGCCATGATCATATAGCACTCGACTCTCTTGCTTTCTGTGTAAGTAAAACAGGACAGAACAATACAGTACAGTACAGGAACCACTGAGGTAGCCTTTGTTGCCAGCATTCTTGGTGTTCTCGTTGGACCTGTGTGCATTGTCTATGTGAAGAAAAACATGACATGTCCATTGTGAAATGAGCCCTGACTGATCCAGCAAAGATGGGGTGGGAGATATCTAGACTGAGAGTGAATGTGGGGGGTGGCTGCATTCAGGAGGGCCTGAGTTCAAATCCGGCCTCAGACACTTGACACTTACTAGCTGTGTGACCCTGGGCAAGTCACTTAACCCTCATTGCCCTGCAAACCAGAGAGAGAGAGAGAGAGAGAGAGAGAGAGAGAGAGAGAGAGAGAGAGAGAGAGAGAGAGAGAGAATGAATGTGATTTAAATGGGGATGCAATCTTAAAAGAAAATAGGTACAAAAGAGTACAAAAGTGGCTGGCGTTTATTTCTTGCATGTTATGTTGTCTCTTTTTAAAAATGAGAGAGAGAGAGATCATAGTCTGTGGAATGAGATTGAAAGAATTTATGTCAATTATTTATTTCCAGTTAGGAAAATGTTGGGTAATTGGATAATAAATGTATATGTATGCCATGGGTCTGTTTCTCAAGATAAACAAAATGTACCTAATCTATTTGGCATAGAGTGATAGCATTTAGCTTATCTGGTTTTAGTCCTTGGGAAGCTGTGATTTCCCGATTTGCCATTCTCTTCCAAAGGTGCAATCAGTTGACAGTCTTACAGTTCTATGTAGATATTTAAGAGTTAATTTTGTACAAATGGAAAACACAGGATGGTTCTTTGTAGGTAGCTTGCACTGTGCTGGACACTGGGAATAGAAAGACACCCAGATCAACTGCGCCAGTAACTCTGGGTGTTGTCAGGTAAAGGGTGGGTCAGGGAGTAGAATAAGGGCTTCATGAAAAGCTCCAAGTTATTGTTTAACTAAGGCTATTTAATATTATATCCCAGCTCTTTCCCCACATAACTAGGCAATCATTTTCTCAAAGGTGGTTAAGTAGCATTTTTGTATTTATAATAAATGAGGTTGGCTGTTTTAGTTGAAAGGACTGACATCTAACAATCTACGTGTTCCTTTCTCTGACACTGGAGTTCCCTGCTTTTGGACAAATGAAGATTTATAGTAGGACTAGGTAGACAGGTAGGTGGATAAAGCCTGGAGTCAGCAAGACTTGAGTTCAATTTTGGCCTCAGACACTAACTAGCTGTGTGACCTTGGACATGTCACTAAACCCTGGGGCTTGACTCAGTTTCCTCATCTGTAAAATGAGCTGGAGAAGGAAATGATAAACCATTCTGCCAAGAAAACCCCCAAATAGGGTCACTGAATCAGACACGACTGAACAGGAGTGGGATTAGCTATCTCTGAATGTCTGCCCTATCTACCCCCTCCATCCTGTATATCCATTCTTCTGTTGCTGTCCTCCAGTGCATGTTTTCTCAACTCTTCTTTGTCCTCAGTTTTGTTAGAAGAACTATGTACAGGGCAGCTAGGTGGTGCAGTGGATAGAGCACGGGCCCTGGAGTCAGGAGTACCTGAGTTTAAATCTGGCCTCAGACAATTAACACTTACTAGCTGTGTGACCCTGGGCAAGTCACTTAACCCCAATTGCCTCACTAAAAAAAAAAAACAGAACAAAAAACAAAACAAAGAAGCACTATGTACAACTCACTACCACTAACTGTTTTCCGTAAGGCATTTTCCCAACAATGTGTATAGAATCATTCCATTCGGCCAACATTTAGTAAGCTTTTACAAGGGGTAGGGCTCTGTCTATATGAGGTATTGGATAACTCATATTTTTGACACTTTAAGGTTTACAAAATGCTTTCTTCAGAAAGACTGATAAATTGACACAAAAATATTGTTATCCCTATTTTGCAGATAAGAAAATTGTGATTGAGAGAGGTTTAGGGCTCTAGGGTACTACCTTCAAGATCATCTTAGAATTTTACAGAACTCAAATAACTTTGGCTCACAGATAATGTGACTTGCCCCAGGTAGTTAGCTGCAGAGATGGGCTGATCCTCCCCTCTCTCAATGACTGGCCTCTCTACTTTCACGATGTATATAGAAAATTCCCTACCTCACTTGTCATTAACAATGAAACTCCCTTCCCTGGCTTTCTTTAAGTCTTAAGCCAAATGTCACTTTCTGTGGAAAGTTTTCCTGGGACACAATTCATCCCCCTAGGCTGCTTCCTCTCTGGGACTGCTTTCCACCCACTGTAGTAATCCTGCTCATCCCTATTTACAAGTTTTCTCTTCCATTAGTATTAGCAAGCCAAGGCTTTCTTTGCCTTTCTTCGTTACCCCCCCCCTCCTTTATTTCATTGCCTGACACATAATAAGGACTTAGTGAATAAATGCCTACTGACTGCTGGACCTGATCCTCTCAGGATAGATCCCTCTTTTTAGAGAATTGCTTATTTTACATTTATCAATTATTATTATTTTTAAAAAAACATGCTTTTAATTGCGCATGTATAACCTATTTCAAATTGCTTGCCTCTCAATGAGAGGGGAGGTGAAAGAGGCAGGGAGAGAATTTGGAACTCAAAAACAGTTTTCAATGAATGTTTAAAATGGTTTTTACATATAATTGTGGAAAATAGAAATTAAAATAATGTGCTTAATAACCATCAACAAAGGAAAAAAAAACAAAATAAACGTACAAAACAAAGGGAAAGATAAAACCCAGCCTATATTGTATCATACATTTTAACAAGACAGTCAAATTAATAAACTCTAACAACAAAGTATAATTTTCTGTATTCCCTTCTTACCCCACTGCTATGGCTTTGTTTTCTTTTTGTTTGTTTTTTTGTGGGGCAATGAGGGTTAAGTGACTTGCCCAGGGTCACACAGCTAGTAAGTATCAAGTGTTTGAGGCCAGATTTGAACTCAGGTACTTCTCAATCCAGGGCTGGTGCTTTATCCACTTCACCACCTAGCTGCCCCCTTTGTTTTCTTTTTATATGGTTGTAGTCAGTGTATATCTTGTTCTATTGCTGCTTATCTTGACTTGTATAATTTTTATGTTTTCCCATTTCCTTCTATTTCTCATAGTATTTTTGCAGTGCCATGGCATTTTATTACATTATTATACTATAACTTATTTAGACATCCCCCAATTATTGGATAAATAGGTAGTAATCAAGCTTTTGATCTTGCAAATAAAACAGTTATGAAAGTTTGCTATCACTCTCTCAGGGTCCTTCTGAAGAAATCGTTAGCCTTAAAGTGCCATGTAATTGTGAGTAATCTAAAAAAGATAACTCCTTTTTTCTTTTTGATAAGAATTTTTGTCTCCCTGGTACCTGGCATAGGGACTGGCTTATGACCTATGTAATAGGTGCTTCTTGACTAACAGTGGAGTATGACAGAAAAACTGTAGGACTTAAGCCTCTGACACTTATTAGCAGTATGACCATGGGCAAGACTTTCAGAACCTCAGTTTCTTCATCTGCAAAGTGATGAGGACAATACTTGTACCATCTACCTTCCATGACAGTTTAATGTCTTTTAAAACAATTTAACAATTTTTAATTAATTTTTTTAAATTCACAAAAATCTATTTTCTCTCCCATTCATCTCTTCCACCCCCAATAATTGAAAATGTGTTGTGTGAAATATTGGAGAAACGAGCCCTTTTCTGCCCAGATTATTGGAGAGCTAGGCTGAGGTTTCTAAGATATTGTTACTTATAAATTAATGGCTATTGTACCCATTTAGGTAGTAAGCATTTATTAAATCATATTAAATGCTAGGAGAGCATTGACCACATTTAACACAAGCCGAAAAACCCCCCAGCTCCATATTGTCTAAGAGAGAGCACATGGCTCCAAGCACAGTTCAGAATTCCTACCTTATGGTCCCAGGGTGAGAGAGAAGGCAAGCCTGCTGCAGTTCAGCCCAGTTCCTCCTTTGATAGAGGTGGCTCTTACACCCTGCTCAAAGCTAATTGGCTAGCATCATTCAGTTACATTGGTTGACATGATTTGGGGGTGGTCCATATTAAAATGAGCTGTACCTTGCTGAGGTCTTGGTCTAAAGACAGACACACCCCCACCCCCACCCCCGAGGGCAAAGGCACTTTCCGGTGTGGTTTTAGTCTCTATTTTACTGAGTTAGTCTGATTTCTATTTCTATTGATCCACCCCTGGGCTCCTGGGCTGGTCCCAAAAGAAATTAGCTAAAGTTTCTGAGCTGGGGGCAGCTAGATGGTGCAGTGTATAAAGCACCAACCCTGGATTCAGGAGGACCTGAGTTCAAATCTGGCCTTACCAGCTGTGTGACCCTGGGCAAGTCACTTAACCTTCATTGCCCTGCAAAAAAACAAAAAAATAAATAAATAAAGTTTCTGAGATAAGCTTTTGGGTGGGGGGAGGTAGTCCCTATGTCCTCAAAAAGTCCATTATTAATATTTCTTTTTCTCACCAAAAGGGAAGGAAAAGCAAAACCTTTGTAACAAACATGTACTATTTATTATAATAAGATTCCAAAAGGAAATAAAGAAATGAAGCTATTAATTATTTCCCCCCATAATTTGAATTTCAAATCTGAGACCACTTTCAGTCATAATTTTATAATTTTATGAAGGATCCCTTCGCTTTAAGTAGTTTGTAGGAATCCAGGGAAACTCTCTACAAGTTCAAATCTGTACAAATGCTTTTGGTTTTATGATTGCAGGAATACAAATACTGAATAAGCCAAAAATCTCAGAGTAGATATGGTAAAATGGATTTAGGTGACCTTTGACCTTAAAAACAGATCTCTAAACTCAGGCAGATAATTTGTTTCTCCTTAAGATCAGGGATTATCTTTTGCCTCTTTTTTGTATCACCAGTGCTTAGCACAGTGCCTAGATTAACACAGTGCCTAGATTAGCACAGTGCCTAGAGTAAGTATTTATTGATTATTGATATCTTTTAAATACAAGTTCTGTCATATTTATATTCAGGGACTGATAAAACATTTATAGTGGCTGTATAAATCTGTACTTTGGATTGAGGCTATATAAAATATATGTTGGAATATGTCCTCTTTTCAAATGCTACCAGCGGGTATCTCCTTTACTTCTGTTCTAGCTGTACTTCCTTTTGCGTTTATTTTATTTATTTGTTTGTGTGTTGTTGTTTTGGGGGGCAATGAGGGTTAAGTGACTTGCCCAGGGTCACACAGCTAGTAAGTGTCAAGTGTCTGAGGCCAAATTTGAACTCAGGTCCTTCTGAATCCAGGTCCAGTGCTTTATCCACTACGCCACCTAGCTGCCCCCGTGTTTATTTTTAAAAACAACAATTTTATTATGAACTTAATAACAGTTTCAACAAAACCAAACAAGTGAATAGAATTCACATGTAAAATCATAAGTTCAAAATGATTGTTTTCTAAAAGAATTATACTCTGAAAGCACATGTACACATAAACTTGAAGAAAGTAGTTATGAAAACATTATTTTGACCTTCCTTGCCTCTCTTAAATCCCTTTCCTCCATCCCCTTATCAGATCTTGATGCTGCTATTTTTTATTTATTTATTTATTTTTTTTAGTGAGGCAATTGGGGTTAAGTGACTTGCCCAGGGTCACACAGCTAGTTAAGTGTTAAGTGTCTGAGGCCGGACTTGAACTCAGGTACTCCTGACTCCAGGGCCGGTGCTCTATCTACTGCGCCATCTAGCTGCCCCGATGCTGCTATTTTTAAAAATATAGGGGCAGGGGCAGCTAGATGAACACTTACTAGCTATGTGACCCTGGGCAAGTCACTTAACCCCAATTGCCTCACCCCACCCCACCCCCCAAAAAAAAGAATTACACTCTCTCGCACACAATTGAATTAGAATAAAACAGTCTTTTAAAAAAATATATAAGCGGGCGGCTAGGTGGCGCAGTGGATAGAGCACCAGCCCTGGAGTCAGGAGTACATGAGTTCAAATCCGGCCTCAGACACTTAACACTTACTAGCTGTGTGACCCTGGGCAAGTCACTTAACCCCAATTGCCTCACTAAAAAAAAAAAATATGTAGGGGCAGCTAGGTGGTGCAGTAGATAAAGCACCAGCCCTGGATTCAGGAGGACCTAAGTTCAAATCTGGTCTCAGACACTTGACACTTACTAGCTGTGTGACCCTGGCCAAGTCATTTAACCCTCATTGCCCTGTCCCCCCAAATATATATATATATATATATATATATATATATATATAGTCATAGATTGTGTGGTGTCCTGATCCTAATTTCTTTGCCCTGTATTGCTTGATAATGTCTTCCCATATTCTTTTGTCATTATATTTGTAAGTTTTTACAATGCAATATTCAAATGGCTCTGGAACATCCCTAATATGGTTATTCCCTCTGGTAGTGCTTATTGAAACTCATCCTGGCAAGCTCATTCTGTGTGACTTTCCCATAAATTCCACAGAAGAGGCCCACTCAGCATACTCCTCCCCCAAAGGCTGGCAACTTGGTGACATTATTTTTTTTTGTCCATGACAATCCTTGAATCAAAGAACAAAGAAGAATTGCTTCAAACCTGTGGGTGACAGAGTAGTAGAGAGGAAGTAGATATAGTAAAAGAGAGGATGCTAAGAATCAATCAACAATCGACTAAGGGCCTACTCTAGGCCAGGCACAGTGCTAGGGATACAACAAGAAAACAAAACAATCTCTACCTTCCAGAAGCTTAAATTCTATTTAGGGAAACAACATGTAGACATATAAGCAAGTACAAAATGTATATAAATGAGGGTGGGGCTGGGTGTTAGTAGCCAGAAGGATCAGGACAGGACTCCTGTAGATGATGGCACTTCCTCTGAGCTGTGAAGGAAGCCAGGATTCTACGGAATGCATTCTAGCTATGGGTGACAGCCTGTGCAATAGGTGAGAGATGAGAATGTCTTGTTGGGAAAACAGCAAATAAGTCAGTTTGTTGGCAATAGGGAAATTGTGAAGAGTAATAATCTTCAAGGAGCTGGAGGGCAAGGCTGGATTGCAAATGCAAATGAAAATACAAAACAGGATGTTGTATTTTATGGAGCTTTTGAGGAAGGACACAATGTAAACCTTTGCTTTAGAAATATAATTTTGGTAACTGTAGAAGATAGATTGGACAGGGGAGAGACTGGAGGCTTTAGGACCAATGAGGAGGCTATTGTAATAGACAATGGAAGAGATGATGATCAATTGCACTGGAGGGATTATGGTGTAAGTGGACAGAAGGGTATGGTTGCCAGAAATATCGATTCTACCTCCGTAAGACTTAGCAACTAGTTGATTGGATATGAGTAAGGGAGAGCAAGGGAGCAAGGGGCAAGGGAGAGCAAAAAGGCAGGCATGACTCCCAGATTGTGGACATCTGGGACTGAAAAGATGATGGTGCCTGCACAAGAGAAATAAGTAGCAACAGCAGTGGTTATTACAAGTATCTGTACTGGGCGCAGCTAGGTGGTGCAGTGGATAGAGCACCGGCCCTAGAGTCAGGAGAACCTGAGTTCAAATCCGACCTCAGACCCTTGACACTTAATAGCTGTGTGACCCTGGGCAAGTCACTTAACCCCAATTGCCTCACCAAAAATAATAATAATAACAAGTATCTGTACCGGGAACTGAGAGTCACTAGAGGGAGACGCATTAGAAATACCAAGGACAGGCAGCCTCATCACTTTACCAGGCTGCCTGTTGGAATCCAGCAGAGGACTTCAGGAGAACCTCATGTAGATACCACAAAAGAAAAATAAGACTACCAGTAACCAGGAGCAGAGGGTTACCACTTTGTACACACAATCTCTAAGCTTGAGCCCACTTTCCCCTTGACTTGTGGAGACTATATTGTCTTATGTTCCAGACTTTTTGAAGGATGTTTTTATGCCTGTTGGTCATATTATGCTATCTCAGTAAATTAGCCATTTCTATTACTTCATTACTATGGCTGGCTATTTGAAAATCAGTGGACTCATGAGAAATAGTATTAAAAACTAACCCTGACCCTGAAACCCCTAAAGAGAGTAGTGAGTCACTCTCTGGGGATCCAGCTTGCCTGTGACTTGGGAAATAGTCCAAGAGAGAGTACTTCAGCTGAATCATGAAAACCAAGAGAAGGGGGAAGTACCTGAGAGAAAGCATGTTCAGCAGTGTCAGATGCCTCAGGGAGGTCAAGAAGGATGAGGGCTGAGGGAAAAGTTCACTGATTTAACAATTAAGATATTAGTTGACCTTGGAAAGAGTAGGGTTGAATGATGTCAGAATCCAGATTGCAGAGGGTTGAGAAGTGAGTGAATGAATAAGAGATGAGGAAGTAGAGATGAGTTAGCCTATTATAGACATTAACTTAGTTGTCCTTGTGTTGGCAAACCACAATTCACTTAACTCTTCCTCAATTGTTAAACAGACTACTTTGAATTTTTTGGTTTGTGATTAATTTTTGGTTTTGCTATTAAAAAAAATTTTATTATGATTATTTTTGTATCGATTGGATTTTTTAAGGTGGAGGAACCCCTCTTAATAAAATCCTTAGAAATGGGCATTTAATCTTGAGATCACTGGATCCAAAGACAGGATCAGTCTAATGGCTCTTATTCTATACTGCCTAATTGCTCCCCCAATACCCCTCAAAAACTTCTTATGGTTTTGCTTTTAGCCCAGTTATTTATAATCTTCTGAGATCTGGTGTTTAAAAAGTAGAAACTGGACTTTTAAAAGATGCTGCTCCCCTTTCTTTGGTCAGCTATGGTTACTCCCCTCCCCCCGCCCCATGTTCCATATCTAAGGCCCTTCATGAGGCCAAAAGTACAGTTGCCTTCAAGCATTCACCGCCCTTGTTCTGTGTAACGTTTTCACTATTCAAAGCTCTTTATTTTCCAAAACCAAGTCTCCATGGAGCTAAGGAAAACAAGAATGTCATTTTCCTGTATTCTCTCTGCTTAGAGACTTTGACTAATAGCCTTCTTCCAATTAAAAAAGCATCTCTAAGGGTCATCCCATTAGAATGTGTGTTTTCTTTTTAAAACAATTTTTTTAAATGCCTTTAAAATAGCTTTACATCCCAGTCATTTCCAGTCTCCAATTCCTATACTGAGCCTTTGGGAGAAAGAAAACAAGCAAAATCATCAGGTATTGAATCCTTGTCTGACAGTATATATTCTGTCCCTTACATTTTTGATATGAAAGAAACAATGTGGTTCCTTTTTTCTCTTCTCCAGGACCTTTATTTCTTTTTCTGTTATTCAAAGTTTTCATATTTTTAATGTTTTCATTGACATTGTATCATTCATTGTGCTTGACATCAGTTCATAGTAACCTTTCCATTTCAAAATGCATTTTGGTGAACATTTTGTGAATACTTTTTTTTATTGCTTTAGTCTTTGTTTCCTTGTTTAAAATAGTATTTTATTTTTCCAGTTATATGTAAAGACATTTTTTAACATTCATTTTTCATAAAATTTTGAGTTCCAAAGTTTCTTTCCCTCCCCCTTCCCTAAGATGTAAACAATTTTATATAGGTTACATAGGTACAGACATGTAAAACATATTTCCATATTAGTCATGTTGTGAAGGAAGCCTAATACTTTGGGGGGGGGGAGTGTCAAGTGTCTGAGGCTGGATTTGAACTTAGGTCCTCCTGAATCCAGGGCTGGTGCTTCATCTACTGCACCACCTAGCTGCCCCCAGAAGCCTAATACTTTTTTTTTTAATCAAATACGAGCAGGGTATCTGAGAGCTGAAAACTTATATAGCATTCAGCAAAAGTTGTTCTCTCTCTCTCACACACACACATCTATCTATCTATCTATCTATCTATCTATCTATCTATTTCAATAGGATTGTGGCATTAAAATTGGATATTAGATCATAAATCTCCCCTACTTAACCTTTCCCTTAATTTATCTCCCAGACTAGTAAATGGAAGAAGCTTCTGGTTTTCTAGTTAGAGCTTTTATTGTATGGTAGTCACAAGGTAATGTTGATTAGAAGGATAGGAAAGTAGAAACACAATACAAATCGTCTTTAGTCTAGGCTTAGTCTATATTCCGTATAAAACTCACCAAAAGCTGAAGGCCACCTTTGGGAAGAGAGAGAGACCGTGTCAAGTGCGTGCTGCTGCTAACAGCGAGCCGGACCCAGTCGAACTCTCGTCAGCAATCAGCCTGTGCAGCGCAGTCAGGAGACCAGCGGAGCAGGAAAAAAAAGGCCCCACTTCCGTTCTCTCCTTGCCTTTTAAGCTTGCACCCCGGAAGTGGAGTGCTAGCAGGCAGTCTGACATGCGCAGCAGACGGACTGGCTTGCTAGCTCATGCCATTGGTCTCCTCCCCGAAAGGGTGGTCCTTAAAAAAAAAACTGGAGTCTTTCAGTTATCCTAACCGACTGTTAAAAAACTTTCATATTTTTTTACCACAGGATGTAAGTTTCTTGAGAAGAGGAACTATTTCATTTTTACTTTGTATCCTCTAGACCCTTCAGGTGTTTAATATTTTTGAAAATAAATGGACTTATTTAAGTAAATGTAAAAGTATACAATAGGAAGAAAGTGGTTTGAATACTGGTTAGACTGGTAATGCTCTGTCATTTATATTTTGAAGTGAGTTAAGTGTACTTGTATTTTCTATTTGGGAAATCTGTCATGGACCATTTCCATGATATGTGATATATCTTTAAGTGACCCTAGAATGCATGTTTGTTTCATTGTGATTCAACAAAGATTAATCCCCACAGGGAGGATTCTAAGGAAAATTTAAAAGCCTAGACAATGTAAACTATTATTATCAAATAAGGGTTATGTCCCTTTCCTCATGAAGCTCACTGTCTCAAAGGCAGTTGTGAGAAGTATATACAAAAAAGTGTTTTCCAACTAGGCAGTCTGTTTTGTTTTGTTTTTTAATTTATCCAGACCTTCTGTTTGTCCATACACTTCCCTCCACCCCAAGTAGACATACAGAAAAACAAACAAAACCATCTGACACTGACCATTGTGGGCTCACTGTAGAAGAGAGAAGGATGGTGCATTTTCTCATCTCTACTCTGGGGTCAAGATTACTCTACATCATTACACAGTGTTAGGCTTTGTTTCATCATTCTTGTCATTTACATTATCATAGTGTTTGTTGTTTTCATGGTTCTGTTTGCTTACTCCTACTCTACTCACACTGTTGTCCTGTGTTTCTCTGAATCTCTCATATTTGCCATTTCTTCTGAGATAATTATATTCTATGACATTTATGTGCCACAATTTGTCAGCCATTCACTAACTGACGGGCACCCGCTTTGTTTCCAGTTCTTTGCTCAGGTTATCTTCTTTTGACAGGTTTATAGATTTGCAGATTTTCAATTGTGCTTTATCTGGCACTATCCCTGGAGCTGTTAGTCTATTTCTAAAAGACAGACCACAGAGGTAGGTAGGGATTCAGGGTACCAGATTATCTCAGGTTTTTCTATTGCCTACACTAAAGTTCTGCTCTGTGGACATAAATTACTGATAATTAAATCAGCAGAGAATTCTTGAGGAACTGCTAAAATTTTGCTAAGTACTCGTGAAGGTCACAAAAGAAGTATAATCCACAAACTGCTCTGTCTGTTCTTAGAGACTTAGTGCAGGATATCTTTGCTGCTTAAGTGGTAGACTGAAGAAAGAAACTTGGGTTCTATTGCTGACTTTAGCTGTGTGAAGAATAGGAAGAATTCATAGAAATATTTGTGTATTGTGTGAATTGGTGCAGAGCAATATAAATAGAACTGAGAATGTAATATACCCAATGTATATGTAATATACTTGGGCAAATTTGTATACCTCTCAACCTCCCTTTTCTCAGATATAAAATTAGGGGGTGGCCTAGCTTGATAGATCTAAGGTCCCTCCCACCTCTAACATTGTCGAATTCTGTAAGGTTCTTGCTGTTTTGCTAGGTTGGCCAGCCTCGGGACTCTTTCTTCACAGACAGTGAGGGGGTTTTAATCTTGTAATCATTACTGTGTCCCTTCATTGCACTTCAGTATTTCAGTCTTCTTCATGCATCAATGCCTTTAAACATGACACCTTAAAAAATAGTAAATCATAGTTTGTACTGAGTAGATGAGGAGCTAAAAGGGGGAAAAAGTGATACTTTTAAGCAAGAAAGTTGAATTATTGGATAAGCTTGTGAGAGGACTAAGGGGAGGTTCAGTACGCATAATGGATGGAACAATGCAGTCATTGTGGATTTCTACATCAGTCTTTTTTATTGGTCTATAAACTTTTTTACTACCAAACGTCTTCACTTTTTAAAACCTGTACATTTCAGCTGAGGCTACTTTCTCCTCCTCCTTATTTCCTGCTGCCTCCTCCAATCTCCTTGGTTTCATGCTCCCATCCCCCACCTCCCCACCCCCACCCCCAGTCTCTAGCCATGAACAATGTGGTCAGTGCTTGCTCACACTGACATAGGGCAGAGCAGATTGTTAGGAAGTTTAAATATTTTATTTGTTTGTAAAATTGTTTGGCCTCAGAAACAATGCTCTAGAACAGGGATTCTTTACCATTTCGGTATCATTAACCCCTTTGGCAACGTGGTGAAACCTACGAACCTTCTAAGAATACTATTTTTTTTTATTTATTTTTTTTTTTAGTGAGGCAATTGGGGTTAAGTGACTTGCCCAGGGTCACACAGCTAGTAAGTGTTAAGTGTCTGAGGCTGGATTTGAACTCAGGTCCTCCTGACTCCAGGGCTGGTACTCTATCCACTGCGCCACCTAGCTGCCCCTAGAATACTATTTTAAATGCATAAAATAGAATACATAGGATCACAAAGGAAACCAATTATATTAAGATACAGTTGTCAAATATATATATTTTTAAATCATAAAAGTATTTTATTATTTTCCACTTACAGGTAAAGATAGTTTTCAACATGTTTTCATAAGATTTTTAGTTCCAAAATTTTCTCCCTCTCTCCCTTCCCTCCTCCCCGCCAAGACAGAAAGCAATCTGATATAGGTTATATATGTACAATCACATTAAACACAAAAATATATTTTTAAAACCAGGCGCATGGACCACAAGTTATGAGACACTGCTCTAGGACATGTGGTGACTTTCTTGTACTTTCTAATTAAAATAATGTCTCCCTTGTATGCTGAAATTTTCTCTTTCTTTTTCCATCACAAATGGTTAAGTATATTGATTTTAAGAGGAGAGAAATGTCTTTTCTGTGTCTCCTTCCACTTTCAAAAATAGAAAACATGCATTGGGGTTGGGATAGATAAGTAGGTGAGGGGAAGAGACTTTAAAGTTTGTCAGAAAATAGGCAATTTGTAGGTTATCCACCATAAAGCAGGCATGCCTAATCATTTTTTAGCCTTTAGTTTTCTAGCAATGGCTCATATTACAAATTTATAGTTCATGGGCAGGTAAAGATCCTCCTGTTTTGATGGTCTTGGGTAAACAATACAATAAAGCCTTGTGGAGAGGATTCTGGGAAGTACTTCTAGATGTGGAGTACAACAACCAGTATTCAGATTCTAGCTCTGTGTTTTTCTATCTTGGTGACCTTGGACAAATCGTGTTAATTGTCTGGGTTAATTGTCATCTGTAGAATGAGTTCAGACTAGGTGATCTTTGAGGTCATTCTCAGCTCTCACTCTATGACCCTTCCTCCTGTGTCTGCTTTTGAGGGCACCAGAACAGTGGAAAGGTGATTATGGATCATAGATAGTAAAAATTAGAAGATACCTTGGAGAAATCTAGGCAGAAGGCTTAATTTTGCAGATGAGGTCCTTGCTGGTTGTTGAGAGGCAACATGGTAGAAAAGAATGAGCATTATACTCTTTAGTCAAGAGACTTTGGCTGGAATCCTTATTGTGACACCAGCCATGTTATCAGGTGTGTGTGTGGGGGGTCCCTTACCTTTGCTGGGCCTTAGTTTTCTTATCTACGAAATGGGAATGAGAGCTTGCATCATCCACCTAATAATATGGTTTTGAGAAAAGCAGTTTGTAATCTCCATAGCACAATATGAAGTGAGTTGTTATTACTATTTGTCCGTAGATAGGAAGGGATTTCCCCAGGAGTGCAAGATGCTACTCCATTCCTCGGGACTTCTATAAAGGAAGAAGTTGATTGGAGGAATCAGATCTTGAACATGGCCTTGGATTGACAATCCTGGATAGATCGTCCCAGTGGGATTAAAAATTTAAAAACTAGTGTTAGATTTTTCAGTGCTAAATAATATGATTTTTAAAAAGAAGAAATAGGGGCAGCTAGGTGGCACAGTGGATAAAGCACTGGCCCTGGATTCAGGAGGACCTGAGTTCAAATCCGGCTTCAGACACTTGACACTTAAAGCTGTTTGATCCTAGGCAAGTCACTTAACCCTCATTGCCCCACAAAAAAAAAAAAGGAAGAAAAAGAAATAGGTAAAAACCAGTCCCTATTAATTCACCTAGCATTTGAACATTAAATCTTACTAACTAGAAACATGTGTCAGTCAGTCACCAATAAGCATTTATTAAGTGCCTTCTATGTGGCAGGCCAGGTGCTAAACTTGGGGGATACAAAGAAAATAGTAGAATAATGGGAACATTGGGCATTAGTGAGTAGGAAAGGGACAAATGGATTAACATGATGTCATGAAATTTTATGAAATTTATGAAATTCTCGAAAGTTGGCATTGCATTTCCACCCCCCCAACCTTTTTACCATGTGATTTCAAGTGGTTCAAGTTGAATCCACCATCTGAAACTTCTAAATTAGTGTTTTTCTCTTAAACTGATCCTTATCTGTCTTCTCTTTCTTATTCAGGAGGCAACAAAACCAAGGGGAGAAGTCTTATTGGTCATAAGATCCCCTCAGCAAATACCTCATCCAAGGGGAATGGAGAAGTTTCAAAGGAGTCAGGATTCTTTGTGGATCCATTTTCTGCTGAAATTCTCACTGGAGGACTGACTACAGTCTTCCTCCCAACTGTCTACATAATTGTATTTATTATTGGCTTGCCAAGCAATGGCATGGCTCTGTGGGTCTTCCTTTTCCGAACACAAAAGAAACACCCTGCTGTGATTTACATGGCTAACTTAGCCTTAGCAGATCTCTTATCCGTCATCTGGTTTCCCTTGAAGATCGCCTATCATATAAATGGCAACAACTGGACTTATGGGGAAGGTTTGTGCAAGGTGTTGATTGGTTTTTTCTACGGCAACATGTACTGTTCCATTCTCTTCATGACTTGCCTCAGTGTACAGAGGTACTGGGTTATTGTGAATCCCATTGTGCACTCTAGGAAGCTGTCTAACATTGCCATAGGGGTTTCCATTGGAATATGGCTGCTGATTCTACTGGTAACCATTCCCCTGTATGTTGTGAAGCAAACTGTCTATATTCCGGCCCTTAACATCACAACGTGCCATGATGTTTTGCCTGCAAACGTGCTGGCGGGAGATATGTTCAATTATTTCCTCTCTCTGGCCATCGGTGTCTTCCTGTTCCCAGCTTGTCTCACAGCCTCTGCCTATGTCCTCATGATCCGGACACTCCATTCTTCTGCTATGGATGATTCTGGAAGGAAGAGGAGGAGAGCCATCAAACTCATTATCACTGTACTGGCCATGTACCTGATCTGTTTCACACCCAGTAACATTTTGCTCGTGGTGCATTATTTCCTGATTAGAACCAGAAGCCAGAGCCATGTCTATGCTCTGTACATGGTAGCGCTCTGCCTCTCAACCCTTAACAGCTGTATTGATCCCTTTGTCTATTACTTTGTTTCTCAAGATTTTAGGGATCATGCGAAGAATGCCCTTCTTTGTCGAAGTGTTCGGACTGTGAAGAGAATGCAAGTGTCCCTCACTTCCAAGAAATTATCTCGGAAATCCAGCTCTTACTCATCTAGTTCCACCAGTGTTAAGGCCTCTTACTGATATGCTTTTCATATCATCAGATAGAATATCATTGTAGGACTTAGAGCCTATTACACATTTCACAAAGCATTTTCCCATCACATTCTGCATTCTTAATCAGTGGAGATTGTACTGTGGCTCAGATGGAGCCCCATACCCAGTGTTTCTAAGTGTTCCTATATACAGCAAGTACTTTCAGTTCAAATGGACATTTCATGGTATGGGATAAACAACTGAAGGGGGCAGCTAGGGGGCGCAGTGGATAAAGTACCGACCCTGGATTCAGATGGACCTGAGTTCAAATCTGGCCTCAAATACTTGAGACTTACTAGCTGGGTGATCCTGGACAAGTCACTTAACCATCATTGCCCTGCCTTCCCCCCCCCCAAAAAAACCCCAAACAAACAAGCAATCTTAAGGATCACCTAGTCCAGCCCCCTCATTTTATAGATGCCAAAAATGAGACCCTCAAGAAAGGGACTGACTTCACAAGGTCATCCCAGCAGTCAATGGCAGAGCTAGGATGACTACTCAGATTTCCTGGTTCCTAATCCAGTGTGTCTTTTTAATTGCCTTGACTGACAATGATATGAAGACCCAACTTAAAATTCTTTTTCCATCTGTTTCTCCCTGTGTAACCCTAGGCAGATTATTTCATTTCTCTAGGCCTCAAATTTCTCACCTGTAAATGGTGGGGGGTTGTGCTATATGTTCCCCTTCTAAATCTATGCTGTATGACCAGGAGTCCCCTGGTAAATGTTGAACAAATGACTCACTGAAACCATGATACACTTTTCAGTTTCATCTGTATTATTGACATTTTCTCAATCACTTTTTGAAGTCTAGACAATCAACGAAATAATAAATCAAGCTCTAATTTGTAGTGTTTGCCAATCTCAAGGTGTAAATGCTCACAGTGAAGATTTGACTATCAGCTCTTGTGAGCTCATACAAGCTGGTTCAAGCACATCCCTGTTTTTCATTTCCATGTGTCTCTTCTTATTGGTCCTTGATTTTAACCATTATTACTTGTAAAGAAAAATACAATAATGATTTTAACCTATAAATAGCATTAAAATATAATTTTTACTTAACTTTAATGCAAATTTCAAATATACCGGCCAATAAGTTTATTTTTTTGTAAATAAGAACCACATTTGCCACTTAAAGTTTTTTCTATTCATGTCGCAATATTTATTGTCAAATTTTTCATTGTTGCCAAAAATTAAATTATAATAGCCTGATGAGGTTATTCTTCCTAGAAAGAGGGATTGGACAACACCAAGGATTTATTAATCACCTCCTGTGTTGCAGGTGCCAAATAACTACAAGGAAGTAGGCCTTGCTGGGAAAGAGCTTACATCCTGCTGGGTAATGGGCCACATTGTACAGTTCTGTTTCACTATTTGCAATATGTTATTGAGTTGTGTATACTTGTATAGTTTCTTTGATTTTATATATATATATATATATATATATATATATATATATATATACACACACATACATATACATATATATATACATACATACATACATATATATATATATATATATATACAAGCCCAGAAACTGACTTTTTTATAGGATCATTCCATTTGATGACTGTTTTTCATAATTGTACATTTTATACTATAATCTCTTGTAATTAAAACAACTTGTTTTATATAACCTTTTTTGAGTTGGATTTGGGGGCAGGGGAATGCCAAATGAAACCTAGATCTCACTTTTCCTTTGCTGATTAGAAGAAATGATGTGTGCCTCCTGGGTGTGTAATATCTCTGCAGTCAAGAAAGAATGACAACTCCCAGAGTAGGTTAAGCATGAAAAAGAACCCCAAACACTGGGTAGCAGGTCCTTCTGTCTGCAAGGAGCCTTGCTGTTAAACATACTGAGCCTTAAAAGGAGAATTTAGCAACGCTTTGACCATACCTGGCAAAGTAGGCTTCATTCCACACCTGTAATCCAATACCTCTCTGCTAAAGGGAGGGATATCAGTCCTCTAAAATCAAGAGAGGGGGTCACAATCATCAGAGCTCTTATTCCACAACCTTTTAATGCATTTTGAAACAAGGGCATCTGAACTACTTCATTTCCCACACCTGTCAGTGCCCTGAGGGGGCATGGTCAAGTATTCAACCCTTTCGTATACTTGTTCGGCCGGTACTCTCCCATTCAGGTATGTTGCAATATGTGACCGGCACATGTTTTGCACCCTGTGAAAAGAAAATGACCTAGTTATGTAGCAAGAATGATAGACAGACAGACTGAATGGTTTTCCCTGGATAAGAGAGAAAGGAAAGGAACACATATTAAACACTTGCTAAGCCCCAGATCCTGACCTAAGCACTTAAAAAATATTTTGTTTGATCCACACAACAATCCTGAGAGGTTGGTGCTATTGTTATCCCCATTTTATAGCTGAGGAAACTGAAGCAGACAGAGGTTTAGCGACTTGCCCAGGATCACACAGCTAAGAAGTGTCTAAGGCTGGATTTAAACTGAAGTCTTCCTGACTCCAGACCCAGAGCTCCATCCATTGTGACACTTAGAGGAAGAATTCCAACCATTGGGTAGATTCACTGTGGAAGCTTCTAGGGAAATGTGGGCAAGAAGCAGAGGAGATGAGAAGATGTGGCAGCCTGCCTTTCTAGAAACAGTGCCCACCAAAGTGTCTAGTAAGAACTGGTGGGATTGATGGATGGTGAGTGCTTTATCTCTAAGAAGTGGTCTCATAGGATCATCCATCTAGAATGGGAAGAGACCTCCAGATCATCTATTGCACCTCACATCACCCACACCCATTTTATACAAGGTGAAACAGGCCCAAAGACTGGCCAAAGGGTCAGATAGGTAGGAAGTAGCAAAGGCAGAGATCCAATTCAGGTCCCATAACTCAGGTTTTTTCCCCTCCTTTCTATTGCACCAAATACTCAAAGTTGCTGCCCCTGGCCTAAAGGAATGCAGTATCAGGGTTTATTTTTTGTCGTTTGTTTTTGTTGGTGGTGTGTGTGTGTGTGTGTGTGTGTGTGTGTGTGTGTGTGTGTGTTTTTAGTTTTAGCTTACGTTTTCTTTTTTTTTGGTTTTTGTTTTTTTGCAGGGCAATGGGGGTTAAGTGACTTGCCCAGGGTCACACAGCTAGTAAGTGTCTGAGGCCGGATTTGAACTCAGGTCCTCCTGAATCCAGGGCCGCTGCTTTATCCACTGCACCACCTAGCCACCCCTTACATTTTCAATAAAATCTTTTTGTTTACAGACTATTTTAGACTTCCCTATGTTTAGCATAGTCCATCCATTGCACATGGTAGGCACACATTATTTAATTATGTGAGCGAATGAATGTTTAGCTCAGCATGCAATGCTGTAATAAAGTCATGCTCCTTAAGGAATTGCAGGGGAATGACACAGGGCTCTATTCCTGGAACTCTGACCCAACTAATTACCCCCTAACAACCTTAGTGCCTTTCTTAATTGAAAGAGATAGGTTTTCATATCCTGCTGTATTTTCACAAATGCTAACCGGACTTTATAGACCTGCCTCAACTAGGCATTTCCTTGTGCCTTCCCTATTGTTTGAAGAAAGAACTTCAATTTCCTGCTTGTCACAACTTCATAAACACCTGGGTTTCCAGGAGCTGGTCAGTATCTGCATTCTAGTATTTATGTTATTGAGCCTAACACTCTTTTTTTTTTTTCTTTTTTTAGTGAGGCAACTGGGGTTAAGTGACTTGCCCAGGGTCACACAGCTGGTAAGTGTTAAGTGTCTGAACCGGATTTGAACTCAGGTACTCCTGACTCCAGGGCTGGTGGTCTATCCACTGCGCCATCTAGCTGCCCCGAGCCTAACACTCTTAACCCTTTTGTGGCACTTTGGAAGAACTAAACATCCTGAATCCTGATTGTTATTTTTTTTATTTTTTAAATGTCATTAAATATTTCCCAATTACATGTAAAAGAATTTTTAACAATCATTTCCCTCCCCCCAACTCTTTAAGAAGGCAAACACTTTGATTCTAGTTATTACTGAGTTCATGCCAAACATATTTCCATATTTGCCATTTTGCAAAAGAAAAGACAAACAAAATAAAACAATAAAAATAAAAAAATAAAAGTTTTGCAGCCAGGTGGCGCAGTGGATAGAGCACTGGCCCTGGAGTCAGGAGTACCTGAGTTCAAATCCAGCCTCAGACACTTAACACTTACTAGCTGTGTGACCCTGGGCAAGTCACTTAACCCCAATTGCCTCACTAAAAAAAAATTTAAAAAAATATGCTTTGAAAACTATTTCTACTTGTAACTGGAAAATAATAAAATACTTTTATTAAAAAAAAATAAAGTATGCTTTGCCAGCTCTCTTTGTGGTGACAAAGAATTGGAAATTGAGGGAATGCCCTTCAAGAGGGGAATGGCTAAACAAATTGTGGTATATGAATGTAATGGAATACTATTGTGCTGTAAGAAATGATGAACAGGAGTTCAGAGAAACCTGGAAGGACTTACATGAACTGATGCTGACTGAGAGGAGCAGAACCAGGAGAGCATTGTACACAATAACAGCAACATTGTGTGATGAACAGTGGGGATAGACTTGGCTCTTAGCAGTGCAACAATCCAAAACAGTTTCAAAGAACTCGTGATAGAAAATATTCTCAACATCCAGAAAAAAGAACTGTGAATTAAGAATGCAGATTGAATCATACTGTTTCTACTTTTCAAATGTTTTTTTCCCCTTCTTGTTTGAGGTTTTTCCTTTGTGCTCTGATTCTTCTTTCACAAGATGACTAATGTAGAAATATGTTTGATGTGACTGTACATATACAACCTCCATCGGACTGCTTTTCGTCTTGGGGAGGAGAGCAGGAAGGGAGGGGGGGGGGAGAAAAGAAAAATTTGGAACTAAAAATCCAGTGAAAACAAATGTTGAAAACTATCCTTATATGTAAAATGTAACTGGAAAATAATACAATAAAATTTTTTAAACGTATGCTTAGGTTGTGCAGTGGGAAAAGCACTGGCCCTGGATTCAGGAGGACCTGAGTTCAAATCCAGCCTCAGACACTTGACACTTAATAGCTGTATGACCCTGGGCAAGTCACTTAACCCTCATTGCCCCCCCACACACAAAAAATGTATGCTTCAATCAGCACTCAGAGTTTATCAATTCTCTCTCTAGAGGTGGATAGCATTTTTTATTATGGGTCCTTTGGAATTATCTTGGATCATTGCCTTGATCAGAGTAGCTAAGTCTTTCATAGTTGATCATTGTACAATATTGTTATTACTGTGGACAATGTTCTCCTGGTTCTGCTCACTTCACTTTGCATCAGTTCATGTCTTCTCAGGTTTTTCTGAAACCATCCTGTTCATCTTTTTCTTATAACAAAGCTGTATTCCATCACAACCACATACAACAATTTGTTCAACCATTCCCCTCTTAAAGGGCATCTCCTTAATTTCCAATTCTTTGCCACCACAAAAGAGCTGCTATTAATATTTTTGTGCTTATGGGTCCCTTTTCCTTTGCTTTGATTTCTTTGGAATACAGACCTAGTAGTGGTATTGCTGGATCAAAGGGTATGCACAATTTTATAACTTCAGTTGTAGTTCCAAATTGTTCTCCAGAATGGTTGGATTAGTTGACAATTCCACCAACAGGGAATTAGTGTTCCAATTTTTCCATATCCTCTCTAGCATTTGTCATTTTCCTTTTCTGTCATGTTAGCCAGTCTGATAGGTGTGAGGTAGTATCTCAGAGTTCTTTTAATTGGCATTTCTCTAATCAGTAGTGATTTAGAGTTTTTAATGTGAATATTGATAGCTTTGATTTCTTTTTTATTACATGTAAGCAAAATTATCACTTTTATTTCCCATAATCTTCTCTATCTCTTGTTTTGTCAAAAACTCTTCCCTTCTCTATATATCTGACAGGTACATTTTTTCATGCTCCCCCAATTTTCTTATCATATTACCCTTTATGTCTAAATCATTTATCCATTTTGACCTTATCTGGTTATATGGTTTGAAGTGTTGGTCTAAGCCTAGTTTCTGCCAAACTGCTTCCCAGTTTTCTCATCAATTCTTGTCAAATGTTGAGTTCCTTCCTACCCCAAAAGCTTGGATCTTTGGGTTATCAAACACTAGATTACTATGGTCATTTACTACTCTGTATTGTGAACCTAACCTATTCCACTCATCTACTACTCTATTTCTTAGTCAGTACCAGATTATTTTGATGATTACCACTTTGTAATATAGTTTGAAATCTAGAATGTAGGCTGCCTTCCTTAACATTTTTTCCATTATTACCCTTGATATTCCTCACCTTTTGTTCTTCCAGATGAATTTTATAATTTTTTCTAGCTCTATAAAAGAATTCTTTGGTAGTTTGATTGGTATAGCACTGAATAAGTAAATTAACAGGTAGAATTGTCACTTTTATCATATTGTCTTGTGCTACCCATGAGCAATTATTATTTTTCCAATTCTTTAGATCTTCCTTTATTTGTGTGAAAAGTGTTTTATAATTATGTTCATACAGTTACTTAGTTTATCTTGGCAGGTAGACTCCCTATTATTTTAAATTGTCTGCAGTTATTTTAAAAGAAATTTCTCTTCCTATCTCTCCCTGCTTAATAGTATTTTATTTTTTTAATTACATGTAAAAGTAGTTTCCAACATTCATTTTTTTAATTAATAAAGTTTTTTTCCCCATTACATGTAAAGATAGTTCTCAACTTTTGTTTATAAAAGCTTTCCAATTTCAGATTTTTCTCCCTCCCTCCCTTCTCTCCCCCCTCCCCTAGACAGCAGGTAATCTGACATAGGTTTTATATATATATATATATATATATATATGTGTGTGTGTGTGTGTGTGTGTGTGTGTGTGTGTGTGTGTATGTATGTATATATATGTGTATATATGTATATATACACACATATATATGTATGTGTATATATACACACACATAATAACATTAAACATATTTCTGCATTAGTCATGTTATAAGAGAAAAATCAGAGCAATGACAAAAAACCTCAAAATAGAAAAACATTAGTACCAAAAACAAAAGAAATAGTATGGTTCATTCAGCATCTACTCCACAGTTCTTTTTTTCTTTTTCTTTTTTTTTCCTGGATTTGGAGGTCCTCTTCTATCATGAGTTCCCTGCAACTCTTCTGTACCATTGCATTGGTGAGAAGAATATAGTCCGTCACAGTAGTTCAACACTCAATGTTGATGATACTGTGTACAATGTTCTGGTTCTGCTCATCTCACTCATCATCAGCCCATGCAAGACCCTCCAGGTTTCTCTGAACTCCTCCTGCTCATCATTTCTTACAGCACAATAGTATTCCATTTTATAAATATACCACAACTTGTCCAGCCATTCCCCAATTGATGGGCATCCCCTCATCTTCCAATTCCTTGCCACTACATAAAGAGCAGCTATAAATATTTTTGTACATGTGGGTCCCTTTCCCCTTTCCATGATTTCTTTGGGGAAAAGACCCAAAAATGGTATTGCTGGGTCAAAGGGTATGCACAGCTTTATTGCCCTTTGGGCATAATTCCAAATTGTTCTCCAGAATGGTTGGATCAGTTCACAGCTCCACCAACAATGCATTAGTGTTCCAATTTTCCCACAGCTTCTCCAACATTTATTATTTTCCTTTTTTGTCATTTTAGCCAATCTTATAGGTGTCAGGTGGTACCTCAGAGTTGTTTTAATTTGCATCTCTCTAATCATTAGAGATTTAGAGCATTTTTTCATATGGGAATAGATAGCTTTGGTTTCTTCATCAGAAAACTGCCTGTTCATATCCTTTGACCATTTCTCAATTGGGGAATGACTTGGATTCTTATAAATTTGATTTAGTTCCCTATATATTTTAGAAATGAGGCCTTTATCAGAAGTACTGGCCATAAAAATTGTTTCCCAGCTTTCTGCCTCCCTTCTAATTTTGGATGCATTGCTTCTGTTTGTACAAAAATGTTTTAATTTAATGTAATCAAAATCATCCATTTTGCATTTTATAATATACTCTATCTCTTGTTTGGTCATAAACTGTTTTCCTTTCCAAAGATCTGATAGGTAGACTATTCCTTTCTCTCCTAATTTACCTATGGTATCACCTCTTATGTCTAAATCATGTATCCATTTTGACCTTATTTTAGTATAAGGTGTAAGATGTTGGTCTACACCATACTATCTTCCATTTTTCCCAGCAGTTTTTGTCAAATACGGAGTTCCTATCCCAGAAGCTGGAGTCTTTGGGTTTATCAAACACTACATTACTAGTGTCATTTACTACTGTGTTTCCTGTGCCTAGCCTATTCTATTGATCCTCCACTCTATTTCTTAGCCAGTACCAGATAGTTTTGATGACTGCCGCTTTATAGTAAAACTCCAGGTTTGGTACTGCTAACCCACCTTCCTGTGAATTTTTTTTTCCATTATTTCCCTGGATATTCTTGATTTTTTTGTTTTTTCCAGATGAATTTTGTTATTATTTTTTCTAGCTCTATAGAATAATTTTTAGGTAGTCTGATTGGTATGGCACTGAATAAGTAAATTAATTTAGGTAGTATTGTCATTTTTACTATATTAGCTCTGCCTATCCATGAGCAATTGATATCTTTCCAGTTATTTAGATCTGATTTGATTTGTGTGAAGAGTGTTTGGTAGTTGTGTTCATAGAGTTCCTGGGTTTGTCTTGGCAAGTAGACTCCCAGGTATTTTATATTATCTACCGTTACTTTAAATGGAATTTCTCTATCTCTTGCTGCTGGACTTTGTTGGTCATGTATAGAAATGCTGATGATTTATGTGGATTTATTTTATATCCTGCTACTTTGCTAAAGTTGTTCATTGTTTCAAGTAATTTTTGAGTTGATTATCCAGGATTCTTTAAGTATACCATCATATCATCTGCAAAGAGTGATAGTTTTGTTTCCTCCTTGCCTATTCTAATTCCTTTAATTCCTTTTTCTTCTCTGACATTCATTTTTATAAGATTTTTAGCTCCAAATTTTTCTCCCTTTTTCCTTCCCTTTTCTCCTCCCCAAGACAGCAAGCACTCTGATATAGGTTATACATTTATAATCATGTTAAACATATTTCCACATTAGTTATACTGTGAAAGAAGAATCAGAACAAAAAGGAAAAACCATTAGAAAGAAAAAACAAAAAGCAAAAAACGTGAAAATAGTATGCTTCAATCTGCATTCAGAATCCATAGTTCTTTCTCTGGATGTAGATAACATTTTCCATCTTTCTACTTCTTGTTACTGTGTTTTGTTGGTAGTACATAGAAATGCTGATGATTTATGTGGGTTTATTTTATATCCTACAACTTTGCTGAAGTTGTTGATTATTAATTTCCAATGATATATTTCACATTTTCTTCTATTTTTTCATTCTTTTGATTTGTCTTATTGTTTCTTGCTAACTCATAGAGTCATTAGCTTTTACTTGACCAATTCTAATTTTTTTTCCAATTCTAATTTTTAAGGAATTAATTTCTTCAGTGAGCTTTTGTACCTCTTTTTCCATTTGGCCAATTTTGCTTTTTAAGGAATTATTTTCATCAGTGAATTTTTGTTACTCTTTTCAATTTGGTTAATTTTGGTTTGGTTTGGTCAGGTCCTCCTGACTCCAGGGCCAGGGCCTCTATGTACTGTGTCACCTAGCTGCCCCTATTTTATTTCAGTCTCAAAACCAAACTATCAGACCAGTCTGCATCAAAAATGGCCAACAATACCTTCATTGTTTTTAATAGTAGGCAAAGATTATGTTTATTATTTTTTAAAATAGTCTTATGTTCCACTGCTTGATTTTCATTAGATGCTCTGTGCAGTTTCTTTAAGTTTTCCTCATCTGAAAAATGAGGATAATAATGGCACCTGCTTCACAGGATTGTTGCCAGTCAATAAGCCTTCATTTAAATGCCTGCTCTGTGCAAGACAATGTGCTCATTGCTAGAGATAGAAAGAAAGAAAAACAAAACATGATTCCTATATGCAAGGAGCCCACAGACTAAAGGCTAGACTCTGTAAAGTATATGAAGACTGGAAGGTAGGAGGGGGTCGGGTTGTGGAGGGCTTAAAGCCCTTTTAAAGCTTTTAAAAAGCCAAACACAGGATTTTCTATTTGATCCTGGAGGTAATAGGGAGCTAGTGGAGTTTATAGCATAGGAAGATGAGATGGTCAGATCTGTGCTTTGGGAAGATTACTTTGGCAGCTGAATCAATTGTCATCATAATTACACAGCTGTTAAGTTTCATTTTATTGTTCTTTCCATTTATGTTGTCATTGCCTTACTTATTGTTTTCTTGATTCTGCTTCCTTCATGGTGGCGTCAGTTCATTTGTCTTCCGTGTTTCTCTGAATTCTTCATTTTCGTCATTTTTTAGGGGGCAACAGTACTCCTTCCCATTAACAAACCACAATTTGGTTATTTCCCCCAATTGATGAGAACAGGAAGTTAGTTTTTGAAGAGCATTTATTACGATTCATGTTTTCTCCTTATCCATGCTAATCAATTCAGGAAACATTTCTTAATTGCCTATCATGTACAAGGTAGCTTGGCACACTGGATAAAGTTAGCCTCAACGTCATAAGGCCCTGGCTTCAAGTCTTGCCTCTGATGTGTACTGGCCAACTTGGCTGGGTGACCCTGGCTAGGGCACTTCATATCTCAATGTTCCAAGAATCATCCTTCCATTCTCTGTTTCTCTGGCTGTCACCATCTCCCTATCTTCTATCCCTGTTTCTGATTCTGTCTTTTTATCTATGTCTCTCTCTGTCTCTGTCTCTATTTCTCTGTCTTTATCTCTGTCTCTGCCTTTATCTCTATCTCTATCTCTGTCTCTCTGTTTCTGTCTCTTTGTCTATGTCTCTCTGTGTCTCTGTCTCTGTCTCTGTCTCTTCGTCTCTGTTTCTGTCTCTCTCTGTGTCTCTTTGTCTGGCTCTGTATCTTTATCTCTGTCTTTCAGTGTCTCTGTCTCTCAGATTTTATCTGTCTCTGTCTCTGTCTCTGAGTCTCTTTCTCTGTCTTTGTCTGTCACTTTCTCCCTATCTTCCTGTTTCTGTCTCTGACTCTTTCTGTCTCTGTCTTTTTCTGTTCCCGTCTCTCTGTCTGTGTCTCTCTGTCTTTGTCTGTCGCTATCTCTATCTATCTCTCTGTTTCTCTTTTCAGGATCTCCCTGTCTCTGCCAGGCCAGAATTGTAGTTGACACTCTGAATGTAAATTTTGACCTGCTTCATTTCCACCCTGGGCCAGTTGGATTTGTCCTTGGGTAAGCTCGTGGCCCACCAGTCCCAAGTGGCTCACCATTTTGGTGCCAGTGTACTGTAGCTCAGAACTCCTGAGCTCAAGAGATCCCAGAAGCCTCAGCTTCCCCAGCTATGAGGACTAGAAGCACGCACTTACATGTGTTGCTCTCATGGCTCTCTAACATTATAAATTACAGAACACTTGCAGATCTGCATTGGCAGAAGGAGAATTCCCTACACCAATGTTATTACAAATCCAGCCTCTCCCCCTGCAACCCCCAATAATGTACAGAACACAGCTCTGGTTTTCTGACCTTCCTGTCTCTTCCCCAGCCCTTCTGCAATGGCCTTGGAATAGAGCTTCTGTACATCTTTGGAATGAATTTCATTCCATTTTCCTTAGTCTCCAGTTCTGAGAAAAAAATAGGAGATTATGGTTGCTTTAAAATATTTCGTTTTGGTTTGGCCCCTGCAGAGAATGCTTCTTTACAGAATAAACTTTTCCAGTTCCAGAAGGCTTCTCATTGTTCCTTTGTGAAAATCATGGAAGAACAGGCCCCGCTTTTACCCAGAATCAAGGCCCTGGGCGCTTGGAGCCTGGCCATCTCGGTCAGAGTGACATGATTCTGAGCATGCTGGGTTTCTGCCCCATTGGAATTTTGCTGAAGGAGTGTCCTTGCCATATAGCCTTACTATGTAGCCTGAGGGCAATGACTCGCCTTCAATTGCTCAGTCTTTGGACAGGGTTTAATTATATCACCAGCTAAAGCTGGGGTGGATTTAATTACCTAACAAATGAACTGGCACTTCTGGCCAAGAGAGAAGTGCCTTGTGTATTCTGGGGCTCAGCACACACAGCGTGTCTCAGAAGCCACAGGCTGTGCAGTTTGCTATATGGGAGAGCATTGTGTGTGGCTACATGTGGGTGCTCATTCCCAGAGGTCAATTTAAGTATCTAGGGAGAGGAGCTAGATTTTTTTTAAAAAATCTATTGTATTTTCATTTATTTTGTTAAATACTTCCCAATTATATGTACATATGTAATATTTTTGTAGAGTTTTTTTTCATGAGGAACACTCAAAAAAATTTTTTTGTCACTGAGAAGTCGTCTCAATCATTTCATATATATATATATATATATATATATATGTCCCTCCTTTTCCCCCACCCCCTAACCTGCTTCCTACTAAGGAAATAAAGCTGTGACCCAATTCACTACTAATAATGTTATAAAATATTTACAAGGGAACTTAAAAAACAAACAAAACCAGAAGTAAAAACAAAAACACTGGATAAAATGCATTGGTTTCTAACAAATATCGACTCCAGTGGCTTACTCCAACCCACTTAGGAAAGGATTTTAAAAATAAAAGTACCAGGGGGCAGCTAGATGGCACAGTGGATAAAGCAACGGTCCTGGATTCAGGAGGACCTGAGTTCAAATCCAGCCTCAGACACTTGACACTTACTAGCTGTGTGACCCTGGGCAAATCACTTAACCCTCATTGCCCCACAAATAAAATAAAATAAAAGTATCAACAATCTTGTCTATCTCATAACTTCAAAGGAAAGAGGAAATGGCAGTGCTTCTGGTGGTGGGTATAGTAGAGATGCAAAAGGATATCTCTATAAAAGCTTACTAGTTTACTTTGAATGAAACTTCTTTTTCTTCTGTGCAGTGAATTCTGACCAAAGCTAAATAACATTAGGACAATTCTTGCTCTGAAGTTAGGAAATGCTCTGACAGAATTAAAGTGAACTCCTCTGTACCCAGGCCCAATGTATAAGAACCCTTTCCTCTATGAACCATGTTTTCTAATATGAATTCGTGGAATTAAAACCTCCTCTAGCATCCTAGGCTGTCACAGCAACCTCTCCGTCTGTTTCATGAAGACTTTATATACATCATCCATGGTTTGTACTGAGACAGGAGCAGAAACACCAAATTTAGGAATTGCTTTGGCAAGGAGTATAGTGGAATCATCTTTTCACTTTCTTTGGGGAGCAGCAATTGCTCCTTTGTTCTCTCATTGAACCCTCAGTGCCGTAGGCACAAATCTGATCATTTATGGCTTTGATTGGTAATTTGTAGCCTGGTACTAATGTTTTGGAGGCTTTCTTCTCCATAATGGCTGCACTGATATCATCCACTTTGGGTCTCTGAATCAAATTGGGTGGGGCACTTAAAACCCCTAAATTTGTCAAGGAAGCTGATGGAAAAACCCCAGGTGGAATAGGTCCAAGTAGAGGCACCAAAGGACTAAGGCATCATCATCTCCTGTTTCCCAACAACAGCAGCCACCTCCACAGTCTGTTCCTTCTGCTCAAATATAGGCACCTGCTCAGACCACCTGCTCTTTGACCACTACCTGTTCCACCAGTACAACTACCTGGGCCACCCACTGGCCTCCTTCCTGGTCCACTTGCAGGAGCTCCTCCACTCTTAAGACCATCTGGAATGCCAGGGCTTCCAGGGTCTTTCCCAGATTTTACCTCCTGGTCTACCATCAGACCTACCTCCTGGTCTTCTTCCTGGTCCTCCTCCACAAGGACCACCACCAAGGCTACCTCTCCCAGCACCACCTCTGTTTTCTTTTATTTCATTAAATATTTCCAATTCCATTTTTAAGAAAAATTAACATTATTTTTAAAAAATGTTGTGTTCCAAAGTCTCTCCCTCCCCTTTTGCCCTACCCCTTGGGGAGTTAAGCAATATGATATCAATAATAGATGTGAAGGGCAGCTAGGTGGCACAGTGGATAGAGCACCAGTCCTGAAGTCAGGAGGACCTGAGTTCAAATCCAGCCTCAGACACTTGACACTTACTAGCTGTGTAACTCTGGACAAATCACTTAACCCCAATTGCCTCACCAAAAACAAAACAAACAAAAAAACCCCAACAAAAAAAAATAGATGTGAAGTCCTACAAAACATTTTCATATTAGTTGTGTTGCAAAAGAAAACACAAAAAAAAGCCCAAAGAAAAATAAAATTAAAAAGTATGCTTCGATATGCACTCAGAGTTCATCAGTTTTCTCTTTGGAGGCAAATAGCATTTTTCATAGTGGGTCCTTTGGAATTGTCTTATTCATTGTTTGATCAGAGTAGCTAATTCATTCACAGTTGATTATCATTATAATGCTACTGTTACTGTGTACAATGTTCTCCAAATTCTGTTCACTTTGCATCAGTTCATATGAGTCTTCCCAGGTTTTTCTAAAACTGTCCTGCTTGTCATTTCTTATAGCACAATAATATTCTGTCACAATCATAGACCACAACTTGTTCAGCCATTTCCCAACTGGTGGATATCCCCTCGATTTCCAATGGAAATGAGCTAGATTGAAGAAAATAGGAATAGGGTTTTTGTGAATTCTTTTCTTTCTTTTTTTTTTTTGGTGAGGCAATTGGGGTTAAGTGACTTGCCCAGGGTCACACAGCTAGTAAGTGTTAAGTGTCTGAGGCCGGATTTGAACTCAGGTCTTCCTGACTTCAGGGCCAGTGCTCTATCCTTTGTAAAGAACACTTCATCTCCTGTCTCTGTAACTTTGTACTGTTCCCCATGCCTAGAACACTCTCCCTCCTCACTTGTGTATCTTAGCTTTCCTGAATTCCTTCAAGACTGACCCACCCACCTTTTGCAGGAGGCATACTCTTTGATCCAGCTATATTACTATTAGGCATGTAACCCAAAGATCAAAGAAAGAGGGAAAATACGCATATATAGATAATACTTAAAGCAGTTCTTTGTGGTAGACAACTTTGAAAAACTTAAGAATTACAATCAACATAATGACCAATGATGATTCAAAAGGGCTAATGGTGAAACATATTACCCACTTCCTGAAAGCAAGATAATGGACTCAGGGTGGAGAATGAGACATATGTATTTTTTTTAACATGACCAATGCGGGAATTTGTTTTGCTTAACTAGGCATATATGTTATTAGGGTTTTCTTTTTCTTTTTTCTTTTTTTCTTTTTTTTCTTTTTTCCCCAATGGTAAGGGTTGGGTGGAAGAGAAAAATGACTTTTTGTTATTTAAAAAAATAAACATTTATCTTAAAAAAAGATGCCTGGAGTGCTGTTTACGTGGTAATGAGCAAGGGTTAGTCTTCCTATTAATCATTTAATCAGTTAATAAGCATTTATTATCTTTCCCCTCCCACTGTCCTTCCAATTGAACAATTAAAAAAATTAAACTCTCCTAACAAATATGCATTTGATATTTATCAAAACAAATTCCCACATTGGCCATGTTAAAAAATGTGTGTTTCATTCTGCATTTTAAATGTATCACCTCTCTGCCCCAGAGGTATATGAAGTGTTTCATCTTCAGCCCTTGGGACTCCTGGCTTATCATTGCATCAATCAGAGGTCTAAAGTCTTTCAAAGTTCTTTCCCCCCTCTATAATATAGTTGTCATTTTATAAATTGACCTCCTAGCACTTCATTTCATAGAGATCTTCCCAGTTTTCTCTACAAATGTTCATTCAGTCATTTCTTCTATCACAGTAATATTCCATTACATTCATAGCCCATAATTTGTGTCTATTTCTTTGCTACTACTAAAAATAGTCAGCACCTCAGGTTTCTAAATAACTTTACACCCATCAATTCTCTTTCCTGCTTTCCTGGAAGGATGAGGCAAACAGACAACAGTATTGTTATCTTGGCTTCACAGAAGGAAGATTTCATGTGGTTCCTCTTTCAAAGCAAGTGGGGAGGGCAAGAGGCCTGCTGAGGAAGGGATGGGGGAGGTGATTGAGGAAAGATGCTAAAGCTATGGTTTTAGCAGATGATGTGCATCTGAATGAGGATTTAACACACCCCATTTGTTACTGGCAGGGATGAAAGAATTCCCTTCCTCCCTTCCTCCCTTCCCCCCTTCCCACCCTCCCCCCAAGAATCTGGCTCAGACTCTTGGAATCTGGCTTTGGTCTTTCTAAAAGGGAGTATTCATGAAGGAGGCTTTCTATTCCACACACTCACTGTGAGCCCAGTAACTCCACTTCAAAGTACTTCTTAAACTTGTTAATCATCTCCCTTCCTTCCCAGTTACAATCTCCTTCTGCTTACTATTGATTATTTGGAGCCTGAGCTTTTTATGCCATTAAAAAATATTAATTTCTTCACCAAAAAAGGAAGTGAGGAAGTGAGAGAGAAAATGGTGGAAAACTGGGAGGATAAGGAGTTTGATTCAATTCAACAAACTTCTAATTGTACACATACTCCATGCCAGACACTCTGCAGAGACAAAAAGTCAACCAGTCCCTAGTCCTCAATGAGCTTACATTCCACCGTGATGATATGATATGTGCATAGTAATATAGATAGATGAACTGATACACTCAAAACATAAGCAAATAAATGCAAAGTGATTTCAGGAGAGAGAAGAGACTGAAAGAGAGATGGAGAGAGGCGGAGAGAGACGGAAAGGGAGAGAAACTAAGAGAGGGATAGAGAGAGAAAGAGAGAGTTAGAGGCCGGGAGGGAGAGGAGGGAAGGGAGGGAAGGAGAAAGAGAGATGAAGAGAGAGCTAGAAAATCATAAATGAGAGAAAGAGTGAGACTGAGAGACAGAAAGAGAGAGACTGAGGAAAAAGAAAAGGAGAGTGAGAGAAAAGGGAGAGAGAGAAAAATAGACTGAGAGAAAGAGAGACAGAGAGGGAGAGACAGATCTATTTATTTGGGAAACCAAGAAAGGTTTTCTAAAGTTTCTGGAGTTTGAGTTGTGCTAGAGACTCAATAAGGCAAAGATGAGGAATGAGTACATTCTAGACAAGAAGAGAAACAGCTTGGTGGAGCAGTAGATAGAACTCTGGCCTTGGAGTCAGTCGGGAGGACCTGAATTCAAATCCAGCCTCTGACACCTGACTTTTACAAGCTGCGTGACCCTGGGCAAGTCACTTAACTCTGACTATCTCAAACATCCAGGGCCATCTCCAGTTGTCCTGATTATTGCCACTGGACCCAGATGGCTCTGGAGGAGAGAGTGAGGTTTACTTACTGAAATCCAATTCAGCACAAGTCATGACATCACCTCCTGATGTCACAGTCCTCTTTTAGAATGAAGGACAAATAACAACAACAGACAAGAAGAACCCCTTGTATGAAGGCATGGAGATGGTAGATGGACTGTCATGCAAAGATGACAGGTAGAAGATCAGTTGGACTGGAACAGAGAATAAAAGGGAAGAAATATGAAGTAAAACTGGAGAAGCAGGGGGCAGCTAGGTGGTGCAGTGGATAAGCACTGTCCCTAGATTCAGAAGGACCTGAGTTCAAAAATCTGGCCTCAGACACTTGACACTTACTAATTGTGTGACCCTGGGCAAGTCACTTAACCCCCATTGCCCTGAAAAGAAAAACAAACAAAGAAACAAATAAAAAACTGGAGAAGCAGATGGGAGCCGGTCTCAATGTAATTTGAATAAGGTGCAGGATATCAAGGTATAGTATGAGGAAGGAGCACCATGAGACAGAAAATGGCCAGAGGTGGGAGTTAGTGAAGAATAAAACAACCAGCTTTATTGAGGAGAAATATGATTCAAAGTCAGAGTCAGAGGATGAAAACAGGTCCTACTGGGGCCCCAGCAGAAAGAGGGTACCTGAAAGCATTAAGTTTTATAAGACTCTTATCTGAATCAAGCAGAACCATGCATGGTGGGGTGGGGAGGAGAAGAAAGTGGGGAGCATGGCCTGAGTGTGCTGATCAGAATTTGGAGACTGGCACCAATTCATGCTAGGTAGTGAGGCAAACATGTAGAAAACAGATTTGGCCAAGACAACTCAAGCCTCCACTGCCACAGGGCCTCTATGTTCTTCCTCTCATCCTAGAGTTCTTGATTGCCAGGGGCAGTTACCCCTTGAACCCAGAGTTGCTTCTATTCTCTTCTTTTTTTTTCTTTTTAAATATAATATCTAGATTCATTTATTTTATCATGGATTTCAGGCATCCCAACAATTCTTATTTTTATTTTTTAATTTAATTTATTTTTTTTATTTTTTTGGTGAGGCAATTGGGGTTAAGTGACTTGCCCAGGGTCACACAGCTAGTAAGTGTTAAGTGTCTGAGGCCGGATTTGAACCCAGGTACTCCTGGCTCCAGGACCAGTGTTCTATCCACTGCGCCACCTAGCTGTCCCACTTCTATTCTCTTCTGATAGGGCTAACATTTCTTGAAATGTTCCTCTTTTGATCTGATGCCTCTTTAGATGTCTGACTGGAGAGCATATTTGTTCTCTCATCTATGCCTAGATAGAACTGACTTAATTCTTGACCAGCTGGATGGAGTATCCAATCCAAAGTGCCAAGACAAATGGAAAAGAGAGGAGACAACATATCCCATGGGAAAGGAATCAGTTGGCCAAAGACCAGCAATCTGCCTTCCCTTATCAAGAACAACAGCTTAAATTAAGAAACTTGGGTCTTAGCCAGAAACTGTCATATTTGTGATCGTGAATTTCTTACAGGCCTAGGTGAGTTTTCTCTGTCCTAGGGCCCATACTCACTATTCAAGTGTGTACACCCAGTCTTTCCCAAATACAAGAGGTAGAGGTGGTTGGGTGTAAACACTTGGAGCCTAACAGTTTTGAATTGCTCAGCCATTTGAGAGGGAAAGGGTGGCATCCCTCACATCAAACCTGCACAGACCGGGGGCAGCTAGATGGCGCAGTGGATAGAGCACCGGCCCTGGAGTCAGGAGTACCTGAGTTCAAATCTGGCCTCAGACACTTAACACTTGCTAGCTGTGTGACCCTGGGCAAGTCACTTAACCCCAATTGCCTCACTAAAAAAAAAAAAAAAAAACCCTGCACAGACCCCCACACCTGAGAGGCATCTATGGCACTGTGACTAGAAAGCTAGAAAGTCATGTTTAGTCTAGGCCACATACTAATTTAGGGAAGCTAAGCTGGGCAAATCATTAAACCTCTCAGGCTCCCAGGCAACTTTCTAATAGAAGTTGTATAGCAAGAGCTGATCTGTGTTGGTAGAAGGAATTTAAATTCTCTACAAAAATGAAATTATAAATCCAGTAAACATGTAGATTTATACACATATGATGTATTTATATACATTCTATATGATGCATTTATCTACACATTCATTATATAAAAACATACATATTTATATTTTGTTTCATTATATTATAGATTAGGTTACAATATATAATATGTTATTATATTATAGATTAGGTTATCATCTATAATTATATGTTATATTATTTCATATCATATATTGTGTATTTACACAATACATTATGTGCTGTGTGTATATACAATACATATAAGGTATATATGCACACGTATACATTATATGTGACATATAAATGCACACATACTTTGCATGTGATATATGTGTGCAGTAAATTATATGATACATTATATAGGATTGTGTGTACACATACATACATTATATATTATGTGTGTATGCAGTAATATGTCTGCACACACATATACATTCTATATGTTATATGTATATAAACACATGCACATTCTGTTAAGTATTAATATGCATATAACGCATACATCATATATGATGTGTGTTTATGCACATACATAGACTATATACATATATAATTGAAGGTGTGATGAAGTATCAGTGGGAACAGGCAGCAGAGACAAAGAAATAAGGATAAGAAGGTAAGTGAGCTTGGACTATTTCTGGCAAGGATTCCAAAGCTATCGGTGTGTTCAAACTACTGATTATTTGAGGGTAGGGCATTGGCAGGGAAAGGCTAATTATCAATTGTTCTTTTACACCTGGGAAACTAGTTGTTTAGGTGAGTGATTGCCAAAAAGATTTTGGCAATCTATAAAAGGGGGAACTCTAGAGCCTATAGCAACAGGAAACTGGAAGGCACCCAAATATAATAACCATTCTCAATTTCAGCAGGTGTGGAGGAGGCAATGCTTCTACAAAGCTGAAGAGATTGTGTGTTTCTGCTACAAGCAAACTACAAGCTTGACAGTTGGAGCAGTGGATGGAGCACTGAACCTGAAGTCAGGGAGTCTTGAGTTCAAATCCAGCCTCAAACACTATGACTTTGGGCAAGTCATTTCACCTTGCCCTTAGTTTCCTCACTTATAAAATGGGGATGATAATAGCACCTACCTCCCGGGGTTGTTGTGAGGAAAATATGAGATGATAATTTGGGAAATGCTTTGCAAACTTTAAAGTGTTATATAAATGCTAGCTATTATTATTATTACAAGTCGACTGACTTCCTGAGGCATTAAAGGAAGACTTTAGTGGAGAGCGGAGCTGAAATAGGAGGGGTAGAAGAGGAAAAAACAAGGGATATTAGTTTTGGTTTTGTGTTTTTGTTTGTGAAAGAACAACTTTCTGGGAATTTCATGGGATCAGTTTGGATTCAGTCAGTAAAGCATTTTTTAAGTGCTTACTATGAGCTAAACTGGGAAAAAACCAAATACAAGCAGAAATAAAGACAGTACCTGCTCTCAAGGAACTTATATTCTAAAGATAGAAAACAACATATGCAAAGAAGTTAAAATTAAGGGGTGGAAATGGGGCAGGAGCATGACCACAAAGGAATTTATTTGGCTGAGAGGAAAGGATGGGGGGAAATAGTGCAGAAAGTTCTGAGTGCAGCCTGGAGGATAATGAAACATGACTGACCTAGGCCCTTTCTTAAATAGTGGTTCTGATTCAATGCAATCTCCTACATCTTCAGCACTGGAGGATGATGATAAATGCTTCAACTGACGACCCTGAGATCACAGGATCATAGAGCTCAAGGGAAGATAGGAATGATCTAGTCTATCCCCCTCATTATACAGATGAGGAAACTAAGATTTAGAAGACTGAAATGCCTTGCTTAAGGTCACATAGTGACACCCTCCCCTGCCCCTTGGCTGAGACTTAAGTGCCACTACTGATGGCACTGGTAACCCATGTTACCAGACCTCAAGTCCACCACGAACACCTGCAGTACCAAGATCCTGGAGCATCATTTAAATCATCAAAACAGATCAAATTATATCCAGTCTAGTTTGGTGGCTATATGTTATCTGTTCATGTATCTTAATTCTTTTTAAATTTTTAGTTAAAGAGGCACTATGTGTTAGAGGTCTGTGGCCTACAGCTGAGTAACCAGATTAGGGGGCAGAGACCAAGGGGAATCCTGCAGTTTCTTTCGCTCTGAACCTATAGAACCTCCCTCCTCATTTCTTATTTCCTTCTCTCAGGAAGTGGGGCACATGCTTCATCATTGCTCTTCTGGTCAATGTATTGATCAGTGTTCATGGGTCTCTCAACATTGTTTATCCTTACAGTGTTGTTAGAGTATAAATTGTTCTCCTAGTTCTGTTCTTCTCATTCTGCATCATTTAATACAAATCTTCCTGGGTTTCTCTGACACTAACCCTTTCATCATATCTTTTGGCACGATAGTTTTATATTTCATTCATGTACCTAATTTATTCTAATTGGCGGGTCCCCCTACTTTAGTTTCCAGGTCTTTGTCAATTAAAAAAAAGTTGCTACCAATATTTTTGTGTATATGTGTGAATATATATATATATATATATATATATATATATATATATATGTATATGTTTCTGTATATACACACAAGTGTGTATGTACATATACACACATACTATTTATATACATTGTGTAATTTAAGATTCTAAATGTGGATTCTAATCTGTTCCCCCAGTTTTGGGGAAAACTGACTAAAATCACTGATAAAACGAGTTTAGGTTTTTAAGGGTTTATTGGAAAATAGAAAAAGATTGAGAACAGAATTCCAACAGCCTGGCATTCCTATCTTTCCTCAAATTTCCTGTGAAGTCCTCTGCCGCCACCACCACCATCAAGTCAGGAACCCAAAAAGCATGAGAGCTCTCTGTGCAGGCTCCCTCTCCTCCTTCCTGTCTCCTCCCAGAAAATAGGAGGCTCCTCAAGTTGATTGGCTGGTAGCCTTGATAGACAGCACCCATGAGTAAACCTGATGCCAAGGAAAAGCCACGATGCCTGTGAGGCATTTTCCTCATGGTGGAGCTTTCCCACAGCAAGTCTCCAGTAGGTGGCATCATTCCAATCATTACAACATATATGTGTGTATGTGTATGTGTGCATGCATAAACATTTTTTCCTCTTTGGGGCATAGACCCAGTAGTAGTAACACTGAGGTCAAAAGGTCTGCAGTTTGGTGATCTTTGGGGCATAGTTTTATATTGCTTTTTTAATTTTGGGGCATAGACCCAGTAGTAGTAACACTGAGGTCAAAAGGTCTGCAGTTTGGTGATCTTTGGGGCATAGTTTTATATTGCTTTTTTAATTTTGGGGCATAGACCCAGTAGTAGTAAGACTGAGGTCAAAAGGTCTGCAGTTTGGTGATCTTTGGGGCATAGTTTTATATTGCTTTTTTTAATGACTGTTATGGGAGCAGCTAGGTAGCACAGTGGATAAAGCATAGGCCCTGGATTCAGAAGGACCTGAATTCAAATCCGGCCTTAGGCATTTGACACTTACTAGCTGTGTGACCTTGGACAGGTCACTTAATAAATTTAATAAAATAAATTTTAATAAATTTATATTTATTAAATATTAAGTTTTATTTATTATAAAATTTTATAAAATAAAATGACTGTACCAATTTGCAACTCTACCAACAGTGAATCAAATATACCTGCTTCCTTCCAGCCTCTCCAACATTTCTCATTGTCCTTTTTGCCATACATTAATGGATGTGAGGTGCAACCTCAGAGTTCCTTTAATTTTCATTTCTCTGATTTCCCTTGCTTGGTCATGAATTCTTCCTCTACCCAGAGAACTGGAAGATAATTTAGTCTTCCTTACTCTTCCAATTTAGAAGATATTTTATGTCTAATCTATGCATTCCTTTGGAGCTTATCTTGGTGTATGGTATAAGCAGTTGGCTCATACATAATTTCTGACATGCCACTTTTTAATTTTCCTACTAGTTTTTGATAGGTAGAAGTCTTTACCCCACGAGCTGGGGCCTTTGTGTTTATGGAAAACTAGGCTACTAGGGTTTTTTTCCTTTTGCATATTGTGTACCTAGTCTGTTGCACAGATCAACCTCTCTATTTTTTAACCAGTAACATTTTAAAAAATGATTACGGTTTTGTAGTATGGTTTGAGACCCAGTTCTGCTAAGGTCTCCATTTCCATATTTTCATTATTCCTCTTGAGATTCCTAACTTTTTGATGCTCCAGATGAATTTTATGGGGTTTTTTTCAGCTCTGAAAATTAATCCTTCACTAATTTGTTTTTTTTATGTAGTAGTGTCATTTTTTACTATATTGGCTTAGCCAATGAACAATTAATAGTTGTCTAATTATTTATGTCTGTATTTTTGTAAAGAGTGTTTTGTTGTATTCATTTAGTTCTAGTGTTTGTTTTGATAGATAGACTTGCAAGAATTTTATACATTCTGTAATTATTTCAAATGGAATTTTTCTTTTTATTTCTTTTTACTGGGTTCCAATAAAGGAATGCTGGTGATTTCTGTGGATTTATTTTATATCTTACAATTTAGCTGAAATTACTAATTGTGTCAATTAATTTTTAGTTGACTCTCTAGGACTTACCAAGTAAAACATTATATTTTCTGCAAAAAGCAATCATTTTGTTGCCATGTTCCCTATGCTTATTCTTTGATTTGTTTTCCTATTAGCTAGCTTTTCTAGCATGACATCAAATAATAGCAGTGGTGATTATAAACAACCTTGATTTACCACTCATCTTATTGGAAAGCCTCTACTTAACATATATTTCTGGCTATTGGTTTTATACAGCGACTACTTACCATATTAAGGAAAGATTCATTTATTCCTGTATTTTTGGTGTTTTTTTAAAAAACAGCTATCGGTTAGAGGCAGCTAGGTGGTGCAGTAGATAAAGCACTGGCCCTGGATTCAGGAGGACCTGAGTTCAAATTTGGCCTCAGACACTTGGCACTTATTAGCTACATGACCCTGGGCAAGTCACTTGCCTCACAATTTATTTTTTAAATAGGTATGGGAGTTTTACTAAAAACTTTTCCTGAATTTTTTACTATAATCATATGGGGGTTTTTGTCATTAATATAGTCTTTTATGTTTATCATCTTCCTAATATTGAAATGACCCTGCATTCTGGTATCAATCCAAGCTGGACATAGTACGTAAACTTTTTTAACATGTTGCTGTAGCTTCTTTGTTAGTATTGTATTTAATATTTTGTGCCCTTGAACAATATAGGCTTATAGGTTTTTTCTTTTTTACTTTCCTTGGATTAGGCATTAAAACTATATTTGTATCATAGAAGGAATTTGGTAGAATTCCTTTGTTTCTATTTTTTTAGTAAATAGTTTATATAATATTGGAATTAATTATTCTTTGAATACTTGCTAAAATTTGATTGTAAGTCCATTTGGTCATTTCCTTTTCCTTTTTCTTTTTCTAAGACTGAGTTGTTTAAATTCTCTATTCCATGTTCTATTAACCTTGGCATTTTATATTTTTAAATAAAGTTTTATTTCAGTTGTCAGTTTTATTTAACATCTAATTTATAATTATTCCCTTTATTTCTTCTTAATTTATTGAACAAGAGATAATTTCATCAAAGAATATGATCACAATGAGACCACATATCAATATTTAAGGGATTCAGTCAAGTATTTCTCAAGGGAAATTTCCTATTTCTAAACTGTTTCAAGAAAAGAAAAAAAACAGGCCCCCTCAATAGACATACAAAAAAAAAAATCAAACAAATAAACTATAAATCCATTCTTATATAGCAAGTGTTGATTTGGAACCAAAGTATATAGATTTCAATCCTTTCTTAACAATTTCCTAATTGTGTGACCTTTGGCAATCATTAATTTAATCTCTTAATTTCCTTATTTGGTAAATAAGGGATTTGGAGTCAGGACCTTTAAGGTCCTCTCTAGCTTTAAATCTATTATTCCATGAGCCTATAATCTTTCTTTAGTCAATAAGCCAGATAGTAAAAGGAGATTATGAAATCTCTTCTCCCTAAATGTTGTGTAAACATACTTGCTGGTCTGAAATGCTCATTTGTATGGAAAGCCTGGGCGTTGTTCTTTGAAGTCCTTTTTAGTCCAATGATAACTTAAAATAGAAATAGACTAGGAGAGGTATGTGGTTGAAACTAAAAATTAATCTGACATTGGAAACAATAAAGCACTAATGAATCAGGACTTAATGAATGAGGGTGGATCTATTAGGAGAGCCAAAGTAAAGAAAGAGCAGAATAACAGGCATTTAGTGAAATGATACAAAAGGAATTTAACAGCCTGGTACAGAGAATGAGTCCTCTCTGTGAATTCAAAGGCTCTGGGTTCAAATCCTGCATTTGATGTTTGCTACCTCTATGACACTAAACAAGACACTTAACTTCCATGGGTCTCAGTTTTCTCTTCTGGAAAATGAGGGGGAGGGATCCGGAGTAAGACTAGATCTTTCCTTCTATGAGAAGCAGGGCCTGGGGAGTCAAACTTCAAAGCATGAGTCTTTCGGCTCTAAAAACAACAACAACAACAACAAAAACAATATTATATTAATTCTGTAAAAATCATTTCAAGTATATTTATGTCCTTCTACCATACAATGGCCCGAGACTACAATCTTTAGCATTTCACTCAAGGCTTTCCTGGGGGAAAAATATTACTTGTAGGCATGAAACAGATGGATGTGTCTTTCTCCCTCTCTAAAGGAAGAGAGCTCCCTCTGCTGTTAATACTCAGAATGATAGAGGTTGTGGAATTCAGAACTAGAAAGAGCCTTAAAAATCACTCAGTCTCATGTCCTCACTTTACAGAGGAAGAAACTGAGCAGAGAAATTCTCCTAAAGTTACACAGGTAGTAGGAAGCAGAGCTGAGATTTCAACTCAGGTCCTTGGAGTCCAAATACAGTTGGATTTTCACTACATCATGTTATTTTTCTAGGAGAATCCTCTAAAACTCCCCTGACAAAGGGTCCTCTAACCTTTCTTAAGGAATTACAGTGATGAAGAACTTGTCATCTTGCAAGGAGACTAATTCAACTTTTCTACAGTTCCAGTGGTCTCATATTGATCCAACCACCTTGATTTCTGAGAATTTGTAAATGGAGAACTTGTTTATGGCTATTGTCCTTTTTTAAAAAAAAGTTTAATTGCTACTTTGTGTTTTGCATTGTGGTCATTTGTAGTCTGGCTCAGACTCAGACTGTTTCAGGGCTTAGGTTCATAACTGAAATGAGATGAGACACCAGTAGGCCATCTAACAGTTAACAGTAGATAAATTGGTATATAAACATAGACTGTGTATACTCAGAGCAACTAGGTGGTGCAGTGGATAAAGTACTAACCCTAGAGGGAGGAGGTATTGAGTTCAAACATGACCTCAGACAGCTGTATGACCCTGTTTATTTAATCCTGTTTGCCTCAGTTTCCTCATCTGTAAAAATGAGCTGAAGAAGGAAATGGCAAAACCACACCAATCTCTGCAACAACAACAAAAACCCCCCAACCCAAAGGGGGTCACAAAGAGTCAGATACAACTGAAACAACTGAACAACAAACAACAATACTCAGAATGAGGAAGATGGGATTATAACTATGTTGAATCAACAAGCCAGAAACTTTCAGCAGTCAGTTCTAACTAGAACAGGGTACAGTTTAAAGTTTAAGCATATCAAAGTTGTGTAATAAACTAGGTGGTTCAGTGGATAGAATGCTAGGCCTGGAGTCAGGAAAACCTGAGTTTAGATCTGGCCTCAGACACTTACTAGCTGTGTGACCCTAGGAAAGTCATTTAACTTCTATTTGCCTTAATTCGCTGGAGAAGGAAATGGAAAAACACTCCAGTTTCTTTGCCAAGAAAACTCCATGACTGGTATGGTCCATGGGAGCACGAAGAATCAGACATAATCACTACCACCACCACAACAGCATCAATGACAACACCAATGGAGTCTTCTCATTCCAGTTCCCAAGAGCCATATGTTAAATTTTCACATGAAAATGTATACTTTGCAAAAGCTACAAATCAAGGTTTCATTTATTGTTTTGGTGACTTAAGAAAGTCATGTAGAAAATGTTAGTAATGCAGATTAAACTTAAAAGTGTGTCATGAGTAATTTTTATTTTCTTGGAGTGCCAGTTGTTAAACATTTACCAGCTCGTAACTGGACAGAAGACAGTCTCAGAAGAATGGGACCATAGACTCTTCCTGTTATTCATCTAGAAAGGCAGAGTTATTTGAACAGTTGGAAGGAGCTATATGATGATGTGGTACCAACATTCCAACAGAGCTTTCGAAAGGTATTGAGTGGGGGAGTTAGGTGGCTCAGTGGATAGAGCACCGACCCTGGATTCAGGAGGACCTGAATTCAAATCTGGCCTCAGACACTTAACACTTACTAGCTGTGTGACCCTGGGCAAGTCACTTAACCCCAATTGTCTCACCAAAAAAAAGACAAAAGGTATTGAGTGACATAATTAAGAAAAACAAAGGACCCAAATTTTGGTGGATTGACTCTGTGCTGAGAGTTTTAAGAGGGCAAAGAGAAAGGAGGGCATTAGTGTAGACAGGAGGAAGAAAGAGATGAAACATGTTGTGTCCTGTAATTGGAGAAAAACATGGAGGAAGAGGTGAGAGGAACAGGCATCAGATGAGCCTCACTCATCTTAAATTGACAAAGTGGGGTGGGGTTGAACACACACAAACAGTTTGGTGTAGAAAAACATCAAATGACAGGGAAACAAGTAGGGTTAGGAGAGGGGGGAGACATTAAGAGGGAGAATAATACCTCTGGGAGAATGGGCACAGAACAAACTTCCTGATCTTGAAGGGAAAATTAAAAGGGGAAAGAAAAATTATAATTTAAGGGTATGGCCATCAACTGGGGAATGGCTAAATAAATTGTGGTATACGAATGTAATAGAATATTATTGTGCTGTAAGGAATAATAAAAGAGATGGTTTCAGAGAATCCCAGGCAGTATGACCCAATGCAGAACCAGGAAAACCATTTAAACAAGGACAATAGGAAGACTTAAGAATTCTGATCAGTGACCAACCATGTATACAGGGGACTCATAACACAGCAACATGTTCCCCACTTTCTGACAGAGAAGTGATGAACTCAAGATGTAGACAGAGATATAACTGGTGACATGGACGCTGTAGATTCATACAGTCCTCCTCCTGACTTCCCAGACTTTGACTTTGTGCCTCAGCTGCTATCTCACCCTGGAACTTGCCTCAGTGCCTGAGGCCTTCTTACTCTAGAATATCTCTCCACTATGTTGCCCGCTTCTGCATTTGGTGTGTTTATCCTAGGGTCTCTATTTTGGTGAAGGGCTTGAACCAGCCATTCTTCATTCCCCTCCCAACTTTGCTTCTGAATTTCTGAACTTCAAAACCAGGTACTTTCTCACCCTCTCCACCCTTTTCAGTTTCTATTTGTGCGTTGTTCCCACTTCCCACCCTATTAGACTATAAACTCCTTGAGGGCAGGAAGTATCTTTTTTTTTTCTTTTACTTGTATTTATATCCCTATAATTTGGCAGAGTGCCTGGCACATAGTAAATGTTTAATAAATATTTATTGCATTCTAAAGAACTCAAGATAGAACATTTTTTCCAAATCCAGAAAAAAGAACTGTGGATTCTGAATGCAGATTGAACCATACTGTTTCTACTGTTTTGGTTTTGTGGGGATCAGTTTTTAATTGGGGAGTGTTAGCTAAGTGGTTCGCTGCAATATTGGGGCAAGGAAGGAGACCAGCAGCCTCCCTCAAAACAGAACAAGATTTATTTTAACAAGAATGAACTTTAAAAAAAAAACACACAAACAGGATCAGTAGGATCAAGGGAAAGGAAATAAAATGGGGAAAGGGAAATTATACAACCTGAAAAAATACCACTGCCCAGGAATCAGCTGAGAATACACCGCAGCATCTTCCAGTGCCTTCCAGCTTCCAGCTAGAATGCAGGAAAAAAAAAAAAAAAAACCTTCCTTCCTCCTCGCACACTCCACACAGCCCCCAGCCAATTGGATGGCCACTCTGACAGTCACATGACTGTCCTCACTAGGCTTCCAATTATTATAATTTTGCCAGGCCCGTGTAGGCATCAGCGAGTGGTGATGACGTGAGGTGCCAGCACCATGGCAATGGCTACAACCAGTGGGTGGAGCACCGTGTGGTTTGCAGAGCCCCAGACCAGTGCCGCTGAGGCATAAAAACCTCAAATAACAATTAATTCTTTACGGTTTTTTTTTTTCTTTTTTGAGGTTTTTCCCTTTTGTTCTGATTCTTCTTTCACAACATTACTAATGCAGATATATGTTTAATGTGATTGTACATATATAACCTATATCAGATTGCTTTCTGTCTTGGGGAGGAGGGAGGGAGAAAAATTTGGAACTAGAAATCTTATGAAAACAAATGTTGAAAACTATTTTTACATGTGACTGGAAAATAATAAAGTACTTTTATGGTTAAAACAACAAAACACAAACAAATAAATAAATATTTATTGCCTTGCCTTTTTTTTTTGTTTTGTTTTGTCATTCCTTTTTGTCTGTTTGTTTTTTGTTTTTTGGAGGGGCAATGAAAGTTAAGTGACTTGCCCAGGGTCACACAGCTAGTAAGCCAGTAAGTGTCAAGTGTCTGAGGCCAGATTTGAACTCAGGTCCTCCTGAATCTAGGGCCGGTGCTTTATTCACTGTGTCACCCAGCTGCCCCCTTTTTTTGTTTTTAATTAGGTGAGGAACATTAGTGGCAAAAAGGGTTATCAAAAGTAATGCCACCAAAGGAGGGGCATTGAAACATTTTTTTTAATGTACATTCTCTTCCTCTTTCCAGCCCCTTCCCCATCCATTGAGAAGACAAACAATATATTGGTTATGTATATAAAATCACTCAAAACTTTTTACGCTTCTTTTTTGGTTTATTTTCAATTAATTTTAACATTTAAAATATTATATACATTAAAAATTAGTGGTTTGGGGCAGCTAGGTGGCGTAGTGGATAGAGCACCGACCCTGGACTCAGGAAGACCTGAGTTCAAATCCAGCCTCAGACACTTAACACTTACTAGCTGTGTGACCCTGGGCAAGTCACTTAACCCCAATTACCTCACCAAAAAAAAATTTTTTTTAATTAGTGGTTTGAAATTGAGACTCACATTTTAATATATAATCCTCTTTTTGCATTCTGTGTATATAAAAATGTTTTCTTTTAAGTGTTTAAGTTCATGATAAAAAATGTAGATAAAATATTCAGTTGCTATAATCAGACTTTTCTATAATAAGAGGAAGAAAGTGGACATCATCATGTGTTTTCTAGGACCAGGACTATTCAAATCCGAGATATAGATGCCTTAGTTTTTTTAAAATGTGTTTTATTAATTCCTTCTTCCTTTTCATTATAACCATTTCCTTCACCCCTTCCCCAACTTCGAATTCTCCCTTGTGACAAAGAAAGGGAAGAGAACAAGCATTTATCAGACATCTACTATGTGCCAGGCACTGTGCTATATACTTTGCAAATATCATCTCATTTGATCCTCTCAACAACTTTGGGAGATAGGTGCTATTATTATCATCTCCATTTTATAGTTGAGGAAATTGTGGCAGACAGAGGTTAAGTGACTTGTCCAGGGTCACACAGCCAGGAATTGTCTGAGGCTTGATTTGAATTCAGATCTCCAAGCCCAGCACTCTATCTGCTGCCTAAATATTACTGTTATTTCTATATTAAACTATGTATATTCTGCTTAAGGTCTATCTTGTATCTTTTAACACAAAATTTATCCTGACATCATATTATTGCAAATCTTGGAATGCTGCTGAAATGAAAGAGTCAAAAGGTGAACTAAAAGGCAATTCAGAGGTGCATGCTGGGTATGGGTAAACTGCAGCACGTTTCCAAGGTGTCTGGCACAGTAGGTATTGCAAATTCAATTGAATTGATTTGGACCAATGCTCAAAAAGTGACAAAGGACGTCAGAAAATAAAAAGGAGGTGGTCTAGTCACATGGTGAAAGCAAAAGATAGTAAATGACTTTTATAAAAGCTGTAAAGTTTAGAGTACTTGATCCAGATGCCTCCTCACTCCACTACTTCAGGCCACTTCTCATATTGGTCAGTTCTTCCAAGAAACTTCATTCTGGTAAGGGTCCAAACCATCCAGCTTTCATTTTCCAGCCTTAACCACCATTCCCCCACAACCACCATGCAGATTCCTCCTTTTCCCTTCCCTTACTTTTCAGTTCCCCTTTTAATGTGTTGTTTTCCCCCATTAGACTAGAGCTCATTGAGGAGAGGGATTATTTTTCTTTTTGCTTATATTTATATTCCCAACACCCATCATACACAGTCAGTGCTTAATAAATGCTTGCTAACTGACATCTGTTATTTCATTTGAGATAATAGGTGGAGAGTCAGATTGTTCCTCTAGTACTTGTCATATGTGCCCAAGGGCAGGTAGGTAGTGCATTGGATAGAACACTGGCCTTGAAGTTGGGAGGACCTGAGTTCAAATCTGACCTCAGAAACTTATTAGCTGTGTGACCCTGGGCAAGTCACTTAACCCCAATTGCCTCAAACATCTAGGGCCATCTTCAGATGTCCTGATGTGCATCTTGCCACTGGACTCAGATGACTCTAGAGGAAAGAGTGAGGTTGGTAACCCTGTACAACCCTCCCACACTTAAATCCAATTTAATGCAAGTCATGATATCACCTGATGTCATGGTCCTCTACAAGAATGAAGGACAAACAATATGTGCCCAGAAAAGCATCTCCAACATGTTGGGTGGATGCCTTGGGGAACAGTTAGAGAAGAGTATGAACAAGGATTACAAAAAGAAGGCATGAATAGGTATGTGAAGCTGGCAGGTCTCCCATGGAGGGACCCAGTGCTGGGTGCGGGTATGGGCTCAGGTATATAACACCTCCCCTGTACCAAGATGTCTCACAATAAATTCTAAAGTTCTTCAGACAGACCTTGAGAGTGTTCTTGTACTGCTTCTTCTGACCTTCATGTGAGCATTTGCCTTGTGTGAGTTCTTGGTAAAGTAAAGTAGTCTTTTGGGCAAGCATCTATTTAGTATTTGAGCAATGTGGCTAGTCCATTGGAGTTGTGCTCTCTGCAGTAGAGTTGGAATGCTTGGCAAATCAGCTTGACAAAGGACTTCAGTGTCTGGTACTTTATCTTGCCAACTGATCTTCAGAATCTGCCTAAGAAATTCAAATGGAAGTGATTCAGTTTCCTGGCATGGCACTGATAAGACTGTCCAGGCAGTTTTATTTGTTTTTTGTTTTTTTGTGTGTGTCACAAAGAGGGTTAAGTGACTTGCTCAGGGTCACACAGCTAGTCAAGTGTCTGAGGCTGGATTTGAACTCAGGTCCTCCTGAATCCAGGGCTGGTGCTTTATCCACTGCGCCACCTAGCCACCCCCAAAGCAGGTAGTTTTAAGGGCATCTTTTCTATCTCCTTCCTCATGCCAGGAGGTGAGCAGTGTGGTCCTCAAAAAAGGCTGCTCGGACACCCAGGGGACTCTTGAATCCCATGGCTTCTTCAGTCCAGTGACAAGACGACCTTATGGCCTGGGTCCCCGATATGCAGGGTTATAACTACAGTTTCCAATCTATCCACACCTGCTGTTTCATCACTTGCCCATTGCCATAAGGATTTTGAGGTAGGCAAAAATTATAAAATGGCATGGGTGATGTCTTTTGACTTGCACATAAATTAGATTTAAGTGAGGCAGAGTGACACAAAGTTGTCAGCCTCACTCTTCTAGAGTCATTGGAGTCCAGTGACAAGACAAAAATCAAGATGATTGGTGACTGATGGTTTGGGATACAGTGAATGACCTTGGAGTCTTTTACATCTAACCAGGCTTTCAACACCCCATGGCACCTGCTTTAGCCACCGTCATGGCCGTTGGAACAAATTGTTCTCATTTGCCCATTTTGCTGGGCAAAGTCTTCACATGCTTGGAGTAGAGACTCCACTCCCCCAAACTCAACAAAGGGTTTGAAGCTTGTCGGTTACCCTCAACCTGGTTTAGCCCATCTGCCAAAATGGTTTACCAGGGTGTGGACACTGTGCATGCCACAGCTTCTTGGAGAGTTGGGTGACTGGTTGGACACTAAAGGTCGATGAGCAGCCCTAAAAAGGACTCAGCAAGCCCTCATACAACACCTGCATAACCCTCAGCTAAAACACATGAAGTCAGGAAAAGGAGTGTCTTCTTTCAGGAACAGCAAGGTGGTACTGTCACTGAATCAAAGAGTAAGTAGAAGGAAGGAAGATGTAAGATGAAGAGGTCAGGTTGTTAAGGGCTATAAAAACAAAACAATATTTTATGTTTGATCCTGGAGGTAATAAGAGACACTGGAGTTGATTGAATAGAGGGTGAAATGGTCAGATCTGTGACAATACTTAACACAGTATTGGGTTCATAGTAAGCTGTTTCATTCATTCATTCCTTCATTCATTCCTTCCTTCATTCGTTCATTTGTTCATTCACTTATTCACTCAATTCATTTAGGACAGCTAGGTGGTACAGTGGATAAAGCACTGACCCTGGATTCAGGAGAACCTGAGTTCAAATCCAGCCTCAGATACTTAACATTTAATAGTTGTGTGACCCTGATTAGTTGTGTGACTTAACCCTGATTGCCTCAAACATCCAGGGCTGGGAGCAGCTAGGTGGTGCAGTGGATAAAGCATTGGCCCTGAGTTCAAATCTGACCTCAGACACTTGACACTTACTAGCTGTGTGACCTTGGGCAAATCACTTAACCCTCATAGCCCTGCAAAAAAATTTAAATTTAAATTAAATTTAAAAAAAATTAAAAAAAAAAACCATCCAGGGCTATCTCCAGTTATTCTAGGGTATATCTTGCCACTGGGCCCAAACAGCTCTGGAGGAGAGAGTGAGGCTGGTGACTTTGCACAGCCTTCCCTCACTTAAATCCAATTTACTGAAAGTAACGTCATGTCATGGACCTCTTCAAGAAGGAAGGACAAACAACAACCCTTATAGGCAGTATGGTATAACATACTGGTGGCGATTCAAAAGGTTTGAATTGTAGCTATAGTTTCTACTATCTGTTTGACCTTAAGCAAATCACTTATCCTCTCTGAGATTGAATTCCTTATCTTTAAATAGGGATAAATATCACTTCTACTACTTGTAAATCATAAATCAATATAAAAAGATCTGTGATAATTTTGTCCCAGGCTGTTCACTTATATTGGTATTCTGTCCTCTCTGTATCTTTGTCTAGATTAAAAGAAGTATTTAGGTTTCTATCACTACTGCCTGTATTTTCTTTTTAAAGTCCTAATTTGTCAAACTCTTAGCAGGTTGGAGCAGTGACTGTTTTACTTAGGTGCCTCTAAGTTTAAATGAAGTTACCGACTTCCAGAATTAGAGAAGCAGTGCCTGATGATAACACCAGGGGGCGGGCTGACACCACGGAAAACAGCTGGTCGGGCACAAATGCGAGGAAACCGTGTTGTTCCGTGGTTGTATGAGCACAAGGTGGGAATCTATTTGAACTTGCCATCCTCTGTGCCTCCTCTAGGGCCCCAAGATCCACAGCATGAGTAGGTGATATAACTGAGCCCATTGTCAAACAATAGCTGAGGTTTTACAGAGAGCTTTAAAGTTTACAGAGCTCTTTACGTGAAGCATGTCTTTTGAGCCTACCCCCCTCTTGAGGTAGGGCCATGATTATGAAAGGTAAAATGTGCCTGCCTATAGTCACACACCAACTAGTCACCAGAGGTGGAATTTGAGCTAAGGTGCTGCCGACTCTTCTCATCTTTCCAAATTCCACAAACCAGCAAAATGTGCTATTACCCAACATTATAATTTTTATCTTTTATCTTATTAAGATTTTGCCTACTGGGGCAGCTAGGTGGCACAGTGGATAGAGCACTGGTCCTGAAGTCAGGAGGACCTGAGTTCAAATCCGGCCTCAGACACTTAACACTTACTAGCTGTGTGACCCTGGGCAAGTCACTTAACCCCAATTGCCTCACTAAAAAAAAACAAAAATTAAAAAAAAAAAGATTTTGCCTACTAATTGAATTTCCTATTGATTATTATGAGGCTTAACATGATTTAGATGTAAGTAGTCTCATGACACTTTGTAAAAAGTTGCTAGTTTACTGTCCTTTTTTAATCTCATTTTATTTTTGTCTTTTGTTTTTGTTTTTTTGGTATTGTGGGCAATAGGGGTTAAGTGACTTGCCCAGGGTCACACAGTAAGTGTCAAGTGTCTGAGTCCGAATTTGAACTCAGGTATTCCTGAATCCAGGGCCGGTGCTTTGTCCACTGTGCCACCTAGCTGCCCCATTATCTTATTTTATAAATATCTTTAGTTTTAACATCACCTTCATATCTGAATTCATTTCTCTTCTGTTCTCTACCTGGGGGACCAGCCCTTCTCATAGATTTAAAAAGAGAAACCAAAGCAGTCAAGCAAAACTAACCAGCACATCAACAACTTTTTACAGTACATGTAATATTCCACACCCATAGTCCTCCACCTCTGAACTATGAAGAAGGAAGGTGTATTTTTTTTTCCCAGCACCAAACTTGGTCATTATGTTACTGTTCATTTTAATTCTAGTAACTTAAACTGCTAATACTTATTTCTTTGCCGAGTAAGTGATACTGATGAATACATAACGTTTGGTTCATGGGCTGTTCAAGAGCTTTTAAATCACTAGAGTCAAATATTTGTAAAAGTCAGACGTCTCAGGCCTAAATAGAGAGGCGGTCTTCCTCCTTCCCTTCCTTCTTCCTGAAATTGCAGGTTCAGTGGAATGACTAAAATGGGATCAATGATTTGGTCTCTATTCTCTTGTTTATTCTGAGCCACCAGAGTAGGGAAAAGAGTAGAGAATCCTGCTTCCATCCTTTCCAAAGACAGGCAATTTCTCTCTTCCACTAAATTTCTACTTGTCATTGCACAGAAAAGGCCTACATACCAATGACTATGCTAAGCTAGAAAGAGTAGAGAGTACTAACCAGGGGACAGACTTGACAATGTTTGGAGAAGTTTATCACCAGATGGAGCCCACAGAGGTGCTTATGGTTTTTTTGAGGGGGACCACAGGAGTAGTTTTGGTGGAAGGTGAACCTACTCTAGTGAAATCACAGGTCTTTTGAAGCATTAAAATAGTTATCTATAATCACTTCTGTGTAGCTAATCCTGGTAGGGTTTAATTCTTCAGTAAGCTCATAGATTCTCTGATCAACCTTTGTTTGAGTTGGCATAAAGAAGCCCACCTTGGAATTGTCTAAGAGAAAAGAAAAAGGGGACTTTTCTCCCTTCCTTCTTGGGATCACTAAATGTTAGACTTGAGAGAAAGTCAAATTTCCAAAGTATAATACATGGTTTCTAGGGTAGTTTCTTTCAGCATCTCTTCAACTTCTCTTCTGTGCATTCACTTCAAGAACCTTTGAACTATAAACTTCTGCTCATAATTTCATTACCATGAACTTGCCTTTGGTTTTGCCAAGGTCTCTTTAGGTTTGAGCAAAACAGTTTTTTCTTCACCTCTTCTCTATATTTAGCTGTCTTCCCAGTCATCAACTTCCTAGCAACTAATTGCATTTCTGACGTTTGTGCTATAATGGTAGGTCAGGCTTCCTCTTTTCCCTTCTCTTCTCCCCACCCCCAACCAGATGCAGGTAAAGGAGTCCCAGCCTTTCCCTCTTGGCCACATGAGGCAGTGAGGTGCTCACCTGTTCATTCTGGACAAATAACTGGAAAGGAGGTTCCCCTGGTTGCATCTCTTGTTACTGGTGATTTTCATCTATTCACCAGGGGAGCTGATGTGAGCTGGGTATATAGGGTAAGTTTTAACTACCTGTTGACACAGAAGTGTGTTGTCCAAACAGGTACAAAGTTAAATATATTCTTTCTTGGTGGGGAGGAAGTGTTTTTGTCTCCAAAATGATTATGTAGTTACTGCTTGTTTACTAGCTTGCAGAACAAATCTGTGAGGGGTGTACTTTGGGAGGCAAAATCCAAACCAACTCATCTAACCCTTTTTTCTTTGCAGTTTGCTCTAGAGTGGGATGGGAACTTGTTAAAATGATTACTAGGGTTTGACGATCAACCCTTGTTGGCTTGAATGTCTTGGGGTTTTACTAGAATGCTCTGTTTTCCCAACAGTTTCAAGTCTTCACCATCTGCTTTGGTTACCCTCCATCAGGCTTGCCTGGAGTCTCAGGTTGGTGCCAGGTCCTGCAAGCTGTCCTGCCGACTGCCATGCCTACCCAGCTGGAGAAAGCCATGGACACCCTCATTCAAATCTTCCACTGTTACTCCAGTAAAGAAGGGGATATGTTCAAGCTCAACAAAGGGGAACTGAAGTTGCTGCTCCAGAGTGAGCTCACTGATTTCCTTTCAGTAAGTAAGCTTTTCTTTTCTCTCAATCGGAGGTAAATCACATAGGAGTTACATGTTCTCCTGCTGTTTCTTCCGAATCTGGCAATTTGACAAAATGTCAACTGGGCCTGGAACTTCAAATACACACAATAGACAGACAGACAGACAGACAGACAGACAGACAGACAGATAGATAGATTAGATGCATGGATGGATAGGTAGATAGATAAATAGATATTAGATAATAGATTGATGATGGATAATTGATAGATGATAGATATACACATATTTACATATATAAATAATGTATATTTATGTACACACATAAAATCAAAAGCCCAACATCAATGAGCATTTCATGATACATGTGGTTAAGTTCTGCCCTAATTTTTCTTTCATCATCAGCCCCTAACCCCTTTCAGTTTCTCTACTATAGACCTAGAGCTAGAAGGAACAGTTGAGGCCATCTACTGCAATCCCTATTTTGTAGATGAGAAAACTGAGGCCAAGGATAGGCAAGTGACTCAAACATGGTCATATAGGGAGTGTAACAGGCAGGCTTTGAACTCGGGTCTTTCTGGAGTCAATGTTCTTTCCGCTGCACATCTCTGAGCAGAGCAAAAAGGGGAGAGAGCTGAAAGTGGAAGACCACTGAAGCCTCTATCAGTTCTAAAGCTATGATCCTTAGTCTCCTTTGAAACTCAGCTCCCTGCATCATTTCCTCCCTCATGCTAATGTCTCCACCTGAAACATCCTTATGTTGACTTTTTCTATTTTTTTTTAATCTCTGCTTGCATATGCACATGTTGTTTCCCCAGATGGAATATAAGCTCTTTGAGATTCATTCTTTTTTTTTTTGTATTTGTGTCTCCATCATCTAACAAAGGGCTTGGAATATTGTAGATGATAAGTGCTTGTTGATGAATTGATTGATAACCCTGTCATCCTGTTGGCAATTCAACTCCATAGAGCAGAGAGCCATGCCTAGCTAGTCGCAAAGTTGTATTGGGTATGATTCAGCTATGCCAAGATTTCAGTTGTGGATGGTGACATTTCATGTAGCCTGCTCTTCAGTTGATTAAAATATAGGCTTCCTTAGGAGAGAGACAAAAAAAGTCAATTTTGTGTAGTGAATGACTAAGATTTGGAAAGCTGCGTCAACTCGGCACAAGCTGATTGGAATCAATAGCTGGGGGAGTGTCTGGCATATGAGCCAGTTCAGGAGACCAGGTGCATAGCAAATAGACACACTGCTCAAATTGGCAAGGTTCAATAAATCTATGGAGAAGACCTACCATTAACAGATTGCAGCACTGTCCTGAGGAAAAAGTCATATCTTGTGGCACTGGGGGAGCCACCATGAATTGATCTGAGCATACTGGGATTCTCAGATAACACATTATTATGGATAAAAAATTTTGTAAGTCTTCAAAACACTTCTGAAATGTAGCCAGTAATTACATGGATCTGGTTGTGATGCAGATTGTACATTTTGTCCTTAGTGACTCAGGCTTAGCATGCATTCTAAAAAACAAGGTACAACCCCCCCCCCCAAAAAAAAAAAAACCAAGGTACAATAGTCTACATGAACCTCCTGCAAGATTGGGTACAATTCAGTGAGCATTTGTTAGGCACCTATTGTGTGCAAGACCCTGTGCTAGACACTAGAATATCTAAGGTATTGCTTTATTTCAAACTTTCAACTAAGCTACTTCGTAGCATGACACTGAAGGACATACACCCAATAGGTGAAACTCAAACTTGGAACATCAATGCACTTTAGGACAATTTTGTAAAGCTGATTTTGATCAAATGTAAATTTCACAGGCTTTACTAGTTGTGGTTCATAATATCATATAAGAAGGGAGACAGTAGGTTATAGTGGGAAAAGCTCTCAACTTGAGGTCACATGACCTGAGTTAGAATCCTGGCTTTACTACCAGTGTGACCTTGGGGAAATCATACAACTTTTATGGTCCTCAGTTCCCTCATCAGTAAAATGAGGGATTGGACTAGATTACTTTAAAGGTTTATTTTTGCTCTAAATTTATAATCCCATGTTTCTAAGACCTTATTCACAAGTGGAGAAAATGAATCACAATAAACATTAATCAGAGAAGAGGTGGGACCCTTTATGGGCCCCCATCTTTTCTATGCCCCAAAATATCTTGATTCCCTCCCAAACATAGATATCCTTTTCATCCTGAAAGTACCCCTTAGGTGACTATAATATAGACTATTTTCTTATCTGCATTGTAGTTCATAAAAGAAAAAATTCTGTTATTGGGAAATTGTTTTTGTGTTCATTCCAATCTGTGCTGTGATGATAAAGTTTAAGAGGGTGGGACTGGGTCTGTCTAAATCAGGGTGTTCAGCACCAAGGACATCACCACGCACACAGAAAATGTCTTTGGATGATGAAATCTTTAATGTAAATACCAGCTGTAAATACCAGATGGTATTTGTGAGCTATTGTGCGCACCCCCAAATCTGAGCCAAATCTGAGAGCTGGAAATTTCTTTTTTTTTTTTTCAGTGCCAGAAGGATCCTGAGTTGGTTGACAAGATTATGAAGGATCTGGATGCCAATAAAGACAATGAAGTGGACTTTAATGAGTTTGTAGTTATGGTGGCTGCCCTGACAGTGGCTTGCAATGATTACTTTGTAGAGCAGCTTAAGAAAAAAGGAAAGTAGGAAGAAGGGGCAAATGAATCCTCCAGAATACGTGACCTGGCTTGTTTATGTACTCTTCTTCTACAGGCCTCCCCTCATCAAGTTGTAATTAGCTTTAAAATGTCATTAAATGAGATATACCATAAAATATTTTGCCTTTAACTAATGCCTTTTTTAAATTGTCTAAATCATGTGTGTCCTATATCAAAATTGTCTGAATCTATTAGAATATTAGAATGGTCATAACCATTTGCTTTTCAGTCAGAAAAAAAATGATCACAAATATCTAACTACTCTCCTGCAAGGCTAGTAGTGCTTGAAATATTTATATTAAAATCTGTTTCTACTATAATACCCTATAATTGTTTTATGTCTTCTAGTCTCACCTTGCTCTAATTCATCTTAACACAATTCCCAAAATAGTCTTTCTAAGGCATCGTTATGTCACTCTATTGTTCAAATGTCTTCAGTGACCTCCTAACTTCTATTTTATTTTATTATTTTATTTTTTAATTTAAAAAACAATTTTTTTTGCTGGGCAATGAGGGTTAAGTGACTTGCCCAGAGTCACACAGCTAGTAAGTGTCAAGTGTCTGAGGCCAGATCTTCCTATTACTTCTAAAATAAATTACAAACTCCCCACCTAGCATTTAAAGCTCTTTACAACCTGGCTTTCTAACATTTTATTTTCCTTGCCTTTATACCATAGGTGTGTGTAGAATATTTTATTGGGTTGTGTACCCAGAGAATTTATATTTTTATTTTTTAAGGTGAATGTATATTGAAGACACAAATGAAAGAAAATAAACTTAACTTTAAAAATTAACAACAGGGGCAGCTAGGTAGCATAGTAGATAAACACCAGCCCTGGATTCAGGAGGATCTGAGTTCAAATCAGACCTCAGACACTTGACACTTACTAGCTATGTGACCCTGGGCAAGTCACTTAACCCTCATTGCCTCGGAAAAAAAAAAATTAACAACAAAGCTCAACTTTAAAAATATAAACTTTTGGGGTGGCTAGGTGGCGCAGTGGATAAAGCACTGGCCCTGGATTCAGGAGTTCCTGAGTTCAAATCCGGCCTCAGACACTTGACACTTACTAGCTGTGTGACCCTGGGCAAGTCACTTAACCCCCATTGCCCCGCATAAAATAAAATAAACTTTTTAAAAATATATACAAACTTTAACAAGACAAAAAATTCCAAAAAAAAAAAAAGGTTTTTTGAATCATTACATTGTACCCAGGAATACCTGGCATACTCTGTGCTCAGGTTCATATTTCACATACTCTTCTATTCCAGTATAACTATTCTCTAAACTCATTATTCCATATTCTAGCCCCAGATCCTCACAAAGGCCATATATCTCCCAGGTCTGACTGGGCTCTGTCTTCATCTCCACGTCTTAGGATCTTTCTCATCCTTCTAGGATCCTACTTAGGTGCTATCTCCCTCATGAATGCTCTCCTGATTCCCTGAGTTGTCTCCTATCTTGCCCTTCCCAAATAACTTCGTTTTCTCTTATCTTCTTACATGTTATATCCCTGCAGTAGAATGTCAGAGATTTGGCTTTCCGCTGGGCGTAAAGTGCGGGCGGTTCTGTAGTGCGAAGTGAGGCAGGGGCTGCGTCTGGAAGCGGAGGGAGCCATGATTGAGGTTGTGTGTAACAATCGGCTGGGCAAAAAGTTCCGTGTGAAATGCAACACGGATGACACGATAGGAGACCTGAAGAAACTGATTGTGGCTCAGACAGGCACCCGCTGGAACAAGATCGTCCTTAAGAAATAGTACACAATCTTCAAGGACCACGTTTTCCTGGGTGACTGTGAGATCCACGATGGAATGAACCTGGAGCTTTATTTTCAGTAGGGGCAGCAGGCCTGCTAACTCTGCAACCCACCCCCATTTTTAAAAGTCTCACTAATAAAAATAACTTAGATGCTGCCAAAAAAAAAAAAAAAGGTCAGAGATTTGAGGGCATGGAATACTAAATTTTGTCTTTATCGCCCCAGTGCCTAGCATTATGCCTTATACATAGTAGATGTTGAATAAATGTTTCTTTTTTTCTTTTTTTGTTTCTTTTTTGGTGGGGCAATGGGGTTTAAGTGACTTGCCCAAGGTCACACAGCTAGTAAGTGTCAAGTGTCTGAGGCCGGATTTGAACTCAGGTACTCCTGACTCCAGGGCCAGTGCTTTATCCACTGCACCACCTAGCTGCCCCATAAATGTTTCTTAAATTGCATTTTTTGTTGAAGTGATATTTGTCTTCATGATTACTAATTTGTACTTCTCCATGAATACTTGGAAATCTTATTTAGGACCTTCTCATTACACAAAAGAAAGGCATGAATCTCATCTCCCTCTTCCCTTGTGCCTTTTTCCTATTGAAAGGATCCAGTGATGCTAATTAAGATTATGAAAGATTTGTGAAAGAATGGACCATGTTATTAGTAAAAATAAAAACAATTCTAATCCTTTAGTGATATTTTGTCAGTCCTTGGGCTGCAGAAGTAAGTTCCAGATTCAGGAAGCCCATGACAAAATGGGGCTTTGTGAGTGGGGGGAGGAGAGGAAGGTCCTGACTTCTAATTTTATCTGTGTAGAGAATTATCTGTATAGAAACTACCTTTCTTTGTAAATTATAGATGTAGTGAGTTTCCTGGGGCACACTGTAATGTGCTGATATGTATTAGAGGCAAGACATTAATCTATTGCAGATAGGGGTACAAAATTGTTCATGGGTTCCAGAGAAGTCTAAACCCAGAAGGATTCTGGGATATAGAGCTAGAGAAGTAGCCTTGAATTGGGGTACATACAGATATTTACAGTCATTCCTAAGTAACTGGCTCAAACCAGAGACTCAAGGATGACTAAAGGATCAGGTAGGAATTAAAGGCTGAAACAGGCAATGAGTCCAAATTGCAAGGAGGCAATCTGGACAACAAGAATCTCACACACACACACACACACACACACACACACACACACACACAGGTAAGGAGGCTGGGTAACAAGGCATCATGGTGTATTAGAAAGATCACTGCATTTGGAGTCATAGGAACCGAGTTCAAAATACGACTCTGCTACTTGTGTCAACTTGGAGGAATTCACTTCTCTCTCTTGGGTTCAATCTCCCTCTAAGTTCTATAACATCTTAAGTGTTGGAAACCTGGAAAAGGCTTCAGATTCAAGGTAACAATTATGAGAAGCATCTTATGTGCCAGGAATAATAACACAAAGAACAAATGATAGTTAATAAGCACTTATTAAACACCTACTATGTGCCAGACACTGTGTTTCACACTGGGGATACAAAGAAAAGCAAAAGATAGTCCTGCTCTCAAGGAGCTCACAGTCTAATGTTACAAATGATAGAAAGGAGGGCAGCTAGGTGGCGAGATAGATAAAGCACTGGCCAATCAATAAAAAATAAAAAATAGAAAGACAAAAAAGTCTCTGTCCTCAAGGAACTTCCTTTGGGGGAAAAATATATACATCGATAAGTAAAAATAAAATATATATGAAGCAAATACAAAGTGATTTTGAGAGGGACCAACTCATGGGAAGAGATTAGGAGAAGCTTCATGTAGGAAGTAACACTTCAGAAAGGAAGGAGTTAAACAGTCTAAGAGGAAGAGATGAGGAAAGATAGCATTGCAGCTATGTGGGACAGCCTGTGTGAAAGCATAGGGATGTTAAAGGAATAGTATAGAGGTCAATTTGGCTGGACCTGTGAGTCCATAAAGGGAAGTAATGCATAAAAGGCTAGAAAAGTAAATCAGAGGCAAAATGTTAAGGGCTTTAAATGCCAAAATCATTGTTGTGTTGTTGTTGAATCCTAGAAAAGAGATTCTTAAGTTGAGGTTCATGAACTTTTTTCATTAATGTTTTGATAACTATTTCAATATAATTGATTTCTTTTGCCATCCTAAGTATTTTTTATGAATTTAAAACATTATTCTGACAAGAGGTCCACAGGCTTCACCAGAATGCCCAAGGGGATCTATCACACACACACACACACACACACACACACACACACACACACACACACACACACAAAAGATTAAGGACCCCTTTCCTAGAGGCCTGGGAATTCTGTAGCATTAGAAGTTTCTCAGGAGGAACCTGGCCTAGTCAGATATGAGTTTTAGAAAAATTATCTTGGCAGCTACATGCAGGATAGATAGGATTGGGGAGAAGCTTGAGGAAGAGAGAATAATTAGGAAGATCTTGCAATAAATAGTTCTGGTGGGAGGGGATGAGGGTCAGAGCTGGGATATATTGTGTGAATGGAGAGAAGGGGACAAATACAAGAGATGCAGAAATAAAATTAACAAGACTTGGCAACTGTTGAATATGGGGGAATGAGGGAGAGTGAAGAGTAAAGCTGATTTTGAAGGTGTAAATCCAGGTGACAGGGAAAAATAGGGGCACAGAACTTAGAGAGTTAGAGGAAAGGGTTCTGGGGGAACATAAGTACCGTTTTGGACAAGTTGAGTTAGAGATGTCTCTGGGAAACTAATTGGAAATGTAAAATAGAACTAGATAATCACATGGTAATAATCTACACAGTGATGATAATTGAACTCATAGGTGATTAGATCACTGAGGAAGATGATGTAGACAGAGGAGAGATCCCAGGACTGAGCTTTAGGGTACATCAACAATTAAGGGGTCTAGCCTAGCTGAAGAGCTGTCTTACGGTTTCTGTAAAAGTAGGGATGTCCCAAGATTGCTTAGCCTAGGATTTGCAGGTGAAGATTGGTGGGAATACCTGCCTGGGGTAAGATTGACTGGCTGAATAAATGAATGAACGAATGAACAAACGAATGAATAAATGAATAAAAAAACATTTATTAATAATTTTCTATGTACAAAATACTGTGCTAGATGCTCAGGCTACAAATACAAAAGCAAAGTTCTGCACTCAAGGAGCTTACATTCAATTGGCATTAGTGCACATAGAATAGTTGTGGCCAAGGAGGGAGAGTGGAATACTGAGTAGAGCCTTTGGGGAGTATTTTGGCATACTGTCATACAGGATGAATTTCAAAGTTGATCTGATCATGGTTCATGGCTCCAGGAGTGGGAGGAAAGTAAAGACCATTTCTGTGGGTGGGGTGGCTAGAGAGTACAGGTGAAGAGAAACCTGGAGGCTGGGGGTTTCCAGAAAATGTGGTCCCCAATCAGGAAAGTGGCAACCTATGGTGGTTTCTCAAAGCAGGGGTTCTTAAATGTTTTTGAGTCCTGGGCCCCTTTGGAAGTCTGGAGATGTCTATGGAGTCTTTCTCAGAATAATACTTTTAAATGTATAAAATGAAATATATACAATTATAAAAGAAGCCAATTATGTTGAAGTTGCGAGGTAATTTTTTTCCATATTCAAGTTCATAGACCCCATTGAAAGCAATCCAGGACCTCAAGTTAAGAACCCTTATTCTACAATATGGTTTCTAATATGGGCAGCCAGGGCAGTTGTTAAGACTTGGGGGGGGGGGGCACAGCTAAGTGGCACAGTGGATAAAGCACTGGCTCTGGATTCAGGAGGACCTGAGTTCAAATCCGATCTGAGACACTTGACACTTACTAGCTGTGTGACCCTGGACAAGTCACTTAACCCTCATTGCCCCACAAAAAAAAAAAAAAAAGACTTCAGAGGTGGTGGCAAAGCTATTCACTAGTGTGATGGGAGAGTCCAGTGCAGACTCTAGCTTGAAGAGAAATTCCCTGTGGATGGTGAGGTCCTCTAGTTGTTCCTGTTTGCAGGTGACATTGAATTGATGGCATCAAGCCCCAGGAAACCTGCATTACCTACTAGAAGAGACTTGCAATCACTCAAATGAGTTTGGCCTCAGTAATTACAGAATGCCTAGATCTCTCAGTGATGTAGATACTACTTTAGCTGCTGCTCTTGTGGTTCCAGAGTCCAAATCCAACAGTCCTTTATATGTGGTGCAAGAGACCAGTGGGATTCCTGAGGAAAGGCATCAAAACTGAGCAAATCTGGCAGGAAGGGGATGGGAGGTGGAAACAGAGAGGAAGAAGGACAACATCTTAGGAAGGGTCCGGATTTGGGGTCAACCTTAAATGAAATGATGAAGTAGGTGGGAAAAATGATTTTTGATAGCCTCTATCTCTCTTGTCTGCCTTCTTATCTATCCTTGAGGCAACTAGATGGCACAAGAGATAGAGCACTTGGTCTAAAGTTGGAAAGACCTGAGTTCAAATCCAGATTCAGACACTTAACTAACTATATGACCCTGGGCAAGTCACTTAGCCTCTCTTTGCATCAGTTTCCTCAACTGTAAAATAGGGATAATAATAGCACCTAGCTCCCAGGGATATTGTGAGGATCAAATGAGATAATAGTTGTAAAGTGTTTGGCATGGTGACTGTCACCTAGTAACCATTTAATAATTGCTTGTTTTCTTCTTTCCTTCCTTCCTTCCTCTCTTCCCTCTTTTCTTCCTCCCTTCCTTTCTCCCTTCTTCCCTTTCTCCCTCCCTCCCTTCCTTGTTTCCTTCCTTCTTCCCTCTTTCCTTCCCAAATTTAATGTGCTACCCCTCCGTGTAGTATTTACATTTAAAAAGAGGAATATATAAAGAAATAGCATTTAGCATGTGTAAATGACCCTAATTGTGGAATTTCAGGCTTCAGAGGGGAAGATATATATATATATATATATATATATATATATATATATGTGTGTGTGTGTGTGTGTGTGTGTGTGTGTGTGTGTATGTATATATATATATTTATATATATTTAATGAGGCAATTGGGGTTAAGTGACTTGCCCAGGGTCACACAGCTAGTAAGTGTTAAGTGTCTGAGGCCGCATTTGAACTCAGGTATTCCTGACTTCAGGGCCAATGCTCTATCCACTGTGTCACCTAGCTGCCCCAGGGAAGATATTTTTAAGTAGAATCCTTAAAGTGCTGTTCAACCTACACTGCATAGGCAGCTAGCTGTCTTCCAGAAGTAAAGCAGCCATGTAGTGATAGTGAGGGCTCCCAAATGAATGAATGATGGGCAGCACTGCTGCCCCTAAGACAGAAGAAGAACCAGAGGAAGGCCTTCAGTGTGATGGAGAGGTGTTTGATGAGGAACTCCTGAAAAGATGAGAATCGCACAGGTTGAGAAGGTGTGAAGGGGTCATGAAGTACATGCTTGGAAGGAGCACCCTGACTGAAAAGATCACAGATCTATCAAATCTTAAAAATAAGCACCTTCCAATGAGCAGATATGATAACCTCATCTGTGCTAATAGGAAAGAGCAAGAAAAGAAAGCTACCTCTCCTCCCTTCCCCCAACTAAGGCCTTCCCTCATTTCCCAGGCAACATGGGTATTTTCCAGGGGGCAGGGACAATGCTCTCCCCCAATCTTCACCTATATTTAAAATACAAATGACTCTCTTTGTGAGAATATCAGGCCAAGGAAGAAATTTTGAATCATGAAAGGTCTTTCACTATCCCTCCAATCACCCTCTTGGTAACAGCTACTTTGCTTATAAGTAGGACCAGACAGGAAGGTTGGGAATGAGTAGACATGGGACAGAGACTCTGAGAGTCCAGGACACTTCTGGGATGAAGTAGCAAGGCCTCAGTAATGGACACAGAAAAGTAAAAGTCATACCTTCTTGCTCCAACTGCCATAAATCCTAGTTTGTGCTTTGTGGATGAGGAGAGGAGACTTTAAATGTATTTCTGAGCTTACACTGAAATTAACTCTCAGGTAATTTGAACTTTTAGGTATCTGACATGTTTTATTCTGGATTTCCCCGTGTTTTGTTTAATTGGATTCATCCCAGGAGAGAGCTTGGGGCAGAGCAAAGAACACTGGATCAAGACCCAAATGACCTGGGTTCTAATTATGACTTTGCTACCTAATGCATGTGTGACTTTGGGTGAGTCATTGCTTCTTCTCTAGTGTCTTCATTTTTAAAATAAGTTTGGACCAGATAATCTCCCCCAAAGTCTACCCTAAGTTCAGAGGGAAGAATAGAATTTAGAGTTGAAAGGGACTAGATCATCTAGCCCAGGAGTTCTCAACCTTCCTTGTATCATGAACTCCTTGGGTAGTCTGGTAAAGCTATGGACCTTTTCACAGAAAAAAAAAAGGTTTTTAAATATCTAAAATAAAATACATAGGATTATGAAAGAAAGCAATTATATTGAAATACATTTATCTAAATATATTATAAAAAACTAAATTTGTGAACCTCAACTTAAGAACTCCTTATCTAGTCCTATCCTGTCATTTTACAGATATGGAAACTGAGTCCCTGAGAGAGATAATGGAATTGGCCCTCTTTAAGATGCCACACATAAAAAAAAAGATGCCACACATTGCTTTCTTCTATACCATATTGCCATTTGTGTGTGTGTGTGTGTGTTTTTAAGGAGTGAATCAGTGAGAGAGTCTGACTATTACTCAGGGGCCTTTAATTAAACATGTCCAGAGTTCGAATAGCTTAAAAATGAGCTAAAGCACAAAAACCTAAATCCTATCCTTTAAGATTTCCCAGGTCATCAGAGTAAAGAAATGAATGGAAGAAAAAAAAAAGGAGTGTTAGCTTCCTTCTAAAAAATCAATTGAAAGGGGAAAAGGCAATTCAGTTCTCAAATTAAATTTCAGATGAAATAGAAATACAATGATGTACCAAAAGCTTGTTTCTAGAAAGGGTGAAGCATTTTGTGTTGTGTTGTTGTTAAGTATATACAAGACTTGGGAGACAAAATTGCCTGGCTTTAGCCTGTAGGCACTGACATTTACTTTTGCTGTGGTTTCAATGAACTTTAAACAGCATTCCAGGAACATCACTAGATTAGTGCAATCTGATGTTTAAATAGCATTTTGTCAGGGAATCAAGGTGGGGAGAGGTCATTAAAGCAACTCCAGGATGACCCTTTCCTCCTCCTACCTACAAATACTCCTTTAGTTTAGGCTGAGTCTCTGAGGAAAACAAGGCTCTGGTGTTAAGTATCAAGCTTTGGCCCTATTCCTGTTCTGATTGAACTCAACACTTAATGGTCCCTCTATCTCTCTGTAGTTCAGTTTGGGCTAAATATGTTCCCCTGATAATTCTTGAAGTGACTGGTAACTTTTTGTCATTGTTATTGTTTTGTTGTTGCTGCAGCAGCTGCTGCTGTTGTTATTGAAAGTCCCCATTGAAATTGAGTAGAACCCTGCTATCAATGGAGATTTAGAAATGAGAGTTCAAATTGAGATCCTGGTTCTTCCAACATTCATCTGATAACACTGTTAGCTGGTGGGGTGAGCCTTAAGCAGGAACCTACTTGGGTCCCATTTTAGGGATCTGAATATTCACTGCTTGGTATGTTCACTGCACTCTTCCTATCCCCCCCAGTTGACTATTTTCACAGTGCCTTTTAAGCCATACAACTACTTGCAAAGGTAAAAAGAAGCTATCTTTATAGGTACCTAATATAACCTGAGGCCCAGAATTGAAACTCTGAGAAAGGAGCTCAAAATGATGTATTCTTGGCAAACTTCTCTAAAGTCAGTTCCCTATTGATAGAAACTTTAGTAAAGGCATCTAAAGCACCTAAGACTATCTTCCAACTAGTGAAATACATCTAGATAGTTTTCACTGAAGTTCTCTTTCCATAAAACATGGGAAAGATTCTAGCTTGCAAAATGAACTTACTTTAAAAATTAAAATACATGCCCTGTAATCAGTTATAGCATCAATTGCAAAGTACATTTGCTTTTCACTTTCTGGGTTATGTCAAAGACTTTTGTGAAGAATTGACTTTTAGTAATCAAGAAACAATTCAACTCAGCATTTACCAAATGATTACTCAATACACAAATGGGATTTGTTTTCACTTAAAAATGATTATACAGAGAAGATATAGTATTTGCTGTCATAAGAACCACTTTGTGTCCTATTTAAACATAGTAAAATTTAGGGGCTAAGTTTGATTCAACTCTTCTTCAGCTCCTAGACCTTTCCATCCATTCTTACTGTCATCCCTTGGGCAATAAGTTGAGTCTATTTCATCCTGCCCACAGGAAACTGTCTCATTCTGAGGAAAGTGTCCTCCATAAATTGGAATAGGCTCAGTGATTCAGTTTGGGTCACTTCATCTATTCATTTATTTTTTTATTGATGCTCTTCATTTTTATATCCCAGTCATTTTTAGACTTCGCCTTTAGAGAACCTTCCTTTGAAGTGAATTAAAACATGAAGATCAAAATTAACTGATAATGGACACAATCACTGAGTCTGACAGAGCATACAAAATTTCACACTCTTGGTGAGTCACCTCACCAGCACAAGGAGAGAGATTCATTTCCTTATCTCTAATTTAGGACCAATTTTGGTCGTGTACAACCTTAAGTTCCATTTTGCTATCTTTTTCATGTACCTAACTGTAGTCAGGGTAGCTAGGTTGTGCAGTAGATAGAGCACTGGGCTTGGAAGACATCTTCTAGAGTTCAAATCTGGACTCATACACTCGCTAGCTGTGTAAGCTCATCTGTCAAATGAACTGCAGAAGAAAATCGCAAACCACTCCATTATCTCTGCCAAAAGAAAATCCAAATGGGTTCACAAAGAGTTGGACACAACTGAACAACAATAAGAACAACAAATTATAGTCACTGCATATAGTTTTCCTGGTTCTGCTAACTTCACTCTTCATCGATTCATATGTCTTCCCATTTTTATTTGATTTCCTCATATTCTTTGTTTCTTATGACACAACAATACTCCATTCCAGCCATATGGCACATCATATAATAGCCTTTCATTAGAATTGGGTACAGATAACAGTATTCCTGTTTACCTCTATTTGTGATGATTTCTGCTGGTCATAAAGGTGAGTGGCATTCCAATCAGTCTGCAATCATTAGTAAGAAACTATATGGGTAGGGACAGCTTAGGTGGCACAATGGATAGAGCATCGGCCCTGGATTCAGGAGGACCTGAGTTCAAATCTGGCCTTAGACACTTGACACTTACTAGCTGTGTGACCCTGGGCAAGTCACTTAACCCCAATTGCCTCCCCCCTCCCCCCCCCCAAAAAAAAAGAAAAGAAAAGAAACAACATAGGTAGATTCCTTCTCAGTTGGGCAAATGCAGACAACAAGAAGTATTTTATTATGCTAAATGCATATGCTATACCAAAGGAGGCAAGTTACTAGATCTGAGGCTTGGTAGCTACTATCACTTTGAAGTGATAATCATAATCATAAGAGCCAGCATTTATATAGTACTTTAAGACTTGCAAAGTATCTTACAACAACCCTGGAAGGTGGGTTCTATTATTATCTCCATTTTACAGATGAAGAAAGTGAGGTAAACAGGGGTTAAGTGACTTGCTCAGGGTCATATATCTAGTGTCTATGGCTGGATTTAAAATTAGGTCTACCTGATACCAGATCCAGCAGTCTATCCACTATACCACCTAGCTGTACCCCTAAAACTTGTAAATTTTTTTAAATTGTGCATTGCACTTTTTGTTTTGTTTTGATCCAGACCTATGATTTTATTGATGTATGGATTTCCCAGGAGAAAGAAGCATGGAACAGTGGGTAAGACAACTGGTTTTTGATTTATAGTATCTGTACTCACATCTCATGTCTGATGCTCACTATCTGTGTGACCTTCAATAGGTCACTTGGATGCTCTGGGCTTTAGTTTTCTCATCTGTAAAATGAGGGGGTTGCATGATATGGCTTCTGAGGTTCCCCCCAGCTCTAAATATATGAGTCTATGATCCTAGAGACAACAAGGGATCACTGGAGTTTACTGAGTAAGGAAGTAACATGGTCAGTTTTATGCTTAAGTAATAGCACTTTGGTCAACAGGTGAAGAATAGCTTGGAATGGGGACAGACTTGAAGCTTTGAGGCCATTGCAATGGTCTAGATGAGAGATTGCCTTAAGGTAATAAAGTAAGGTAGTAAATAACTGTTTGAGTAGTGAGAAAGGTTTAAATACAAGAAATATGGAAATTAAAATGACAAGATTTGGCAACTGATTGGACATATAGGAGTGAGGGAGAGTAAGGATTTGAAGATATTAGGGTTATAAACCCAGGATATTACAGGAATGATGGGTCTTTCAACCAAAAAGGGACATTTGAATGAAAAAATTGCTCTAAATCACTTCTGATTAGAGAAATACAAATTAAAGCAACTCTGGGATACCTCCTCACACCTAATAGAGTGGTTAATATGACAAAAAAAGAAAAAGAAAAATGTGGAATGTTCGAGGGGATATGGGGAAACAGATGTTAATCCACTGTTGGTGGAGTTGTGAACTGATCCAGCCATTCTAGAGAGCAATTTGGAACTATGCCCAAAGAGCTATAATACTGTGCATACCCTTTGATCCAGCAGTAACACTGCTATGTTTATATCCCAAAGACATTCAAAAAAGAGAAAAAGGACCTATTTGTTCAAAAGTATTTACAGCAGCTCTTTTTGTGGTGGTTAAGAATTGGAAACCAAGGGGATGCCCATCAATTGAGGAATGACTCAACAAGCTGTAGTATATTATTGTAATGGAATATTATTCTGCTATATAAGAAATGACAAGTAGAATGATTTCAGAAAAACTTGTAAGGACTTACATGAACTAGTGCATAATGAAATGAACAGAACCAGGAGAAAATTGTACACAGTAACAGCAATTTTGTTTCATGAAGAACTATGAATGACTTAGCTATTCTCAGCAATACAATGATCCAAGACAATACCAAAGGATTAATAATGAAGCATACAATCCACCTCCAAAGAAAGAACTGATATTGATTGAAAACAGACGGAAGTATGTTACTTTTTCACTTTCTTTCCTTCATTTTTTCCTTTTATTCGAGTCTTCTTATACAAAATGACTAATATGAAATTGCTTGACATAATTGTATATGTATAAATATATCTGATTGCTTACCACCTCAGGGAGGGGCAAAGGGAGGGAGGGATAGTATTTGGAACTCAAAACTTTAAATAAGAATGTTTATTTTAAAAGGGACATTTGAAAGAGAGGTAGATTTAGGAGAAAAGATAATAAGTTCTATTTTGGACATGTTGACTTTGAGATAACTCTGAATATTTAGTTTTAAATACAGAGAGGCAGTTGGTAATGTGGGACTGAAGCTCAGGGAAGAGACTGGGGCCAGAAGTATAGATCTATGATAATCCTTTCCATGAGATCCATGAGGTCACACAGAGAAAGCAGAAGAGAAGAGGACCTTGGACAGTATCTTTGGGAACACCCATGGTCAGGAGGCATGATATAAATGAAGAACAAGCAAAGCAGACTGAAAAGGAGTGGTCAGACAACCAGGAGGAGAACCAGAAGAAAACAGTATGGGGAAAGGGGGGAAGCCACAGAGAGAGTATCTAGGGGGAGTGGGAAATCAACAATGTCCTAAAAGTCAAAAATGATGAGGACTAATCAGGTTTGGCAATTAGAAGACCAATGTCAGGTTTGTAAAGGATTGTTTCAATAATAATAATAATAGCTAACATTTATATAGTGCTTTACAAACATCTTATTTAATCCTCACAACAACCCTGGGAGATATGTGCTATTATGCCTTTTTTTCCAGATGAGGAAATTGAAGTAGATAGAGGTTAAGTAACTTGCCTAGGGTCACACAGTAAGTGTTTCAGGTAAGGTTTGAACTCAGGTCTTCCAATTTCCAAGCCTTATACTCCAATCCTCTATATCATCTAGCAGCTCAGGTGTTCAAGGGAGTAATAAGGTCAAAAGCCAGATTGCAAAGCTTTGACTAAGGACTGAGTGAGAGGGGAGGAAGTATAGGTAGCTTTTTCTTTTTTTGAAAACTCCCTCTCTTTTTTTCCCCCCAACTAACAAGCACTTATTTTCTCTCCTTCTCAATCCCCTACCCCCATTGGAAAGAAAACAAAAAAGGAAACCCTCATAAGCAATATTCATGGTCAAACAAAATAAAATCCCACATTAGCCATGTCCTAAAACATAGATCTTATTCTGCATCTGGAGTTGGTCACTTCTCTCTGTCAGAAGGTGTGTAATATACTTCATCTATGGCCTTTGCATTGATCCAAACTCTTGTCTTTCCAAGTTGTTTTTATTTACAATGTTGTTGCTATTGTATAAATTGTTCTGGTTTTCATCATATCACTCTATATCAGTTCATATAAGTCTTCTCAAGTTTCTCTAAAACCATCTCTTTTGGGGGTAGTTAGGTGGTACAGTGGATAAAGCACTGGTCTTGTATTCAGGAAGAACTGAGTTCAAATCCGGTTTCAGACACTTGACTCTTATTAGCTGTGTGACTCTGGGCAAGTCACTTAATCCTCATTGCCCCGCAAAAAACACACACATCTTTTTCACCTTCTTATAGGACAATAACATTCCATTGCTTTCATAATACAATAATTGACCCAGCCATTTCCCCAACTGACTGGGCATCCACTTAGTTTCCAGTTCTTTTATATAATCAAAAGAGTGGGGGCAGCTAGGTGGCGCAGTGGATAGAGCACCGGCCCTGGAGTCAGGAGTACCTGAGTTCAAATCCGGCCTCAGACACTTAACACTTACTAGCTGTGTGACCCTGGGCTAGTCACTTAGAGTGGCTATAATTCACTGTATATAATATATAATAATATATATAATATATAATATATACATGTACATATTGTAGGGACCAATTTTTAATTGGGGAGTGTTAGCTAAGCAGCTCGCCTCAATATTGGGGCAAGGAAGGAAACCTCCCTCAAAACAGAACAGGATTTATTTTAACAAGAACGAACTTAAAAAAAAACCAAAACACAAACAGGACCAGTAGGATCAAAGGAAAGGAAATAAAATGGGGAAAGGGAAATTATACAACCTGAAAAAACACCACTGCCCAGGAATCAGTTAAGAATACACAGCAGCACTCCTGTCGCCTTCCAGCTTCCAGCTAGAATGCTGGAAAAGCTCCCTTCTTCCCAGCACGCCCCACACAGCCCCCAGCCAATTGTCTGGCTGCTCTGACAGTCACATGACTGCCCTCACTAGGCTTCCAATCATTATAATTTTGCCAAGCCCATGTAGGCGTCAGTGAGTGGTGATGACATAAGATGCCAGCGCCATGGCAATGGCTACAACCAGTGGGTGGAGCACCGTTCGGTTTGCGGAGCCCCAGGCCAGTGCACACCGAGGTGTTTTTTTTAAAATTCTAGCCAAAAGATGGGGTCATAAAAACCTCAAATAACAATTAATTCTTTACAATGTACATGTATTTTATATATAATACATACATATATACCCATGTGTATATATAAATTATAGCCATTTTTTATATGTGTGTATATAGTTTCATATATATATTTGTCATTTTCTTTTATCTCTTTGGGGTATAATAGGCCTAACAGTGGTATCCTTTGGTCAAAGGGTATGCATAGTATATCAACCTTGGGGCATAGTTCTAAATTAGCTTCATATTGTCTAAATCAATTCACTAATCTACCAAGAGTACACTAATGTGCCTATTTTCCACAGCCCTTCTAACATTTGTCATTTTCCTTTTTCATCAACTTTTCCAGTCTGATGGATATGGAACAAAACTTCAGAGTTGTTTCAAGTTGCATTTCTCAAACTATTAGTGATTTTGGAGCATATATATAGCTATTGATAACTTGAATTTCTTTCCTTGAGAACTGCCTATTTATATCCTTTAACCATTTGTTAATTGAAGAATGGCTCCTATTCTTGTAAATTTGAACCAATTCCACATATATATATATATATATATCGGAAGTGAAACCTTTTTCAAGTGAAACTTGCTGCAAAGATTTCCCCATCCCCGTTAACCACTTTTTTTTTTTTTAGTGAGGCAATTGGGGTTAAGTGACTTGCCCAGGGTCACACAGCTAGTAAGTGTTAAGTGTCTGAGGCCGGATTTGAACTCAGGTAGTCCTGACTCCAGGGCCAGTGTTCTATCCACTGTACCATCTAGCTACCCCAACCACTATTTTTCTTAAGATCTCAGTGGAGACAACCCAGGATCCTAAAACCAAAGGCTTTAGGAATAGGAATGCTTTCCAGATCCCTGGTCCTGCTTCCAACCCAGCCTAACACCCATCAAATGGAGAAATAACTCCTGTGAAGAAGGGGCCAATCACCCCATTAACTTCTGACTACCTACCATCTGTAGGGTAAACAAGCTAGAGTGGAAGAAAAAAAAATTAATACTATACTATATTTTGTGCTTTTAGGCTTGTCTACCCTCAACAATTTAATTTAACATTAATCTGTAGTCGAGCCATTTTTAACTTGGAGAGAGAGATGTCCAAAGTGACATTGTTTCCCCATGCACTCCAACATGAGACTCTGTACCAAGATTTCAGGTAATATTTATAGGAATCTTGAATGAGGAAAAGATCATAATGTGTAAAAATACAGTTTCAGTTAACAATCTAGAATTGCCTAATAATCAAGTCACTATCTCATTCTCTCCAGGATCACTCTCCTTACTCCTGGAATAAACCAAATCTTAATCCTTTCTCACTAGAGAATGGTGAGTCCTGCTGCCAATTATTTAAGGTGAGTGGGGAGATGATGATATGAACCAGAGAAAAGTTAATGTTTTAAGGTAGGGGGCAGCTAGATGGCACAGTGGTTAAAGCATTGGCCCTGGATTCAGGAGTACCTGAGTTCAAATCCGGCCTCAGACACTTGACACTTACTAGCTGTGTGACCCTGGGCAAGTCACTTAACCCCCATTGCTCCACAAAAAACAAACAAACAAAAAACAACAACAACAACAAAAAATGTTTTAAGGTAACACTCAATCCACTTCCCTAAGAAGAACCTTTTCACTCACCTTTCCAAGGAGTTTTTCCAAGAATTTTTGAAAGGGCTTTAAAGGAAAATATAATTTCTTAATATGTTCAGTTTCACTGGAAGGAAAGTCTTTAATATGTTTCCACACTGACATAGCTGAAGTAGCAAGAAGTCTCAGGGAGAAAAAGGAAGCATCACATGGCGGGAAAATCAAACCACCAGCACCACCTAAACCACCACTTCCACATTAGACCCTACTGGAGAAAATTCAGGACCTGGAGCCCAAGAACCCTGGGAAAAGCAGTGCCACCCAGACCACCAAATCTTTTGTTTTGTTTCTTTAGAATTTAATTTTCCTCCAATTACATGTAACAACAACTACTAACATCCATTTAAAAATTTTGTGTTCCAGATTCTCTTCCCTCCTCCCTCCCCGCCCCCGCTTTAAGAAAACAAGCAATTCAATATAAGTTATGCATGTGTAGACATGCAAAACATTTCCATATTAGATTAACACGCAAATCTACTAAAATGATTTCTAAAATTGAGATTACAATTCTAAATAACAATTGTGAAAGTATAGAAACATGAATTCCTACAAATAATATAGGATTAGCTCATAAATAAGTGCTTTTCCTAGGAACCTACAAATCTGGCATTCTAGATATGTTCTGGCTTCAGACATACAGACTGAGTGAAAGAGATGATACAGAATCTGACATATGATTATACCTCATATGATATCACTTTGGAGCCCTTCGCCATCCTTGTTACTACCTTCCTCTGGATATTCTGTCACTTATTAAGTTAAATTCTATCAAACAAATTAATCAAATGTTTGTTACAGATAAAGAGCTGAGAATACAAAAGCAGAAATGGAACCCTTAAGGACTTACATTTGATGGGAGCATTGAGCATATACAGAGTTTTTTAATACGTTCCTGAAATGTGACACCCAAAACTGAATAACATAGTCCAGATATGGTTATTAGACCACCAAGTCTTGCTGCTTCGCCTAGGCCCCACCTCCATCTTTGAGGAGAATAATCACCATGGAAAAGAGGCCCACCTTCCTCATTACCACCAACACCAATTGATGACCAACTGCCATGATAAGCCCACCGGGCCTGCTTCTCCCCAGCTTCTGCAGCCATTATCCTGGGAAGAAACCACTAGAGAGATTCCTCTTGGCAACCTCAGTATATATGTACTGCAGCTACAACTATTGAAGATCTAGAAAGAAAAGTCTCATCACTAAAGTCTTTAGCATTGTCAAACAATTCAACACTAGAAACTAATGTATTTTCATCATTGGGAATGACATTAAAGATGCTGAATGCATCATCTTTTTTTTTTTTTTGGCTTTTCCATCTTTCAATGACTTGCAGGTGGAACTTTCTACATGATATATTCCCTGTTAAAATGTGAGCTTCTTAAGAAGAAAGACTATTTCTGCTTCTTTATATGTATCCCACTCATCATAGTAATTTGTACACAGTAAGCTTTTTCATTCATTTACTCATTGATTCACTTAGTAAATGGATTCATTCAGTAAAAGTTTTTTTCATTCATTCGTGCATTGATTCATTCATTCTAGAATGGGAATTATAGAGAGCAAAGTGCAAAAGATGAGCAGAGCTGGAGTGGGAATGGGAGGGCTAGTACTGAAGAGGATGGGATGGGAGAAAATGGAAGATGGGGTAAGGAGATAGTTTACTCCTCTGTAACTTGTAGTAGGGAGGTAGCAGGTGAATTGTAGTGCTCAAAGCTTGTAAGAGGTGGTTTTTCAGGTCAAAGGGAAGGCACAATAGGCACTGGTCACCTCACCTACTCCTTTGGGCCAGAGGGAAGGGGAGAGGGGGCAGGGCAGTGTTACTATTTGCAGAAGAGAACCCTGGGCCTGGTGGAGGGGTGAAAGGTCTTTATCACTTCTTGCCTGGCTATTAGTCTCCTTGCTTCTGGCTTTTAATATTTCCCTTTCCATTCCTTCCTAGACACATCCATCAAAATGATCTTTCTAATGTAGAGGTTTAATAATGTCATACCCCTACTCAAAACCCCACAGTGGCTCCCTATTGCCCACAGGATAAAATGAAAATGCTTCACCTTGCCATTTAAAGCACTCCACAATCTGGCTCCAGCTGACCTTTTCAGCCTGATTTTTCTTAGACCCCCTTTGGACATTATTGGGACTTCTAAGACTGGCTGTTCTATACGTTAGCTTTTTAATCCAAAGGCGAGTGGACAAACATCCCTGTACAAAGGTGGATTGCAGCACGTCTTCCCCAAAGCAGATAGAAAATATTTTTAAAAGTATTAGGGGTTTAAAGGCTAAAAGTGCTGGAATCAGCACTAGTTTCCTTCTCTTTTCTCTTTATTATCATGAATCAAGAAGACACTACTAGGTAACACTGGTTTTGGACTGCAATCAATTTTTTTTGTTATTTTGTTTTTTTAATTTAAAGTTATTCTGTTGCAATGTTACCTCTCCTCACCACACACTCCCACATCTGTTCCATTAGCATTCCCTGCAGGGCTCCTGGAGGAAGCCTGGGGCAGGCAGCCTTAGCACTGATGGAGAGAGGCACAATTTGATTTCATTAAAGCCTCCATGCTGCACACTGGAGCAAGCCCCACTGAGGGCTCAGTTTGTGGTGTTTGTAACACTCTGAGGGGTGATGTAACAAGGGAGTCTGTTTGGATCTGATTGGTATGTGTGATTGCTGTTGTTCCTTCATCATGACAATATTCCTTTCCATGTCTGTCTGGGTCTCATGGGAGCTCATGGAAGCTTGGTCAACAAAGGATTTCCCCTTCTCTAGGGTTTTTAAATGCAGCATTAAATTTAAAAACTCAAACAAGTTATAATTTAGCATTTTTGGAAGACCTTTAGTGATTGGGAACCTACTGCCTTTCAAAGCATCCCATTTTGTCATGTTACTATAATGTATATTATTTTCTTTACAACAACTGATCTGCTCTCCAAAATTTGGACCCATTGTTTCTTTTTTTTTTTGCGGGGCAATGGGGGTTAAGTGACTTGCCCGGGGTCACACAGCTAGTAAGTGTCAAGTTTCTGAGGCCGGATTTGAACTCAGGTACTCCTGAATCCAAGGCCAATGCTTCATCCACTGTGCCACCTAGCTGCCCCCATGGACCCATTGTTTCTAGTTCTGTGCTGTTTCTTCCCGCCTATTTTTTTTTACTTTAAATAAAAATGTTTATTTAAAAAAAAAATAAAAGCAAAGGATTTCCCCTTTGAAAAGGTCAGACAGGTAGTATTTATATGGTGCTTTAGGGTTTGCAAAGTACTTTATAAATATTATCTCATTTTAATCTAAAACACCTTAAGAAGTAGGTACTATTACAAATGAGAAATTGAGTCAGAGAGAGGTAAAGTGACTTGTCTGGGGTCACAAAGAAAGCACCAGAGACCAGATAAACTGATGGTGATGGTGATGATGACGACGATGACATTTAGATAGCATTTATTATATTCCAGGCACTTTACAAATTATTATCTTATTTAATCCGTACAACAACCCTTGTGGGTAAGTACTGTGATTATCACCATTTTACAGATGAGAAAACTGAGGCAAACACAGGTTAAGTGATTTGCCCGGGGTCACACAGTGAATGTTTGAGATCAGATTTACTGATGATAATAATGACGATAGCAGCTAACATTTACATAGAGTTTATTATGTGCCAGGCACCATGCTAAGCTCTTTGTAATTTTTAGCCCATTTGATCCTCACAACAACCCGAGAGGCAGGTACTGTTATTAGCCCCATTTTACAGATGAGAAAACTGAAGGAAACAGAGGTTAACTGACTTTCCTAGAGTCACACAGTGAATTAAGTATCTGAGACTAGATTTGAATTCGGGTCTTTCTGGCTTCCAAGCCTGGTGTTCTAGCCATCAAGCTACAAACGGTAATTCTGTTTGTAGTTATACCCAGGGCACTGGGGTTGAGAGGATTGAGGGAGAAGTAACCTTGGTGAGAGACATTGAACTTTGGGTCAAAAGACCCTATTGGCACAGAGACAGAGACTCCAGCATATCATACAGTGTCTTCTGAGAGGCCACAGTCTCTGGGAAAATAAGATGTAAGGGGAGAGGAGTTTACCTGGGGTGTGGAGCCAAAGGGAAGATGCTTCCATCTGTTAGCTCTGCATTTTAATAACATTTTCTTGCTAAGCAATTTTCCAAGACTTTAAGTGGCAGAAAAGATGCCATACCCACATTGGCAGAGAAAGTTCCTCATTAGGAGTTGCCTATATAGATATATACTATTTATCATTTAACTTTGTGTGTGTGTGTGTGAAGCAATTGGGGTTAAGTGACTTGCCCAGGGTCACACAGCTCGTAAGTGTTAAGTGTCTGAGACCAGATTTGAACTCAGGTCCTCCTGACTCCAGGGCCATTGCTCTATCCACTACACCACCTACCTGCCCCCTACTTATCATTTAAAGAAAGGCTTCATTTATTCCTATGCTTTCTGGTGTTTTAATAGGAATGGGTGTTACATTGTGTCAAAAGCTTTTTCTGTATCTATTGATATATTCATATAATTTTTGTTGTTTTTGTTATTGGTATGTTCATTTATGCTGATAGATTTCCTAATATTGAACCAGTCCTGCATTCCTAGTATAAATCCCACATGCTCTTAGTGTATGATCTTTGTTATAAATTTCTATAATTTCCTTACTAATATTTTATTTAAAATTTTTTGCTTTGATATTCACTAGAAAAATTAGCTTATAGTTTTCTTTCTCTGTTTTTGTTCTCCCTGGTTTAGGGGTATTTGTGTGTGTGTGTGTATGTATGTGTGTGTGTAAAACCCAACCCACATTTGTGTCATAAGAGGAATTTGATAGGACTCCTTTACCTATTTTTTCAAGCAGTTTATATACTCTTAAAATAAATTGTTCCTTAAATTTTTGTAGAATTCACTTGTAATAGAATTTAGAACTCGAAACTTTAAACAAAAATGCTTATTAATTTTTTTTTAAAAAGAATTCACTTGTGAATCCAACTGGTCCTGTATTTTTTTTTCCTTATGGAGCTGATATATAGCTTGTTTAATTTCTTTTTCTAAGATAGAATTATTTAAGTATTCTATTTCTTCTTCTGTTAATCTGGGAAATTTACATTTTTCTAAATATTCTGCTATTTCACTTTGTAAATTTTAATGGTATATAATTGGGCAAAATAGTTCCTAATAATTTCATTTTCATTGGTGATAGATTCACCCTTTCTCATTTTTGATACTGGTAATTTTGTTTTCTTCTTTTTAAAATCAAATTAACCAATGGTTTACCCATTTTATTGTTTACTTGTGTTTTTTTTTAAAGTTCCTAGTTTTATTTATTAGTTCAATTTTTTTTTAACTTTCAATTTCATTTCTCTCTCCTTTGATGTTCAAGATGTACATTTTGGTGTTCAATTGAGGATTAGATATTTGTTCTTTTTCTATTTTTTTAGTTGCATTCCCAAAAAACATTAATCTGTTCTTTCTTTTTTCTATTGATATATACATTTAGAGATAAAATTTCCCCTAAGTATTGCTGCATCCCACAAATTTTGGTATGTTGTCTCATTGTTGTCATCTTCTTTAATGAAATTATTGTTTCTATGATTTGTTCTTTGATCCACTCATTCTTTAGGATTAAATTATTTAGTTTCCAATTAATTTTTAGTCTATGTTGAATGTAACTTTTATTGAATTATGGTCTGAAAAGGGTACATTTAACATTTCTGGGTTTTTGCATTTGTTTGTGAGGTTTTTAATACCCTAATACATAGTCAGTTTTTGTAAATGTGCCATGTACAGCTTTCTATTCCTATTTAATTTGAACTTCTTAAAAATTCTATGCATCTCCTTAACTTCTTTCTTAATTATTTTTATGGGTTTTATCTACTTCTGAAAGGAGAAAATTAAGGTTCCTCTACTAGCATAGTTTCAATGTCTATTCCTTCCTTTAATCTATTTAAATTTGCCTTTAATAATTTGGCTACTATGCAATTTGATGCATGTATGTTTAGTATTAATATTACTTCATTGTCTATGGTAGCGTTAAGCAAGATGCAGTTTCCCTGATTATCTCATTTAATTAGGCCTATTTTTTTTTTGCTTTGTGTGAGATCTTGATTACTACCCCCTCTTTTTGTTACTTCAGCTGAAGCATAATAGTTCTGCTCCAGACCCTTATTTTAACTCTGTGTTTGTCTTTCTGTTTCAAGTGTATTTCCTCTAAACAATATATCATTGGATTCTGCTTATCTGTCTCCATTTTACGAGTGAATTTATTTCATTCACATCCACAATTATGATTAGTGTATTTCCTTCCATATTATTTTCTTCTGTTTATCCTTCTTTTTCTCTTTTTACCATCTACTTCTTAAAATTCTATATTGCTTCTGACCACTGCCCCCTTTAATATGCCCTTCTTATCACACCCCCTTCTCTTAACTCCTTTTCTTCCTACTTCCCTGTTGGATAAGTTTTCTTGCATCAAACTCATTTCTTTTTCCAATTTTTCCTTTACTACCCTTATTTGATTTTGGTTTTGTTTTTTGTTTTCATTTGTGAGGGGCAATTGGGGGTTAAGTGACTGGCCCAGGGTCACACAGCTAGTAAGTGTCAAGTGTCTGAGGTTGTATTTGAACTCAGATCCTTCTGAATCCAGACACTGGCTTTATCCACTGCACCACCTAGCTGCCCCTACTTCCATATTAATGGGGAAGACAATGTGTGTGTGTGTGTGTGTGTGTGTGTGTGTGTGTGTGTGTGTGTGACTAAGGGGTTTATGGACCGTCCTAAAGTCATAGAGCCAATATGTTTCAGAGGCCAGACTTCTTTGGGAACTTCCTAATTCCTAGGTCAGCCCTTTATCTCTATCTTTATACCTCTCTCTAGAGTTTAACACTTAGCTGCTGTGTGTATATGCATGTATGTCACATACATGTGTGTTGTCTCCTTTATTAGGGACTAGTTTTAACTTTTATATACACACACATTAGATAGATAGATATCTCTATCTCTATCTTTATCTCTATCTATCTATCTATAATCTCAACCGAGGGTTAAACTCTAAAGAGGGGTGTAGAGTAGGAGATAAAGCATTGACCTAGAAGTTAGGAAATTCTCAAGGAAGTGTGGCAACTGATATATATTGGCTGGATGATTTGGGAAGGTCCTTAACCTCTCAGTGCAACAGCCAATTCTACAAATTACCGAGCTGGTGCTGATCTGCATTGGTAGATGTAAAAATATTTTAAATTGACTAGGCCTAATTTGTGGGGCTAATCTGACTGGAAGACTAATCTGGGGACTTTTGACTAACTGGCTATCTGACTGCTATTAATTTAATGTGGGCTGTTTATAAAGTTCCACCACACTGCTCCACTCCCAAAATTGATAAGCAAAAGATTAAGAAGCCTCTTAACTAAATAATCAAAGCAGAGTTTATTTATGAGACACTATTTAAAATTAAGAATACGAGGAAATAAAATGTACAACCTGACTGCATTGTGGTGCGTCTCTTTCCACTGCGTCTCTTTTCCACCTGCTGCACCTGGAACTTCTAATCTTGTCTGCCCAATCTCTCTATCTTGTCCTTCAGCCTCATGTCCTCCTGTCAGCCCCTGTCTCTCCTCCTTGCTCCTAGTCTTTCAGCTTTCTCCTGCGTCCTTGTAGCCCCCCAGGTATATATATCTATCTATATCTATATCTATATCTATAGATATAGATGTAGATGTAGATGTAGATGTAGATGTAGATGTAGATGTAGATGTAGATGTAGATGTAGATGTAGATGTAGATGTAGATGTAGATGTAGATATAGATATAGATATAGATATAGATATAGATATAGATATAGATATAGATATAGATATAGATATAGATATAGATATAGATATAGATATAGATATAGATATAGATATAGATATAGATATATCTTTTCTTCTCTCCACTCAAATCTCGGGGCTTTTTGCACCCATACACCAAGCTAATCCACCAGTCAGGGCTGCGGCTGGGGCTGGGGGGATGCTCGAGCATCCCGTGCCTCAGCACAGGCTATGCCAGAGCCCCAGCCTGGATGAGTCCAGGATCTCTCTGATAGCTCCACTCAGGGTGGAAGGAGCTAGCACTCCCTCCCCTCAGCTGTCTGACCTGGCATCTTGTACAGTCCATGGGGCTTTTTGGCTCAGTTGAAGCAGAGGGGAAGGGGCACCAGCTCTGTCCACACAGAAGAGACCCTGAGGGTCTAAGGCTTTCTAATCTCAGCCTAAAGGTAGGGTCCCCAAATCAAAATAAATTTCCACATAGAGGAGGTTTTCTCACCAGAAGTTTTCTTCCCCAATAAAATTGCAAGTTTGAAACAAGTTCTAAACTTACTTGTTTTGATCTGCTCAGGGAATGTACCTTTTTAATTTTGGAGCCCTGGACAAAGCTCCAGTTGCCCTGCCCTAATTATGGCTCTGTATATAATTAGGTAGGCTAAAGAAGAATCAGAGGAGTTAGAGGTAGAAGATACTCTTGAAATTAAGCATCCCAGGGAAGTTAGATGACTAAGTGCTCAAGGTCACTCAAATAGCAGAACCAAGATTCAATCCCAGGTCCTCTGACTCTGAATCAAGTGCTCTTTCAAACTCTTCTTCTCACCCCACCTCCTCCCCCTTTTCTTCATTCTTCTAGTCAGAACTATTTCCTACATTTTGGCTTCTTTCTGCATGTATCCAATGCTTTAGAACCCTTTGACAAAACCTAAAGTCATAATTTTTGTATTATGCTGGTATAGGTAAGTGGGAAGCAAAAATAATATATCTATCAGGGTCAGGTCAAAGTGCTATCAATGTATAGTCAGAAATCCTGCATGGCCCTACTATTAATGGGTACAACTGCAGCCCCATTCCCATGTTCTGTTTCTAGGAATGACCTGCAGATGCTTAACAAGCTACATGTGAATTTATGGCCAGATAATGAAGAATTAGTCATAGAAGACCATAATTAACAACAACAAATGTAATGTGCCCACTGGGTGTATGGTATTGGAGATACAGAGTAAAGATAAAGTACTCTTCCTGCCCTGGAGAGGCTGCTAATACAATGAGGAAGATAAAGTAGATGAGTATTCAGTTGACAGAGATCTATAGTGCAGACACAGTAATTAAATGATAGTATGTATATATTGGGCCAGTCTAAGCTTGAATGGCTCTTGAGTGAGAGGCTACATTCTACAGTGTTCCTGGGAGTCTGTGGTTAGTCTTAGATGTAACTTTATCTAATTTTGACTTTTTTTCCTCCTTAGCATATTTCTAATTTACAAATCCTTGTAACTGTCCTCATCAAGTCCTCACTAAGCCAGCAGTTGTCCTTCCTTCAGAGTTAATAAAACCCTGTCATCCTTGGGAAAATTATCTTGGGCATTTGACAAGAACTGTTTCTCTCTCTCTCTCTCTCTCTCTCTCTCTCTCTCTCTCTCTCTCTCTCTCTCTCTCTCTCTCTCTCCCTCCCTCCCTCCCTCTCCCTCTCTCTCTCTCTCTCTCTCTCTTTCTCTTCCTTTGTTCTCATCAAAACACCAGTTGAGGAGTCTGGCAAGAGTAGAGGTCTGCTAAGAAGAAAAAAGGGAGCTTCCAATTATAAATTCCAAGATGCCAAGATGGAAGCCTCCAAATTAGCTTCATGCAGCACCTAATATGATCCATGGTGATAATGGGGTCCATGGAGGCTCTTTCAGATGGGGACAATTTATCTTGAAACAAAGAGAGGAAGTCAGGAAAAGTTGAGGAAAAAGTCAAAATGAGCATGAAGGCTAAGAAGAGAAGAAGGACACCTTTTTTATTGTTGTTTTTGGGTTTTTTGGCAGTGCAATGGGGGTTAAGTGACTTGCCCAGGGTCACACAGCTAGTAAGTGTCAATTGTCTGGGGTCACATCTGAACTCAAGTCCTCCTGAATCCAGGGCTGGTGTTTTATCCACTGTGCTACTTAGCTGCTACCAAGAAGGATAACTTGGATACAATTCAAAAGACCCATGTAAATCAGGGCCCATTTGGTTAAGTGTTGAGTAGATACATAAATATCAGGGCCAAAACACAGCACTTACCCTTCATCCCTAGAGGCCAGTCCCAGTTCTGACTCATTGTCAGGGATACAGGAATAGATATTTGAGCTTGGAAGGAGAGGGTTCTTGCTAGTCTGGAGTATCCCAAAGTTTGTAGAGTCAAGTCAAAGGTAATTCACCCTCATGATGACTTATTGGAGTCTGGGATAGTTACTAAAAACTTCTGTCTTATTGGTACTTCCAACAGAAGGGGAAAAAACATAGAGAAAACAACATAGAGAAATAATGAAGAAGATACTTGTTGATTAACATAAATCGAAACTAAGAAGCTTGTTCTTCCTGAAAAGAAAGCTAATTACAACTCACCTCCTTTGACTAACTGCTAAATATTTCAGCATCTAGAGCTACCTTGATACAAGGTCAGATTTGATCCATATAGGTGATTAGGTTGGTGGTAATGATGAAAGTTGATGTCCTATTTTCTGATGATAGCTGGCAACTACTCCAGTAAGATTAATAATCATGGTTGACAAATTGTAAACCCAAAATTTATAATACCATCACAATGAGATTAATGAGGCAATTAGGTGGCACAGTGATTAGAGCACTGGGCCTGGAGTCAGGAAGGTCTGAGTTCAAATTTGGCTTCATGATATATACAAGCTGTTTAACCCTGGGCAAATTATTGAACTTCTTTTTGCCTCAAGTTCCTCATCTGTAAAAATGGATATTAAAATAGCACCTACCTCACAGGGCTGTTATAAGGATAAAATAAAAAACATGTGTAAAGCATTTGGCAAGCCTTAAGGTGATATATGTGTATATATACACACATCTGTATATGTGCATATGTCTAGATATACATATGTACACATATACACACATGTGTCTGCATATATATTCTAGTTAATAATAGCAAAACTAAATGTCACTCTTCTGAACATATTTAGTTAGTGTTGGGCTTTTTTGAGGTAACAGAAGAAGAGACTCAGTGATAGAGAAGGGCAGAGGCATCCAACCACTCCCAGAAGAAAACAAAGACCAGGAGATCAAGAGAGCATGATAGGGACAAGCCAAGAAAAGCTTGGTCTGACTTCATATCTAAAAGGACTTGCCCAACAAGAGACCACACAGACTAAGGGCAGCTAGGTGGCACAGTGGATAAAGTACCGGCCCTGGATTCAGGAGGACCTGAGTTCAAATCTGGCCTCAGATACTTGACACTTACTAGCTGTGTGACCCTGGGCAAGTCACTTAGCCCCAATTACCTCACCAAAAAGAGAGAGAGAGAGCATGGACTATAAAAGTAGATTTTGACAAAAGTCGGTAGGAATATATTTCAATTGAAATGTTGTAAGAGTTAAACAGTCAGTGTTTCTAATGACTTGGGGAAACAAGCCCCAAGGAGGAATTTCCATTGTAAATATAACTGCTAAATCTCCGTGTCCACAGCTGCTCATCTTAGATTTCCTTTGTCTTCTCAGATGTTTTTTTCTCAGCTCTGGAAAGTGTTGCTGGCACTTAGGTGGCCCTAGCAGCTGCACTGATTAGTTACTCTAAGTGATTTTCCTGGAAGAGTCTTGGGAATCTGCTACCTGCACAGGGCTCTCTCCATTGCAGCTGGTTCCTTGTTGCTCCCAAAGTGACAACCTGATGTGCAGCCAAACATGTTCCAGGCAAAACAAAATGAATGAGGAAATCTGGGTTGGGGGGAGGGAAATGATAGCCTTCTTCATGTATTTGAAGGGCTAATGTGTGGAAGAGACCCTAGATTGTTCCGTGAATCCTTAGAGGGCAGAACCAACACCAGTGGATAGAAAGGCAAATTTAGGTTCAATGTCAGGAGAAATTTTCTTAAAAATTAAATCTGTAAAATAAAATAAATAAATAAATCTGGCCAGAAGTGAAATCGGCTGCCTGGAGAGATGGTGTGTTTCACATAGAGGCTAGATGACATATATAGAGAGAGAGACTATAGATGTCTATAGTGAAGTTGATAAACATTTATTAAACACCTACTATGTGCCAAACACTGTGTTAAGTGCTAGAGATACAAAGAAAAGCAAAAAAAAAAAAGTTTCTGCCCTCAAGGAACTCATATTTGAGGGGAGGAGACAAAAAGCAAAGCAAAAAACCCCACTATGGACAAACAAGTACTTGTAGGAAAAATTGGAAATAATTAACAGAGGGAATTAAGTGTGTGTATGTGTGTGTGTGTGTGTGTGTAGAGGGGTGGAATTTGGGAATACCTTCTATACCTTCTTGTAGAGGATGGAACGTTTAAAAAATTTTTTAAATTAATAAATAAAATTTTAAAAGAAGGAACCGTGGGGCAGCTAGGTGGCGCAGTGGATAAAGTACCAGCCCTGGATTCAGAAGGACCTGAGTTCAAATCCAGCCTCAGACACTTGACACTTATTAGCTGTGTGACCCTGGGAAAGCCACTTAACCCTCATTGTCCTGCAAAAAAAAGAAAGAACTTTTAAATTTTATTTTCAGTTTCAAAATTCTCTCCCTCTCTCCCCCTCCCCCCACCCATTTAGAAAGCAAGAGATAGGAGACCCATTATACATACAAAGTCATGCAAAACTTATTTCCACATTAGCCATGTTGCAAACAAAAAAAAAAGAAAAAGCAAGAAAAATAAAGAAAGTGGAAAAACATATGCTTCAATCTGCACTGAGTCCATTAGTTCTCTCTATGGAAGTGGTTAGCATTTTTCAACATGAGTCTTTTGGAATTGCCATGGATCCTTGTACCCATCAGAGTAGCCAAGTCTGTCTTAGCTGACCAATGTTACAATATTGTTCTTTTGTACAATGTTCTAGTTCTGTTCCCTCTACTTTGTATCAGCTCATTTAAGTCTAGAAGAGGAAGAAATTTAATTGACTTGAAGAGAGGCGGGGAAGTAGAGATGGGGGGGGTGGGGTGCAGTTCTTTGCATGGAAGCCATCCTGTGAGAATACACAGTGAGGAGATGGTGTTATAGTGAAGGGTTCCTTTCCAGTGAGGGTGGGACTAAGAAGCCAGCGAGATCCCTTCCAACTCTCAAATTCTGTGACTCTTAAAGTCTGTACTGTGAGAGCTGGAAAGTTCTTAGACACCCTCTAGTTTACCTACCTCACTTTACAGATGAGAAAACTGAGGCTCAAAGAAGCACTTCAGACCCAAATACAATTCTCTCATTTGTTCTCAGAGATCAACAACAACTAGTTAGAATGTGGTTCCTTTGCCTGCTGGTGTGTTGTCTTCCATGAAAGGAAAACAACAATGACTTATTGATTTGCTTAGCAGAGAGGAAATTATCTGGGCCCCAAAGAGGGCAGTTATGGTTCTAACAATAATAGGGTACCCACACACAAGCTTAGCTTTGGGATTTATATGAACCCAGTTTCCGTACACTCTGGGGGAAGAGTGAAGTTGAAGATAGAAAGGATGGTCTAGGGCAGCGGCTCATAACTTAGGACCCAGCAACCAGATCTCAGAGTATCCATGAATTTGTATGGGAAAAGTGATTTGCTCTAAGTCACACATCAAATTAATGGTAGAGTTGTGACTAGTACCTGGGTTTTGTGACTCTTAATTCAGTGTTGATTTAACTACATTTCACTGCCTTTGATGTTTCAACAACAGAAGTCTTCAGTCTTCCATTTGATTTTTTTTTAATGAGACTCCCATGAGGCAGGGTATTTTTTTCTCTCCGATAGTACAGAGTTTGAGAGTTGGCTTTGGAATGAAAAAAACTTGGATTCAAGTTCCACCTCCAACACATATTATCTGTGTGACCCTGGGCGAGTTGGGATTAGTACCCTTAGATAATAAGAAGGTGCTGTCAAGAAGGCGCTGTTAGTTAGTTCCCTATGCCTATGAAGTTGCAGATTCAGTCTCCTATCCCTATATAAGTCAGTATAGTTATGGGATGGGATGGGATGGGATGGTTGTTGTCCTTCATTCTCAAAGAGAACCAAAATGTTGGAGTCAAGGAACAGCCTGTGACTGATCAGACCACAGGTTGGGCACAAATGTTCCTTATGAATATTTGGAGTAGAGATGTTTCTAAATTGTCGTGTTTCTTATGAGCTACTACTGCAATTCTGCTTCACTCATAGAGCACAGCACCTTCTTTGATGTGGGCATACCACGCTGGATGGTCCTTTGCCAGGCCCTCCCATGTCAAGCAATCATCCTTGGTAGTAAGTTGGATACTTAAGGGAGCACATATACACTTATCAGAGCAGTAGGGCTGGGTGGAAGGGACTTACTCATTTATTCCCCTTGTAGGGTTGACAAAGCACAAAACTAGCCTAGATTGAATAAATAAGAGTATATGTCCAGTTACCCATGTCATGGACTGGGCTTGACTAAGTCTGGTCCCCTGGTGGTCAAAATTAGAATGAAATGTGACATTCATAGTCTCTCTAAGAGTTGGCAAAAGAAGTGGACTTAGCCATAACAGGACAAGGACATTCAGAGTAGGGAAGGGGATGCTCACCTAGGAACTTGTCAGCTTGGATTCTGCTGAGCTGGCTCTCTTCTACTGGTATCAGTGATCTTGTTAGACTCAATCAATCAATAAATGTTTATTCAAATTAAATCAGTAAACATTTATTAAGCACCTACTATATGCTAGTCATTGTACTAAGTGCTAGGGATATAAAATGAGACAAAAGAAATTCCCTGCCCCAAGACTGAGGTCAGAGATCTGAGGAAGGAGCTCCAATGCATTCTGTCCTGGCTGTTCTATACTCAAGTGATGAAGAAGCCTGAGTCTTAATCTCCTGTGCCAACGAAATTTCAAGGATAGTGTCAATACCTTTTAAAGAAAAACTGTACCCAAAGATATTAAATCAATAAATTCCTCAGCTGTTCTCATCCTCCCTTAGGGTCTCAAGTAATCTTGTGAAACAGCTAAAACAAGTCAGATCCTCTGATGTGAAACAAGGCTTTATATTTAGCATCATTATTACACTGTAGAACCTAACATAAATTACATTTTTTCTGCCTTATAAAGTATAAGCTTCTTGAGAGCAGAGACTACTTCATTTTTGTTGTTTGTTTCTTTGTACTTAGCATATTTCGTGGCACATGGGAGGGGCTTAATAAAGGATTACTTGAAATTCACATAAGAAAATGGCCTGTGCCTAGACCGCTAATAATTTTCACAGTGTTAAAGATCACTTGGGGCAGATAGGTGATGCAATGGATAGAGGGCTGGGCCTGGAGTCAGGAAAATTCATGTTTCTGAGTTCTAATCTGACCTCAGATACTTCCTAGCTGTGTGACCCTGGGCAAGTCATTTAATCCTGTTTGCTTCAGTTTCTTCATCTGTCAAATAAGCTGGAGAAGGACATGGCCAATCACTCTAGTATATTTGCCAAGAAAACCTCAAATGGGATCAAAAAGAGTCAGACACAGGACAGCTAGGTGGCGAAGTGGATAGAGCACCGGCCCTGGAGTCAGGAGTACCTGAGTTCAAATCTGGTCTCAGACACCTAACACTTACTAGCTGTGTGACCCTTGGCAAGTCACTTAACCCCAATTGCCTCACCAAAAAAAAAAAAAAAGAGTCAGACACGACTGAAACAACTGAACAACAGTACCCTTGATGCCCAGCACCAAGCTATGTCATAAGCCTAAGGTTTGGGGATATGCTTATTTTCCCAGAAACCTTTTATTCTATAGCCCTAGTTGTGTCTATTGTTGAGATGTCAGTATTCTGGGCAAATTTTGAAAATGAGATATTGTACCTCGGGGGAGAAGAGCTCCTTTGTCTGTGCTAAACATGTTTTACATGACAATAAGAAAAGCCTGTATGGAGAACCTTAAAGGAAGGAGGGGGGAAAGCTCCTGTATGTAACCCTATACAGTTTCCCTTTCCTTATTCCCCATCTCATAATTGCCCAGAAGTCTGGGATCACTGAAGCCACACTGAGCCAGCTTTCTCCTTATTTTCCTTTCTCATCAACCTGCCAAAAGACAAGGTGAGCTAAAGGAAAGAGAAAAGCTCAGATTTAGTTAAAGGACCGGAGAGCATTTCAGACACAAATATAGTTCTCTAATCTGTTGCCAGAGATCAACGACAATTAGTTAGAAAGTGATTCCTTCGCCTGCTAGTGTGTTGTCTTCCTTTAAAGGAAAACAACAATGACTTATTGATTTGCTTAGCAGAGAGGAAATTACCTGAGCCCCAAAGAGGGCAGTTATGTCTCTAGCAACAACAGGGTACTCACACACAAGCTTAGCTCTGGGATTTATGTGAACCGAGTTTTTGTATACTGGGGCGGGGGGGGGGGGGGGTTAAGAGGGAAGTTGACAATACAAAGAATGGTCTAGATAAGAGGACTGTAACCTGGAACCCAGCAACCAGATTTCAGAGCATCCATGAACTTGTATGGGAAACAAAAATACATCTTTCTTTTTTTTAATTGAATTTTAGTCCTTTCAGTCAGCTAAAAATCTTTTTCTCTCTCCTCCCCCTGCCTCAGTTGAGGAAAAAAAACCCCTCTTTTACAAACCCGTTTAGTCAAGCTCTCCCAGGGATGACAGGGGCAGCCAGGTGGTACGGTGAGTGTGTAGAATGCTGGGCCTGGAGTCAGGAAGACTCATCTTCATGACTTTAAATCTGGCCTCAGACACTTACTAGCTGTGTGATTCTGGGCAAGTCACTTAACCCTGTTTTGTCTCAGTTTCCTTATCTGTAAACTAAGCTGGAGAAGGAAATGGCAAACCACTCTGGTATCTTTGCCAAGAAAATCCCCAAATGGGGTCACATCTCAACAACAACATAGGCAAGGAAAACAAATTTCTGCATCGTCCATGTCTGCCCTCCCCCAACAAAGGTCTCATTCTGCACTCTTTGTCCATCTGTCAGGAGGTGGGTAGCATGTTTCATCATTAGTCCTCTACTGTGATGATTGGTCTTGACACTGACCAGAAATCCAAAGTCTTTCAAAGTTGCCTTTACAATATCGTTTTCACTGTGTCGTTCAATGTTATCGTCAATCATTCTCCTGGTTCTGTTCATGTCACTCTTCACAAGTCTTTCCAGGTTACTCTGAAAATATACCCTTCATCTACATTTTTATTTTCATTAACTGCTAACTGAAACTTAACATTCCTTTGATGATGAATGTACGCAATGGACCACAGTAGTGTTGTAAGGGCTTAGAATAGAAATCACAGATATTTCCATGTCACATACAGTTGTTTCAATTATCTCAAAATAGTTGATGCTCATCACTACTTCAAAATTAGACCTGCTGCTAGAATGCACTTGATCACAGTCTCTTCCTAGCTACAGACTGCATGCCAATAGAAGTGAAATTTAATTCTTTTGTGTTGTTGTTGAGTTGTTTCAGTCATGTCTGACTCCATATGGAGTTTTCTTGGCAGAGATCCTGGAGTGCTTTGCCATTTCCTTCTCCAGCTCATTTTTACAAATGAGGAAACTGAGAAAAACAGGGTTTAGTGACTTGCCCAGAGTCACGCAGCTAGTAAGAGTCTGAGGCCGAATTTTAATTCAAGTACCTCCGGACTCTGGGGCTGGCACTCTGTCCACTGTACCACCTAGCTGCCCCCAATTCCTTTGTAACCCTATGTATTTTATTTTATGAATTTCAAATCATTATTCTGAGGGAGGTTGCATAGGCTTTACTAGACTGCCAGTAGGATTCATAACATAAAAAGGTGAAGAATATTCCAGAAGAAAACATAGAATGTGAATTTCCTGCTATAAAATGTCAATAGGGAGGAGTTTAGTTGCATTTTTGGTGCCCAGTTCACCAGGGAATATCAGGGGCACCTCAAAAAAGTAAGTGGAGCTGCTACTTTCCTGACTAAGGGAAAGGGGCTAAATTTTTAGGTCATAGATTTAGAGCTGGAAGGTACCCAAGGTCATGTAGTCCTACCCCTTCATTTTACAGACAGGGGAACTGAGGCCTCTGTGGGCCATAGAGGTTAAATGACTGCCCAAGATCACACAGGTAGTTAAGGGAGAGACCTTAGATCTGATCTTAGGGCCTGTGACTCCAGCTTTTAGCATATTTACCACTATACCTGGCTGCCTCCATCAGTTTGGGTTTTTGTTTTTTGTTTTGTGTGGGGGGTGGACAACAAGGGTTAAGTGACTTGCCCCGGGTCACACGGCTAGTAAGTGTCAAGTGTCTGAGTTCAGATTTGAACTCAGGTCCTCATGAATCCAGGGCCGGTGCTTTATCCCTTGTTCCACTTAGCTGCCCCCTACCATCAGTTTTTTATAAATTTTCTCAATAACATTCTAAGATGCTTTTTACACTGGTGGCTACCCATGTGCATAAACAGGGTGAAAGAGAATATATAGTTAAACCTCTAGCTTTTTTCAATAAAAGGTACCTACATAATCTAGTGAGGAAGGAACATGACTTTCACTTACAAGAGCATGGATTTAGAATAGGAAAGGAGGGGGCAGCTAGGTGACACAGTGGGTAAAGCACCAGCCCAGGATTCAGGAGGACCTGAGTTCAAATCCAGTCTTAGACACTTGACACTTACTAGCTGTGTGACCCTGGGCAAGTCACTTAACCCTCATTGCCCTGGAAAAAAAAAAGAACTGGAAGGGACCTTCGAGGCCATTTAGCCCAATGCCCTTAGTTTACAGATGAGGAAACTAGGGCCCAAGGAATTTAAGTGATTTGCCCAGGGTAACACAGGTAAGAATTGTGAGAAGCTGGATTTGAACCCATATCTTCTGACTCCAGGGCCAGTGCTTTTTTAACATGGGGGACAGCCAGAGACAATGCCCAGATCTGCAAGATGGAGTATCTTGTTCATGGAACAGCCAAGAGGTCAGTGTCACTAGATCGAAGAGTATGTCTTGGGGAGTGAGGTAAAAGGGGATTTAGAAAAGTAGGAGGGGGACAGAGGATGAAGGGCTCTGAATGCCAAACAGAGCACTTTGTACATGATCTTGGAGGCGATAGGAAGCCATTGGAATTTGTTGAATAGGGATCATTTTAGTGACTGAGTGGAGAATGGATCAGAATGGGGAGAGACTTGAGGCAGACAGTCCCATCAGCAGGCAATTGCCATAATCAAGACACAAGGTGATGAGGTCCCACTCTAGAGCGATGGCAGTGTCAGAGGAGAGAAGGGGGATTATTGGGGAGATGTCGCAAAGGTAAAAATCAACAGGCCTTGGAAACAGATTGGACATGGAGGGATGTGAGATAGTGAGGAATCCAAGATGATACCTGGGTTTCAAGCCCAAGGATCCAGGAGGCTGGTACTGCCTTCTACACTAATAGGGAAGGAAGGAGGGGAGAAGACATTGTTTGTAAAGAGCTTAGCACAGTGCCTGGCACAAAGTAAGCCCTTCAGAAATGCTTTTTCCTCTCCTCCCCACCTCTCATCATGGTGTCCCTCAAATTAGACTTCCTTTCTTGCCGTGTGCTATTGTCAGTGGTTAGGTCTTCAGAAAATCATTCTATTTTTTTTTTGCAGGGCAATGGGGGTTAAGTGACTTGCCCAGGGTCACACAGCTAGTAAGTGTCAAGTGTCTGAGGCCGGATTTGAACCCAGGTACTCCTGAATCCAGGGCCGGTGCTTTATCCACTGTGCCACCTAGCCGCCCCCCAAGTCATTCTATTTCTTCCCACTGCTACTCACCCTTTCAATTACTTTGTTACTTGGATGTTTCCCATTCCCCACAACCCTATGTCTAGTCTAGTGAAAATGACCAGTGAACCAAAAACAATTGGTAGAAGTTGCCAAGAGATAGACTTGATTTTATTATAAGGAAAAACTATTGGAGCTGTCCAAATATGAAACAGCTGGCCTAAGGAGCCTATTGGGTTTCTATTTCTAGATGGCTTAAAGCAGAAAGTGAATGGCTACATGTCCAGGAAATTGTATAGGTTATTTCTATTTAGGTACTGTTGGGACTAAATAGCCCACAGGCTCCTTCTAATATCTGACAGCCTATGACTCTATGACTGTGTTCCGGTATTTCATCAGCGGTGACCTTGTCTTGCCCTTTGATGTTTCTTAGATTGGCTCATAGATGGAGCTCGTCTAGAAATTTTAGTGTGGCTATATATATAGCAGGTCTGATTCTTAGGGCAAAAGGATAGGCTGAATAAATAATGGCTCACTTTTCTATTGCCCTTTTGGGATTTTAAAATACTTTCCCCTTCATTCCCATTTTACAGAGGATGAAACTGAGTGTCAGAAAAGTTGTTATTTAATCAAGGTCACATAGCTCATCATTGACACAGGCAAGGTTTGAACCCAAGTGTGCTGCTTTCCAGCTGAGAGAGACCTTTCTTCCATACCTCATTAATTCTCTTTTCAGAGTTTGATCGGAAGTTTGTTTTTAGCAGCTGTTAATGGGGCTGCCATTTTGAAAATAAATTCTATGGTTGATTCTAGAGTGGTAGTTTTCCTGATGCATCTTACTGACTTTCTGATTCATGGTGAATTGTATCCTATTTTTTTAGTAATACTGAAGAGGATGAGCATGGCAAGGATGTGTGGTTTTTGTTTCATTTTGTTTTGTTCTGGTTTTGGCTTTTGAGATTGCTAAGGCCTAAGGAAATCAAAAGGATTCATGCAAGATTAAACTGGTCTTCACAAAGCAACATGATACCTTGAAACTTATTCTAGTTCATTAAAAAATCTAATTGAGCAGAAGCCTTCCCTTATCTCTTTCACCACCAAAAGTTGAAAATGATCTCTCCTTCCTCAAATTTTCCTAGAGTACTTGTGTATGGATCTCTCCTTAGTCCCTAACAAGCCTACCTTATGTGATGCTTTTTTGCATGCAAGTCTCATTTCTCCTTGTAAATAGGGAGCTCCCTGGGGGCAAGAACAGAGCCATTTTTCATAAATTGTATTATATCCTATTCTTTTTTTTTGTGGGGCAATGGGGTTTAAGTGACTTGCCCAGGGTCACACAGCTAGTAAGTGTCAAGTGTCTGAGGCCAAATTTGAACTCAGGTTCTCCTGAATCCAGGGCCGGTGCTTGATCTACTGTGCCACCTAGCTGCCCCCTTCATTTTTATATTATAGCTCTTCAAATAAATGGGAAGCTTCCTGAAGGTAGCAGCAGTGTCATTTTTCATCTTTGCTTCCTGAGTAAACTATATGCCTCAGTTTCCCAATTGTAAATGGGGAGAATAATAGCACTATCTCAAACAGCTGTTGTGGGGATCAAAGAAGATAATATTGGTAAAATGCATTTAGCACAGTGCCTAGAACATAGAAGGTGCTATGTTAGTGTTAATCCTTTTCCCTTTTCTTTGCCTTCCCCAGCACCTAGCAGAATACCCTGGCCAGGGGAAGCATTTGATCATTTGAATGTGTGCCTCCCAACCCTCCTACTCACTTTGTCTCCTCACAGACTCTGTCCTTTTACCTTTTACTTCTCATTAGTCCTTCCTCCAACCAGTGTGAGAAATTTCGTTAAAAAGTAAAGTATAGGGGCAGCTAGGTGGCGCAGTGGATAAAGCACTGGCCCTGGATTCAGGAGGACCTGAGTTCAAATCCAGTCTCAGACACTTGACACTTACTAGCTGTGTGACCCTGGGCAAGTCACTTAACCCTCATTGCCCCACCAAAAAAAAAAAAAAAAAAGCAAAGTATAAAAACAATCAATTTGCTCATTCCTTTGGTCGGCAAAAAGTTTGGTGGCAAAGTCTCCAAGAATCCCAGAATTTCAGATTTGGAAGGGACCTCAGAGGCTGTCTTGTCCCAACTCTCACCTGAACAGGAATCCCTTTTACAATATCCGCAACAAGTTGTCATCCAGTGAAGGGAAACCCACTACCTTCTGAGACAGCCCATGCCACTTTTAGACATCTCTGTTAGGACCAGGACACCTAGGTGGCACAATGGGTAGGGTGCCAGGTCTGGAGTCAGGAAGACTCATCTTCCTGAATTCAAATCTGGCCTCAGACAATTAATAGCTATGTCACCCTGAGCACTTCACCCTGGTTGCCTCAGTTTCTTTATCTGTTAAATGGGCTGGAGAAGGGAATAACAAACCACTCTAGTATCTCTGCCAAGAAAACTCCAAATGGGGTCACGAAGAGTCCAACACAACTGAAACAACCAAACAACAACAATGCTTAGAAAGTGTTTCCTTCCTGCAAGCATTGAAAGGTTTCAGAATGCTAATCACCACAGTGACCATTCAGGGATTGAAAAGACAGCTGTTGGGGGCAGCTAGGTGGCACAGTGGATAGCCGGCCCTGGATTCAGAAGGACCGGAGTTCAAATCCAGTCTCAGACACTTGACACTTACTAGCTGTGTGACCCTGGGCAAGTCACTTAACCTTTATTTCCGCCCCCCCCCCAAAAAAAAGACAGCTGTTGAAGCACAACTGCTTCTCAGAAGAGGTGGTAGATTGGGGGGGGCGCAGAATGAGATCAGTGTGTGGTTTGTTTTGTCTGCCTATGCTTGATACAAAGTAGGGTTACATGGGGCAGGGGGGCGGGGCAGGAGAAGGCAGTGAATCAATGGAAGATGATGGTGGTGTTTATAAAAGAAGAAAAGAGCATTATCAGTAAAGTATTTTAGGAATGATTTTTAAAATTTTAAAAATAAAGGTTTGGGTTTTTTTTTCCTTTCAAGCTAGCCTTAATTTGCCTCTTTGCTCTTTCTCCTCATTGCTGCTCTCTCTGCCCTCTGAGACCCAACCCAACAAGGCTAATCCTTCTTCTGTATTCCTCCAGATTTTCAAGTCCTCTCTGCTCTTTCTCAGGATTGGAGCAGAGAGGGAGGTCTGTAAAAGGGTTGGTGCCCCAGGAGATGGATGAATACCAGTGCATCCCCGCTACAGGACACAAAACAAGAACAACAGCAACAAAACCCCTCCAAATTGGTGTGACAGAACCAGGAAGTGAGGTCATCAGGCCTCCCATCCAGCCAGAATTCAAGAGCATTGAGAGGTGTCAGGGAGTAAGAGACAAGGAGTTGATGAGATTACAAAGTTCCCCCAAAGCCCTGATGTTTTCTATGTAAAACGTCAGTAGCCACTTTTCCTGGGTTTTGTTTTTTTAACAAACATATTTGATGCAATGAAGCTCTGATGCATTCATTCACTGGGGTTGGCTCACTTCTTCTTCTTTCTTCTTCTTTCTTCTTTCTTCCTTCTTCCTCTTCTTCCTCTTCTTCCTCTTCTTCCTCTTCTTCCTCTTCTTCTTCTTCTTCTTCTTCTTCCTCTTCTTCTTCTTCTTCTTCTTCTTCTTCTTCTTCTTCTTCTTCTTCTTCTTCTTCTTCTTCTTCTTCTTCTTCTTCAGCAATGAGGGTTAAGTGACTTGCCCAGGGTCCCACAGCTAGTAAGTGTCAAGTGTCTGAGGCCGGATTTGAACTCAGGTCCTCCTGAATCCAGGGCTGGTGCTTTATTCACTGTGCCACCTAACTGCCCCCCCCCCGCCCCGCGACTCACTTCTGATCACTGTGACCAACAGGCCATTCCATCAAAAGTGCTTCTGGAGGAGGAAACATGGGAGAAGGAGAAGGAAGTAAGGACTGCGTCATAAATGAGATGGTACACATCTGAGAGAGTTCTTAATTCTCCTCCAGGAGGTCTTCCTTGATTCTTCCCGTGGACACATCATCTTTTTGTCTTTGGTCTCCCCCAGCAATTTATTTTTCACCTCTCTTATGGTCCTTACCATGTTGTACCTTATTCGTATGTGTGTATTAATTTTCTGTCTAAACTGGTAAGCAGCAAGAGGGTAGAGTGGGCTCTAAGTCTTATGACCCTATGACCTCTGTAACCATAGGATTTCATAGGAGTTGGAGCTAGATAGGAGCTCCAGAATTATCTAATCCAACTACTTCATTTATCAGACAAAGCAACTGAGATACACAGAGGCTAAGAAACTTTTCTTGACCCCAATTAACTAATACCCTTCCCTCCAAAGCTCATTTGGAGACTATGAGGATAGAGCATAGAAGGACTCACAAATGAGCCATTTCAATATCCAAAATCTGATAGGGAAAATTCATGTCTAAAGTATTACAGTAACTTCCTAACTGATCTACCAATCTCTGCCCTCTTGAATTCCTTCCTCTTCACTGGTCAAATGGATATTCCTAAAAGACAAGTCTGACCATGTTACTCCCTTACTCAAGAAGCTTTGGTGGTTCCCTATTGCTTTAAGATAAAATAAAATTGGCATTTAAAACTTCTTATAATCTGATTCTAAACTAAAGTTCCAGAGTTTTTTCACCTAATTACTAACATTCACACGCTCCATTCCCGCCTAACTGGCCTTCTTGCTATTCTTTGTAAATTATATTCCATCTTCTGCCTCCTTGCCTTCATGTCAGTCATCTTCACTGCCCTCCCCCCTCCATACCTTGATTGTTCTCCCTTGTCACCTTCTCCTTAGAATCTCTTCTTCCCTTCAAGTCTCAGCTCAGGTGCCACCTCTCTAATTATTTGCATTTATTTTTATGCACCAATGGTGTATTCCCCAGAGTTGAATATAAGCTCCCTGAGGACAGGGCCTGGCTTTCACCTTGTCTTTGTATCCCCAATACCTGACACCATGCCTTGCACATTTATTAAAACCAGATTTGTGACTTCCCCTTTCATAAAATGCAGTATTTACTGAGTGATGTAGGGAGTTCCAGGTGAGGAAGATCTTCTCCAATACAGAGTGACACCTTCTTTGCAACCTATATAGTCTTTTTTTTTTTTTTTTTTTGGTGAGGCAATTGGGGTTAAGTGACTTGCCCAGGGTCACAAAGCCAGTAAGTGTCAAGTGTCTGAGGCTGGATTTGAACTCAGGTCCTCCTGACTCCAGGGCCAGTGCTCTATCCACTGTGCCTCCTAGCTGCCCCCAAACCTATATAGTCTTAAAGAGTTACTCAGAGGTTCAAGTGACTGGCTGAGGGCCAGATGGCAAGTATGTAGCAGGGGTAGCATTAGAACTAAGGTCTTCCAATTCCAAAGAACTCATGATGGAAAATGTCCTCCACATCCAGAAAAAAGAACTGTGTCCCACTTTTTGGTTGGTTTTTTTCTCTATTGAGGTTTTTCTCTTGTGTTCTGATTCTTCTTTCACAACATGACTAATGCAGAAATTAAAAGAAAAAAAAGAACTAAGGTCTTCTTGACTCAGAGGTCAATTCTCTATCCACTATGCCAGGACAGCTAAGTGGTCCAGGGGATAGAGCACTGGACTTGGAATCAGGAAGACTGATCTTCATGAGCTGAAATCTGGTCTCAGGCAGGTATTAGCTGTGTGACCCTGGGCTAGTCACTTCACCCTGTTTGCCTCAGTTTCCTTCATCTGTAAAAATGAGCTGGAGAAGGAAATTACAAACCACTCCAGTATCTTTGCCAATAAAATCCCAAATGGGGTCACGAGGAATCGTATACAGCTGAAAAGAGCCTGAACAAACAATGCCAGGATGCCTCTGAGGCCTTGCACATAGTAACTATCTAGTAAATTATTGTTTATTGAATTGCTTCATTGCTCCCAAATTGATAGAGAAGATGTATCAGAAGTGCTAGGACCCAGAGTCCACATACAGTACCTCAGAGCTTAATTCACAGGAAGGGGTACACAAGTGTACAGGGGAGAGCATTAACAGGACTCGTGCTCCCTCATATGAAACCCCTCACTTTTACAGTCACTATAGGGGCTTCAAGTCCCCACATCCTTTCATTCATAGAGGCATCTTATTGTTACAATGGATAGAGCCCTGGGCCTGGAGTCAAGAAAACTAGAGTCCAAAAATGACCTCAGATGCTTACCAGCTGTGTGCCCGGGTCAAGTTACTTAACCTCTGTCTGCCTCAGTTTCCTCAACTGTAAAATCAGGTATCACAGTAGCACCTCCTTCCCAGGATTATTGTGAGGACCAAATGAGACAGTATTTGTAAAGCACTTGACACAGTGCCTGGCATTTAGTAAATGCTTGTTTCTTTCCTATAATGCCATATGGACTCATTGTCAAAATCTGTTCTTTCCCCTTCTCTCCCCTGCTAAGACAACAGTTTTCTTTCTTGCATTCACAGACTCACTGCTCCTCTTTCACCCAGGGGCTAATCTCAGGATCAGTTCTAGGTGATCCGCCAGCATCAAAGGAACACTTTGCTCTCCTAAACAGGTCCTAGAATTTCAAACAGCTTCCAGAGAACAGTTGTCCCCAGAGTCCAACACACATAGCTAGAAAATGGCAAGATCAGGACTCAGAGTCACATCTTCTAATTTCCAACCCAGGGCCTTATTCTATTTGTTGTTGTTTAGTCATGTCCAGCTCTGACTAACCCCATTTCTTGGAAAAAATACTGCAGTGGTTTGCCATTTCCTTCTCCAGCACATTTTACAGATGAGAAAACTGAGGCAAACTAGGTAAAGTGACTTCCCCAGGGTCACGCAGCTAGGAAGTGTCTGAGGATAGATTTGAACCCAGGAAGATGAGTCTTCTTGATTCCAAGTATGACACTATCCATTGTACCACCTAGTTGCCCTTTCTTCAGATAGTCCTTCGAATACTTGAAGACAGCTGTCATGCTCCCCCTCTCCCCATTAAATTTTCTTTGTAGGCTCATCCTCCTATGGCATGAACCTAAAACACTTCACCATCTTGATTTTTCTCCTTTAGATACTCTATAGTTTATCAATGTCCCTGATAAAAATATGGTGCCCAAAACTGAACATAATACTCCAGATGTGCTTTTATAAGGAGGCAGGGTATACAAAGGGACTATTATTGCTTTCCTTTAAGCTATACCTCTCAATACAGCCTAGGATTACATTAATTTTGTTCACTACCATAGTACACTACTGATTCAAATTAAATTTGCGGTCCATTAAAATCTCACCTTTTTGTTTGTTTGTTTTGTTTTGTTTTTGTGTTTGGGGGGGGGTTTGCGGGGCAATAGGGGTTAAGTGACTTGCCCAGGGTCACACAGCTAGTAAATATTAAGTGTCTGAGGCCAGATTTGAACTCAGGTCCTCCTGAATTCAGGACCTGTGCTTTATCCATTGTGCCACCTAGCTGCCCCTCACCTTTTTTTTTTAAAACGAGATTGGTTATTTAATTGATTAGGGAACTCCCAGAGAGGAATTTACTCTACTAATTCAGATTGACTAGTTGCCTGGGCACCAGATTGAGAGAGATCAGGTGACTTGCCAAGGTCATACAGCCAGTAGGTGTTAGAGTCTGCATCTGAACTCGGGTCTTCCTAGCTCCAAATCTAGCTCTCTATCCACTACAATGCCTCTCTCCATATCTAAAATGACATGCTGCTATCTGGCCATGCTTAGCCCATATATATATACACACACACACACACACACACACACACATACATATGTATATGTATGTGTATGTATATGTATATATGTATGTATGTGTATGTATATATACATATATACATATATGTATGTGTTATAGTTCTAAAGATAGTTATTGAGCTGTAAGATTTTACACATATCCTTTTTAAACAGATTCTTAGTGGACTTACCCCAATGTTGTTTGTTTCTTTGTTTTTACCCTCCCTCATCTAATGTATTAACTGTCTTGCCTCAGACAGCCAAGGCTTCCTACTGCATCAGGGCTAACTCCAGTTGTCCTGTTGTATATCTTGCTACTGGACCCAGATGGCTCTGGAGGAGAGGGTGAGTTTGGTTACCTCCCTCCCTTAAATCCAGTTCACTACAAGTCATGACATCACCTTGCTGTTGTCATGGTCTTCTTCCAGAAAGAAGGACAAACAACCCCCCCTCCCCCAGCTTTGTGCCATCCACAGATTTGATAAACATGTTATCTATGCCTTTATCCAAATGTGGAAAATAGTCTGATCTCATCTTCCCAAAATGAGACAAGCTATATGTCCTCCAAGCATTCTAGGGGGTATTCCTGAGAGGCTGGTGTGTCTTTTCTCTAAAGTCCTCAGCTTGATCTCACTTTCTGGTGTCTTTCTATAGCTGTTAAACAACTACCAGTAACTCACTCCTCAGTTCCATTTAACCACTTAACATTAGTCAGCTTTTATAAAGGAATGTTTATTTCAAAGATCTCCCAAGTACAGAAATACATTCTTCAACCCTCAAAAAATAATGAGAGTGAAGGGAATGCTCTTTGCTCTCTCATTCTCTGGGGAGAATAGGCTCATATAATTGTTCTATCACTTTTCTGTCCAAATGTGGCATTGCTGCCGCATGAGTCCCGGTCTCATCTCCTGATGGGCTGAGTCCTAAAGGCTACTCTTCATGGCATCAATATAAGAATGGCTGTAAGAAGCTGACCTGGGCTCTCCCCACCCCTACCCCTCACCCCCTGCCCCAGAACTTCATCTCCAACCTACTTCACCTAAAAGAAAAAAAAATGCCATAGTTAAGAACTTGGATGGGGAGGGCACAAGGCCTCTCCTCATAAGGTGGGATCTCTTGCCTTCTCAGAACACCATTTGGGCAGGAAGAAGTGACCCAAAAAGAGTGGCTATGAGGGATTAGAGTCATTTGAATTAACTCAGGTCTGGTTACCCAAGGAAAGAGGCTCCTCTTTACCATGTGATCAGCAGATGGGAACAAAATATCTACACCTGGGGCAGCTAGGTGGTGCAGTGAATAAAGCACCAGCCCTGGATTCAGGAGGACCTGAGTTCAAATCCGACTTCAGACACTTGACACTTACTAGCTGTGTGACCCTGGGCAAGTCCCTTAACCCCAACTGCCTTACACAAAAAAATATATCTATACCTACTGCTCTGAAAGTCCACATGGTAATTGTGTTATCAGTACTCTGCACATACTCATAAGATCCAGTCACATCATCCAGGCCCCTCTCACACTTACTCCTCCCCCACTTCCCCATCAAAAATTTTGCCTCCTCTGCAAATCATCCGAGGTGTTATTTTTTAACACATTGTGCAAGTACCCAATCCAGAAAAATACATAATCATTTTAAAATATGTTAACTGCAAAGGACAAAGCACAGAACCTTGGGGCACTCCCAGGGAGGCTCACTTTCAAGTTCGAAATCCATGTGATCCATGTAACCCACATCTCTCCATATTTTTTACAATGGTATAAGAGACTGTCAAATCCATTGCTAAAAATCTATGTGAACCATATTTACAGCATATCCCTCTGGTCTCCCCGACCTTCAACCCATGCTATCAGAGATGGCCTTTGTTTTCATGGAAGGAAATTGATTTCAATATGTTTTGGTATTTTAAGATTTGTAATGTGTCCATTTTTTCCCAACTATTTTATTAGATATGATTGAGATCTCTTGTCTAACACAAGCACTTTATGACCTCTTGGGGTTCTGACCAAACCAGAAAGAATTATAGTCTATGCCAGCAGAAGTCTCCTGTATTTGCACAATTCTGTCTAGGAGAAGAAAAATAGTCTCTCACTGCATATCGGACTCAGCATCAAATAACTTTGTTCTGAATGAAAACTGTGTTCATTTAGGCTTATAGCCATGTCAGATCAGAAATGCCTGATTAAATGACTAAATATGAGATTAATAAAAGAAGCAAGCCAGCAGAGATGGTCAGGAAGAAGCTTTGTGTGGTGGCAATAGTGGTGGACCTGGCATCAACAGGCTTGGGTTTGAGTTCTTTCTCTGCCATAAGGACTCCTCGTATGGCCCGAGGCAGTTTCTTTCACCACCATCCCTTCAGTTGTCTCCACTCCAAAAAAAGAGGAGGTGGGAGTAGATAATTCTTATGGGCTTTTTCAACTATAATGACAACCACAAGCACAGCCACCACCACCACCACCACAACAACTAGCATTTATACAGAGCTTTAAGATTTGCAAAGCATTTTACAAAGGTCATCTGTTTTGTCTTTACAACAACCCAAAGAGGTAGGTGTTATTATTTTTCTTCTTTATACAGATGATGAAACTAAAGCAAAAGAGGTTGACTTGCCTTGGGTCACTCAGCCAGTAAACAGATGAGAGAGTATTTGAACTGAGGTCTTTTTGACTCTGAATTTAGCACACTATCCACTGTACCGTTTATGATTCTGATTCATAATTGAGAATCAATTTAATAAAAGAATAATAACTAACAGTATACTTTCTAGACTTTTGGGGGGGCAGCCTATAGGGGTTAAGTGACTTGCCCAGGGTCACACAGCTAGTAAGCTTCAAGTGTCTGAAGACAGATTTGAACTCAGGTCCTCCTGAATCCAGGGCCAGTGCTTTATCTACTGTACCACCTAGCTGCCCTACTTTCTGGTCTTGTAAGGCATAGGACTGTGCTAGAGTAAGCTCTTACAGCCTCTCATTGATTGTTCAATTTTCAGTATGAACAATGAATTAGCAAATGCTATGAATCATATCTTAATTTATTGTTTTTGTTGTTTATCTAGACAAGAAAGTGATAGAGAAAATGTTAATAATGCAGATTAAATTTAAAAGTTTATGTGAATTTTTTTCCTGGAGAGTTGGTTATTAAACATTTACCAGAACATCCCTGCTTATAGGTTGCACACTGGATAGAGCACTGAACTTGGAATCAGGAAGACTCATCTACCGGAGTTCAAATCAAGCCTCAGACACTTATTAGCTGTGTAATGCTGATCAAGTCACTTAACCCTGTTTGCCTCAGTTTCCTCATCTGTAAAATGAGCTGGAGAAGGAAATGGCAAACCACTCCAGTATCTTTGTCAAGGACATAACTGAACAGAAACAATCCTGATTAAAGACCTAACTTTTAGCACATATTACAACATTTACTGCTATTTGGGGGTAAAAAAAAATTGTGCATTCTTATAATTTCCTCCAGTATTTACTTTTCTGAAAAGAGACAGGGACATAAATGAGAGATGATATGAAGGTAGAAAAAACAGGATTCAACAACTGATTAGATATGGAGGTGAGAGAGTGAGAAGTTGAGGATGACACCTAGATTGTAGGCTTGGGTGACTGGGAGGATGGTAGTGCCCTCAACAGTATTAGGAAAGTTAGGAACAGAAATGGTTTTGTGGGGAAAGAAAATTAGTTCAGATTTGGACATGTCAAGCTTAAAATGTTTATGAGACATACTTATTAAGATGTTAGAGGGGTGATATGAGAGAGCTAGAAAAAAACATTGAGATTTGTCCTATTCCCACTCTTCTCTTGCAAATCCTCAGCCCTGTATGACCCCCACAATCCACCTACTCTGCTCCTATTGCCAACAAACTGATGAACAAAATTGGTCTACAATCATGCTTACTAGTCCATTACAAGGAGATACTTTTTTTCCTCCCTAAATTATTCACCAATCTTACTTCCCACAGAAGCTATTCCAAATTTCTCTTCCCTCTTCAAGCCCAGCCATACTTCTTTCCCATCCCTCCCCCTCCCCCACCTCCTTAGCTGAGGGTCATGCCTCTTACTTTACTGAAAAAATTGAAGTCATTCAACATGACTTTCTTCTCCCATTCTATTCATCTCAAAATCTTTGACTTCATCTCTCTCTCTTCCTTTTGCCAGTCTTTGACAAGGATGTAGTCCTTCTCCTTGCTTCCACCAACCCCTCAACATGCTGCTCCATCAGTGAATTCTTAATGGCCAAATCTTACAGTCTTCCTTCAGTTCTAATCTTTCTTTGGAGGAACTAGGTGGCTGAAGTTGGGAGGACTTGAGTTCAAATCTCACCTCAGACACTAGCTGTGTGACCTAGGGCAAGTCACTTAACCCCAGTTGCCTTGAACATCCCGGGCTATCTCTAGTTGTTCCTGATATATATCTTTCCACTGGACCCAGATGGCTCTGGAGGAGAGAGTGAGGCTGGTGACTTTGCATAGCCCTCTCTCACTTAAATCTAATTCACTGCAAGTCATGACATGACCTCCCCATGTCATGGTCCTCTTTAAGAATAAAGGACAAATAACAATCTTTTTCCAGGGACAGCTAGGTGGGGCAGTGGATAGAACACTGCCCCTGAAGTTGGGAGGACCTGAGTTCAAACCTCATCTTAGAAACTTACTTTGTGACTCTGAACAAGTCTTGTTATTGTCCTCTTCAAGAACAAAGGTCAAACAACAATCTTTCTCCAACTTGCCACATTTGATACTGCTGACCACTTTCTCCTCCTGAATATTCTCTTCTCCCTGAGTTTTCATGCCTGTTTTTCTTGTTTGCCTTCTCATCTGATCTCACAAGTCTAACCATGTTACCTCCTAAATAATAAATTCTGTTGTTCAGTCATGTCCAATTCTTTGTGACTCTGTGAACCATTGCTCACCAATACTGTCCATAGGGGTTTTTTGGGCAAAGATACTGGAGTGGTTTGCCATTTCCTTTTCCATTGGCAACCAGGTTAAATGACTTTCACAGGGTCACACAGCTAGTAAGTGTCCACATTTGAACTCAGGTCTTCCTGACTCCAGTCCCATTGCTTTATATGCTGCACCACCAAGTTGCCTCCAATAGCAATAAATTCCGTTTCACCTGAAAAAATTTTATGCAATTCTGGGTATATAAGTATATAAAATAGGTATACAAATCAGACATTTATGCAGAAATATGTTGAATGTGAGTGTACATATATAATCTATATCAGATTGCTTGCTGTCTTGGGGAGGGAGAAAAATTTGAAACTAGAAATCTTATAAAAACAAATGTTGAAAACTTTCTCTACATGTAACTAGAAAATACTAAAATACTTTTATGATTAAAAATAAATAAATAGATAGATAAAAACAAACAAATAAATAAAACAAATTAGAGTAAAAAAAATAAATTCTGAAGGCTGCCTATTACCTATAGGATCAAATCCAAACTCCTCTGATGTTTAAAGTACTTTACAAGAGGCAGCTAGGTGGCATAGTGGATAAAACACTGGCCATGGATTTAGGAGAACCTGAGGTCAAATCTGTCCTGAGACACTTGACACTGTGTGACCCTTGGCAAGTCACTTAACCCTCATTGCCCAGCAAAAAAAAAAAAAGTACTTCACAGTTTAGTCCCTTTTCTGTCTTTCTGGTCTTCTTATATTTTATACCCCTATGCATAGTCTACATTCCAGAGACATTGGCCTTCTTGCTGTTCCTCACTCATGATACTTCATTTCCCTATTCCATGTCTTTTCACTAGCTATTTCCCAAGCTTGGAATGCTCTTTCAACTCATCTCTGCCTTCTGGAATTTCTGGCTTCCTTTGCTTCAAATCCTAATTATTGACAGAGAACTTTTCTGGATCATCCTCCTTCCTCTACACTGCTAGTGCTTTTCCTTTGAGACTACTTCTTAGAGTCTACATGTGTCTTGCATGTAGGTAATTGTATGTTGTTTTCTCAACCTCCTTTGCAGGTTCATCATCCATATCATGCTTCCTGGGTATTTTTTTTGTTGTTAAAATAACATGCACTGCTGAGAAATATGTATATTCCTTTCTATGCTATATCTATTTTATTCTACTGGAGGCAACTAGGTGGTCCTTTGGATACACTACTGTATCTGGTCTAAAGACCTGAGTTCAAATCTGACTTCAGCTTCTTACTAGCTGTGTAACCCTAGGAAAGACATTTAACTTCACTTAGACTCAGTTTCCCAGCACCTACTTCCCAGGGTCATTGTAAGGACCAAATTAGATAGTATCTGTAATGCATTTAGCACAATGTCTGGAACTTAGTTGTTGTTTGAAATTCCATTCCCAAACATACTTTTTCTAAAATGCTCTCCAGATTGCTTTCTTTCTCTCTCTCTCTCTCTCTCTTTCTTTCTTTCTTTCTGTTTTAGTCTTAAAATATAGATATGAAAGGGCATATTAGGCTCTTAATAAAGGCTTTTTCATTTATCAGGCTCTGGAGAAAGAAAAGCAATATTGTTTAGTTGTGTTTGGAGTCAGAAGACTTTAAGTCTGATGCAAAGACATTATCCATGTGACCATGGGCAGAACAGTTAAACTTTCTGGGTTTCAAGTGTTCCTGGATGCAAAATGAGGATAATCATATTTCCCCCAACAGGTTATTGTAAGGAAAGCAATTTTTTAAAAAACATAGATTGCTCAGTAAATATGAGCTATCTTGTACAAATTAGAAGATGAGAAAAGGGGTTATGATCATATAATCTCTAAGGTTCCTCCCTTCTTAATATCTGTGATGCTGTCCCCAACTCCATCATCAATGGGTATAAGCAGGTCTTGGCTATAGCTATGGAGACTGACTACACCTTCCTACTTGCTGAAAAGGTGAAGGCCTTCCTGGCTTACCCTTCAGCTTTTGCTTGGGCCACCCCTGCGGCTGCTGCTCCAGCTCCTGCCCCTCCTGCTGCTATCACTCCAGCCAAGGTGGAAGCTAAGGAAGAGTCGGAGGATTCTGATGAAGATATGGGATTTGGTCTGTTTGATTAGCCCAAGGAAAACAACTATTTCAGCCAGTTTATTTGTGAAACAAAGAATTAAAAGTGCCCATTTCTCTGCAAAAAAAATCTGTGATGCTGTGGTTATGATTTTTAGAGAAGAAAAACAAATAATTTTGATTATATAAAATTAAAAAGCTTTCACACAAACAAAACCAGTACAACCAAAATTATAAGTAAACCAAAAAACTGGGAAAGAATTTTTACAAGTATCACTGATAAAGGCCTCTTTTCTCAAATATATAGAGAACTGGGTCAAATTTTTAAAAATACAAACCATTCCCCAATTGATAAATGGTCAAAGAATATGAAGAGGCAGTTTTCAGACAAAGAAATCAAAACTATCTATAGCCATATGAAAAAATTTTCTAAATGACTATTGGTAAGAGAAATGGAAATTACAACAACTGTGAAGTACCACTTCACATCTATCAGAGTAGCTAATATGACAGGAAAGGAAAATGTTGGATGTTGGAGGGGATGTGGGGAAACTGGGATGCTAATCCACTATTGGTGGAGTTGTGAACTGATCCAACCATTCTGGATAACAATTTGGAACTATGCCCAAAGGGCTGTCAAACTGTGCATACCCTTTGATCCAGCAACACCACTGCTAGGTTATATCCCAATGACATCCAAAAGAGAAAATTACCTATTTGTACAAAAATAGTTATAGCAGCTCTTTTTGTGGTGGCTAAGAATTGAAAATCGAAGGAATGTCCATCAATTGGAGAATAGCTAAACAAGCTGTGCTATGTGATTATAATGGAATATTATTGTGCTATAAAAAATGACAAGCAGAATGATTTCAGAAAAGCCTGGAAAGACTTACATGAATCCATGTATAGTGAAGCAAACAGAACCAGGAGAACTTCATACACAGTAACAGCATTATTGTTTGATGAAGAACTGTGAATGACTTAACTATTCTCAGTAATACAATGATCCAAGACAATCCCAAAGGACTAATGATATAGTATACTATCCACCTCCAAAGAAAGAAATGATATTGAACACAGGCTGAAGCATGCTATTTTTTAACTTTCTTTCATTTTTTCTTTTATTCATGTCTTATACAAAATGACTAATTTAGAAATGTTTTACATAATTGCACATGTATAACCTATATCTGATTACTTACTGCCTCAGAGAGGGGGGAGGGGATGGAGGGAGGGATATCATTTGGAACTCAAAACTATAAATAAAAATGGTTATTATTTAAAGAAGAAGAAAGGGAAAAAAGATAGAAGAGCCTCCCCCCCCCCCATTTTTTTTTACAACCTAAAGAGCATTAGTATTAGTGTGGAGTAACACTGATAATAAAAAGGGACCATACCTCTCTTCTAAATGAAATCCAGAAGAGAGACAGACAAGACAGGATAATTGGATTTTTAAGAATGAATTCAATTTACTATTCTAAGGTGATTGTTTTTAGTAACCATAGATGACTTCATTGAGATTTCCTTTTTTCAAGAGCCAAAAATCTGCTCTGCTTTAAAATTGGGATTATACTAGAATAGAATGGAGATGGAGGGTCTAAGAAGCAGTTACTGGGAGTTTCATCCAAGGCAGGTTTCAAAGCACTACCCAAATGTCACTTAGGACAGCTCTGTAGGGCACCTAAAACAAGACAGGCTCTCTGGGTGGGGGAGGGGGAGGAATATTTCTCTACTCCCAAACCCTGCTCCCTTGCTGTAGCCATCAGGTTTACCCATGGAAATTTCTTATGTGGGGAGAGGAGGTTGGTTTGTGAGAGTCAATCTACTCTATGAAGCAGAGGACTGTGGAAGGAAGTCCTATAGGGCAAAACTCCAAACCCCAGAAAGAATTTGAAGAATTGTAAATAGTCCAGCTAGGGAATTTGAATACACTCGAATTTGAATCCTTCAGAGAAGTATGATAGTGAAGACACACCCTCACAGTGTACATAACCTGACCAGCTTCATGGAAAGGGTCAGCCTTCTTCTTCTTGATTCTTTCCAAAAGAAAGCCCTCTAAATGCTGGGGGTGGGGTGGGGAGTAAGGGGGATTTTCAATCTGATAAGCCTACAAAATGTCCTTTGTGACAATGATGATAATGACAATAACAACAATGATGGTGGTAGTGGTGATGGTGATGATAATAGCAGCTAGTATTTATATAACAATTTAACAATTGCAAATCACTTTATATATGTTATCTCACTTGATCCTCACAACCACTCTGAGAAGTAGGTGCTATCCATATTTTACAGATAAGGAAACTGAGGCTGAGAGTTGAAATGATTTCCCCCAGGGTCACATAGCTGTTATGTGTCTGAGGCAGTATTTTAATTCGGTTCTTGACATCTACCTGCCTATGAGATAAAATTTCAATGGAATCTCATTGCAAAAGATGAGTGTATACACATCCTCATAATTTATTCAGGATGAGTGATGGAGTTTCATTGATGGAAATGAAATAATTAGTCTGGTTTTCTTGGACTGGTGGGGGATGGATTGGTTAGCACTATCTTTCAGGTCAGAGATATCACTTAGTGTGAGCACATATAAAGTTGGTGGCAAAGCTACTGGATCCCTTTTGCCCCCTAGACTTTTCTTTTTCTTTCTTTCTTTCTTTCTTTCTTTCTTTCTTTCTTTCTTTCTTTCTTTCTTTCTTTCTTTCTTTCTTTCTTTCTTTCTTTCTTTCTTCCTTCCTTCCTTCCTTCCTTCCTTCCTTCCTTTCTTTCTTCCTTTCTTTCTTTCTTTCTTTTTTTTGGTGAGGCAATTGGGGTTAAGTGACTTGCCCAGGGTCACACAGCTAGCAAGTGTCAAGTGTCTGAGGTTGGATTTGAACTCAGGTCCTCCTAAATCCAGGGCCGGTGCTCTATCCACTGCACCACCTAGCTGCCCCTACCCCCCAGACTTTTCAAAGGACAGACCAGATTGTAGCGGAGCTAGGAATGCCCTTCAGTTGCCTTGGGGCAGAGGCACATGAGAGTTACATAAGTTCTCTCCTATGCAGCCTGAACACTGTTTCCTGGTTCTAAAGCTCTTGGCCCCAGCCTTAAAGAGATAGTGACATACTCATTTGAGAGATAAAAGTTGTATTCTAAGTGGTAGCAAATCCTTAAGTCAAATTTTCTGGAGGTGTGTTGGAAAATCCAGATCTTCATCATCCCTGCTAGATGAAGAGGGCAACATGATCTCAGAAGTCAGCCTTCCAGTGAGAAAAGGCCAGCCTTGATTTTAACTCACGTAGCAACCACATATTCATGGGATCTGGGACCCAGCCTTTTAGTGAAAGAAGGGAGATTTTCTCTAGTGATGAAAGGCATTTTCAAGGTCCCTAGGAAACTGGAACAGCAAAAGACTGAAGATGAAACACGGAGGAACAAAAACTTGGACTTTATTACCATAAGTTATTTGGAAAATGGAGGCCCAGTGGTAAAGGGGGTTTCTCCTCTAATACTCTCAAATTATTTTCCCTTTTCAAGAGATCCAAGACTTCAGAAGGTCAGTACCAATTTATGCAAGGGTGCACTGGTAAAATTTTAACAATTGGCTCTCCAAAAAGAATAACAGGACACACTTTTTGTGTGGAGGGGTTTTGGAGGCAAGTGGGGTTAAGTGACTGGCCCAGGGTCACACAGCTAGCAAGTGAGCTCAGGTCCTCCTTACTCTAGGGTTCATGTTCTATCCACTGTTCCATTTAGCTGCCCCCACATTTTTAAGTATAATCTGCATCATTAACATTGTCTCCATTGCTTTCTTAAGTCTAGACAAACAACAGAACAATGAATCAAACCCTGATTTGTAGCATTTGCTGATACCTGAGGTATAAATGCTCAGGCTGAAAATTCAACAGTTGGCACTTGTGAGACATCATGAGCTGTCTCTAGCATACCCCTTCTTGTGTGGGTCTCTAGCCTCTAGCCTACTCAATCTAGTAGAATTGTTGATTCCTTTTGATTATTTATAATCAACAGTGTATTCCTGTGGGGTGAAATAAAGGCTATAGTCACTATGTGTTGTTACCTTCAGGGCTCATGTAGGAGCTGAGGACCCTTTTAACCATGTCCGTGGAGACCTAAATAGGAGTTATATACAGAAATTTCCCAGAGTGAGTCCTGGGTGGGAGACAACATGAAACAAAGAGAGAATAGGATCACAGACAATTAACTGGAAAAGACCTTGGATACCATCTGTTCCAATGCTTTCATTTTACAAATAAGGAAACCAAGGCCCAGAAAGTAACTTGTTCAAGGCCACAAAGGCAGTGAGTGGTGGATCTGGAAGTGGAACCCAGGGCCTCTGACTCCAAATGTAATGGTCTTTCTATTACAACATGCCTCTTATGATCTATGTAAATCAACCTAGAATGGTGGACCACAAGTTGCGACTGTTATGAACAAATTAGAAAGCAATCTTGAAAAGCAGCATTGTAGAGGGGAAAGAGCTCTGGACTCGGTGTCAAAAGACCTTGGTTCAAGTCTCAGTCCCATCTCTGTCATCCACTAGCTGTGAACTTCTCTGAATCTCTTTCTTCATCTGTAAAATAGTATGAAAATACTCATGCTACAGCTAGGTCCCAAATTATTTGAATAATGAATCCTATAAAGTGGTCACATGTGTTCCCAAGTGCACTATTCAAAGTATAATTAATAACATGCTATACATTATCACATAGACATAATAAATATGATATATGTTACATATCACATACATAATAGCAGAATGTCTGATGTATAATTATGTAAAATATGGTCATTGGTTCCAGCCCAGCAGAAATATGTAATGCAAGTTCAAACAGTGGAACCACTTAAGGTATTGTTATTCACATCGATCAGGACCAAATTATGATGAATTTACAGGCTTATCGTAAAGACCAAATAAAACTAAATTTGTGAATGTGTTTTGTAACTGGAAAGCACTGCATCATAGAAAATGAGAAAAGGTAAGCAAAGAGGAAAATGAAGATGCATGAATCAAGGCAAGTTTGGCAGCCAACTCGCTTCCACAGGGCAATGCCAAAATATTTACCAAAACATATTTCTTTCAAGGCATCTAGGTGGCACAGTGAATAGAGCAACAGCCCTGGAGTCCAGAGGACTCATCTTCATGCGTTCACATCTGGCCTCAGACACTTACTAGCCGTGTGACTCTGAGCAAGTCACTTAACCCTGTTTGCCTCTGTTTCCTCATCTGTCAGATGAGCTAGAGAAGGCAATGGCAAGCCACTCCAGTATCTTTGCCAAGAAAACCCCAAATGGGGTCACAGTCAGACACAACTGAAAATAACTGAACAACAATAAAGGATGAAAGGACATCAGATTTGTCTATCCCTACATCCTCTTTGTCATTTGAAGATTTATCTATTTTAACTAGAAAAAGCCAGAGTAGGGAGAGGGAGGAAAGAATGAAAAAAGAAATCTTTGACATTTATGCCTCTTTTCAATCTTCTTTTTATAGTTCTTGTCAACCTGTATGATATCTAAGAGACAAAGTAGTTTACCATATTGCATGGCACTTACTATTTACTGATAGCATCCTGGTGACTGGTATATAACAGGAAAGCGATAAGACATGAGCTATGATACTGACAAATGAATGCATAACAGAGTATAAACACATGTCCTGTTTAGCCCTGGTCTGCATACTCACCTTCAAGAAGTCTTTCACCTTGAAGCCTGGGGATACTAGGAACAGATGTTTTCATTTATTTAAGATAATTCACTTCATTAATTTATAGCATATGGCTTATCAAACTTGCCAAAGAGCAGGTGACAATGTGGAATTGATGTGATTACTGATTTGACACTTCATTGAGATTAATCTGACCTTTCTGGGTACAGAGGCCCTTGTAGGCAGGGAGAAGGTAAGATTCGACATGGGAACATGTGCAGCATCTGGCCTTCCACTCTGTCAGTCTCATGATTGAAAACAACTACTTTCCCTTTCAGACTACTCTCCCTGTCTCCACCATTCTCTTGACTTCCTCTCCCCAAAGCTGATAATGAGTAGTAGTAATTAGAGTAAGTATGGATCCAGTCAGTGTTTTAATGTTTAATGTCAATATCACCCTTTTCCAATGCCTGCTATAATAATCCACAGGTTTCCAAGTCTGGTTACCATCTTTGATGCTGAGAGGTTATGCCACTGCCTCTCCAAGACCAGGACTAGGAAAGCTAGTTCTCTTTTCCTTTTGCAAGAAGGTATTGACTGGCTCACAGTCTTCCCCTTCACCCTGGCCCTTGCCTTCATACTTTGGGGGCTTCAATATTCGTGTTAATGTCCCCTTGAACAACAAATTGGCCACCAATCCACCAACCTACTCAACAACTATGACATAACTAAACCAGCCACTTAGGGAGTAGGTCCTACTGTCTGAGATCTTATTATCACCCTCAGTGGTTCTATCCCTATACTATATTGAACTCTGAATCACAATCTTGTATTCTTCTATCTATACCTTTCCCTCTCCTTCACTCCTTCCAAATCTATTTTCTGTGCTTGCTACAACCACCAGTCCCTTAATCTCTCCCTATTTTCCCAGACTATTCTATACACACTTTTCTCCTTAAATAGTCTTGACCCTTAGTTTACATATTCAACTAAGTACCATCCACCCTTGAATCCCTTAGTTATTTGTCATTCTGTTATTTATGTCCTTCCAGTTCTCTACTCTGGGCACCCTTCTACTCCAAATACAAACACACCATTTGCCTTCTCTTCTAAAATGACTGAGCCTGCAACAACTGAGTCTGCATACCATCCTCTCCCATTTATTCCTTTGATACAAATCTTGAAAAAGTTGTCTACATACTCAGTGCTTCCACTTTACCAAACACTTTCTTTTTCACTTAATTTATCTTACATATTATATATACCACTGTAATCAAACTTTTCTCTGGATTGTCAGCAGTGAGATTATAAGTGCCAAATGCAGTGGTCTTTTTTCAATCCTTGGAAACCTTGAACTCAAGGCAGTATTTGCCACTATTTGCTAACTCTTGCTGAATACTCTCCCCTCTCTGCCTTTTGAGGCACCATACTCTATTGATTCTCCTCTTTCTCCTCAGATCACTTCTCCACTTCCATTGCTGGATCCTCACCTTCTTCCCATGATCCTGCCCTTAACCTGCTCTTTTCTTTCTTTCTTTCTTTCTTTCTTTCTTTCTTTCTTTCTTTCTTTCTTTCTTTCTTTCTTTCTTTCTTTCTTTCTTTCTTTCTTTCTTTCTTTCCTCCTCCTCCTCCTTCTTCTTCTTCATGTTCTCCATTGGTAATCTCATCTGCTCCTTCTGCTTCAGCTATTATTTATATGCAACTGACCCCCAAATTTATATTCCAAGTCCTTTCTTCTCTCTTGCCTAGTACTTATGCATATTTTTATGTTGTGATAAGTAATTCCACATATTAAGTACACTCTGGTAGATTTTGTAAGGGACTGAAAAATATCTGAACCCATAGAGAAATATAGTTGGTCACTGGAGACAATGTCCATAGGTGGACAGAGAACTCCAGTGAGTCTCCTACATAACCTCTGGGAGTTGTGGAGACTATGACTGTTTGAAAAGACAGTGTGTTGTTTTTTCTTCTCTCATCCAAAAAGAGCAAAAAATCTTGTGAGCGATGAGAATGGAGCAATACATTAGGGAGCAAGCACGATTGTACATGTAAGAGTCACCACCATCAGAGATTGTATAGGAGAGCTGGCCACCTCACAACACTCTGGTCACTGTTGTTTCTGCTGTCATAACCATGAATTTAAATGAGAGAGAATTCTGAGAACAAGAGGGCAGAGAGGGTATTTTTTCCCTGTATGCTGTGAACCATACTGTTGAAACTCCCACTCTCATCTACTTAATACTGCCTCACTAAGTCTATTTTCCACTCCTTATTTCTTTTGAACACCTTGTTCTCTTTCCATATTGGTCATGTTCTCAAAAAAAATCTGGTCTTTATAAGAAATATTTCTCTATTTGTGGGTGTGTCTGTGAGGATTAAAAGAAACAGCAGAGCAAAAGGCTATGGTTGATCTGAATCACACACAGAGAAGGAGATTTTCTTTTCATATCTCTGGGATGTGCCCAGCCAGAGGCTGGACACAAATCAAAGAGATATTACTGAAAAGTAGTATTCTAACTTCACTGAAAAGATGAGGAAAGAAAAAAAGTAATATGAATCTAAACTTCATGGATTTCCATGGGTACAATTGAGCCAAGTGAGTAAAAATGAGGGACATTAGGGGAAATTGTGCTTTATAAATAAGAAGCAGGAGACACTTCCCTTAGAGGCTGCTGTCTTAAATACCCCAGCTCTTTTTTTTCCTATCCACACATCAGGGAACTTCATCCTTCTCTTCACCCCTACTCCAAGGGACAAAGTGTTGGGAGGTAACCATAAGAACAGTCATGTTGATTGGGTGCTTGATGGGAGGAATTGTGAAAGTGGCTCCATAGGAAAATGGCACTTAAGGAATCCAAAGTTTCAAAGTAGTGCAGGATTGGAGGGAGTTCCAGTCATGGGGTAAAGCCTATGCAGTTCTACCCCCATCATATCTTTTGCTTCTGTCCCTTCTATATTACAACTGACTTAAATTATGAGCTTCTTGAGGGCAGGGATTGTCCTTTGCCTCTTTTTGTATCCTTGATGCTTAGCACAGTGCCTGCCACTTAACTGTAGGCACTTAATAAATGACTATGGGCAGCTAGGTGGTACAGTGGATAGAGCACAAAGCTTGGATTCAGGAAGGTTCATCTTCATGAGTTCAAATCTGATCTCAAACACTTACTAGCTGTGTGACGCTGGAATTAAGCCTGTTTGCTTCAGTTTCCTCATATTTAAAATGAGCTAGAGAAGGAAATGGAAAACCTGTCCAATATCTTTGCCAAGAAACCCCAAATGGGGTCATGAGGAATGAGACACAATTGAAAGGACTAAATAAGAACAAAATAAATGTTTATTGATTTACTTCCCTAACATATTTTGTAGATGAAACACCATCATAACCTATTAAAATGTCTTTGTGCCTTCATTCCCCTGGTATTGCAGCCCCTTCACGATCTGATTCCTGCTTACGTAGTATTGTAACACAGTGCTTCCCTTCACACACTGTGCTATTCAGTCAAATTATACTACCGGCTACACTTCCTACACAGCTTTCCATCTCCCATGACTTTGCATAGGCTGTTTCTTGTATGTGGAAGGCATTGTCTTATCATCTGCACCTCTTGCTATCCCCTAACTTTCTTCAAAACTCAACTCAAGTGCTGACCATCTCCTCCTCGGCTCCTACAACCCTGAAATTACTTTATACTGACTATTTGTATTTGCTTATATGGGTACAGTCTGCCATGATAGGATGCATATTATATAGAGCAGGACTGCTTTGTTTTTATCTTTGGATCTTTAGCATCAAGCACAGTCCCTGACACCTAATAGGAACTTAATAAATGCATGTTAGTTTCTTGATTGAAGAAGGATCTCTTCTATAACATCCCTAACAAATAGTCACCTTGTCTTTGCTAAAAGAACTCTAGTAAAGGGTAATCCATCACCCCCTAGGTTATCTCATTCCACTTTTGGATAGGTCTCATTGTTAGGAAGTTTTTCCTCAAATTGAGCTTCATTGTTCTTGTTTCCATCCAGGGGCTAAATGTAAATAAGCCTAATAAATCTAATCCCTCTTCTATAATTTACTGACTGGTTGGAGCTGGGGCAAAGCTGGGTGGATACTTGTCAGGGGCTTTGTATTCTGAGTTCTTAGTAGGTAGGTGAATACAAATACCTTCATACTACCCAGAAAAACAACACAGAAAGTATGCTTTGTGGTAGTGGTTCCTTACTATTATCTTTCCATATGGACAGCATACAACCTTGCAATTATTTTATGTAAAAAAAAAAAACAACAAACCACAACAAATAAAAAACACTATGGAATCCAGCAACTATATTATTTTCAGGATGCACAACAAAATGAGTTTTCACACACACACACACATGTGTATCTTATACATACCTGGCTATCTACATGTTATCTCCCCCATTAGAATATGTGTTCCTTGAAGGCAAGGACTATGGTGTAATTTTGTTTTGTTTTTGGTTTTTGTTCCTCTTTCTTTGTAGCACTTTCTTTAGCACTTAGCACAATGCCTGAAACTTAGTAAGTGCCTAATAAATGTTGACTGAGTGATTCTTCTGATACAGACTGACTATGTATAGGTAAGTCACTTACCCTTTCAATGCCCTAGATAACTCTCCAAGATTCTCTGTTTCAGAATAGGCATTGATGATCTGCATTGTTAGATGGTCTCCTCTCATTGGAAGCTTCCTATGCCTATGAAATCTGTTTCTTTGGTTCTTTCATGGATGTTAAGGATATAATCAAAATGATTAAAAATACTCCTGTCCTCAGGGAACTTATTGGAATATATAATATGTAAAAAGATCCTAGGCTCACTTTCCTAATTTGTAAAATGAATGGTTAGACTAAACAGACTCTCAAGTCCCTTCTTGCTCTAAACCTATGATCCCAGGACATAATTTCATCTAGTCCCTTCATTTTATAGTTGAGGAAACTGGGGCACAGAGACAAGTAAAAAGAAGGTAATCTGAAGAAGGGAAGAATACTAACAATTAGAGAGATCATGGAAGGCCTCTCATTGGAGATGGCCTCTGAACTGAGACTAGAAGGAAGCAAAGGATTCTAAGAGGTGGAGGTGAGGGAGGGGTACGTTTCAGGCATAGAAGGCAGCCTTGGCAAAGGCATGGATATGAGAGCTTGAATGTCAAATTAAAGGAACTGGGACAGCTAGGTGGCACAGTGGATAAAGCACCAGCCCTGGATTCAAAAGGACCTGAGTTCAAATCCAGCCTCAGACACTTGATACTTACTAGCTGTGTGACCCTGGGCAAGTCACTTAACCCCAATTGCCTCACCAAAAAAAAAAAATTAGGGGAACAGCAAGAGCCCAATTTGACTGAAACAGAGGATACATGAAGGGGACTAATGTGAAATAAGTATAGGAAGGTAGACTGAGGCTAAATTGTGAAGGATTTTAAATGTAATACAGAGAAATTTGCATTTTATTTTAAAGACAGCAAGAAGCCAATGAAGAGTTTTGAACAGAAGTGTGACATGGTTAGAGAACTGCTTTGGGAAGATTATTTTGGCATCTATATGGCAGGTGAATTGGAGAAGGGGAAAAAATACAATCGAGTAGACAAATTAGCCGGCTATCATAATAGCCTAGGTGAGAGGGTGTGAATTAAGGTGGTGGCCATGTGAGTGAAGACAAGGGGTCAGTCAGTTAATGAGCATCTGTTAAGCGATTATCATGTTCCAAGGGTCGTTCTAAGTGCTAGAAATATAAATGTAACATCCCCTTTGTGGCCCATTCACCTATTTCCTCTCTCCCTGGTAGGCTGGATTCCCAGAATAACGACTAATACTACTTCCAGGGCTCTAAGGGGTAACCCTGCAGAGGACTGCGCTTCTAACATTCGCTCATGAACCCTTAAAGGTGTACTTTCTGTTAATAATCAGACTGTAGATTCAGTTTTTACCAAAGACATTTGTTCAAAGAGCATTGCTAGGAAAATAGTTAAAAAGCATTTCTTCCCAACATCAGTGGTGAATTCTTTCCCAAATTTGTAGAGAGACAATGGGGTAAAGAGTGGGAACACACTTAAAATAAAATGTTAATTGGGTACCCTAAATTCTAAGGTTGTCTGTCACCTCCCTGTAGGAAACAGGAGAAGGATAGCCTCTTCTCTCCTTTTTGAGAATCTTTGCTCCCTTCCTGGCTATGTTCTGCCTGCCTTCCCCAAGTATCAATTACCAGTTAATATCTCATCAAGAGGATTTAACCCATTAACATCGATTAGCTTTTACAAAAGGATATTTACTGAGGAGGTGTAGCAAAAATGGAAATTCAAACTAAAAACATACTCTCTCAATTCCTGTAAAGAGTAGACTCAAAATAGTTACTACAAAATATCTCACACACACACACACACACACACACACACCTTCATGTCTGGATATGGCACAGCTAATGGACAATTCTCTAACTTGTTTGTAGGATACATTGTCTTAGCTACTGGGTCAGTACAATACTGGGCTCATCAAGCAGGTCACCCTCCAGGGCTAGTTCTTCATTAGACTTGGCTATTGCTCCTTCCAGCAGTCTCTGTTACTGACTCTCATTGCTGGACCTCTGATAGCTCTTCCAATCTTTCAAAGCTCACAAGGTCATAACCTAGTCTGTCCCATCTCCAATATTCATTCACCTTAGACAGGGAAAGAATAATGACAGAAACAAAAGAAGTAGCAGCAGGATGTCCTCATGACCTTGTGAAGATGAAAGCAGCCAGCAGCAGCACCACCCTGCCCCCACCAGTCCAGGTCCTTGCAGTCCTTCTTGCCTTGCTCAACAACTGGAAATAGGAGAGAGAGAGTTTGTCAAATCAAGTCTTTTGTATGAACACTGAGGTCCAATTCAGCATCCAATTAAAAGCTTTTTCATCACCAGTAAGTAAATGAGAAACAGAGAGTATTTCTGAAGCAGGGAGGGAAAGGGTCTCCCCATCATACATTTCTAGTAACAATCTCACCAAGCCTCCACATGGATATGTCAGTAGAGAAGACTGCATGTTCTAAGGTATGGGCCTTTCTTGACCAATCCCTCTCCTTACCCCTATTATATAAAGCAAAGCAAAAGTAGTCTCTGCCTTCAAGGAGCTCACACTATATACAAGAGTTAATGTAGAGCTAGGATGAACAAGACTTGGCAAGGAACCAGATATGGGGAATAAGGCAGAGCCAAACTCTGTTCTTCCTCAGCCCTCCTCACCTACTCCCAAACTAGCTGTTCACTCAATATAGACAGCTCATGGAATTGTTTTGTCATCCCTTTTCTTTCCTTTTCCTTACTATCACTCTTATTCTCTCCAGGCTCTCTACCATCTTAGATCTTGGACTAGCTATTGTCCTCCCACAATGGAAAAGACCTTGCCTTCTCTATTTAGGCAGATCCAGTTCTTTCTTATCTATTTACTTATTTCAACATTTACTTAACATTTTTTAAAAATGCCTAAAATCTCTTCCTTTTTATCCTGTGCCTTTCCCCACTCATTGAGAAGGCAGGCAATATGATCTCAATTATGCATGTGAATTGTGATCCATTCCTTGGATTAGCCTTTATGAGTTCCAAGTTAAATTGGAAATATCCCTTATAGGGTTAAAAACTTAAACCTGTTAAGAATTCCTTGTATCTCAGGTACCCAGAATCAAGCTTTATCAGCATCAATAATCTTGATGGGTTTGCTCAGCTTTATGGTAGAAAATAGCCCCACAATGGACAGACTACTTCAGACTACCAAAAAAACAATTAGCCACTTTCAGGGGTATGGTTTTCCAATTAGAGTGTAAGGTCCTTCTAAATGGAAAGAGGTATAGATACATACCTCTTTGGAAGCAAAGAACATCAAAGGTACATTTTGCCTCTTTCACGTTTTTCTCAAAGACTGGGCCCATTTAAACTGTCATGGCCCCCAACAAAACTAGCAAGAGTTTTTCATTTGGATACAATCTCTATATAAGGAGATAGTATCACCTTCACCTCCTTTCTCTTCCTTAATAGGAAGACTGATGTCTCATGTAAGATCATATCACCAAAGCCTAGTGACATACATATCTTTAAAAAGTCTTAGTGTAGTGTTGAGTTATTCCAGTTTAAGCTATTCTAGCTTAAAACTGCACTAAGCCTTTTGGGACATCCCATACACACCCCTAATCATAGCTCCTAAGAATTCTTCTGGAACTGGGCTGTACTTTTCCACTTGATCTGGATGGTAGTATGACGTTAAATGGCACTTCATTATGATCTACTGGCTTGATGTTAGTCATGGTACATTCTAGGGAAATCTGAAGAAAGTCGAGATAACAATGTCAGTCCAAAGGCAAGGAAACCATGGCAGAAGCATAAATAATCCTGGGTCTCTTCAGGAGTTATTTATCTACATAGGCTGCTGCATTTCATTTCTTGACATCTGTTTCACAGTCTTTTACATAAGATATAATTTTATCCATTAATTTTGAGAGAAGTTGTTTTTGAAAAGGATAAAATAGATTGATTGTCTGAATATGAGTTAGGAGACCTCTTTCATCCTGACTTTGCTACTGACTCACAATGTTAATCCAAGCAAGTCACTTAACCTTTCATTATTTTTCTTTCATCATAACCCTTTGGGAATCCTCTTTGCCAAATCATAGCTTGCTCATCCACAAAAATCTCCATCTTCCATCAAAATGATTCTCACTATAGCTTCTTATCTTTTAAAGTCCATTTTTTGCCCTCATTATCTTCTCCTGCTCAGATATTTATCAAATTATCTTGTCCCCTTTCTGATGTTTCTGCTTTATGACTTCAATTTCCCCTTTCCTTGTTTTTTTTTTCATTTTCTATATATAGTTTCTCTGTTCTTTACAACTTCAGGGTGCTTCCCCCCACCTCATTTCAGCTAGGCTATTACTCAGTATAGTGTCTTATGTCTTTGAATGTGACCCATTCTGTTGAGATTTCAGACATATAGTACTGTAATTATATCTCAACTAATTTCTACATTTTCCTACCTACAATTTGAAGGGGGCAATTTATGTTCCACCTTTGACCTTGTTCTCTAAGTCTAAGCCAGATAATAAATAGTACAGGAATGCTTGCCACATCTTGTCACCCTCAGAAACCATTAAGACTGAAACTTCAGTGACAGGAATAGGTAACAAATATTTTAGTGAGCATGATTATAAAGCTAAAAATTATAACTGCAAAAGAGGTTAAGAATTAATCTGAGTTCATGTTGTTCCCATCTGACTTAGACTTGCCCATAATAGAATTTCTACTTTGTTCTCTCCTTTCTTCCATCCTGATGTAAACTACATCTGAACCATAAGTTTCATTTCACAGACTGATTTGAAGGGGAAAAAAAGTTAAATTCAGTCCAACAAATAAATTTGAAGGAAGATAGCTGAGAACTGGTTGTTTTACTGACAGATTTATAACTACGAGAAATCTTAGAAGTCCTTCAGTCATTTTGCATCTTAGGAAACCAAGAAATGAATGTGGTGGCTTATCTAAGGTCACATAAGTAATAAGGTGGAATTTGAACCCAGGTCCTCCAACTTCATATTTAGCATTGTTCCTACTGTACCACTTTTCACCCAGTTATATTACTTGGCAATGTGGTACTGTGGAAAGACTATTTGCTGTGGAGTGAAAGGGTCTGGATTCAAATCCTGCCTCTGATGCCCACTACCTTTTATGACCTTGAGCCTCCATTTCCTCCTCATCAGAAAACTGAAGAGGTCTGTATTAAATGCTTCCAGTTCCAGATCTATGATCCTGTGTTTACAACTATTCATTATTTATGGTTTAAAATTGATCCTATGCAATGCCCATGAAATGAACAGAACCAGGAGAACATTGTACCTATCAACAACAATACTGTACAGTGATCAACTATAAATGACTTAGCTCTTCTTAGCAATACAATGATCCAAGACAATTCCAAAGAACTCACAAGGAAAAATGCTATCCACCTTCAGAGAAAGAACTGATGGAGTCTGAATGCAGAATAAAGAATACTATTTTTACCTTCTTTATTTTTTGTGTGTTTTTTTCTTTTGGTCTGTTTCTTCTTTTATGACATGACTAATATGGAAATATTTTTACATAATTGTACATATATAACATATCAACTTTAAACAATAACCTTATTATATATTTAAAAGGAATAGCAAGTTGTACAAAATAGACTGGCAGTTTTGTATGCAATCATTTTTAAATTATACTGTTATAGAAATCCTTGTTTTATTCCATAAATTTAAAAATAAAATAAATAAAAATTTATATATACATGTGTATCTATCTATACATATCTATCTATATCTATATCTATATCTATATCTATATCTATACCTATATATTGCTTACATGTTGGGAGAGAGGAGAGGATGGAGAAAGAAAATTTGGAATTTAAAATTTTTTTAAATGAATGTTAAAGGAGATCCTGAGACCAAGTGTAGTGGAGCAGGCAAACACCAATGCCAGGCCCCTCCATGTGCCTCAGCATAGCCAGGGGAATGGATAGACTCTAGCTCAGAAAACTGCCACATGCTTCAGTGTAGCCCCAGGGAAATGCAGCCACACCCCACCAGTCTCAGCACACACCAGACACCAGCACTAGGACTACAAGCTCAGCACCAAGTAAGCTGCCAGATCCCTATGGCTTCCAGCAGTGCTAGCCACTCCCCACAACACCCAACCTTCTCAGCTCAGCACCAGACATTAGGGTCCCCCATGGGCCTCAGAAGTGACATCAGCATGGCACCAAGTAAACAGCCAGGGCTTATGGCCCCTGGCACATGAATCCTGAAATCATGTCACTTCCATCTCTGGAGATGAGCTCAGATTTAAAAGAAAGAAAAAAGGCCAAAAAAAAAAAAATGAGCAAAACAACAACAACAACAACAAAAGAATCTGACCATAAAAAGTTATTATGGTGATGGGAAAGATCAAGACACAAACTCAGAAGAGGACAACAATCTCAAAACACCTAGGGGCAGAACCCTGAGGAAAAATGGGAAGCCCAGAAAGAACTCATGAAAGAGCTCAAAAAGGAACTTAAAAATCATATCAGAAAAAAAAATCATATCTGAGACATAGAAGAAAAATTAGGGAAGGAAATGAGAGTGATGAAAGAGAATTATGAAAAAGAGTCAACAGCTTGGAAAAAGAAAACAATTGCTTAAAAAGTAGAATTGGCCAAATACCTCACTGAAAAAAACAACCTGGAAAATAGATCCAGGAGAGACAGTATCAGAATCACTGGACTACCTGAAAGCCATATCAAAAGGATGATCTAGAAAGCATCTTTCAAGAAGTTATCAGGGCAGCTAGGTGGCACAGTGGGCCAGTTAGGTGGGACAGTGGATAAAGCACCAGCTCTGGATTCAGGAGTACCTGAATTCAAATCCAGCCTCAGATACTTGACACTTACTAGCTGTGTTACCCTGGACAAGTCACTTAACCCCAATTGCCTTACCAAAAAAAAGAAAAAGAAAAGAAATTATCAAGGAAAACTGTCCTGATATCCTAGAACCATAAGACCAAATAGGAATTGAAAGAATCCATTGATCACGTCAAGAAAGAGGTCCCAAAATGAAAACTCCAAAGAACATTATAGCCAAATTTCAGAAATATCAGGCCAAGGAAAAAATATTGCAAGGGGCCAGAGAGAAACAATTCAGCTATCAGGAAGACACAATCAAGATTACACAGAATTGAGCAGCTGTAACATTAAAGGATCAGAGGTCATGGAACATGATATTCTGGAAGGCAAAGGAGCTAGAACTACAACCAAGAATCACCTACCTGGCAAAATTAAGCATAATACTTCAAGGGGAAAATGATCATTCAATAAAATAAAAAGATTTTAAGCATTCATAAGAAGACCAGAATTGAACAAAACATTTTGATCTCCAATATCAAGACCAAAGAGAAGCCTAAAAAGATAAAACAGTATAAGAAAAAAACACAAAGGATTCGATGGACCTGAAATGTTTACATCCCTACATGGGAAAGATGATACTTGTAATTCCTTAAAATTGTACCACTAATAATATACAAAGGAAGGATTTATAGAGAGGGTACAGGTATAAGGTGAATTTGAGGGAATGTCATGAAAAATCACTAAGGGATGAGAAAGAGGAGTACACTGGATGCAAAAAAGAAAGGAGAGGTATAATGGGGCAAATTATTTCACATGAAGAGGCACAAAAAACCTCTTACAATGGAGAGGAAGATGGGTGAGTGGGCAATGGGCATCACTTGAAACTTACTTTCATCAGTATTAGCTTAAAGAGGGAATAATATACACAATCAGTTGAATATAGAAATCTATCTTACCTGACAGGAAAGTAGGAGGGAAGGAGATTAAGTAAAGGGGTGGGGTGGGGTGGAGAGACTGACAGAAGAGAGGGCATACCAGGGAGGCAGTAGACAGAAGCAAAACATTGTCAAGGAGGGAAAGGTTGGAGTTAGGAGAGACCTGAGGCAGGCAGACCCACCAGCAGGCTATTGCAATTGTACAGGCAGGAGGTTATGAGGCCCTGCACAGAGTGGTGGCAATATTAGAGGAGAGAAGGGAGTATATTCCAAAAATATTAAACATGAAATTAATATGTCTTGGTAACAGATTGGATGGCAACAATAAAGAGTTGAGGATGACACTAAGTTGAGATTCTGAGGGCCTGGAAGGATGGTGGTTGCCCTGTATAGGAGGGGGCTTAGGAAGAAAGATTATGAGTTGAATTTTGGACATGTTTAGTTTAAAATGTTTACTGGATATCTATTTCAAGATGTCTGAAAGATAGTTGGAAATGAAAGATAAGAGGGCAAGATAGATAGGTTTGAGAATCATCTGCATAGAGATAGTATCCATGGGAACTAACGAGATCACCAAGTGAAGTAGCCTATAGGGAGAAGAGAAGAGAACCCAGGAAAGAATCTTGTGGGACACAAGTTAGAAAACATGATCTGGATGGAGATCCAGTGAAGGAGATTCTAAGAAAGTGTGGTCAGATATGTAGTAAGAGAACCAGGAGAAAGCTAGAGAGAAGAAAGTGTCACGAAGGAGAGAGTGATGAACAGTGTCAAAGGCAACAAAGAGGCTGGGGAAAATGAAGGGTCAATGGATTTGGCAATTAAGAGATCATCAAGAAAGCAGTTTCAATGTAATAATGATTGTAAGTGGTTAAAAAGAGAGTGGGAGAGGAAATAGAGGCACTTATCATAGACAGCTTTTTCATTCCTGCCTAGGACATGTATTGGCTGTGTGATGCTGGGCAAGGCATTTAATTTCCCAATTCCCCCAAGCAACTCTGTAAGATTACACATTGCAAAGAAGGTGCTGGCTTGCTTTGGTAGAGGAAGTTACTCTCCTGGAATTCCCCATATATGTGAAATCACAGGTCCTATCTCAAACCCCTGCTCCCAACATCATATCAGTAATGCACACCCTCATTTATCTTAGCAGGTTTCTAAGGATGGCAGATTGTAAATGCACAAAAAGACAACCTTGCTCCTCGAGCTAGAAGGGACCATAGAGTGAAGCCATTTAACTGCTTCATTTTAGAGTTAAGGAAACTGAGGAGACCAAGGGAGATTAAAAGATATCTTTAAGCTCTCACAAATTGTAGCCATCACAGGTAGAATTTGGACCTAGAGTCTCTGAATTTTGTTCAGTCATTTTTCAGTCATGTCTGACTCTTCATGACCCAATTTGGGATTTTCTTGGCAGAGATACTAGAGTAGTTTGCCATTTCCCTCTCCAGCTCACTTTACAGATGAGGAAACTGAGATAAAAAAGGTTTCCACTTGTCCAGGGTCACACAGCTAGTAAGTGAAGCTGGATTTGAACCTATCAAGATGCATCTTCCTGATTCCAAGCCCAGTTTTCCTCTTAGTTATATTGTCTGTGAGCCTGGAGCAAAAGGGATGGTCTTGGCAGAGGTTCATGGAGTTTTGATTCTGAAGCACTATAAGGCTGGGTTGAAACAAAATACTAGTTTCTTCACTATCCTCAATTGCCCTTCTCTTACTTCTCCTCCCCAACTAAGTCTCCCATCCCTCACAGCATAATTCTCTTTTCCCTGGCAGTCAGTTGAGGAAGGTGGAGAAGGTCTAACTAACTGGGAGGCTGATAGGGTAAACTCTAGGGTAAGAGACGCAAGATCATAGACTTGTTATGGAGTAGAATTGCCCAGGGAATGAAGATAGCTAGCACTGTACCCTTTCCCCTAGATTAAATACTGATCAATTATTTTTTTAATAATTTGGAAATAAAGCTGGTATACCCAGTGGTATAGGTGGACTTAGAATAAGAAAGACCTAGGTTCAAATACCACTTCTGACATTTAGTAGCTGTAGGACTATGGACAAGTCACCTAACCTCTCTGAGCTGTAATTTCAACATCTGAAAAATGGAAATAATATACCTATAAACACCTCAGAAAGTTGTTGTGAGGCTCAAATGAAAAAGTTCAAAACACTATATAAATCCCATTATTATTAAATGAGTGGGGGGGGAGGGAGGAAAGATCAAGCAGTGGAAACCATGCTTTCTGAGATAGATAGGAATGAAAGAATGTAAGAATTTTTAAGAGAATATGTTAGAATGGGACAACAAATTTAGTTAATAATCTACCACTGTGGCCTTCATGTCTTGAGTTTTGTCCTATGGAATTACTTGTTAGCTTTGATAGAATAGTGTTTCAGTGAGTTAAACCAATCTAGAATGTTGGGAATGAGATGGATTTACATTGTAAGTGAATTGGATTAATGTTAATTTTATAACATCCAGCAACCCCAGCCAGAGTTCATGTAGCTAATATATGAAAGACACAGTACATAATTAAAATTACTCATCAGTTCAAACACTTAACAGATAGCTCAATAGTTTAGTTTTTAATAAGAAAGATAGGCCTGGATAAAGGGAAGATTAATGAACAGAAAGAAAACAGAGATGGCATATCTCTGAAAAAGTCTGAGCAATTATATTTAGTCTTCTAGATCATTTGATTTGGGGGTCTTAAAATTTTCTTCCAGGGCAAGAAAGAGTGACTGAAAATAATGTTTTTAATCTCTCTTTCAGGGATTCTTCTTAAAGCTTGTGTGTGTGTGTGTGTGTGTGTGTGTGTGTGTGTGTGTATGCATATACGCTTTTGTATTTGGCAAAATATATTTTTTAAATTTCCCCCAAATTAATCTTCAGTGAGAAAAAGAGTGAAACAAGTGGGAGAAGAAGTGGACTTTCCCCCTCATTCCTTGACATCCTTGGATGTCAGTTGAGTAAGTAGAAGAACTTCTGATAAATAGAAGGCTTCCTGATAAACAAAGCTGGGCTGAGTTGAAAATTTGTGGCAGAGAGCTGGACCCTCGTCATACCCACGCACTTTGTCACTGAGATAGGGTAACCCATGGTAACTGAGCTCAGCTCAGTTAAGGGACAGAGTGCCTCCCCTCCTCATTCCTCTATAAAAGAGACCTGTCAAAGAAACCCTACCAGTTCCAAGCAACCAGCTCAGACAGAGGTGAAGGAAAAACTGAGCCCGGACCTCGTGAGAAGAGTGGCAGCCTCCAAGGTTCAGAATGTCGCCTGCCTTCAAACTTCAGTGTCACTTCATTCTGATCTTTCTGGGAGCTCTCAGGGGAGAGACCAGATACCTGGAGGTGAGTGAATATTACAGCCAAATCTTCACACCTTTCCTTCAACTTTTAGCCTCAGGTAACTTGCCCCTCTTTTGCATTTCCTTTTTCTGTCTCCGTAAAGGTCAGTTTGCTTTTTCTTCCTCTGAGACCTCAGAAAGTACATGGGAGAATCCCCTGTGGCCATTCTTATCTATTGGATTTCCCTAGACTGTTTTCTTGCCTCCCTGGCCCCCATGAGCATGCTCTCTTCTAGGAGGCTCAGGAGGTTCTGACTGGGTCTCGGAGGGTCGGGAGGTTGCTTATGGGACATCAGAAGATGTCACTTGCTATTACCCCTCGCTTCCCTCCCTCCACCCTGTCTATGCTGTCCTGCAAAGAGGACCTTCCAGATACTCGTTTCTCTTCTCTCAACCCCTGAACTTTCCCCCGGTGGGCCAGGAGTGTGTTCTGCACGTCTCTCTCTTCTTTTCCAGCTGCGGGAGGTTGCGGAAGCCGACCCTTTCTTGTTGTTCAGCACCGACCTAAAGCGGGAGCTGTCCGAAGAACAGCTCTATCACCGCACGCTGAGTGAGTACCCAGTTTCAAACTGTCCTGGGCGTATGGAAAGTTGAAGCTGTGTCTGTGCTGGGGGCAGACGGAACGATCTTGCGAAGTCAGATAAAAATTAAAAAAAACCCACCAAAAAAAGTGGGAGGGATAGAGCCAGGAGCTATGTGGCTCTCCTGGGTTTTTGATACAGCCTAGGAGGGGATGCTTCCTGGAGTCTGGGTCAGAGAAGAGCAGGACCAGTGGGTTGGGAATGAGGGAAACCAGGAATGCGCCCCTGTTGGGAGCTGGGAGCTCTGTGCAGGAAGGAGAGTGGGAACTCGGGAGAGGTCGTGAGGAAGGGGGCTGGCTGAAGGAAGGAGTCTCCAGCTCAGATCACAGCCGTGGGACCATTGCCACCCCGACTACTGCCCGACGCCCCCCACCCTTCCGCCCCTTTCAGGATGCATAGACATGCTGAGCATCGAGGGCCAGTTCACCTTCACCGCTGAGCAGCCCCAGCTGCACTGCGCTGCCTTCTTCATCGGGGAACCGGAGGAGGTCATCTCCATCCAATACGACCTGGTCAACATTAACTGCCAAGGCGGAGACTTTCTGAAGGTGAGGGTGAGGGCCCTGTACCCAGCGCCTGCCTCGCCCACCCCTGAGCTACTACCGATCGAGGGGGGAGGGCGTGGGGAGGGGAAATGCTCATCACGGAGAATGGGGCTGGATGAGTGGCAGGGGGGCAGGGGGGACACAAGGCGTCTGGGAGCAGTCAAGTACCCTGCAGCTTCTGTCCTGATTCCTTGGTCCTCACCTCCAGAGAGCTTTCCGTCCTTCCCTCATGTCCGTTTCAATACACAGCCTCTAGTTTCTTGACCTTTGGCACTGTCTGTCCCAGTACACTGCGTGCGCACAGTCCCCGGCAACAAAGCCTGACGTTCCCCAGGAGTGTGTGTGTCTTTGGGGTGGGACAGAAATAGAGGAGTATTCCTAGATTAGCAGCTCAATGACTGTGAGTTAAGCGCTCAGGAAGACCCAAGTGCCTTTCCTGGGAAGAGTGGGGCTCATAGGGATCACAGATTTAAAGCTGCAAGAGATTTAGTGCAACCCCGTTTGTTTCTAGGCTAGGAAACTGAGGTCCAGAGAGTTTGTGACTTGAGTAAGGTAGCATAAGCAGTAAGAATCAGAATTTGAATCCAGGTTCTCTGATTCCAAATCCTTCATCTGCACATTTCTTTCCTTTATCTAGTAGTGCTGGGACAAAGTCTCTCCTCCCTGAAACTGGTCAGGGAAAGGTGACAACATTAGTAAGTATTATTGGCACCTTGGCAGGAATCTGAGGAAAGGGATGAACCTGGCAAGAGAGAATCCCTCCTGGGCCCATCAAATATTGGGGGAAATATTCTTAACGGGTTAGCTGAAAATGGATGACTTCTATCCAATTATAATAATTATGATTGAAACATTGAAAGTGGAAATGTTTTGGCATCTGTCAAAAAACAATAGAATTGCCTTCTTTGGTGCTATAACATTCAGTGAAGGGTATTTGCTCAGAGTTGAGCCAGAAGCCTGTCGTGACTTGGATCTCTTCCCTACCTACCACCAAGAAAATTAATAAGGGAAAGAAATGTGTCTAAAATATTAAAGAATGATTGTATTTGTTGAAAATTTCCTATTGATGATTCCTATCTCTGACCTCCACTGATATTTTCCTCTAGTGCCTCCTCATGGCCTGGTAATGAATCTGAGCTCTCAAAATTTGTGGCCTTTGAGTTCCACTTCTAAAAGACTCTATCCTGATGGAAAGGCTTCTAGTACAGACCTGGAAATGTGCAGCTGTCAACCTGGCTAAATGCAGAGAGTTTGGGTCTGTTTGTTTGTTTTTTAAGACCTCAGAAACTCATGTCTGCTAAGGCATTAGAGGAGGGAAGGTGATCTTCTGTCTCCTCTGCAATTAAATCTTAGATCTTGGAAGTAAAAGGGATTTCTAAATGCATGTGAAAAACAATATATATAACCATTTAGGAGCAAAGTTATTACTCCCCAAATTCACAACTTTTCACTAAGTATCCAAATTTCAACAAAAGATGACTAGTGGAAAGAAATAAATGTGATTATTCAATTTTGAATTTCAATAGCAAAAGCTAAGTATTATCTGTAGTTTCACTTATCCTTGTGGTAACAATTATGAAGTGTGTGAGTGTGTGTGTGTGTGTGTGTGTAGATTAAGGGAAGTGATTATAAGGAAGGAAATCAAGCCAAAGTGTATTTAAAAGAAATTGCAAGGAAGCTGGATGGTAGGAGATGATGGGGAATATAAAATTATCAATTATCTGAAGGTTACCTTTAAGATCAAAGATATGTTCTGGGAAAAGACATATTCTTTCTTTTTCTCTTCTTCCATTCCTTCCTTCTTGGTTTTTCCCCCCATTACAAAACAAACAAACATCTATGGTTTGAGGTACTGATGGATGGTATGGAACCAGTCAACCAATAAACTTTCCATTTTTACATTACTGAAGGTGTTTGATGGTTGGATTCTTAAAGGGGAGAAATTTCCCAGTTCCCAGGATCATCCTCTTCCTATGTCTGACCGGTACATAGATTTCTGCGAAAGTGGCAATATCAGAAGTTTTAGCTCATCACAAAATGTGGCTATGATCTTCTTCCGGATTCATGAGCCAGGCAATGGATTTACAATAACCATAAAGAAAAACCCTAACCTCTTCCGTAAGTGCTTTCTATATTTTTTTCAGTGAATAATCAGCTCTTTTGGTAAAAACCAAAACAAAACAAAACCTATGCTCCAAAGACTTGTCTGACTGAGAATACTCAGGAAGCATGAACAGTGGAATGATCTGGTGTTTTCTTGGAAACCCTTTTTATAAACAAATAAATCTGGAAATTTACTAATAGGGCTTTGCTAATAAGGAAAACTAAGTCATACTTTGTAATTTGTGTGCCTAACCTAGGGAAATTACAAATAACTTTATGTTCCTTTTGCTAGAATTAAATTTCTTAAGAATTTCTTATTAATACAATAGACCTAATGAAAAAAAAGTTAGTCCTAAGTCATTCTACTTGTCTAGGATAAGCTTGACAGAAATTGCCTGCCCCATCTGTTACTGGGATGATTTTTTCCCCTCAGAATTGAAGAACAGTATCTTGTATAAAAGTATTTCATTCTTTTGGTTTTGGTTTTCTTAACATTAACAATGCAAGTTATTATAATGCTTATTGTAGCCAATGGCATTCTGCTACCCAGAATGGCTGGGGATTGGGATGTTCTCCTTAACTACATTTTCTGATTAAGTGAGGAGCATTCAAATCACTCAAACAGCAGGTCAGTTCAATGAGATTGACTCATTTATTCCATGATGCTTCCCTAATAATGATAAGCTCCATGGGATATAGGGACCAAACTCTTATTAGTTTTCTAATTGATTAGTTATTTGATGCTTTTTTAAAAAAGGCAATATTTAATCAAAATTATCTCTAATGGTTAAAAGCAATATAAATTTAAGGGGGAATGAAATGTTTCTAGAAAGCTAACACAAGTAGAAAGCAGGAAGCTTCAGTAATCACTGAAAAAATGATGGATGGTCAAAAATAAAGTTTGATTTGAAATATAGGAAGCTGTAGGTTGTTCTAGAAAACAGTGAGGCAATTAGAAAACATTTGATAATGTTTTTCATAATGAGAACTGGGTTGTCTCTGCATCTAGGCTGAGAGGTTAAAAAAATGTTTCAGAAATCCCTGAGAAATGAGAGCCAAGTGGATTAAGAGAAATAGTGGAGGAGCCTTCTGTTCTAGTCCCAAGTCTAGCCATTACTGCATATCCTTGGACAAATCACTTAATCTCCATAGAGCTCAATTTCCTTAAATGAAAAACAGGGGTTTGGCTTAGATGATCTCTAAGGTTCTTTCCAGATGTAGCCATCTGGAATAGGAAACTTTTCCTAACCTTTAGCCCCACTCTTTACTGCAGGATAGATTTTATTGTCCAAGTCTTTAGGTGGTAGGGTTCCTACCTATGTCTAGCCCACTCTGTGACTCCTGAATGCAAATGTAAACATTTAGTAGGACTTTAGAACATTTTTTCCTTTGGTCTGAAGATGTTGCATAGGTAAATATATGTCAAGTGCTTTGTAAACCTAAAGTATTTCATACACGTCAGTTGTTGTTGCTGTTGTTGTTATTAGGTTGTTAATATTATTCAGATCTTCAGCCTTCCTTCTTGAGATAATATGTTCACCACAGTGTTGGTATTTTGAGAATACTGATTGTATAGATGATTGGATTCTCAAAGGGGCCAAATTCTCCACTGCCAATCGTCTTCTTCCTATCTCTGTGGGAACTGTACCATTCATATAACTATTTGTACAGATGGGTGCCTAGGATTGATTGGCATAAGAAACTCCCCAGTAGGAAATTCCCTCAACCAATGTAGTTCTCCACTTTCTCTGTAATTTATAGTCTCAGAGAGTTCTCTAGAGCATTGAAAGGTCAGGTATCTTGGGTCATAAAACCATCAGCTTTCAAGATGTGGAACCCAAAGCCAGGTCTTTATAACTTAGACGATGATATTTCTCCTAAAGTTATTTATACAACTAATTTTCGTGTAATAGCAGATTTTTCTAAAAGCATTTTTATAATTTCTACTTTATTTTTTATATTACTTTACATAATTTATAATTTCTACCTTTTTACAGAAGTGAGTCACTAAAACTCTGCCTTATTTGAATTTGGGTTGAACAAGATGCCTTACCTAGGAAAGGAAAGACTTTAGAATGTAAAAAAAATGAATATCAAAAGAAAGAAATATTTTTAAAGAAGGAAATACCTCATCTATCAATCAATCAAGCAATAAATATTTATTAATGACCTGCTCTGTGCCAGATACTCAGCTAAGCACTGAGGATGCAAAATGAAGCAAAAGACAGTCTCTCCCCTCAAGGAGCTCACAATCTAAAATGGGGGCATGATAATTTCCATTCTTAAGGAGTAGTTTTCGACACCAAAGGGCCTTCCTAGTACATCTACAGCTTTTTGAAACACTAAGATATTAAATGTTGTTGTTGTTCAGTCATTTCAATCGTGTCTGACTCCTCTTGACCCCCTTTGGGGTTTTCTTGACAAAGATACTGGAGTGGTTTGACATTTCCTTCTCCAGCTCATTTTACAAATTAGGAAACTGAGGCAAACAGGGTTAAGTAATTTGCCCAGGGTCACACAACTAGTAAGCATATGATACCAGATTTGAACTTGGGTCTTCCTGGCTTCAGGTCTGGTACTCTATCCATTGCACCACTTTTACAGATTGGGGATAGTCCATGAGGACTTCCTACCTAAAACAGGGTTCATAACTCTTCCATAAATGAATTATCTATGTCTAGCCCACTTTGTGACTCCTGAGTGCAAATGTAAACATTTAATAGGACTTTAGAACATTTTTTCTTTGGTCTGAAGATTTTGTTTATAACTAATAACACTGGGCTTGTCTCTTATCTGTTCTAAACAGCCTGCAATGTTATCTCTCAGACCCCCAATGGAAGGTTTACCATGGTGATTCCTCATCAGCACAGAAACTGCAGTTTCTCTATCATTTATCCAGTGGTTATAAAAATATCAGATCTCATATTGGGGCACTTAAATAGCCTTCAGTTAAAGGTGAGTCATTTTACTGCTTACTAAATTGTTTCTTAAGGTTATACCTGTAACAGTGCCAGCAGGCTGATTGGACCTCGCTGTATCATTTGTACATTTTATCGTTGTGTTTATACCCATGTCTGTGTGTTTTCTCCTACACTGTTATTAAAATCACATTCATTTATCCTTGCTTCTTTTAACCACGCCTCTCTCCCACACCTCATCTTAAGCTTAGTCACCTACCCAGGTGTCCTCCTGATTATCTGAATAATTTTCATTGTGGAAGAAATGTTTCAAATGGGGGATGCTGGGCTGTGCCATTACCATCCAACTCCCTTGTGTTTGCCTCTTTCATGAAAAAGCTCCCTAGCTGAATCACAGCTCTGTGGTGAGTCATCTGCCCAGGTGTTTCTCTGATTATTTGAACATTTTTTGATATGCAAGAATGTCTCAGAATGACAAAATTGTGTTGTAGAAGAATGCAGCTGGTGTAGTACAAAATCTTATTTTGGCATTGAAAAGCATAGTAATGTGTTACTGAGATCATACAAATAGACTATTAAAATCTACTACACTTCCATCCCCGTGGCCCTTTTTCCCCTTAAAATCCACCTTAGACTTGACCTTGGCCAATTCTCACCTGACCACGCTCTTGTGGTTCTGCTCCCCCTGTCAGTAAAGTTAATAAAGTGTAAGCATTTGCTTGCATTAAAAACTCCCAGCAGCCCTGCCCATCCAGAGAGCTATGGAAAGAAAGTACCACCAAAATAAGGAACAGAGAAGGAAGAAATGTCTATTGAATTTATTTCAGGTCCACTACATGATTGTTATTAGTTTTATTCTGATTTGTTTTAGTTCTTGAATACTAGTCTATATGCTTAATTTTTGCCCCCTTTATTAAATTCAGTTGAAGAAACATTTATTAAAATTGTCTTCTATGTTCAAGGCCACACGCTGGGTACTGAGGATACACATTTTAAAAGTCTAAAAGTTCCTGATTACAACGACTTTACATTCTGCTTGGGGGTTAGGGGGTGAGGGTATAGATGTAATGCTAGAAACAGATAATTAGAGGAGGGAGAGAACACTAACAATTAAGGGAATTTGGGAAAACTTCCCATAGCAAATGACATCTGAGCTGAGCCTTGAAAGATGCTAAAGATTCTAAGAGGCTGAGATAAGGAGGGAGGATGCATGGGGGACAGCTTAGACAAGGGCATGCAGACCAGGCATGGAATGCTGGGAGTAAGGAATTTGCTTTTGGGCTGGAACATAGAACAGGTGAATGAGAATGTTCCGAAATAAATATAGAATATTACTAGATGGTGAAGGGTTTAAAATGTCAGGCTGGGTCCTATGTATTTTATCCATTACAGGGTTTTTTTAAGAGGGAAATAAATGCTTTACATTACCATATAGGGCAGGATTGTATACCACATGCATAATCTGGACTTTGTCCCTTATTTTTTAGTATCAAGAATCCCCAGTATTCTGGGGCACCAAAATTAAAGTGTTCTACCCTCCCAGGACTTTCTATGCTAGAGAATTTCTACAGAGGCATAAAATAAGATGCTAGAAACCAAGTGAAATCACTTCTCTCTTAATTTCCTTTATTTGTCATTAGAAAGAGTGATCTGGGAATAGAAAAGGAAGAACTCACTGTGGGTAGAATAGAGTCCTGAGTTCAAATACAGACTCCGGGAATTTACTATGTGACCCTAGGCAAAGCATTTAGCCGCTGCCTGCCTCAGTTTCTTCAACTATAAAATGGAGATAAATAAGAGCACTTACCTAACAAGATTGCTGTGAGACTCAAATGAGATAATCATTGTAAAGTGCTTAGTATCGTGCCTGGAACACAAGACTTAGTTAATAAATGTTTGTTTCCTTCCTCTTCCCTTTCTTCCATAAGTACCCCAGAGCTCCAAAGAGACTTCATGAAATCTTCACTTTGTCTTTAGTTTTTACTTAGCCTGAACTGGACTCCTGCTCTTACACCCTTCCTTCCTTCCCCAACTAAATGCCTCCATTCAATCCCCAACTTCAGAATACAACATATTAAACATGTATGTATGCTTAATTAGTGAATAATTAAACATTGGTTTATTTATTGTTATTTATTTATTTTAGAAATTAAACATTGATTTCTATATGTTTCTATAAATGGTATAACTTGACATTGTAGGCTACTAGGCAAGGTCTTCCTCTTTGTGTCCTGGGTGCCTAGCATAGTGACTTACAAGACAGATAAAATAGTTTCTTTTAAAATGCTTGTTGGAAGGGGCAGCTAGGTGACATAATGGATAAAGCACTGGCCCTGGATTCAGGAGGACCCAAGTTCAAATCCAACCTCATACATTTGGTACTTACTAGCTGTGTGACCCTGGGCAAGTCACTTAACCCTCATTGCCCCGCCCCCCCCAGCTTGTTGGATTGCAACATAGAGTAGTGACAGCACCCTTAGGTTTAGAGCAGGGGTTCTTAAACTTTTTCCACTTGTGACTCCTTTTTCCCTGAGAAATTTTTACATGACCCCAGTTATATAGGTATATAAAATAGGTATACATAACTTTACTGTTGCCAAATTTCTCACGACCCTCATATTCAGTTACATGACCCCATATGGGATCATGACTCACAGTTTAAGAAACTAGGGTTAGAGGACTCAGGGCATCTGAGTTTGAATCCAGGTTCTGTTGAATACTTCCTGTGGGACCTCGTGCAAATAATTTAACTTATTTTTCCCCCATGTATATAATTAATACATGTATTGAACTAAATGATGACTAAAATTACTTCTGGTTTTATATCCTGTGATCCCCTAAATTATATCCTCCCTCCAGGCTTCATTCCAGTCCCTGTGGATTGTTGAATAATGAATGAAGGAATACATATTATCTGTTGATCTCATTTTGTCTTCCATGGAACATCCTCTATCTACATATTTATCTGCATTAATGTCTGTTGCTGTAAATCGTTGTTCTTAGAGGACAGGAAATATACCTAATTTACTTCTCATCTCTTTGTTATTTCTGGGGGCAGCACTTTTAAATATATCTTAATGATGATTAACATACTGATTGATATGTAACAAAAGCTAGCTCTTTAGAATGAAGAATAATTACTGTGCAAGGAAATCTCAGTAGGTAGGGATTAATGTACTGCAGAAGGGATTAAGGCAGGGATTCTTATCCTGGGGTCCATGAACTTGTATTTTTTGTTGTTGTTGTTTTAATATTTTGATAATCATTTAACTATAATTGTTTTCCTCTGAAATCTCATGTTTTATTTTATGCATTTAAAAACAGGATTCTAAAGAGAGGTCCGTATTGCCAGATTGCCAATGGGGGGAGGGGGGAAAGTTAAGAACCCTTGAACTAAGGAATAGAAAAGGATGTGGGATTTTACATAAAACCTCAATTGGGGGATATGGAGCTTTTTGAGTGACTGCATTTGAACGGGAGAATATTTGGTTTGGGGTGGGCAGGGCAGCTCTGGTCATTAAAGCTCAATCAGGAATGAGCTACATAGACAGCAAATTTTAGGGTGCTCATGTCTCTTTGAGAGACAGAATAGTATAGTGGATAAACAGCTGGCATTGGAGTCAGAAAGACCTTGGCTCAAATACAGCTTCCGATGCATAAAGACCTCGGTAAATCATTTGCCACTCTCTAAGACCATATGTCGCAGAGAAAGTGTTAACCTGCAAAAGTAGCAGGGCTTTCCTCATAGCACTGAAATTACAGTTCCAGGTCCTATCCTTAGTCCTTTCTTTAAATTCTCATGAATAATCTAAAATATTATCAGTTAGCCTATTATAGTAGAGATTATACTATATAGACCTTCATTAACAGGTCCTTAGTGAAGAACAGGAGGAAAGAAGAAAAAAATCCTTTATTATGTTAGACATATAACTACACTTCTGTAACCCTGGCTCTATCGGTGAAGGAATTTTTAAAATTCAGTATGTGTGTGCAAAGGATTTGATGATTCAATTTCTCAGACGACTCTTGTGCTCTTTACAGTTTTCTACTCTATAGTTCAGATCCTTGAGTGAAAAACAGTTTAAAGAAATGATTACTCAACATATTCAGCAAGTAATTCTGATAAACTTTCCTTTTTAAACATCAATTTTAATTTCCGGAGAGCCAGATGCTGCATTTAAAATTAGATGTTGCTTTAAAAGCTTGTAGGGCCATGATTGAGTGAATCCATGCAATCTTTCATTGGTTAAACACTCTGATTCCATCATTCATTAAAGGCAACCCCCTCTGCTGCTTTTTTTTTTTTTTATAGAAACCTTCAGTAGGTTGTGGGGAAATAGGAGATTTTGTGGAGCTGCTAGGAGGAACTGGATTGGACCCTTCCAAGATGATGCCTTTTGCTGATCTATGTTATCCTTTTCATGGCCCCGGTAAGATGTTTGTTTAATGTCTATATTGTTACTGCATTTATTCAAATGATTTTTAAGGGAAAATTTTTTTTTGAAAGCTAAGAGGGTAGGTAAGGTTTCTAACATTTCATGGTATATACATGTTGCTTTTGTGAGCACAAAGAAGAACTCTAAATTTGGAGTCAGAAGACCTGAGTTCAGATCCCAGCTCTCCCAATTTAAAATCAGTACAACCTTGGGTAAGATATTGAATGAATGAATGAATGAAAAAAGGATATGTTAAGCACCTACCATGCACCAAGTACTGTGCTAGGTACTGGGTGGGGGGGGGGGGGCCTACTACAAAACAATTCCTAGGAGCTTACATTCTAAAATGGACATACATCATACCTAGGTGAGTGGTGGCTAGGGAAGGTAGTTTTGGTCTGGACGGTCACAGGAATGGTGAGTAAAACCATAGGGCAGTTCATCATCTCACCCTTTCCAGTACCAATGGAAACATTACTTTGATTACTGGCCTCATGACAAAAAAGTAGAAATGGGACAACAGAAGAAGAGAGATGCAGCTGTAGGTCAGAAGGCTACATATCCAGATAAACCCTGCTCTCCTGGTGGTAGTGGAGGGAATTTGAAGCATGCACTAAGGTCTAGATATGCATTAAATGAGTTTGCCCTCACTCACCCATCAAAGAAGACAGCTTAGCTCAAGGGCTGAGTTCCAAAACTCAGGAAGGAGAATGGCTCCTTTTTCTTCATCTGCAATGTGATGGGGTGGAAATACAAGATATCTAATGTTCTTTCCACTTCTAAACCCTGTGAAAGTTATGTTGGAAGTATCATATATTATAACCTGAAAACTGAATTAAAGAAACATAAAACGCACGTATCAGTACCTCTGATACCTTGTGGAAGGCTTGTAGGGTAAGAGCAGAGGAACAAACAAATGTATTCCAAAGTTATGAGGCGAGCAAAGTTGGTCTCCTGTTTTCCCACCAAGGGATTCAGGATTCTTATTCTCTCCTCCTTTCTCCACTATCAAAATGTTCCCAGAGGGAAAGTTTTGAAGTTGATTCATCTTGAGGTGGAGATGACTAAACAATTCTTAAAGTATTTACATTTTTAACACGTCTTAAGATAAAGGAATAAAATTCTAACAGTGAATTTTGAAGGTGTGGCCAACAAGTAGAGAATACATTGGAAGAGCAGTGGTCCTTCTTGGCTTCCCCAAAACCTTACCATGTGAGAAGTCCTTTATACTACCTGACTGACTGGACTGCCTGACTGGTCCCTGACTCAAAAGCCAAAGTGGAAACAAGTGACTTAAGAATGAAAATGATGGGCTTTCGGGGCAGCTAGGTGGTGCAATGGATAGAGCACCGGCCCTGGAGTCAGGAGTACCTGAGTTCAAATCTCGCCTCAGACACTTAACACTTAATAGCTGTGTGACCCTGGGCAAGTCACTTAACCCCAATTGCCTCACTAAAAAAAAAAAAAAAAGAAAAAGAAAAAGAAAATGATGGGCTTTCTGCATGGAAACACCTTGAGAAACTGACTCCCAAGCCATAGGTTAGGTTGTCTCTTTTTCAGGGACTAAGGAGTTTGTCTACTAACACAGCAAACAAATTTATAGGAAATGGTATTTCTCTCAAGTGTATGAAATATATGATATATTTTTGTCTAGATCTAAAGATGTATATATAATTAATGTATTATATATATGCATATATATACATATACACACACATATATGTATATCATTTCCACCTGGGGATTGGGAGGAGAAGGGGTGTAAGATGGAGTTCCCTATATGGAAGCTCCCTCCATCAACAAAGAAAGGCATCTGTCCTGTAACTTAGAGTCTTAGAGAGATACCTGGAGGCCATGAGAAGTCATGGGACTTGCTCAGAAACAGAAAATCTCTTCTTGCCAATCAAGACCACTCCTTAACCATCACTCAGCTTCTCTTATGGGCCTGTCTAAAAAACATAGAAAGACTAGCCAACACACACGTTTTAAGCCAGAATTTGGTTTAAGGCACACCTTCCATTATTATAAGGTAAGACAATTGTTTTCCAAAACCCCATACCAAAGAACAGAAGCATTTGTTTAACACATTCATGTTTACCTTGTTCCTCCTGGTTTTTGAACCACAGGTTCCCTAAGGTTTCTCTCCATGTTGTATTCAATATTTAGCATGCTTGGGTTGTAGCTTGGCAGGTCAGGCCTTTATCTGTTAATGAAAAGAAGGTGCATTTTAGGCGATGAGATCGAAGGCCACAAATGACATTTACCTGAATTGTTTAGATAATTGAAGCTAGAGTAATCTGTAAGGCTTGAATGAAATGGATAATTGCCTTCCATTTTCCACTTCATTTTTCATGTACAGACACACTTTCACTTTTCTAAGGGGAAAATAATAGTCGGATAATGAGGACTTGGGAAGAGCTCTGCCCTTTAAGTTTGCTTTTCTGAGGATCAGGCTAAAAGTCTAGTTTGAGATCACTGAAATGTACATGAAACAGGGAAGAGGAAAGCTCTAGAATATAAGGTTTTTAATGCAAGCAGAGAAAGAATGACCTCTCCAAAACATAAATAAGGAATACTTTTAGTCCTACTAGTATAAGCTGTTTGGATCCTGGTGGGTCCTTAGATTAGAGTGAGATCAGAAACTGGCTTTCTCTTTGTGAACTTCACACAGCACCATGCCAATTCATTTTAATGGACATATATCTTTAGCTGATGCTCCTACACTATAAAGATGACTAAGGCTTCTCTAGATTTAGGTCTGAGGTATCCAAAGAAAACGAAACAACAACAAAAAGGCTAACAAACATGAAAGTCTAAAAGGGTGGTATTTTGTGCCTAGGTCTACCTTGCCTTGTCTATTAGCAAGAAGGTAGACAAGATCCCATTTGCATTATTACCTTCCTTCATAGAGACTGAGAGAGAATTATTCTCCTCCTGTCTTTCCTCTTCTCCTTGCTTTCCCTTTTACCAAATGTCCAGTCATTGAAATTCTGTGCTTACCCACCATACCCATGTGTTTTTCTAGTAACACAGAATATTAGAGCTTCAGAGATCATCTAGGCCAGAGGGTCCCAAACTAGCACTATTTGGCAAATAATGATATTGTCCTATTGAAATGAATTGATCTCTATATTTAACTTCTTTTTGGTGGGGCAATGAGGGTTAAGTGACTTGCCCAGGGTCACACAGCTAGTAAGTGTCTAGTGCCTGAGGTCGGATTTGAACTCAGGCTGTCCTGAATCCAAGGTCAGTGCTTTATCCACTTCGCCACCTAGCTGCCCCCAATATATTTTACTTTTTGTACTACTAGTTACCATTTAGATAGTGCTTTAAGGTATACAAAATGCTTTACAAATATTCTCTTCACAACAATCCTGGGAGGCAGGTGCTATAATTATCCCCATTTTACAGGTAAGGAAACTGAGGCAGACAGAGATTAAGTGGCTTGCCCAGGGGTCACATTGCCAGTAAGTGTCTGAGGCTGGATTTGAACTCAAGTCTTCTGGTCTCCAAATCTAGGGCTCTCTCCAATGTGCCACCTACCTGCCTATGTGCCAGACGTTGTATACCTTAGAATTCATTTCTATTCCTATTGAATAGGGGAATGCGCAGGTCAACTGAATGTGAAGGAGTTTATGGGCTAAAAAAATAGGAATCTATAACCTGCTCCAAGCCCCTCTCTCCCACATCAGGTGCCCTGTGGTGTCTCCTTGTCTCCCACCCCACTTTCCTGCCTCCTTCTTTGTGTTGCTTCCCTCCTTTAAAGTATAAGTTCCTTAGGGGCAGCCAGGTGGCACAGTAGATAAAGCACCTGCCCTGGATTCAGGAGTACCTGAGTTCAAATCTGGCCTCAGACATTTGACACATACTAGCTGTGTGACCCTGGGCAAGTCACTTAACCCTCATTGCTCTGCCAAAAAAGCAAACAAACAAAAAAAAATAAAGTATAAGTTCCTTGAAGGCAGGGACTGGCTTTCTGCTTAATTGTATCCCCAGTACTTTGCACAGTGCCTGGAACATGGGAAGTGCTTAATCATTGGTTATTGGATTGGATTTGACAGGGGGGAAACCAAAGCCCTGTGATGTGAAATGGCTCATCTAAGGACACGCACAAAAGTTATGGGGCAGCTGGGATTTAAAAAAAACACACAACAGACTTCTTGACTCCTAGTGTGGTGTCTTTGGGTAGAGAACCATAATGGTGATTTGCTTTGATTATTTACTTAGAGGAATATTGCTAGGAGTGCAGTGCCCTGCACCAATCCCTGGACTTACTGTTAGGAGGCTTGGCTTTGAACTCCACTCAAACAATTATTAGCTGAGCGACCCTAGGCAAACTCGTTATCTGCTCCCAGCCTCAGTTTCCTCATTTATAAAATGAAGCTAGTAACATAGATACTGCCTCCTTTGTCTATGGCAGGGATAGTGATTTTAAATCCTCCAGAAATGGAATCACTACTTTGGGCCACATACTTTTTCTGCTCACCTAACCTGAGCAGGAATCAGGTAAGGCCTGGTTGGTGGGAACCACCTGGGTAAGGTCAGAGTCCCAGCCTTTTCTCCCCTTTTCATTGGAGTATTGCTATACCCTAGATGAAAAGTGAGGCTTGATCTAAAGATGTGCTATGTTAAAACTAAACAGAAAATTAAAAGGAACATATTCTAGGAAGCAGCATCCATCTGAAGATGACTAGAGAATTGAGCAAGGCTTTTTGCCAGAATGACTTGTGTCATGTGAATTCTGACTTCCTGTGAAATTTGATTTCTTTTCTCCATCCCTAACAGCCCAGATGACAATCGGCTGTGACAACACTGTAGTACGTATGGTCTCCAGTGGGAAACATGTCAATCGTGTGACATTTGAGTATCATCAGCTTGAGCCCTATGACCTGGAAAGTCCTAATGGAAACAGCATTAAGGAATACTGCTTCCCTAGCCTCTGAATTGCCAGGCTAAGATTTCCATGTTGCTAATGAAGTGAATGTATCATGTACTCCTGAGTCTGATATCCTGGAATCATTGAATCTTTCTACTGTCTAGTACTTAGCTATTTCATACCAATCAGTATTACCAGCCTTGTGCTGGAAATAAAATCACTGCAATCATTTTGTATTTTCCTTTGTGGTTTATAATGTGTGAGTGACCACAAAGCAGAAAATGGTCATATTTTTTTTTGTCAAGATAAACAGAGATCTGAATGGAAATAAATGGTCGCTATTCCTCAAGAGACAGGCAAAGCTGAGCTGATCAGGTGGGCACCACAACTGAAACACACATCGTGTGATATTCAGATCTTTTCACACCATGTGGAAACTCCAAAGGAAGACCCGGTGGTGGCATGTGCCTCTTCCAGTTTATGATAGTGTTCCTATGTATGGAAAAGCAGTTGCTTCTGTTTTATTTATTATCCCACATTCTCATTTATTTATTTGTAATGCCTTGTTTTTAATAAAACTTTGTAGCATGGAAATATTTTCCTTCCACAAGTTCAAACATGAATAAAATACATTCAAAGTGTTGGCACAATCTTGTTTATGGTGCATTTTTCCTTTTGAATAGTTCCCTACCTTGTTACTTTTGGAAAGTTTTTGCCATTTTTTTAAGACTGAAAAGATGTTATTAGGAATTGTTTTAAACTTCTCAGTCAGCTTTGTAAGATACAAGGATGCATGCTCCCAAATAAAAGTTTTTGTGGGCACAAGGTGAGTTTCCAGTTACCTGTTTAGAGAAGATCACTGAACTTCAGAGAAGCAAAATGTTCTTCACAAGAAGAGGGGAGAATTCTTGAGGACCCAGGTAAAGAACATGGTATTATAGTTGCCTGTATGATTTCTGGGCTTTTTACTAGGCTATGAATGGAGGATACCTGACCTTCTCCCATTTTCCTCCAATCAGAAAGACCAGCATTAAATTTGAATGTTGGAAAGACCAAGATATTAAGCTCTAAATGGGGACAGTGAAAATTTTAGTCATTTGGTCAAGTCACTTCTCTAGAACTTTCCAATGGATTCAACAAAAATTCACCTGTGGGACTATTATTCATAAAACCAGTTACCTTATAAAAGCATGTCATTAATCACTAGGACACCACATGAGAGATTGTATAGAAGGAAAATTATTCTAATGCATTTTAAAAATCCATTTTTTCCTGATCCTAGCCGATACATTCCCATATCCTTTTGCTGAAGCTCAGCTGTAGCTGCAACAAGGGTTTTAGAATTGTCCAAATAAAAGCTAATGACTCCATGAGACACACAGGGGAAAAGAGAACAATGGCAAATACCAGGGATTCAGCAGGAACAGCAAGGAGAGTTTTGGCTTGAAACCAGGAGAGGAGAAAAAGGAGATAGGTGGGCTGTGTGTCAGGTGCTAATAAGCAAATATTGCCTTCATTGAAGTATCAAGCCCACCTCTTGCCCCTCTCCAGAAGAGAGAGCCCAAGTCAAGCCTTCCATTGATGTTACAAGTCTTTAGAGAGGATTGAAATCCAAGCTAAACTAGGAAGAAGTAGTGAGACTGTTGTTGTTGTTGTTATTTGTCCTTCATTCTCTTTTTTTCCCTTTTTTTCCTTTCTTTTTTTTTTTTTGGTGAGGCAATTGGGGTTAAGTGACTTGCCCAGGGTCACACAGCTAGTAAGTGTTAAGTGTCTGAGTCCAGATTTGAACTCAGATCCTCCAGAATCCAGGGCCGGTGCTCTATCTATGCCACCTAGCTGCCCAATTTGTCCTTCATTCTCAAAGAAGACCATGACATCAGGAAGTGATTTGAATTTAAGTGAGGGAGGGCTGACAAGACAACAGGAGATGGTCCTGGATGTTTGAAGCAATAGGGGTTAAGTAACTCTCCCAGAGTCACACAGTTAGTAAGTGTCTGAGGTGAGATTTGAACCCTTGTCCTCCCAAGTTCAGAGACAGTCCTTTATCCAGTATGCCACTTAGCTGTCCCACCCCCCCAAAAAAAAACTCCCTGGGGAAAAAGAGCTGTTGTTGTCTTCTATTGCTTAAATGTTTGTTTTATTCTGAATAAATGTTCTGTTTCTGAATGTAATGATGACCTTGGTTTGTTAGCTGCCATAGGAACAGAATCTCCTAAATGGGCAAATTTCAGAAGTTCCTACTTATCTGAGTGGGAATAAAATAGTCCACACAAGTTATTCATCATTGAGAATTCCTTGTGAGAGGAGACATTTTGGCAAATCAGTTTGCAAAAGTGTAGTTGGGGGTGGGGTATAGAGAGCATGAAACTCCCCTTCCAATTAGATGGAAAATAATTCCTTGAGGTTCATTTCTTTCTCAGTAGGGGGCTGCAAATATATTTTATTACAGGAACAGTGTTACAAATGGTGGTTAGGCTTCCAGGCTGGTTCATACCAATCCATTTTTATGCCCATAATGTAGTTGAAAGACTGAATGTCTTTGTGCGCATGCAGTGGGGGAGGAAGGATTGAAAGGGAAGAAGGGCATGCTTCTGTAAATACAGAGTACCCTACAACCATCAAACCTGGCAGTCTGCTCAGTTCCTGCCCGTATCCTGTCTCTTAATTCTCATTTCATTTCCCCCTTTCTAAATTTCTTGCTAAGCACTCATAATTTGATGCTGCTTCCTACATGCCCTAATAAAGCTACAGGTTAGCACAGATGGACAAAGGTGACAAAGTCTTTTACATCTTCTCTGAAACATCCTAAAAGTGCCCTTTGGTAGCTCTCCACAACAAAAATTCAGGCATTCAGATCATTTCCAGTTAGCTTTTCAAGCAGATGGTTAGTTAGCTTAATTGGTTACAGCATACAGCTAAAGAGGTCAAGGCTACAGGCTTAATCTTAATATGGACCATTTAGCTGTGAACTGTTTCCTGACTATGGATTTCACTCCTAACTTTTTCCATCTGCTTTACAAATTCACAACATCGTTTGCTGGCACACCAAGTGAGAGAGGGTGTGTGAGGAAAAAGTCCTAGTTGCTAGTCTAATGGGTAGTATGGTTCATTCATTCTTTCAGCAAGCAATTATTCAGAGCTTACTAGGGACCAGGCAACGTTCTAGGCATTGAAGACACAAAGGCAAAAATAAAACTGTCCTTGCTCAAGGGATTTACTTGGTATCTTCTTCTATATGTAAGCCGGCACAATTGTTGAAAGACCCACAGACCCTTCTTGGGGACATCTAGATACATAGGTGGAGCTAATTCAATTAATAGTTATTAAACACTATGTAGAGAGAGTAAGCTAGGCACTGGATATTTACAACCTCTTAGTGGATCCTGAACCAACAATGTGGCACTTAGTGATGTGGGTTTCCCCTAAGGCTCTGTCTGGCCTGAGCCCTCTTCTCTTATCTCTCTACACTTTCTACCTTGACCTATCCAGGTGTGTGAGTTAAATGATCTCAGCAGATGACTAAAATCTGTCTGTCCTCAATCTCTCTCCTGAATTGCCATTCCACATTGCCAGCTGCCTGCTTTACAACCCTACCTGGGTCTCCAATCAACATCTTAGCGCAATGGATCACAAACAAAACCAAGTGATTATCTGTGAGAAGTTAAAATCCTATGTCACTTATTTCAGAGAGACAGTGAAGCAACCTCTGTTCTAGCCCCTCCTCAAATATTCCTAAAGGGTCCTAAAGTAAAAAACAAAAACAAAACAGCTGGATCTAGTTGATGCTGGTTGAGGTAGGCTAAGTGAACTTTAGTAAACCCAACTTCTTTCTGTACATGCTTAATAAGTATTAATGAGTTCATGAATATGAATTTCTCTGCCTCTGGGCAGCATTTGACAGCCATTTTCTGAACATGCTATGTAGGGAAATGTATGTAACAGGACAGGGTGGGGGGAGTCATTTCAAGGGGGAACATAGATAGATTTTATGGGAAGACTGTGAACCTCCCATCCAGTTGGAGAAAGGAGGGGAGGGACCTTACGGGATAAAAGCCTGTCTGTGGCTTTGTTCATAGGCACTCCTCTGAGCATAAGCAGAAGTGCCCATTCTCTCGAGAATGCAATAAAAAGCCTTCATCCATCCTCTGCTGAAAATCTGACTATTTGTAAATACTTTACTCCCAACATCATCTTTCCTGCTAAGCTCCTTCCCTCTTCCTAACTTCCCTTTTTCTATGAAGGACATCACCATCCTTCCAATCACCCAATTCCTAATGTTGGAGTCATCCTCAACAATTTCTTCTCCCTCGAGATTCCATATCTAATCAATCGATAAGTCTCATTGTCTACCTCTACAATATCTATGCCTTCCAGCCCATTCTCTCTACTCACACAGCCACCAGACTAGATTGGACCCTTATCATCTCCCACCTAGAACTATTGCAATAGGATCCTAATAGATCTCTTTGCTTCTAGTATGTCCCCTCTCCAATATAGCCTCTATATTATTGCCAAATTAATATTCCCAAAGCACTGGTTTGGGCACACCAGTCCTCTGCTCCAACATCATCAGTGTCTCCTAGTTGTCCCTACAAACAATAAAATATAAACTTTTTAGCCTGGAGCTTACAGGTCTCCACAATTTGATTCCAATCTATATTTCCAGAATTATTTCATGCAACTCCCTTTCATAAACTTCACATTCCTCCCAAACTGATCTTTTGGTTAATTTTTTGGGGGGAGGAGAGAAGGCAATTGGGGTTAGGTGACTTTCCCAGGGTCACACAGCTAGTAAATGTCTGAGGCCAGATTTGAACTCAGGTCTTCCTGACTCCAGTTCAATGAACTGTGCCATCTACTTGCCCCAAGTGGCTATTCTTTAAACATATTGTTCCATCTCTGTTCTCAGTGCTTTGCAAAGGCTATCCACCATTCCTGAAATGGTGTCACTTTTCATTTCTGACTCATTAAATACTTAACTTTCAGGGGCAGCTAGGTGGCACAGTGGATAAAGCACCAGCCCTGGATTCATTAGGACCTGAGTTCAAATCTGTCCTCAGACAGGATACCTACAAGCTGTGTGACCCTGGGCAAGTCACTTAACCCTCATTGCCCCGGAAGGAAGGAAGGAAGGGAAGGAGGGAGGGAGGGAGGAAGGAAGGAAGGAAAGAAATCAAGAAATCCTTAACTTTCTTTAAGTCCCTCCTCTTTTGTGAAGCCTTCCCTTATTCCTCCACCTGGGAACTTCTTCTACCAGGTAGATGGTGACCCAGTGGACAGAGTTTAGGACTAGGAGTCAAGAAGGAAATGAGGTGGGGTTTTTTTGGTTTTGTTTTGTTTTGTGTTTTTTGTGATTTCATGTCATTTACTGACCCATCAGATGGTCTCTCAGCAGACCCCCACCCCCACTGGTTCAGACAATCATCTCCAGCTGCCTGCCATACTTGATGACTTGCTTTGCCAGCTCTGTGGAGGGGATGGTCATGTCCTCGGGCTTCTGCTGCTGACACTTGAAGCTGTAGTAATTGCTGGGGCCCAGGACCCATCCTCTCTTCTTGGTGTACTCGGTCATCTTCTTTAGGACAGTGAAGAAAAGGATCCGAGTAGCTTCTGCAAACAGGATCTTTTCATAGGCCTTCTCAATGCAGTCAGCAATCTCGTGTCTTACCGTGTCCAGCAAAATGTCAATGAAGAGGAGCAGCTAGGTGGCGCAGTGGATAGAGCACCGGCCCTGGAGTCAGGAATACCTGAGTTCAAATCCGGCCTCAGACACTTAACACTTACTAGCTGTGTGACCCTGGGCAAGTCACTTAACCCCAATTGCCTCACTAAAAAAAAAAAAAAAAATTTAAAAAAAAAACGTCAATGAAGAATGTGTAGCTCTCAGCAGGGATGTTTCCCTTGGCCAGGAACATCTTATTGTAGCTTCCTTCCATCAGGTACAAGGACACAGGGTGTTTGATGTAGACATTGGTCTGGATGTCCTTAGCAAGCAGGTGCTCCAGCTCAGTGTGGAACTTGGCCACTCGCTTCTGGGACAGCAAGAAGAGCAGATTGAGGCCCAGAAGCTGGTGTATGCAGGCCAACTCTGGGAGCTGTTCCTTGTAGTCAAAGTAATAGCATTTGAGCTGGGCCATGTAGCGCTCAAAGGAAGGTATGTCCTTTCACAAGATGCTCCACTGAGCACCTATCTCCAATATGTCATGGACCAGGATGAGCTGTTGTTTGGTCAGTTTCATACCGTGGTAGGCAGGAAGTTGAGCTCCAGCAACAGCAACTTGAGGCAGCCCAGCTCCTCGCCGCACTTGCTCAGGTTGGGGCTCTTGTGGTTCCACTCGCCCTTGAGCTGCTCGTACATCCCAGCAGCTGCCTGCAGCACCGCCCCCGGGCTCCCAGACCCGCTTGCCCCGGTGGCCACATTCGCCATCCCCGCCATTTTAGCGACCCGAGGAAATGAGTTTTAGTCCTGCCTCAGACACTTGCTAGCTGTGTGAGCCTAGGCAATTCACTTAATCTTTATGTTTCTCAATTTCCTCATTGTAAAATGGAGATAAAATTGGAGGCGCAGTGGAGAAATAAGTACCTGGTTAAGTATGACAAAGTAAAAACTTGAGAATCTCTTAATAAAAGTTGTTGTTGTTGTTTTTAAATTGTATATAATTGAAATCCTCCCGAAAGATGGAATCATGCCTCTATTCCAGATTCATGACCTGTTACCCAAACTCTGTCAATTGCTTCACATCCAGGTGGTCTATAGTATACTCCATTACACTATTGCTTCTACCTCTCTCTATTAAATATCCTGTTGTGCTTTTCTCTTCCAATTTCTGAATTCCCTCATGTGAATATGTCATTAATATACAACCATTACAATGCCTCCTTTTATCTATTTACCCTTTAGAATAAAATGTATCCTTCAAGAGTATTATTCCAGCCATGAATAACAGCTCACCAAGTCTCAGTGATATTTATGTGACCAATATACCACCTTGTGTTATCTGTGTTGGTTATCTTGTTTATTGCCCATACTTTGTGTACTTGTGTATAGACAACTTGAAGTTATGTGTTTTATTCCTAGTTCCTTCCTTGAATATTTTCTCCTGAAAAATATTGGGCCTATCTACTGATGTTCTTATTTTGTACACTATTTTCTATGGTATCTGTCTTGTAAAACTTTGTGATAAATTTTCTCCCCTCCCTCCCCTTTGAGTTTAAAGCTGATTACAAACATTTATACATATATATTGCATATATATATATATATACACACATGCATAAATTTTGTATACATAAATTTACTTATAAATTATATACATATACTTATTTATATGATATATTTGAATTAACATTTATTTTTCTTATCTCCCCTCTCTAACTCCCATTGGGGAAAAAAAGTAAAAACCTGTAACAAAAATGTATAGTCAGGGCAGCTAGGTGGTGCAGTGGATAAAGCACCAACCCTGGATTCAGGAGGACCTGAGTTCCAATGCGGCCTCAGATACTTGAAAACTTACTAGTTGTGTGAGCCTGGGCAAGTCACTTAACCCTCATTGCCCCACACACATAAAAAAAAAAGTATAGTCAAGTAAAACAAATTTCCATATTGACCAAGGCCCAAAATGTGTGTCTCATTCTGCATTTTGAGTTAATCATCCCTCTGTTAAGAGGTATGTACCATGATTTATCTTGGAATCCTGGTTGGTCATTGCATTGATACGAGTTCTGAAGTCTTTCAAAGATATTTATTTTTATGATGTTGTCATTGTATAAACTTCTCCTAGTCCTACTCTCTTCACTCTGTATCAGTTCATTTATGATTTCTCTGAAACTATCATAGTACAATAGTGTTCTTTTACATTCAGATATCCTAAATTGTTCGACCATTGCCCAATTGGTGAATACCACTTTGGTTTCCAGTTCTTTGACACTACAGAAAGAGCTGCTATAAATATTGTTGTCTACATGGGTCCTTTTCCTCTTGTTTCGATTTCTTTGGAGTTTAGTCATATTGCCAAGTCTACTGAAAGTTTAGTGACTTTGGGAAGATAGTTCCAAGTTGCTTTCTTGAATATTAATATCAATTCACCCCTCTACTAACAGTGTATTCCCACAACTCTTCCAACATTGGTCATTTTCCTTAGTCTGATGGAAGTGAGACAGAACCTTAAAGTCACTTTAATTTGCATTTCTCTAATAATTAGTCATTTAGAGCATTTTTTCATAAGGTAACTAAAAACACACATCTTCCTTTGAAAAGAACTTGTTTGACCATTTATGAGTTGGGGAATGGCCCTTTTTTTAATTGAATCAGTTCAACAAATATATTTTTATCAGCCCTCATCAGGTATACTCCATTCCTAGTCCAAATATCATCTTCATAACTATCTGAGAATCATGGAACCATGAATTTAGAATTGGAAGGTTATCTAGACCAGAAATATAAAACATACCACTTACAAGACTCCCAAGTACTAGCTGAACCTGACCAAAATGTAGTGCCTTTCTGATTTTAATGTGTACATCTATTAGTAAAAAAGAAATATATAAACATGTGTGGTTTTCTAAGTCAATATATGATCAAGAGAGATCCCTGTCTGTGGTTTTATGGCTCCCATTTCTATTTGTTTGACATCACTGATCCAGATCAACTTCCTTATTTTATTGTTCCTTCCCTAAATTAGCCTTTCTCTTTGAAAGTCTCACCTTTAATCAGTGACAATAAAGAAAACAACATCTGTGCCCCCAAAGGTCTTTAGTTTCTAGGACTGAAATCCTGAGATAGGGGAAGAGGAGAGAAAGGAGGTGGGGGCGAGAGGGAGAGAGAGGGAAGAAATAGAGAAAAGGAGAGAAAGAGAGAGACAGAGAGAGACACACAGAGAGAGCACATTTCTTTTTTTTTATAAAGTATTTTATTTATTTATTTTTTCCCGTTACATGTAAAGATAGTTCTCAACTTTTGTTTATACAAGCTTTCCAATTTCAGATTTTTCTCCCTCCCTCCCCCTCCCCTAGACAGCAGGTAATCTCATATAGGTTTATATATACATATATAATACACACATATATATAAAACATTAAACATATTTCTACATTAGTCATGTTATAAGAGAAAAATCAGAACAATGAGGAAAAACCTCAAAATAGAAAAACAACAGCACTAAAAACAAAAGAAATAGTATGGTTCATTCAGCATCTATACTCCACAGTTCTTTTTTGTTTGTTTTTTCCTGGATTTGGAGATCCTCCTCCATCATGAGTTCCCTGGAACCCTTCTGTACCATTGCATTGGTGAGAAGAATATAGTCCATCACAGTAGATCAACACACAATGTTGATGATACTGTGTACAATGTTCTTCTGGTTCTGCTCATCTCACTCATCATTGGACTCAACTCCTAATATTAATCACCCCCATCTGTTATAGTTTCTCTTCTATGCTGTATATACCTACCTCTTTCATGTTGTTGTGCCCATTGGAAGGCAAGGACTGTTTTGCTTAACATTCTCCCCGCCAACCCCCCCACCCAGGGCAATGAGGATTAAGTGACCTGGCCAGGGTCTCAGAGCTGGTAAGTGGCAAGTGTCTGAGGCCAGATTTGAACTCAAGTCCTCCTGACTCCAGGGCAGGTGCTCTATTCACTGCACCACCTAGTTGCCCCTTGCGTAACATTCTTTATATACTCGGTGTTTAGGATAGCACCTATTGTTGATTATTCACTGAATCTTATCCCTGTCCTAACACCATACCACACACATTAGCAGGGGCATAAAAAATGCCTGTTGACTGACTTTTTTTTTTGCCTGTTCTAGCCATTTTTTCCCTTTCTTTTTGTTTCTCTCCTGTTCATTCAGTTTTTTTTTAAAATTATGAATAGAATTTTATTTTCCAAAATATATGTAAAAACAAAATTTTAACATCAATTTTTAAAAAACTTTGTGTTCCAAGTTCTCTTCCCCCGCTCCATTCCCACCCCCACCCACAAGAACTCAATCAATTCAAAATAAGTTATACATGAGTAGTCATGTAAAAATTCCCATAGTTGTGAGAGAAAACAGTAAAAAAACCAAAAACTTCAGATTAAAGAATTGTCAAAGAGGAAATGAAAAAAAATTTTTTAAAATGTGTTTACATCTGTTTTCAGATACTATCAGTTCTTTCTCCGCAGATGGGCTGCAATCTTCATAAGTCCCTCAGGGTTACATTGGATCATTGCCTTGCTGAAAACAACCACATGCTTCCCAGCAGATCATCCCCCACTATTGCTGTTATTTTGTATACAGTACATTTCACTCTGCTTCAGCTCATGTAGGTCTCTCCAGGTTTTCCCAATAGCATCCTATTCATCACAACCTCTATATAGTACCTTAAGCTTGACAGAGAATCTTCTTCACAAAAGCCCAGCAAAGTAGGTACCATACATTTTGCCATTATAATCAATCATCATAACTATTTCCCTCCATCCCACTCCCTTCCCATGACATTTACTCTTCTTTTTACCTATTCCTCCTCAGAGGTGTTTTATTTCTGACTATTCTCTCCCTCTCTCTGCACTCCCTTTTTTCACCCTTCCTTCCTTGTCCTCTTCCCCTCCTATTTTCCTGCAGGGTTAAATAGATTGCTCCTCTCAATTGGGTATGAAAGCTATTCCCTCCATGAGCCCACTTCAATGAGATCAGGGTCCCTGAGCTAATTCTGTGTTCTAAATTTTTCTTCCTCTCTCCCTCCCTCCTCAACCCTCCCTATGAGATCAAGCAATTCAATATGTCATACTGGTGCAGTAATGCAGAACATCTTCATCTTCCTTGAAGGTGTTTTGCTTTTTACTGCTCTCTCCCCTAATGTGCCCTTTCCTCCTTCCCTTCCCCCCCTTTTTTCCCTCCCCCCCAGGGCAAAAGTATATTACTATACCTACTTGAGTATTTATGTTAGTCCTTCTTTGAGCCAATTCTGATGATATTAAGGTTCACTCACTCCCCAACTCCTTCCCCCTCTTCTACTCTCCTCCATAAGCTTTCTTCTTGTTTCCTTCATGTGAAATACCTCTCCCCAGACCATCTCTCCCCTTCTCCCTCCCCCAGTTTATTGCTCCTACACCTCAACTCTATTTTAATGATGTCATCATGGATTAGCTAGGTGGCACAGTGGACAAAGCACCAGCCCTGGACCCAGGAAGCCCCCCAAGCTCAAATCCAGCCCCAGACATAAGACACCCCTCCCCGTCTGCCCTACAAAGAACAAAACATAAATGCTTTACAGATATCATCCCTTCATATTCAGTTCAGCCCTGTCTTCTGTGAATTTCTTGTGAAGAATTTTTGTTTTGTTTTGTTTTGTTTTTTGGTGAGGCAACCGGGGCCAAGCGACTTGCCCAGGGTCACACAGCTATTAATTGTCAAGTGTCTGAGGTCACACCCGAACTCAGGTTCTCCTGAGTCCAGGGCCGGCACTCCATCCACTGCACCATCCAGCTACCCTTGAATTTCTTATTGAGATAGTTCTTATGATTTCAAAGTATTATCTTCCCATATAGGAATGTAAACAGTTTGATCTTTTAATATCCCTCATGAAGTCTTTTTCCTGTTTACCTTTTTATGCTTCTCCAGGGTCTTGTATTTAAAAGTCAAATTTTCTATTCAGTTCAGGTCTTTTCATAACAAATGCCTGAAAGTCTTTTTTCTCATTGAAATTCCATGTTTGCCTCTGAAAGATGATGCTTAGTTTTGCTGGGTACGTGATTTTTGGCTGTAGTCCCAGTTCCTTTGCCCTCTGGAATATCATATTCCATGCCCTCTGGTCCTTTAATGCAGAAGCTGCTAGATCTTGCTTTATCCTTATTGGAGCTCCACAATATTTAAATTCCTTTTTTCTAGCTGCTTGCAGAATTTTCTCCTTGACCTGGGAGTTCTAGAATTTGGCTATAATATTCCTGGAGGTTTTCCTTTTGGGATCTCTTTCAGGAGGTGATCGGTGGATTCTTTCAATGTCTATTTTAGCTTCTGCTTCTAGAATACCAGGGCAATTTTCCCTCACAATCTCTTGGAGGATGGTGTCCAAGCTTTTGTTTTGGTCATGGTTTTCAGGTAGTCCAATGATTTTCAAATTGTCTCTCCTAGATTTATTTTCTAGGTCAGCTGTTTTTCCAAGAAGATATTTCACATTGCCCTCTATTTTCTCATTCAATTGGATTTGCTTTACTGTGTCTTGGTTTCTCATAAGGTCACTAGCTTCCATTTGTTCAATCCTAATTCTTAGGCAGTTATTTTCATCAGACAGTTTTTTAATCTCCTTTTCCATTTGGATTTTCAAACTGTTGACTTTTTTCTCATGACTCACCTGCATCACTCTCATTTCCCTTTCCATTCTTTCCTCCTTTTCTTTACATCTTCTTTCTATTTCTCTTACTTTCTCTTCAAAATCCCTTTTGAAAGCTTCCATGGCCTGAGACCAGTTCATATTTTTCTTGGAAGCTTTGGATGTTGGAGCTTTGACCCTGTTATTATCTTCTTCTGAGGTTGTATTGTGGTCTACCTTACCCCCAAAGAAGTTTTCAATGGTCTTCTGCTTTCTCTGCCGGCTCATCCTGGCTTACTATTTCTTGGCTTTTAACTCCTTCTTTAAGTGTGGTGCTGCTTCCAGGACACACTGTTCAAGCTACTACATGGCCTGGGGGATGATTGGGCTTCTTCTCAGCCTGCCTGCCTTGCTTTCACTTGATTTTAAACTCTCCACCTGGGTCTCCTGCTGCTCAGGATTTCTTCCTGGTTGCCCGCTGGGGTGGGACAGTCGAATCCTTCCCAATCCACTGGTACCCCTGCACTTACCGCCCCCAGACCAGCCGTTCAGTCCGACCACACTCTCGGTTCCAGAAGTTGCCGGTGCTACAGCTGATTCAGAGGCACTGGGGCAAATTCTTCTGGCGGGTGTCTGGTGTGTCGGCCCGACTGCGGGGATAGGCTTTATTTGTGGCCCAGCACGGCCCCCTGAAATCTATCTATAGCTGGAGAAAACTCTCAGCCCATATTTTTCTGTGTTTTTCTGCCCCAAGGGTTCTTTTATTGCTATTTTTGGGGTTATTGTATCAGGAGCCCTGTGAGCTTAATGTCTTTCCTCCGCCATCTTGGCTCTGCCCCCTTAGCCCTTTCCTTTTAATACAGTCCGAGAGCACATTTCTAAAAACTTATGACATGCTCGGTAATGTTCTAAGCCCTAGGAATACAAATATGTCAAAAAAATAAATCAGTCCCTTCTCTCGAACAGTTTACATTCAAATGGAAGAAGACAACACAGAAAGGGAGCTGAAGAAGGAGGGTGGGGAAATGATTGCTGAGAGGCATCCAATTGAAGGGGACAAGATCCAGGAGGAGTCTAGGGTATCAGGCTGAAGGAGGCTTGGAGTAAGCATTACTGATGTGCAGGGATGTGCTGGTAAGTTTTTAACAGCTGGTTCTCTGGGGGGAAAATGTGTATGCTTGACACACTTTTAAGTTAAATCTGTAGTGAAGGTTTTGGGGCAGCTAGGTGGCACAGTGGATAGAGCCCTAGCCCTGGATTCAGGAGGACCTGAGTTCAAATCTGGCCTCAGACACTTGATACTTACTAGCTGTGTGACCCTGGGCAAGTCACTTAACCCTTATTGCCCTGCAAAGAAAGAAGAAGAAGAAGAAGAGAAAGTTTTGCCAGTGAGGATAAAGAAGGCCACTGGGGTAGAAGTAGAGGAGAAAGTTGGTTATACCACATCAATAAGTCTGGCTCAATTTTTCTAGTTTCTATTCAATTTTTAAATTTCTCCCTTTCATGAAACCAATTTTCCTTTTCTTACTATGTGAATTTTTTTTTTTGAGTTACAAGTGAGGAGCGAAAAGGAGAATTCACTTCATTTTCTAAAGGATAGAAAGTGAATAATTTTATTCGACTGTGGTTGTTGTTGTTTTCATTTCCTTTTATACGTCGCTCAATCTCAAACTTTGTTTTGTGCCACTTCAAGAAGGAGGCAATATCTCCAGCTGGTCTATAGAAAAGAATATTACTGAGGGGAAAAAAAACCTTTGAAGGTTTCCATACAAGCAGCTTGTTTCTCTATTCTGTAATACACAATGAGAGTGTTCTGCAAAGCAGCTCGTATTATAAAGTAATCACATTAAATTGTATCTGGTAGACCCCAAGCTATGAGACTCAGTGCTTTCAGAATAGAAAATTCTCTTTATGTCTTCAAATAAGTAGATTATAGATGCTCTCAATTGAACAGGGTCATTTGTAATGATTATCATCCATTTTCTCCTAACATTTGAAAAAGACTCCTTACTGTTGAAATAAACAAATTTTTTAAAATGCAGACAAAAAAAAAAAAACATCTATAGGAGCAAAGGTAGAAGGGAGAGAGAAAATCTGGGTTGGATTTCAGTGGTGTACTGATAAATGTTTAACAACCAGCTCTTCCCTTTTTTTGTTTCTGTTTATGCTGCATTATTAACAGCTTCTCTATCACTTTCTTAAGTCTAGAAAATCAACTAAATGATAAATCCAACCCTAATTTGTAGCATTTGCAGATTTCTGAGGTGTAAATGCTCACACTGAAAATTTAACAATCCACCACTGGAATTTGCTGGGGAGACTCACTGAAAGGGAATGAAAATACACCGAAACTAAAGGGTATAGAATTAGGTTCCAGATTGTGCCAGACCTTAAGTTAAGAAGACCAAGGTCATCCACTGCATTCCCATCTTGACTTTTGTCTTGCTACTGGATTTTGATGACTCTTGAGGAGAAACTGAAACTGACTACTTTGCACAGCTCTGCATCAATTAAATCTAAATCATTGGTCCTCTTTGAGAAAAAAGGATTAACAACAGCAGCAGACTGTGTCACCATTTCCAAGGTGACTTTTGGCGCATCCCTTCCCTGTGGCTATGATGTTTTTTATGACAAACCAGCAGGATTTAAAATTGGACAAGTTAGAGGTAATAATGGTTCCTGATACTAAGGGGTGTTAGACACAGAAATAAGTCGTATTGTTCTTGTTTAAAAGGACTGTTAAATTCTCTTCCTTTGCTATCTTATGCTTATAATTGACCATGGAAACTAACTCTGCATGTGGGTGCTTTGGAGATGAAAACCCCCTGGCTGCTTCCGGTTGGTCATGAGTGGCTCAGCATTAAAGGACTCAAGTACTTTGGGTATCAAGAAGCAATTCCCTGATGGCTACTGAATAAGAAGAGCCACTCAGTGGATCTTTAAAAGGGAATGATCTGGGGGCAGCTAGGTGGAGCAGTGGATAAAGCATTGGCCATGGATTCAGGAGTACCTGAGTTCAAATCTGGCCTCAGACACTTGACACTTGCTAGCTGCATGACACTGGGCAAGTCACTTGACCCTCATTGCCCCGCAAAAAAAAAAAAAAAAAAAAAAAAAAAGGAATGATCTGGCCTCAGTTGGGTCCTTTTTACCTCATTTGCAGATCATGTAAAGACAGCTCAAGTATGTCTCTGGAGCACTGAAGCAGCAGGTCCCTTTACCTTTACCCCAGCAATATTCTATAGCTAGAACATGGGGCCTCAAGGACCTCTAGGAGACTTTGAGCCCGGGCCCCCAGCTGCCTTTTCTACCTGACATTCCCTTTGCTGATTAGAGGGAACTCAACACAGATCCTGAAGACAGGTAACCTTTTCAGATCAAGAGGTTGGAGATCCTTGTGTTCCTTGGTCAGAGCTGACTAGAGGCAGGGAGAGTTTCTTTTCCTGGAAAAAATGACCACTGGACAAATGATGGGCTTGAGCCTGGGCCTGGTTTACCAGAAGGCCCAGGTGTATAAGGCCAGGTGAAATGTAAAACATCTATTCAATAATCTTAAAAACTGCTTTATGTTCTGTTATTTGGCTCAAACTCTCAAGAATATAACAATAGTTAATGCTGGGGAGGGAGGGAATAAGCATTTATAAAGCACCTACTATGTGTCAGGCACTGTTCTAAGGGCTTTACAAAGATTATCTGATCTTCACAACAACTCTGCACAACAGTGTTATTATGCCATTATTATTCCCATTATACAGTTGGGGAAACTGAGGCAAATAGAATCTGACTATTCCTATTCAGTAGCCATCAGAGAATTGCTTTGTGATACCCAAAGTGACTTGCCCAGGGTGATTTAGCCAGAGTGCCTTTGAAGACTAAGCTATTTCCAGAGCTTCTCTCCCCACCCCCACCCTGTTCACTTTACTCTCCATTTATCTTATCACCATGTAGGAAAATCCTGGTCCTGTTTTCTTTCCAATGCATCCTGGGTGACTGCCAACTTCTGCTCTTTGCTGGGGAGCTTTAGGACATAGATGTAGTCCTAGAAAAGCTCATCAGTCAGATTTTGCAAACAAAATCTATTTCTAACTTCAATAAAGGGAAATTGTACTTTAAGACACTCTTGTTGTGAGTTCTTTGAATAAATGCTTTGTATAAATCAAACTACATATTTTCTCTTTTGTTTGAAATCTTAGATTTTTATCAGGAGACCCAGATTCTAATCCCAGCCCTTCCACTAATTACTTCTATCACCATGGGCAAGTCATTTCACTTCTCTGGTACTGTTTCCTCATCTATAAAATAAGGAATTTGGAACCAAAAGAGCTCTAAAGTTTCTTCCATCTTTATTTAAGTTCAAGGTAAGAGCACAAGAATGAATGATGCTGGTGAAAGTAAATGTAAGGTTATACCAACTTATTCACAAAATTAGTGAATGCAACTGAAACATTGAGTTCTATCATTTTATTAGCTACTGGTGTTAGAGTAAGGTCTGAGGCCATTGAAGAAGATAAAATAACTTTTCCCTTATTGTTAGAAGAAATTATATATTATTATGACTATTTAAGAGATATGTGTTTACTATTTTTAAAAAATTAGATAAATATTTGGCTTAGCCATTTGGATACTTGGGTGCCAACTGAAAAGTCATGATTGGGACAGCTAGTTGGCACAGTGGATAGAGCACCAGCCCCGGAGTCAGGAGGACCTGAGTTCAAATCCGGCCTCAGACACTTAACACTTACTAGCTGTGTGACCCTGGGCAAGTCACTTAACCCCAATTTCCTCAAAAAAAAAGAAAAAGAAAAGAAAAGTCATGATTTACCACCTTGAAACTATGAGGAGAATGGTAAAACTGGGGTGGCCAGATGGCCTATGATAGCATCAAACCAAATGAATGGGAAAAACTGGTCCGAGATGGTAGCAGAGGGGCCAGTTTTCATGCTGGAAAAGAAGTGCTGTTGGTTCAGGACACTGGAAGGAGAACCAAATAAAGAGCTGGCAGCAGCACTTAACAATGCCTAGAGGAGGATTACAGTCATTGTAAGGGGGTCTGAAGATCATTCCACATGAGGATTAGTAGAAAGAACTGGAGCTGTTTAGCCCAGAAAAGAGAAGATTTAATGGTAATGGAATTGTTCTGCTTGGTCCTAAAGGGCAGAAGTAGGAGCAGTGGATGGAAGTTGCAAAGAAGCTGATTTCAGGCTAATGTAAAGAAAAACTTCCTAAAAATTAAAACTATTCAAAAAGTTTGGGAAAATGTTTTAGGTAGTAGTAGCTTGCCCCTCAGTGGAGTCAGCTAGGTGGCACAGTAGGTGGAGCTCTAGGTCTGGAGCCTAAGTTCAAATATGGCTACAGACATTAACTTGCTGTGTGACCTTGGACAAGTCACTTAACCTCTGTCTAATTCAGTTGCCTTAATTGTAAAATGGAAATAATAACATCACAGACTTAACAGTGTTTTGAGGATCAAATGAGCTAATATGTATAAAGCACTTAGAACAATGCCTGATACATAATGTGTAAATAAATGCTTAATAATAATAATAATAGGCTAAATAAATGTTTGTTCCCTTCCTTTTCCACCTAATTCATTAGATTGTAAATTTAAATTTGGAAGATACCTTAAAGGCCACTAAGTCTAACCCTTTCATTTTATAGAATAAGAAACTGAGGAAGGGAAGTTATCAGGGTCTCACAGTTAGTAAGTGCCTGGGTCCAAATTTGAACTCAAGTCTTCCTGACTCTAAGCCCAGTGTTCTACCACTGTACTACCTACTAACTTTCTCAATTAGTAACTTTTATTTACGTATTTTTAGCATTAGAATCATTTCCCAACATTTCTCACCCTATTGAATCTTCCCCTATAAAAAACATTTGAGCAAATCCCCACTGACCAAGTGATCACATATGACAGTCCATGTTACCCACCAAGAAGAGGGACATCCATTTGTTGGATATGTTGTATATAGACTCTTATGTAGGTATGGTTTGAACTAGATGGCCTCCTGAGGCCCTCTCAATGCTGAGATTCTATGAGAATGGAACTGGGTCTAAGTTAGGTTATGATATAGTTAAACTGAACTTCACTGATGTGACCCCAAAAAAAGCCATCTAACCCATTTTTCAAGACTAATTTTATATTATTCCCCCTTATGTATTCTATGTTGTAGCCAAACTGGCCTAGTAGCTGTGATGTTTAAAACCTAAACGTGGTTGCCTTAAATTAGGAGCTTTAGCTTCAGTCTTTGGGCATTAAGCATTTATTAAAACCTACCAGGTATTAGTAAAAAGGAAAACACATGGAGTTCAAAAAGTTAAGAAAAAGCCTATCTCACCTAGAGTTCCAACCTGGTCTGGTTTTTCCTCAAGTCCTCCACCACCAGCCTGCTTCAACCACAAACTGTCCGAACAAACTGATTGTGGAAGCTTTTTATAAGTCTGGAGGAGAGGCGGTCCTTTCACACTGCTTCAAGCTGATTGGTTAGCGTTATCCAAAACCATTGGTTCACTGGACTTGAAGGTGGTCTCATGTTGAGTTCAAAGTCCTTAGCTTCTGAGAACACCACCCTCTTAAGGGCCAGCCAGGTGTGGTTATAATCTAATTAACTTTAAGTAGGCTAATCAGCAGTCAATCACTCTCACTTAATTCAATCAGTTTAGATTAATCTCCAGGTGGGGCCTTTGAGTATCTGCCAAATCCCATTATTTTTTCACATAGCCGTTCCTCCTAGGCATCAGACATTCCATTTCCCATGTCCATCTATGCCTTCACACAAACTCCCTTCTATACCTGTAATGCTTTTCTTCTCCATATCTGCCTCTTAGAGTCCCTAGTTCTCTTCAGGCCTCAATTCAAGGGCTCCCTCCTATACAAGGCCTTTCTTAAGTCTCTCAGTTGCTAATGTGCTAATGACTAGCTACATTCTCATCTCCCCAAATATCTTTGCATTTACTAAATATATAAATATATATTTACATCTTTCTGTGTATATGTTGTTTCCATCTGGTAATACTTTAGCTCTTTGAGGGCAGAAACTGTTTTTCTTTTTGCCTTTGCATCCCCAGGACCTAGCACAGTGCCTAACACATAATAAGCTCTTAGTAAATTCTTTTTTTAATTCAATTGAATATCATCAAATTAAACTGAATTGAATTTCTTTGTGCCTGAGGATCCTGGTCTATAAAATGGAGGCACCCAAATCCTCTTCTTCCTCCTCATCATGACCTCCAATTTCAAAACCTCCGAGTTTTCCCCAAACTGTCACTGCTACAGTAGTAACACAAGCTTCCCTTCCTCATCTTGACTCCTTCATGAACCAGTTCAACTTTACACCATCCTCTTCTCTTGAATCCTTAGCCCCTTTGGCATATTGCCGATCTTGCCCTTCTAAACTTCAGTCTTGGATCATTCCCACCATCCTCTGTCTTTGCTCCTCTGAACACGTTGCTGAGTAAAGCTGGAGAAAATCATGAGACCATCTTCCCATTGCAGATTTATGTTACACAACCTTGACCAGACCCTTTTTGCTCCAAGGCAATACTTTTATGCTTCCCTGATTAACTCACTGCCTTACTCACTAAAATCTTTTCATCGCTTCTCAAACCTCTTACAGCTTTCCCCTCTCACTAAAAACCTTGCCTCATATTTTGCTGAAAAAAACTGAGGCCATTTCCTGAGAGCTCCCTTTTCTCCTCTCTATTCACCCAAATGCCTTCTGCTACTTTCTCCTCCCTCATTCCTGTCTCACATGAAGAACTAACCCTTTTTCTTTCCAAGGCAAACTTATTACATGCACAAGTAATCTCATTCCATCCTGTTGTGATGTATACAAAGTTTGAGAGACATGATTTCTTGGATAATCATTTTATTAATCATTGCTAGCAGATAATTAATAAAAAAGGAATCAAGTGGTACACTTGAATGCCAAAAACCCCTCATGGAACCCACTCAGTCTTTATATGCCCTTGGAAGAATTGAGTGTTCCTTGTGCATACCCTTTGACCCAGCAATACCACTACTAGGTCTATATCCCAAAGAGATCATAAAAAAGGGAAAAGGACCCACATGTACAAAAATATTCATAGCTGCTCTTTTTGTGGCAGCACAGAATTGGAAATTGAGGGGATGCCCATCAATTGGGGAATGACTAAAAAAGTTGTGGTGTATGTTTGTTTGTTTGTTTTTTAGTGAGGCAACTGGGGTTAAGTGACTTGCCCAGGGTCACGCAGCTAGTAAGTATTAAGTGTCTGAGGCCGGATTTGAACCCAGGTACTCCTGACTCCAGGGCCGGTGCTCTATCCACTGCACCACCTAGCTGCCCCTAAGTTGCGGTGTATGAATGTAATTGAATACTATTGTGCTAAAAGAAACAATAAGCAGATGGATATTGGAAAAACCTGGAAAGACTTACATGAATTGATGCTGAATGAAATGAGCAGAACAAAGACAATATTGTACATAGTATGAACAACAGTTTGTGATGAATAACTGTGATAGACAACTCCTCTCAGCAATACAATGATCCAAGACAATGCCAAAAGACTTATGGTGGAAAATGCTCTTCACATTCAGAAAAAGAACTATGGAGTCTGAATGCAGACTGAAGCATGCTATTTTTACTTTTGTTGTTGTCTTTTTGTTACTGTTCTTGTTTATTCTTTCTTGCATTTTTTCTTTTTGTTCTGATTGGTGTGTAAATATGTTTAACATGATAGTAATGTATAATCTATATCAAATTGCTTGCTGACCTTGGGAGGGAGGAGGGAAAGGAAGGTGGGGAAATAATTTTTGGAACTCAAAAATTATCTTTACATGTAATTGAGAAAAATTAAAAATTAAAATAAAAAAAAGAATGAGGGGGCAGCTATATAGTGCAGTGGATAGAGCACCAGCCCTGGAGTCAGGAGTACCTGAGTTCAAATCTGGCCTCAGACACTTAACACTTACTAGCTGTGTGACCCTGGGCAAGTCACTTAACCCCAATTGCCTCACTAAAAAAAATTTAAAAAAAAAAAAGAAGTTTAAAAAAAAAAGAATGAGTGTTCCTTAGGGTAGCAATCAACTCTGATTGGTTAACAATTAATGAAAAAGGGGCAGCTAGGTGGTGCAGTGGATAGAGCACCGGCCCTGGAGTCAGGAGTACCTGAGTTCAAATCCGGCCTCAGACACTTAACACTTACTAGCTGTGTGACCCTGGGCAAGTCACTTAACCCCAGTTGCCTCACTAAAAAAAAAAAACAATTAATGAAAAGAATTAATATTATGATGAGAAGTGGACCCATTCTAATGAGGGCCTGAGGGATAGGACTCTAATCACTCAGTCTTGGTCAAAGAGACTTACCACCTGTTAAGGGTAATCTAGACAAAAGGAGGAATCCACTTCTACCCAGACCTGTCTGAGTAAAACACAATGGGCTGGACTTCATCAGTTCACCTAATCTAAAATTTCTTTACCTTTTGAACAGATCTGAGTTTTCCCAGTGGGGTGCATGTACCTAAGATTTTATCTGTTTATCAGTCTTGCCCTTCAAAGATTGACTGAATAACCTACAGGGAATAATGAAATAAGGAGGGGGGAACCTTAGGCCTAATTCAATAATTGGTTATTAATATGAGAGAAATAATCATTTCTCTCACTGTCTTCTCCAATAGATTGCCTTATCTATCATACCCACTCTATCACTGATCTTTAAACTCTCTTTATCTAATGGCTGCTTCTATACTGCCTACAAACATGCCCCTCTTTCCTCCATCCTCATAAAATCCTCACTTGATTCATTCATTCCTACTAACTATTGTTCCATATCCCTTCTCCTCTTTTTGGTTAAATTTGAGAAACTTCTAAATGTCTTATATCATATACAATAGGTACCTCTACTTCCTTTCCTTTCATTCTCTTTTTAACTTTCTATAGTGACTTCTGACCTCATCATTTAACCAAAACCATCTCTCCAAATTTCCCAATGATCTAATTGCCAAGTCTAGTGGCCTTTTTTCAATCCTGATCCTTCTTGATGCCTTTCCAGAGCCACCACACAGGGCTCTGTACTGGATCTTCTTCTTCTCCTCCCTCTAGACTATTTTCACTTGGTAAGCTCTTTAGTTCCCATGGATTCAAGTATCTATCATCTCTGTGCTGATGATTCTCAGATCTACTTATTCAGTCCTAACCTACAGACTCATATCTCCAAGTGCCTTTTAGATATCTCAAACTAGATGCCCCATAGACACCTTAAATTTAATATATCCCAAACTGAACTTACTATCTTTCTTCTAAAATGTTCCCCATTGCCCCGCAAAAAAAAAAAAAAAAGTTCCCCATTCTGAACAACCCCATTGTTGTTGAGGGCACCACCATCCACCAGTTATCTGAGCTCACAATCTATATACATCAACCTCAATTCCTTATTCTTTTTCACACCCTGTGCTATAGCCAATCTATTGCCAAGTCTTCTTGATTTTACCTTTTTAATGTTTCTTGAATTCCCCTTTCTTTCCTCTGACAGTGCTGCCACCCTGTTGTAGGCCCCCATTACCCCATAGACTATTTCAATAACTTTTTATTTGGTCTCCCTGCCTCAAGTTTCTACTCACTCCAAACCATCTTCCACTCATGTGTTAAAGTAATCTTCTTAAAGCTCAGATCTGACCATGTTCTCCCCCTATTCAATAAGCTCCAGGAGCTCCCCAATACCTTTGGGATCAAATATAAAATCTTCTGTTTGACATTTAAAGCCCATCACAACCTGGCTCCCCCTCCTGCCTTTCTAGTTTTCTTATATTTTATTCTACCCCCCACCACATACACAATATTCTGTGATCTAGTGATAATGGCTTCCTGAGTGTTCCTTCCACAAGACACTTTATATCCTGACTCTAGGTATTTTCTTTTTTTCTTTTCTGTTTCTGTTTCTTTTTCCTTTTTTTTTCAGGACTAATGAGGGTTAAGTAACTTGCCCAGGGTCACAGAGCTAGTAAGTGTCTGAGGTCAAATTAGAACTCAGGTCCTCCTGAATCCAGGGCCAGTGTTTTATCCATTGCACCACCTAGCTGCCCCTCCAGGTATTTTCATTGGCTTGTCCCTCATGCCTGGAATGCTCTCCCTCCTCATCCCTCTTCACTTTCCTGTTTTCCTTCAAATCACATCTAAAGTCTTATCTTCTATAAGAAGCCTTTCCTGTTTCCCCCTTAATTCCAGTGCCTTCCTTTTCCTAATGATTTCTAATGTACCATACACATGTACACACACACACACACACACACACACACACACACACACACACACATTGTTGTTCAGTTATTTCAATTATGTCCGACTCTGTGACCCCATTCGGAGTTTTCTTGGCAAAGATACTGAAGTAATTTGCATTTCCTTCTCCAGCTCATTTTACAGGTGAGGAAACTGAGGTAAACAGGGTTAAGTGACTCGCCCAGGGTCACACAGCTAGTAAGCATTTGAGTCTGGTTTTGAACTCAGGTCTTCCTGACTCCAGGGTTGGCACTTTATCCACTGTGCCCCCTAGCTACACACACAAGTATGTATGTGTATATACATATGTGTATGTATATACACACACATATACATTTATACAAAATGAATAGAGTGCTCAGACATTTATTAGTTGTGTGACCCAGGGCAAGTCGTATGTGTGTATACAAACACACATATATATACATATATATGTATGTATGTATATATTATGAGAAAATAATTATTAATACTGGGTTTTGGGGGGGGACCCTTTCTCTCTTCACCCCTACTTCAGAAGGTTCAGTTAAACTCAGGGCCTAATCCTGTGCAGGGTATACCAAGAATGGAGATAGAAACCACACCTATATGAATGTGATTTAGCCCTCAGGGGGTCTGTCTCCCACTGGACCTTGATGTCATCACAGTAGAGCCTATTTTAATATGGACCACCCTCAAGTCATGTCAATCAATGGAACTGAATGACGATGACCAATTAGCTTTTATCAGTGTGTAAGAAGCTGCTTCTTTTGGAAGGAGGAAAAGCACTGGATCACAGGGGTCTTGTTTTCTTTCTTCCTGAGACTATCTTGGACTCTCCACATGCCCTCTCCTCTCCCTCTTGGCTCAATATGCTGAGAATGTAATTGTTTAGGCCTATATGCCTGTGACTAGTGAGGAAGTTAGGGAAATGCTACTCGGTCAATTCTTTACTAATATTTAATATATTTTAATAATAAGTGCTTGCTACCTAAAATGGTGCAATAGCCATTAATTTATAAGTAGCAATATTTTAGTAAACCCAGTCTGGCCCTCAATAATTTAGCTAAAAACAGTACCCAAATAATTTAAATAACACTGTATATATGTATTTTTGTATATATGTATATACACATATATATACACACATGTGCATATGTATATACATATATATTATATGTTATTGTTTCCATGTTTTCTCCCCCATTAGACTGTGACCCTTAAGAAGGACTGGGTGTTTGTTTTTACTTTCTTTGTATTCACCCCACTTAGCACAGTACCTGGTACATAGTAGGCACTAAATAAATACTTTTTATTGGTCTACAGAGTTTTTATAAGAAAAGTCTTGGGGTAGCTAGGTGGTGCAGCGGATAGAGCACCAGCCCTGAAGTCAGGAGGACTGGAGTTCAAATTTGGCCTCAGACACTTAACACTTACTAGCTGTGTGACCCTGGGCAAGTCACTTAACCCCAATTGCCTCACCAGAAAGGAAGAAAGAAAGTGTGAAAATGTTTTTGATGACTAGGGCTAATTTGGGGGGCTAAAGATGACTGGGGTACTTAATCTGGGACTGATGACTATTTGGCTATCTGACTGCTATTAATTTAATGTGGGCCGTTTATAAAGTTCCACCATACTGCTCCACTCCCAAATTGATAAGCAAATATTAAGAAGCCTCTTAACCAAATAATCAAAGCAGAGTTTATTTATGAGATACTATTTAAAATTAAGAATACAGGGAAATAAAATGTACAACCTGACTGCATTGCAGTGCATCTCTTTCCACTATGTCTCTTTCCCACCTGCTGGGCCTGGACCTACTTTAATACAATAAGGGCCTTAGGTGCCTCTTGCCTTAGGGCACTCAGGTCCTTTATTCTAACTCTGAGCTCCTTTCACTTTGTAAATCCCCCTGCTTCTAACTTCACCACTGAACCCCTGTGTTTCTCTCTCGCTGACCTTCTGTCTGTCTGCTCCGTCAGTCTGCCCTTCAGCCTCTCTTTTCTCTGCTCCTACCTAGTCCTTCTCATCTTCTCCTGTGTCCTTGTAGCCCCCTGTCTGTCTTCTCCAACCTTTGCCATCTCGTCAGCTGCCCCTTCTCCTCTTCTTGTCCGTCCTCTCTAATCTCGTCAGCTGCCTCCAGCCTATCTCCAACCTTTCTAATATCGTCAGCAGCAGCCTCTTGACCTCTTCTCCCCCTCTATCTAATTCCCAGGTCTATATGTACCTTTTCTTCTCTCCACTCAAATCTCGGGGCTTCCTGCTCCCCCACAGGCCAAGCTAATCTGCCAGCCAGGGCTGCGGCTGGGGCCGGGGGGATGCTGGAGCATCCTGTGCCTCAGCACAGGCTATCTGGGATCTTTCAGATACCTCCTCTCAGGTCGGAGGGAGCTGGGGGCTTTTTTCCCCCAGCTGTCTGACTTGGCATCTTGTAAGCCCACAGGGCTTTTTGGCTCAGCTGAAGCAGAGGGGGAGGGGCACCAGCACTTCCCACACAGAAGAGACCCTGAGGGCCTAAGGCTTTCTAATCTCAGCCTAAAGGTAGGGTCCCCAAATCAAAATAAATTTCCACAAAAGAAAGAAAAGAAAGGTCTTTGGGAATGTGGGATCTTGGCGTAGACTTCTGCAGCAATAGCAGCTAGCATTTGTATAGTTCTTTACAATTCTCACTTTATCCTTATGACAGCAATTACTTCCCTGGTGCCTACGTTGTTACATTCCTCCCTTCTCTGCCTTGAGAACATGGGATTTACCATCTAGTCAACAATTCTATTCGTCTGGATGCGGCCTGAAGATATCCATCATCCCTCAGGTCCTGGGCCCATGGCACCCCTGACACAACAACCTACAGGAGGTCACGATGATGCTTGTTTCTCATTTGTGAATCTTTTTAATAAGCTTATCCTTTTAAAAAAGAAAATCAAAGCTCTATTAATTAAATAGGGATCATGCTGTCCTTTTTAAGATTAACCTCTAGGTAGAACATTGTACGCAGTATCAACAATATTGTGTTTTGATCAACTGTGATAGACTTGACTCTTCTCAGCAATAAAATGGTCCAAGGATAGTTCCAAAGGATTCATTATGGAAAATGCTCTCCAAATCCAGAAAAAAAAAAAAACAACCAAAAAACTGTGGAATCTAGATGCAGATTGAACCATACTATTTCTACTTTTTTTGTTGTTGTTTTTCTTTCTTGAGGTTTTTCCCTTTTGTTCTGATTCATCTTTCACAGAATGACTAATGCAGAAATGTTTAATGTGATTGTACATATATAACCTATTTCGGATTGCTTGTTATCTTGGGGAAGGGGAACAGAGGGGAGGGAGAGGATGGAGGGAGAAAAATTTGGAACTAGAAATCTTATAAAAACAAATGTCAAAAACTATCTCTGCATGTAACTATAAAATAATAAAATACTTTTATGATTTAAAATTTAAAAAAAGATTAATCTCTAGGTTATCAACTGTTTGTGGTTTCTTTTTTAAAATGCTATCATGTATATGTCTTTATTTTTTTGAACCCACAAATGAGAGCCACAGCTCTCAGCATCTAGGGAAGAAAGGAGTTTGATTCAGGATTGCTCAACAAGATTTCTGTTTTCAAGATTTCCCTGGAAAACATCATGATATAGGGCTTCTGTTATGCTCACAAAAACAGGGAAAGACCCCTAACCTCCTCCACAAGCATTCAGGCAGTTAATAAATAAAAATTTAAAAAATAAATAATAATAATAAAGTAGTTAACATAAGATATGTTTCAGTTTAACACTCCATTTAACAACCATGGGAGTTAGGTGCTATTCTTATCTCTAGTTTACTGATGAGGAAACAGAGGCAGACAAAGTTGAAGTGCCTTGCCCAGAAACATACAATATATAAGTGCCTGACACTGGATTTGAACTCAAGTCTTCCCGAGTCCAGATCCAGCACTCTATCTACTGAGCTAGCTAGCTATAAGAGACAAGGAAACTTCCCAGCCTCCCAGAGATGTTTCTTTGGGGGCAGATAACAGTAAATGTTCCAGGAGAACTGTGATGGCAAAAGTAAATCAGTCCTTCATCCCTTTATGAAAATAAACCATTTTTAGAGACTTAAGCATTTAAATACAAATGCCTTGACTGTGGAAAATCGGTCAGTAGCCCTATTTCCGTTTTTAAGCCCAGGTAGCTAATGATATTGCTATTAATCATGACTGAAATAATTTCCCCCTGTAACAGAGTATTTTATTAAGAGTTTATTAAAATTAAAATTTATTAAAATACCAGAGTATTTTAAATATACATGTTGAATCCCAATAGGCCAGTGAGGAGATAGAAAGGAGCTGTAACATATTTTTTTTTCTTTGCCCTCCAGAGCTTATATTATAGTGTAGAGCAAAGTTCTGCCAAGTCACAAACTTAAATTCAAAATCAGCTTTCCCCAGGGGCAGCAAGGTGGCACAGTGGATAGAGCACCGGCCCTGGAGTCAGGAATACCTGAGTTCAAATCCGGCCTCAGACATTTAACACTTACTAGCTGTGTGGCCCTGGACAAGTCACTTAACCCCAATTGCCTCACTAAAAAAACAAAAACAAAAACAAAAAAATCAGCTTTCCCCGACTAAAGCAAAATAAATAAATAAATAAAAGACAATGAGGGAAGCCTTTGGATAGCATATCAAAATAATCTCCCAGCTGTTTTAAGCCCTTACAACCCTTTCCCTCAGTTCCAGCAGCAACTCTAGTCAAGGACTGAAAACCAGCTGATTTAAGAAAATTGACTCCATCCTGAAAACTGTGTGTAGTCCAACCCAGAAGGGAGCAGTCTGCCACAGAGTGGGATCCCTTTGAAAAATCAAGATGAAAATAAAAATGCTTAGAGTGGTGGCATCCCAAATGAAAGTGAGGGCCACTGCCTATTTCTAGAGGAAAATGGTGAAAAGACAGTTAACAGTCATGGGAGAAACAGGAGCTGATGCCTACCTACGCACATCCCTAGCAAGGTTCTATTCTTACCCGATGCTAATTAAATGTTATCTTTTAACCTTCACTGTTAACAAAGCTTTTCATCTGCTAGCGTCAAGCCCTCAAATAAAAGGCTTAGAGCTTCCTTCATTTCTCAATGAAATCAATGTGAAAGTCCCTTTCCACAATAGGAATTTAATTGGAAAACACTCCCCAGTGCCTGAATGAACAATACACATCTTCAGGTTATTGAGGCTTGAAGAAGCTTTGGAAATGAGTATCAGACTTCACACTGTTGGACTTGACGGAATGTTAATGTAGCAGGTGTTTCTGAATGACTTCTCTTCCCTCCCATCCCAGAAGTCTGACAGAAGGAAATAGATCTGTAAGAGACACCAAGAAAAGTTGGAAAATGTAGCTTGGAATACAGATTCCCAAATCTCAGACTTCCAGCCTACCATTCCTTTTCTTTCTTACCATTCCAGGGGCAGAGAAGCAGAGATGGAGACACACACACACACACACACACACACACACACACACACAACACCCCTCTCCTACTTCTATGCTTACTGCTGGAGAAACCAAGGAAAAGTTAGATTAGATACTGGAGAGATGCCTTGGAAGAGGGGAAGACCCTGGGGCAGAAATGAGGCTTGACCACTGTGGGGTCCAGATAGACCAGTGAGCAGAGGCAAAGACACAGCAAGGCTGGAGAAATCCCAATAGCATGTGAAATAAGACTGGAAGAGCAATCCCAACTCTCAGCACTCCTCTGCCCCTTCCCATTTCTTTGTTATTTGTTATTTGCAAAGTCAGTCCTGGGGGTTCCAAACTGGTAATTCCTTCCTTTAGTTGCCCCTACAATCTACAGTCTCGATGGAGTGTGGGTTTTGTTTTTTCTTTTTCTTTTTTTAATTGGTTGGTTGGTTGGTTTCTTTTTTTTTTTTTCCGAGATGCTCAGCTGAAATTGTCTCTTTATAGTTTTATCAGACTACATTTAATAAACTGTGTGACTATAGTTTGAATTGCCTGTATAATATAAATATGAAGAATCAAATTGAGGGGGCAGCTAGGTGGCACAGTGGATAAAGCACTGGCCCTGGATTCAGGAGGATCTGAGTTCAAATCCGACCTCAGACACTTGACACTTGCCAGCTGTGTGACCTTGGGCAAGTCACTTAACCCCCATTGCCCCACCAAAAAAAAAAAAAGAATCAAATTGAAGGAAATTTCCTGCATATGGGCTAGGAGCAGAAACATTGATATTTATATAATTTTAATATTTCCAAGCTATATTTCATTTTCATAGCCCTAGTTTAATAGTGAATTAGGGGGGCAGCTAGGTGGCGCAGTGGATAAAGCACCAGCCCTGGATTCAGGAGTTCCTGAGTTCAAATCTGGTCTCAGACACTTGACATTTACTAGCTGTGCGACCCTGGGCAAGTAACTTAACCCCATTGCCCCGTAAAAAAAATAAAATAAAATAAAAAATTAAAAAAAAAAATTTTTAATAGTGAATTAGGGCCAAAATAGAGGCCCAGGAGCTCTGCAAGGTAAATAAGATCCCTTGCTTGTGGTCAAGTGAGTTCTGGTGAGCAATGGGGTTACTGCAGCCTTGAAAGATTATGTGCCTGAGTACTGAACAGAACAATTAGGGGCAGCTAGGTGTCGAAGTGGATAGAGCACCAGCCCTGGAGTCAAGAGGACCTGAGTTCAAATTTGGCCTCACACACTTGACACATACTAGCTGTGTGACCCTGGACAAGTCATTTAACCCTAACTGCCTCACCAAAAAAACCCAAAACAAAACAAAACAAACAAACAGACAAAAAAAAACCCCCAAAACCAAGAAAATTGGCTAATAGCTTGAGTGTAGTACCACCTATTGGCCAAATTATATACTAGCCTTACCTTAGTGTTAGTTCATTTAGGAAATTAATTAATTAACAGACTAGTTTTCTAGGGTGAGCCAACTATGAATTTTTGTTGTCCTAACCTACTAAGTGTCATCTGGGACACTTACCAAGTGTACACATAGGTTAATAACTACCACATCAATAGGGAACAATTGACTGAAATTTGCAACATATGTAAGATGTTTTTTTTCTTCCATTTTTCTTTTTTTTAAGCATTTTTAAATTTTAAACTTTTATTTTGATAATTTGTTTTCATATCTCCATAATATTTAATTGTGTCCTGCCCCTTTTTCCTATCATCATAACAAAAACATTTTTTAAAAAAGGAAGGGGAAAGCTAACTAACCAAAATGCAATGTTCCACACTTATAGTCCCCCATTTCTACAAAAAAAAAAAAAAAGGAAGGAAAGTGCATGTTCTCACATATTCTTTGAGACCAAGTTTGGTCATTACAATTACATATTATTCACTTTAGGAGTTTTATTGTCATTCTTTCAATTTACATTGTTTTAACTGTTATGTATATTGTTTTCCTAGTTCTACTTACTTTATTCTGCATCAGTTCAAATAAACTTTCCCAGACTTCTCCACATGCTTCATTTTCAATTCACGTCAAAATAATATTCTATTGCACTGATGTACCACAACTTGTCTAGTCATTCCTCAATCTATCATCACCTGCTTCATTTCAATCTTTCTAAACCACAAAAAAAAAATAGTGCTGTTATGACTAGATGGTTAAGGGGCATTTCTACCACTGGCCTCCTTGGAGTGAGTATATGCCTAAGAGTTCCTCTCATTTTTTTTGACAAGCTTGATCCCAATTTTTGTTTCTATATATTAGGTAGTGTCCCATTAGTGTTCTCCTCAAGTCCTCCCCTGATGCCTCATTAGGGTATGGAGGTGATCCTAGGTTCATAAAAACTTAGTGGAGGGGGCAGCTAGGTGGTGCAGTGGATAAAGCACCGGCCCTGGATTCAGGAGTACCTGAGTTCAAATCCGGCCTCAGACACTTAACCCTTACTAGCTGTGTGACCCTGGGCAAGTCACTTAACCCCAATTGCCTTACCAAAAAAACAAAAAAACAAAAAACAACAACAACAACAACAACAAAAAAAAAAACAAAAAAACAAAAAAACTTAGTGGAGTACACAGGTCCTGGAAGGTTCTGACAAGCTAAAAAGGTTTTGAGTATAAGTCCACTGGGGGAGCTTCATGTCTATTGCTTAGGGTGAATATAAAAGGGCCATATTATTTTCATTGTTTACTTTGTTATTCCCAAAACTTAATATAATGACTGGTACACAATAGTTTGTGGGGTTTTTTTAAACAAATTCTTGTTGGATTTAATTAAATTGTCTTCATACAGCCAGCCAAGTGCTGAAAGCATAGGCTTTTTACCCTGGGTAATTTTTTTTTTCAGACATAGAAACTCATAAAGATCATCTACCAAGGTGAAAAAAGGTCAATAAACCCAAATCCAAACCCCACCAACACTCAAATGAAATCATAGATGCTTGAAGATCCCTAGGAAGTGTAGTAACAATGATCATTAACATTTAAAAATCTACCTGTAGAATTGCCTGTCTTGAAAAGTAACAAGTTTTGATCAGTGAACATTACATAGTTGTAAGTAAATATTTAAAACTCTAGTTTTTCAGATAAGAACAAAAAATGTAAAGATTTAGACACAGGGATGACTAATGAATAGAAGATGAAATATGGTATCATGGAAGGAGCAGTAGACTTGGGATCAAAAGAGTTGAACTCTGACCCTAATTCTGCCATTTAACTTTTGACCCCAGGCAAGTTATTTAACCCCTTTGACCTTCAGGTTCCTCATCTGTAACAAGGGAGCCAACGATGATAATAATGGAAGCTTTTAGAAAGAGCTTAGAGGCACAAAACCTGAGTTCATATCCCAGCTCTGCTACTTACTCCTTGTATATAACCTTGAGCAACTCGATTAATTTCTCTGAGTCTCAGTTTCCTCTTCTGTAATGAGAGAGATCAGATTAGATGACCTCTGAAGTCCCAGTTCTGTATCTAAAGATATATACAACCAATGTGAAAAGGTTGTTGTGAGGATCAAATTATATACTATAGGTTAAAGTGCTTTATTAATAATTAGGTTATACAAGTAGTAGGCATCATTAATAGAATCTTCCTTTAATTTCAACATTAGCTTTTCCAAGTGCAAAACACCCTTGACTATTTGGGAATCATTATCGTATGACAGATAAGTATATTGGGAATGAATATGAGACGTTTAGTTTCCTCAAATGACACAGAGGTCTTTGTTTTTACCTATATTTTGTGTATTTTAAATATTTCCTCAAAAATTAGTCTCTCCAGCAATATTGTTTGATGAAGGACTGTGAATGATTTAATTATTCTCAGCAATACAATGATCCAAGACAATCCCAAAGAACTAATGACTAAACCTACTATCCAACTCCAAAGAAAGAACTGATATTGATTGAACACAGACTGAAGCATGCTATTTTTCACCTTCTTTCATTTTTTTCTTTCATTCAAGTTTTCTTGTACAAAATTACTAATATGGTAATGTTTTACATAATTGCACATGTAGAACCCATATCTTATTACTTACCATCTCAGGAAGGGGGAAGGGGATAGAAAGGAGGGATAAAGTTTGAAACTCAAAACTATAAATAAAGTTTCCATGTCTGTTTCTCTTTAAAAAATTAGTCTAAGGAGCCGCTAGGTGGTGCAGTGGATAGAGCACTAGCCCTGGATTCAGGAGGACCTGAGTTCAAATCTGGCCTCAGACACTTAACACGTACTAGCTATGTGACCCTGGGCAAGTCACTTAACCCCAATTGCCTCATACACACAAAAAAAGAAGATATGATCCTCATAAAAGAGGGAAAAGGACCCACATGTACAAAAATATTTATAGCTGCTCTTTTTGCAGTGGCAAAGAATTGGAAATTGAGGGGATACCATCAATTGGAGAATGGCTGAACAAGTTGTGGTATATGAATGTAATGGAATACTACTGTGCTGTAAGAAATGATAAGCAGGAGGATTTCAGAAAAACCTGGAAAGACTTACATGAACTGATGCTGAGTGAAATGAGTAGTGCCAGAAGAACACTGTACACAGTGTCAACAACATTGTGTGAGATTTAACTCTTCTCAGCAATACAACAATCCAAGATAAATCCAAAGGACTCATGATGAAAAATGCTCTCTATATCCAGAAAAAAGAACTGTGGATTCTGAATGCAGATTGAATCATACTGTCTCTACTTTATTTTTCTTTTTTCTTTTTTGAGGTTTTCCCCTTGTATTCTGATTCTTCTGTTACAGCATGACTAATGCAGAAATATGTTTAATGTGATTGTATATATATAACCTATATCAGATTGCTTGCTGTCTTGGGGCGGTGGAGGGAAGGGAGGGAGAAAAATTTTAAACTAGAAATCTTAAAGAAACAAATGTTGAGAACTATTTCTGAATGTAACTGGAAAATAATAAAATGCTTTTGTGATTAAAAAAAAGATATGATCCTGCCTCAGACACTTGTTTTCTCTGTGACCCTGAGCAAGTTTCTCAAACTTTCTGTGACTTAGTTTCCTGATCAGTAAAATGAGGGAGTTGGAGTCTAAGGTCCCTTCTAGCAGGAGAATTATAATCCTCTCATTCTCTTTTTGGTATTCAAAGCCCTTCATAATCTGTCCCCTCCTACTCTTCTAGTCTTCTTACACTTTACCTCCCTCCACCTACTCTATTATCTAGTGACAATGGCCTTTTTGCTATTCCTCCCACTGTATCTTCTGACTCCTTGTTTGCTTGTTTTTTCCCCATTAGCTTTCCCCCATTCCTGGAATTCTCTCTCACCTCATCTTCATCTTCTATCTTTCCTGGCTGCCTTCAAAACCCAGGTAAAATCCTACTTTCTTTTTGTTTTTGTTGTTCAGTTGTATCTAATGCTTCATGACCCCACTGGGGTTTTTTTTTGGCAAAGATACTGGAGTGGTTTGCTTTTTTCTTTCCAGCTCATCTTACAGATAAGGAACTGAGGCAAGCAGGGTTAAGTGACTTGCCAAGGGTCACACAGCTAGTAAGTATCTGAGGCCAGATTTGAACTCATGAAGACAAGTCTTCCTGAGTCCAGGTGCAGTACTCTATCCACTGTGCCACCAACTACCCAAGTCTTTCCTAATTCCCCCTTAATACCAGTGCCTTCCCTCCATTAATTACCTCCAATTTATTCTGTAGATAGCTTGTTTCTACAGAACTGCTTGCAAGTTGTCCCCCAATTAGACTGTGAGATCCTTAAGAGCAGAGATTTTTTTTGTTTGTTTTTGTGGTTTTTGCTTTTCTTTGTATTCTCAGAGTTTAGCATATTGCCAGGAGCATAGCAGACAATAAATGCTTGTTGACTGTGATAGACTCCCTATTCCTTCTCCCACCTCACAGCCTCACTTTCTTTACTCTCCCTTCTCTACTCTTCCCTCTTCTCTCCTATTCTGAGTGAAGTCAATGGGAAGGCAATTATTGAGATAATTCAGTAGATTTGTTGTTGGGTTTTAAATGGAATTATCCAGATAACTACATCTATTTTCTCCCTCCTTTGGAGCACAAAGGCCTGATTTATGATATCTCATTAGAAGGAAAGAGGGGCAAGTCCAGGTTCCACATTTAACATTCTAAGAAGTTTAAATATTTACAAAGTAAATCCTAAAATCAAGGCTTGGTCAGCAAATAAATGAATGTGCATAAATGTGTCAATAATGTCTTCCCATTCGATCCTGGATGTCACCCTTCTCTCTTATTTTAGTTTGCTTTGATCTTCAACTAGAAAGGTTTGCTTCTGCTACATTAAGAATAATTTCCTAGAACACAAGCCTCTTTGTTGGGTGTCAATAAGTCGAGCTGGGTCAGGTTAAAAATTTGACTATAATGTACTACATACTTTCTTCTATCTGTTCAAATGCACTTTGAATGCAAAAAATTACAAGTAGATATTACAATTTTACTTTAAAACAAAAATTTTCATACTACTATCTCTATTTTCTTTGTCTTATGGATATATATACACAAATGTATATATGTGTGTATGTATGCATGTATGTGTGTGTGTATATACAGTATACATATATATACATATACATACATACAAACATACATACATTTATGCAGTATATATATATACTGTATAAATTGAAGCAGCTTGGTCTTTTGAGTTACTCTTATATTCTCCTCTTTTTTATCTCAACCTAATAGGTGTGACAATTGGAGTGATGCCCGCTGCTGGAGAGATACTGTAGGAAAGCTCTGCCATGAGGAGAAGGCATCTGAGGGCAAGCCATGTGGCTTGGAAGGTCAGTTCCTTGGCATCAAGAAGTGACATTTGATGTTTCCGGTTTAGACAGTAGGCTTGTTGGACAAAGAAGGGGTGAGGCTCACTCTCTTTCACCAGGACTTTGTGGGGAGTGGATCTAGAAATGCTGGCTCCCTGAGATAGATAGATGTAGGCATCTAGGCCTCTTTCTCTCTCTTCACCAAATTCTTATGTTCCTTAATAAATGCTTAAAAGTCTAAACTCTTGCTAAAGCTTCTAATTTATTGGTGACCGCTCATTAGATTTTTAGTCAGACTAGCTAGAATTTACAGAGAGCAACTATTCATAGGTCAAAGGAGCAGCTTAGGGGACACAATGGATAGAGTTCTGTTCCTGGAGTCAGGAGGACTTGAGTTCAAATCCAGACTCAGACACTTACTAGCTGTGTGATGTTGGGCAAGTCACTTCACCCTGTTTACCTCAGTTTCCTCATCTGTAAAATAAGCCGGAGAAGGAAATAGCAAACCACTCCAGTATCTTTGCCCAGAAAACCCCAAATGGAGTCACAAAGAGTGGATCATGTCTGAAATGGCTCAACAAAAACAGGTCAAATAATCCCATCCTGCAACTAATTGTTCCTGTTATTGTTCAAAGTGAACCCTACACATATAGAGAAAGGATGTTACTTCAACCACAGTCCCAATCAGAGCATCTGACAACGCCACCATTCTGGATTCCCAGTGGACCAGACAAGTCATCCTTTCCCACCCTCACCCCCACCACCAAGGCTCACACATATCCTGTCCCCATGCAGTTATTCTTTTTTCTTTTTCTTTTTGGTTTTAGTCATGCTTGAAGATAAACACAGAAAGAAGCTCAGGAACCCACATGACTTCCCATCTACCTTTCCACCAGTAACTCCAGTCAGAAGCAACACCTGGGAGGGAACAAGCTGAAACTTGCAAACCGGAGACACATGAATTAAAACAATTCCTATGGGAAAGTCAGGGGGAAGCTTGTTGCCATGACACTAGCTGGGCTAATGGCACTGGAGCTTGGAGGAACAATTCTCTGGTGAGGGGGTTATCAAATGACACAATCTTAATTACCCCGTGAAAAGAGTGCTCTGTTCTGGCAAACAATTATTTCCTGATCAATACCCCTGTCTGGCAAAGTATTCTATCTGGCCCTTTATAACCAAGAGCCTGAGTGAGGTTCTTTTCCCTGGAAATAGAAACATATTTTTATAACTCATCTACCAGAAAATGGCTCTTAATCTTATATTATGTCAATTCCACATAGATTTAGGATGTCAGACATTTATCAGATATTTTAATGAAAATATTTCTTTTCCCCCTCCAATCTATCTTTTCTTATTTGAGATATATTTCTTTTATTTGTGCAAAAGTCTTCATTTTGATGAAAGAAACAAACAAAAAAAAACCCCTCTTTTGTCTTTTTTTTTTCTCCTCCAAGATGCAGTGATGGTGTAGAGCAGTTCTCAGAGTACAGGTCCTTAGACTCAAGACCCTAACAGAGGGTCCAAGAGGTCAAAACTATTTTCAGTAATAATATTAAAAAGTTAGTTATGCTTTTATTCTCATTGTCTCACAAGCAAGTATTCCAGGGGCTACATGAACTTCAAATTAAAGATTTTGTTGCAAACATGAAGATTGAGTTAATCTATCATCAGCAGAACGGTATTTTTTGCCTAACAAATTGACAAATTTACAGACATGCCTAGACTTGTTATATTTTGCCTTATTCAGTTTGATATTAGCAACAACTAACCATGAGAGAAGATCTCTGATGTGACTGCTTGGCAACGAGCACAAGGGGTGCTGAAATATTCGTAGTGTTGAATAATTTTTTTTTAATCTCATAATTTATCTTGGGACAACTATGCTGACATTTATCCTGATGGTGCAAAAACAATGATGGGAAAAACCACTGGCACCTTGGAATGAATGGAGCACCAGGCCATACTAGTAGTCAGTGTATTATTCTGCACTGTCACATACATGCTGTTAAGAGGGGAGGAAAGAGCCAGTTTTATTTAAGAATATCCTTGATGAAACAATACAAAATGTTGCTTTTATTAAATCTCTTCCCCTTATTTGCAAAATGTAAAATAATGCCACTCTTCTCACTAAATTTTTGTTTCAAAAATATAGTTATTCTTAATTATGCATGTCTTTTTAATATTCTTTGTGACAAATGGGAAGTATGCATAAGACATTTCTGCTGCATACCAAAATATGATGGTTGTTTCAAGGAAATTACTCATTCAATTGTTTGGGTTTTGAGCTGAACTAGCCACTTTTTTCATGGAACATCACTTTTAGTTGAATGACAGGCCATGATTATGTAGATTTGGGTATTTGACAGACATTTTACTCAAAAATGAATGAAGTGAGCCTGTCTTTTCAAGGAAAACAACTGACAGTATTTGTTACCAGTGATAAAATTCGAGCTCTCAAGCAAAATTTAGAAATCTGGAAAACTAGTATCTGACTTTTCTGATGAGAACAGTGGTAATATTAATGAGAGTGACTTTTTATAGTATGTAATGAAATGTTTCAATAACTGGAAGATCTGAGCAACTCAATGGACCAGTAGTTTCCTAATGACCAAGTCATGATATTACAAAATCATTCGTGGGTAAAAGATCCATTCAAAGTACAAGATATTCTAATGGGTTTTAATGTAATAGTATAAAAAGTTCTACGATATGGTTTCAGATTTCACAATGCAACTAACTTTTACCACTTGAGTTTTGATGTAGTATCAAAGAAGAATTTCCACAATTATCTGAATTATATACGTAGTGTGAAGGATGAATAGACAAGTCCACATTCCCTACACAAGCATTTTTCAAACTGTCGAACAGATTCCCAAAAGTCCCAGGGACACTACCAGGGAGTTTGCAAAGTCAAAGCTATTTTCATAAAAACATTAAGACATTATTTGCTTAGTAACATACTCCTCCCTTTGCTAACTACATATCTGTGTGAGGCCAGATTTTCTTCATATACTACAAAAAAAACAACATATCTCAACAAAATGAAGGCAGAAGCAGATACAAGAATACAGCTGTTTTCTATTCAGACATTAAAGAAATCTGCAAAAATGTAAAACAATGCCACTCTTCTCACTAAATTTCTTGTTTTAGAAAAAAATAGTTATTTCATTAAAATGTGTTATTTACATTAACATATAAAGATTTATCATTATTTAAAATGAATTAATAAATATTTTAGAATTTATCCATTTTAATTTCTAATATGTGCATATTAATAGATATCATTCACATACACAAAAGCTCTTTGGGATCCTCAACAATTTTTAAGTGTGTAGGGAGGTTCTAAGACCAAAAAGTTTGGGAACTGTTGGTATAGTAGTTAGGAATTTGGCCTCTGAGTTAGGAAGACCTGACTTTAGCTCATATTTGTTATAAAACCCTTAACCTCTCAATTCTCCCAGGTAACTCTCTAAGACTATAAGTTGCCAATCTTAATTTTTTTTGGTGAGGCAATTGGGGTTAAGTGACTTGCCTAGGGTCACACAGCTAGTAAGTGTTAAGTGTTTGAGGCAAAATTTGAACTCAGGTCCTCCTGAATCCAGGGCCAATACTCTATCCACTGATCCACCTAGCTGCCCTGAAAATGACCTACTGTTGCAAAAACATTCATAGTGGCGCTGATTTTAATAGCAAACAAACAAACAAAAAACTAGAAACAAATTATATGTTAACAATCAAAAATTGGCTAAACAAACTGTAATATAAGAATGTAATGAGTATTATTGTGCCACATGAAATGGTAGCTATCATGAATATAAATATGGAAAGTCTTCAAGAGATTTAGAGTAAAGAAAGAACTAAAAGACCAATTGACACACTAACTTCAGCTATGTCGAGGAAGCAGCAATAAAACTGATTTTTTTAACTGCAGTTGCTAAAATAAAATAAAAATAAATAAATTGCAGGTGCTTAAACCTCCACCTCATTTCCATCCCCAGCTCCAAATCAAACCACCCCCACATTCAGCATTCCTTCCCATTGGAAATTTGGACTTTAGTCTAGGAATTACCTTGGACTCTGATAAGGGAACTCTTGCCTTATCTTGCTCAGAACCAACACTCCATCTCACTTCCCATTCACCATTTCCAAATCTCTGCCTCCTGAGTACTCTTCCTACTCCTCCCCTCCCTTCCCAGCTCCTCTTCAGGTGTGGATTTCCCTCCTTACAGTGGAAACTCCTTGGGAGCAGACACTTGTTTCTTTGTATTTCTTTCTCCCCCACTTAGCTTACCTGGTAAGGACTATTATTTTTCCTTTTAGTATTGTTCTTGGTATCTTCTCTCTTCTTCCCTCTCCCTCTCCCTTTCCCTCCCTCTCTTCTTCCATCCCTCCTCTCTCACCAAGTCTCTCCTTTCCTCTGTTTGTCTCTGTCTCTCTCTCATCTTGAAGTTAATGGACAATATTTTATTGATGAGGAAATAAAAGAAGGTGGCCTATGCCCATGCCATCAAACACTTAAAAATTTTTTTTGTTGTTTAATTGTTTCTGAGGTTTGGGGTTTCATTTTGTTTTGATTTGATTATTCTACGATTGGTATTTTTTAAAAATTAGAAATAAATACAATATTTCAAATATTTAAAAATCACTTTTTCAACTCTCTTTACTATTTCATCCCTCTTTCCTAGCCTATGAAACATGAAAGCTTCTGTGTTGATCCATACTGAAATGTTAGAAATTCATTTTTATGCTTTATTAAACTTTGATTATAGGTAAAACTTTAATAACAATAGTACTTCACTTATGCTTTCTTGTTTTATACTTGGTGACTAGTTCCTCAACTTTAGCAAGTCTACATAAAAGGTGAAGATCAATGCATGACCAAAAACAAGGCAGCAAAGTATCCTCACAGTATTCTCATAGGCAGCTAGGTAGCGCAGTAGATAGACCACTAGTCCTAGAGTCAGACAAGCCTAAGTTCAAATATGGCCACAGACATTTAATTGCTATTTGACCTTGGGAACATCACTTAACCTTTCTTTACCTCAGTTTCCTTATCTGTAAAATGATGATAATAATAGCACCTACCTCCCACAGTTTTTCTGAGGATTGAGTGAGATAATATTTGGAAAGTGCTTTGCAGACCTCAAAGTGCTATATAAATGCTAGCTATCATCACCACCACCACCACCATCATCACTGAGTAGCTCAGCTATGGAAAGACTAGCCCTTGATAGAGCAGTGGGTATAGTAGGGTACAGCAGTCCACAGCTCAGTGATGCCATCTGCTTTACATTGGAAGCATCAAATAATGGTGAACTAGGGGTTCTTGGTAGTATAAATGCTCTGGCCATTTCTTTTTCATACACATGTGCCTGCCTTCTCCCACAAAAGGTATGAGAATCTGAGGAAGAGCATATCTCTGTGTACAGAGCAGTTTCCCTTGTCATTTCTTTTCCTACTTTGTTCAGTCTCTTTTGCTTTCAACAAATGTGCCTTCTGTTGATCTGGTAAGCAAACCATGGATAGCTGCTCATTCACTGTGGTTTGGAGTAGAGATTAATCTTAAAGAAGCCTTAAATCTGGGATAGCTTTTCAGGGGGACCTATTGATAAGAGATCCCGTGGCTTGCAAGTAATTGCCTAAGCTTAGCCAGGAGTACATAGTGGATGTCTTCAGCTTGCCTTGTCAACCTTCCTGGTTCAAGTAGATGCTAGAGATTACCTCAGGGAACCATCATACTCGTTTCTTTGCTTTGCTCTAACTGAATGCTTTAAGAATAATAATTGCCACATTTCCCAAATTCATACTGGAAAGTTTTCTGGCTTCATTGACCATTGAGCCCAGTATGCTAGGGAGACATTATAATATTTCATAATCCACTTGGCTAATTGTGCAAGGCAGTAGCATAGGTGATTCTCAACTTGAGCCCTGAAGCATGACTGCTTCTAGGAGTAAGGGACATTGATATACTGGGGCTATTATTGTTTTCAAGCGGAACATTTAGACCATTCGGTTTTTAAACAGGAACTTCCGATTCACGTTTGCATTGTTACGGCTCAGACACTTCCAACACATTAGAATGATTCTAATTAAGCGAATTCCATTAAAATGAGATTCTTCGTACTAGACAAATACATCAGTTTTACTGTGAACCAAGGGAGTGCTCTATCTTTTTTACAAACTATTGTTCAGCATGTTATTTGCTTAAGATGGCTTTTCAACGATTTTTCTGAGTGGCTACTACACACAAGGAATCATAATAGACAATGGGAACAACACAAAAATGAACAAGATGCTGAACCTCACAAACGAATTCTTTGCAAAGGGGAAAAACACAATTTTTCATATGCATAAGAATCTATCTTTATATAGACACTGAGCACAGAGAAGACAACCTCTCTGTGCAAAATTGAACAGTTCTTATTTCCCAAATTTTGTGAATAATGTTGATTGAAATTATAATCCACTTAAGCCAAGTACCAAGATTTCCAACTCTCATCACCTTTCTATAGGACCACACACTTCACAATCGTTACAGCATAAACTAGGCTATTGTCTTCCTGGGTAGTACTTCTAAGTTCTGGCTTCCTCCAAGATAAAATTTTAAATTATGCCACTGTTTGACACTTTGGATAAAGAGTCATAGTTATTTTATGGCTGCTACAGGGAAAGTAAATCTGGCAGATTTCTTTTTTACTTTGGGAGTTGTGAGCTGCAGTGGACTTTGATAATTAGGTGTCTGCATTAAATTCAGCCCCCAAGAATGGAGACCACAAGTTACCTAAGGACAGGTGAACTAGAGTAAGTTGGAAACAGAGCAGAACAAAGTTCCCCTGGTAGTGGGAATAGGCTCAGATTTTCAGTAGCTTCTATACTTCCAGCCTAGATAAAATGGAAAGACCTAGTCTTGAACATTTTTAAACTGGTATTATATGAAAAAAAAAAGTGAAAGATTTTTGCCTCATGTAGGATTGGAGAATTATCCAATTGTTTCTCATGGTTACTATGTTATCAGTCCTCTCCTATTGGAAAGGGGAGTTTCTGAACAATCAGTGAGATCTCCACAAGAGACAAGGATCTGCCTGATTCCCTGCTAAGCGTCTCTTGCACTGGGTTATCCTCTACTATGGTTAGTTACATGGTCGGTCGGTTGGTCTGTTGGTCTGTCTGTCTGTCTGTCTGTCTCTCTCTCTCTCTCCCCACCCCTCTCCCCCCCACTGTTCTTTCTTCTAATCACTGTTTCTCAGCAGTTGTTGGTAGGCTCTAAGTCTCCACATAAAATGATGACATTAGAATTTCAGCCACTAATGTTACTGCTCTTTCACACTTCCAAGACTACAATAGTTCCAGATTATTTATGTCTTTTATTGTTTAACACCCTAGCCTCACTGCAACACTCTTCACACAAAGGATTTCCTCAGAGGACTCTAGGAATGCCTCTTTTTTTTTTTTTTATCCCATCAACCAATTTCTGTTTTCCACTCCCGCTCAAGTCATAGTTAGTTCATCCCATTTGTCTCCTATATCTCAGTGTATTAGTTAGCATTCCCCACTGAGAAAATAGTGTCATAAAAGCCAAGGAACCAAAGGATATAAAAGGGAGAAAAATGCTTCCACCCTCTAGTGGCAACCTTTCTGCATTCAAGTCTATCTAGAGACCGTGTGTCTCTCTCTGCTCCCTCAGCTGGGCCTTGAATTCTCTCCAACTCCTTCTGATAAAATAGCACTACTGCTAGATGCTACGGTCTATGAAGGGGGGAAGAGGAGGGGAGAGAGGAATCCCCTCCTCTTCCCCTTCCTCTCCAGGGGTCACACTCTCGCCTCTGGCTGGAATTTCTACTTAACTCAATGTAGTCGGAGCATGGAATCACAGATGAGGAGGTATTAATGTCAACACCTTTCTATGATGGAATTAAATCCAATATAGAAGTAGAAATTGGCCACATTCCTTGACACTTAAAATAACTATACCAACAGTCTGGGCAGTCAGGCAATTAAACTTGCTCCAGGTAAGGAGTCCAACAGTGGAAGAACCCTGCTCCTAAAAGAATTGCTCTTGGTGGGAGGAAGGAGGTAATTTTTCTTAGCTCTGCCATTTGTAAGCCATCATACAATTGATTTTTTTTACTTGAAAGAAAAGGCCATTCTCTTGGCACTTTTCAGTCATTTTTCAGTTGTGTCTGACACAACCCCATTTGGGGTTTTCTTTTGGCTTTTTGTTTGGTTGGTTTTCCGGGGTTTTTGTTTTTTGTTTTTTGGGTTTTTTTGGTAGGGCATGAGGGTTAAGTGACTTGCCCAGGATCACACAGCTAGTAAGTGTCAAGTGTCTGAGGCTGGATTTGAACTCAGGTCCTCCTGACTCCAGGTCTGGTGCTCTATCCACTGTACCACCCAGCTCCTCTGGCTCTAGCAGTTTGGCACTAGCCAGCAATTTAGGCAGCAAAATCCTCTGGGAAGTTTTATGCTAATATCAATTGTTCAGTGTCCTTTAATTGTTCATTGTTTCTTGCTTTCTTTTATTTTCACTCCCAAATTCTCTTTTTTGCCCCAATAATCACTTCAGAGATAAGCATCTCCCTGGGCCCAGATGGTCCTATAATAATACCTGGTATCATAGATAAGACTCCACATCCCCTCTTGTTAGCTCACCTTGAGAAAATCAGGAAACATTTCATTTTTAATGATCTATGAATCAAATAATCCGGATAGATTTGCCTGACGACTGTGATATAGTTAGTAGTCAGATGCCCTCAGAACCAGGAAAAGCTAGAAACTAACTGTGTGACTCTGGGAAAGTGACTTAACCTCCCAGTGCTCTAGGAAACTTTCTAAGACTATAAGTAGCTAGCTGTTCTAGTAGAAACAGTTTCCTCACTTGGGAGTCCCCTGTTTCAGTGAAGGCACAGGTCCAGTCCCCTCCCCTATCCACTGTTAACTTTATACCATTTCCCATAGCAGTTGTTTACAACTTCACTTTCCTCAAGTCAACTCCAGCACTGCCCCTTACTCTTAGCAGATGATTGCTCCTGATTTGCAGAGGATCTCCATTCTTTTTCATGTCTTAATGTCTTAACTCATTCTTTCTTCCTTTCCTCCAATTTCAGAAGAAATGTCTGTCTTTTCTACCATAATCCCACCAACTCTATCCTTGATCCCATTATTCTTCCTCCTCTTAGGAGATGTCATGGTGTGATGTTATCATTTTTGTTGTTGTTCAGTTGTTTCAGTCATGTCCAACTCTCTGTGGTTTTCTGCTAGTGGTTTTCTTGGCAAAGATACTGGAGTAGTTTGCCATTTCCTTCTCCCACTCATTTTACAGATGAGGAAACTGAGGTAAACAAAATTAAGTGTGTTAGTGTTATTGTAGAACAAGGCCTTCAGAGTAATAAGACCTGCATTCAAATCCCAGTTTTATTTATAACCTATGTGACCTTGAACAAGTCACTCAATTTTGGAGCTCTAATTTCCTCGTCTATAAAATGTCCTTTATATTCCTTTTTAGCTCTGAATCGTATGACTCAAACTTCCTTATTACATCAATCATCTTCCATATTTAATTAGACTCTCCTTCCCTTTTGGCCTACAAGCATTGTCAGATCTCCCTTACCCTAAAAAATCCTTCCCTTCACCCCATTATTTTAATAGGAGATTAAAAATGAAAGTACCCTTTTCACTTTCTATGTGGACAGGTCCTTGGAGATGGATTGGTATGGATCTGTCATGCTATTTTTGCATCTGAAAGCAAACAGTCATTCCTTTTTGATGCAGCCCAAAATAATCTCCGATCATGTTATTTACTCCCCGGTTCACTCGAGGACGTTTGTAACAGCATTGACTTCAGAGATAGATGTTTATGGTAGCATAGTGACGCTAGTAGTGAGGCAGATAGACAGTTGGAAGGATCCAACAAAAAACGATAACGCCCTTTATAAATGACTCCTTCTGAGCACATTTTTATGAAAGAATGTTTCTAAGACACATCCGGTTATCTTACTCAACAGATTTGGCGTCATTTAAAGCTGAAACTTGACGTTACATTGAGGCTCCAATTTCCATTCTCTAACTAAAGCCAGGGTTCTTCACCTTTTTTGTGCTGTGGGCCCCTCTGGCAATCTAGTGAAACCGAAGGACCCCCTCACAAAATAATGTTCTTGAATACATAAAATACGTAAGATTACAAGGGAAACCAATTATACTGAAATATAGTTACCAAAATATTTCTAAAAGCCAAACAAATTCATAGACCCCAGGTTAAGAACCCCTGAGCTAAAGGAAAAAATGACTAAAAAATGAAACTGAAAAGAGGTATTTTTTAAAATGTCATAACTTAATCATTAGGAATACCACCAATATATAAATTGATTTCTCCAAAGTATCTCATTACGAGTGAACACTTTACATAGCTCCCAAATTATAATGTAGGCCACATGAATGGGCTGGTCACACGTTATAAACTGTGGGGACCAACTTTTAATTGGGGAGTGCTAGCTAAGCGGATCGCCGCAATATTGGGGCAAGGAAGGAGACCGGCAGCCTCCCTCAAAACAGAACAAGATTTATTTTAACAAGAACGAACTTTAAAAAAAAAACCACAAACAGGATCAGTAGGATCAAGGGAAAGGAAATAAAATGGGGAAAGGGAAATTATAATACCTGAAAAAATGCCACCGCCCAGGAATCAGCTGAAAATACGCAGCAGAACACCTGTCACTTTCCAGCTTCCACCTAGAATGCCCCAATTCTCCTCCCCCAAACCTAGAAACACCCCACACAGTCCCAGTCAATGGGATGGCCGCTCTGACAGTCACATGACTGCCCTCACTAGGCTTCCAATCATTATAATTTTGCTAGGCCCTTGTAGGCGTTGGTGAGTAGTGATGACGTGAGGTGCCAGAGCCCTGGCAACGGCTACAACCAGTGAGTGGAGCACTGTGGGTTTGTGGAGCCTCAGGCCAGTGTGCGCTGAGGCACAAAAACCTCAAATAACAATGAATTCTTTACAAGACCTAGGTGGTAGCTCAATTATTTTCACTTGTGTCCCACTCTTCATGACCCCATTTGGGGTTTTCTTAGCAGAGATACTAGAGCGGTTTGCATTTCCTTCTCCAGCTCATTTTGTAGAAGAGGAAACTGAGGCAAACAGGGTTGTGACTTGACCAGTGTCACACAGTTAATAAATGTCTAAAGCCAGATTTGAACTCATCTTCCTGACTCCAGGACCCACATATATCCATTGTGCCACTCAGCTGCCCTGTAGACCTAACTAAATATAGTCTATTTAGAAAAAAATATTGAGTGGTAAATGTAAGAACACATTTCCCTAAGGGAGACCAAAGAAAATTGACCTTCCAATGTCATAGATTTCAGTACTGGACATACCTGCCTTCCTTCTTTTTTTGTTTTATTTTCATGAGGAACTGTGAAGGATTGAGGATAGTTGCAACCTCTTTAACTTCCCCATCATGTCCTAGGAAGTTCTTTATTGGGATAACCTTATCATCCTCTCCGATCTCATCAACCTTGGGACTCCACCCAACCCCCACCCCTCGATTGGAGGGTGGGAGCATGAACTCCAGTTGAAGGAGAGACTTCAGCTCTGACATCTCCTCATTTCTCACCTGGTTGTACTAATTGAGGATTTCTTTGGTTGACTTCTGCAATATGCCACTAGGTTAGGTATCTCCTCCCCACCACCCTTCTAGTTTCCTTTTGTCTCCCCCCCACCCCCACCCCACCCCACCCACTAAATTGTAAACTCCTCGAAGGCAGGGACTGTCTTTCTTTTTTCATATTTGTATCCTTAGCACTTAGCAAAGTGCCTGGAACTTACTAAGTGATTAATAAATGTTTGTTGATTTATCACTATGGAGTAGAATGCAACAAAAGGAGAAAAGAAATTTTAAAAGCATACAAGAAATATTTTTGAAAATGTAGAAAGAAGAGAGCAGAAGGAATTCAGAGGACAACACTGACAAGTGGGGCACTGTTAATACTACTGAGTTAAAATTTTTAAAAATAAAGTTGTATGTAACATAAGCAAAGAAAATGAAATAAATGTTTTATTGATACTTCCCAATAACCTACTACCATACCTACCACCACCCCCAAATACCTCCTGTGTAATAAAGAATTACAGTTGGACAAAACAAATTTTAAAACTGACCAGGTCTGAAAACATATGGCTCATTCTCCATGTAATTCTTTACCCTCCTCTACTGAACAGAGCCTTTCCTCCAGCTTTTTTTTACTCCCCAGTAAATGTTACTCTCATCTCCTAGAAAAGCTTGCCTGTGCTAATATGATATGGGTGACCTTGTTGACAATGGGATAATGTACTACCACTTCCAAATGACATATTTATATTATAACTGGAGTGGCTGATAGCATAGGCCAGAGGATATCTTTGAGCAGACAGGACTGTCAGGGACCCTTGCATGATATTCCATATCTGCCTATATTTAGGGAGTCCTGTCTTTGGGAGTTCTTGGTTCTTAAGTTAAAACAGGACAGTGTTTCACTACAGCACACAGTCCAAAGATATAGTTCTCTGGGGATTACAGGGATTGTACAATTTCCCCAGAGTAGTAAAAATTCTCACCCTGCAACCATTGAATATTGTGCTCATCTTCTTTCTGAAACTCTATAATTCCTGTTGAAGCTCAAATTCCCCAATGTGCCTGAGACATATAGGATCAGAATTGGATGGTTCTTGCTGCCTCTTCCTCCTTTCAGTTCAGAGGTCTGAGTTGAACAAGTCTCTCCAGTCACTAGGAAACCTCAAATAGTTATTTTGGCATTGGATACATTGACCTCATCACTTTGACACTGTCTCCATTTATCTCTCAGAAGCGCTTTCCTCTGGCATGCAAATATTATATTAACCCATACTTAATTCACCATCATTGTACCACTTTATCTTGGCACAATGTAATTAGCAATGCTTGTAGATTGATTAATAATATGCAATGTAATATAATGGAAAGACAATTGGATTAGGAGTTAGAAGACCATTCTCCGGACTCTTCAGAAGTCAGAAGTTTCTTCTTTACCAACTAATTATCATAACTGTGATTTAGACAACTCCCTGAACCTATCTAGGTCCCTATTTCCACATTTTAAAATATTAATGAAAAGTAGATGCCCATAAATTAAAGAATGGCTAAACAGACTGTGGTATGTGAATATAATCTGTGCCTTAAGAAATGATGAATATGGAGAACTATGGGAAAACTTAAATAAACTGATACAAAGTAAAGTAAGCAGAACCAGGAAAATAATATAAATAATTACTACAACAAAGAAATGGAAAGAGCAATAGAAAGAGTAACAACAGTCATTTAAAACACCAAACTGAATATTGTGTTTTATAATGATCAACCTTGGTCCCAAAGAAGAAAATATACCTTCTTCACTGTGTCTAAGTGGAGGACTTTGTGTATGAAACATTTAGGATTTTACTCAGTTTGAAGAAGCAAGGTAATACAGTGTATGTTGGACTTTGAGTCAGGAAACCCTGAGTTTGAATTCTGCCTCAGATATTACCTGTATAACTTTGGGCAAGTCATTTAACTTCACTCACACCCAATTTCCTCAGCTCTAAAATGGGAATCATAATAAAACTTAGGACAGGTAGGTGGTACAATGGATAGAGTCCTGGGGCCTGGAGTCAGAAAGAACTGAGCCTCAAATACTTACTAGCTGTGTGATCCTGGGCAAATCACTTTACCCTGTTTGCCTCCATTTCCTCATCTGTAAAATGAGCTGGAGAAGGAAATGACAAACCACTCCAGTATCTTTGCCAAGAAAACCCCAAAGTGGGTCACAGAGACTCAGAAACAACTGAAGAACAACAATAACACCTACTTGACAGGGTTGTTGAAAGGAGATGTGAATTGCTTTGCAAACGTTAATATACTATGTAAATACTAGCTACTCTTAGTAATGTGTTGGTTAGTTTTGTTGAACTGATTCTTTCAGAGGGGAGAGGAGTAGTTAAATGGGGTCTCCCATCTAACCATCTGACTCTGTGCCTTCCATTTCATGCTGTACTTTTCTCCAGCCCAGTCTCCAGTTTCCTTTGGCATCTTCTACTCAGTGATGAACAGTCTCACACCTACTCATACTTTACAAATCTCAGTGATTCTGAATTCCTTTAAGTCATCATCTAAAACCCATTCCCTATCTTCTACCACCCAATTCTTTATTCTCAATACCCTCAACCCCCCTACTTCAAAGTTCCAACCAAATATCAGCCTCCCCTTCTATTGTGCCCTCTGGAATGCCTGTTCCCTAGTCAATAGACTTCCCTTCATCTTAAATCTTCTCCTCTTCCACTACTTGCATCTTATAGCTATTACTGAAACCTAACTCCCTCTGATGATACATTCTTCTTGGTGACCCTTTCCAGTAAAGGTTGCACCTTCACTCATTCCCCTAGATTCAGTGGTCAAGATGGAGAAGGTGGAATACTCCTTGCTCCCCATTGCAACTTCCAGGCTCTCTCCCTCCCTCTATCACTAAGTAACTTCTCCTCCTTTGTGGGTCATGTTGTGTTTTTTTTTTTGGTGAGGCAATTGGGGTTAAGTGACTTGCCCAGGGTCACACAGCTAGTAAGTGTTAAGTGTCTGAGGCTGGATTTGAACTCAGGTCCTCCTGACTCCAGGGCCGGTGCTCTATCCACTGCACCACCTAGCTGCCCCGCTTTGTGGGTCATGTTATTCAACTCTATCACTCGATCAAACTCCTGTTAGCTATTGTCTACAGACCTCCAGATCACTCTCCTTCCTTCTTCAATGAGTTAAGTATATGGCTCACAATTTTTCTCTTCATCCCAACTCCTACCCTCCTACTAGGGAACTTCAACATATCTATTGACTCTCCCTCAAATGTCCTAACCAATCAATTTCGCATAACCTATTTCTCCACCTCATTTCAGTCACACACAAAGATAGTCATGCATTTGAACTTGCCATCACCCACAAGTGTACTACCTCCCTGTTAGAGAATTCTGAAATCCTCTTATCCAACCACAATCTATTGGCTTTCCACCTTTCCCTCTTCCATCGATTACCAAACCCTACTATTCTTCCACACCATGACTTCCAATCCTTTGACCCTTCAATTCTCTCTCAAACTATTTCCTTTGTATTGTCCACTCTCTCCTCTTTTCCCCATAATGACCCTTTGGTGAACCAATTTAGCTCTATACAATCTTCTCTTGAATCCTTAGCTTCCTTATCATTTTGCCAATTGCACCTTGCCAAACCTCAGATTTGATTCACTCCCATCATCTGTTGCCTTTACGCCTACACAGGTGCTGCTGAACAAAAGTGGAGAAAATCTCACAACTGTTCTAACCTGGTCCACTATAGATTTATGTTCACAAACTCAACTGAACTCACAATGCTGCTATGAAATCCTACTATACCTTCTTCATCAATTCACTATCCCACTCTCCTTAATGGCTCTTCTATTTTTTTTTGGGGGGGGGGAGGGTGAGGCAATTGGGGTTAAGTGACTTGCCCAGAGTCACACAGCTAGTAGGTGTTAAGTGTCTGAGGCCAGATTTGAATTCAGGTCCTCCTGAATCCAGGGCCAGTGCTCTATCCACTGCGCCACCTAGCTGCCCCTTAATGGCTCTTCTAAAACTTTTCATCCTTTCCCAACTCTCCCATGGTTTACCTTCCCCATTTTCTCTGAAAAACTTGCTTCATTCTTACAGAAAAAAAAAAAGAATCCATTTACCATAAGTTCCCTTATCTCCTCTCTTCCTCATCTCTTATCACTCATATGCCTTCAGCCACTCTCTCCTCCTTCAACCCTGTCTCACATGAAGTAGACTTACTCTTTATCAAGGATAACCCCTTTACCTGTTCAAGCGATTCCATTCCTTCTGTCTCCTCCAACAGATTGCCCCCTCTATCATTCCCATTCTATTATTTGTTTTCAATCTCTCCCTATTTACTGGTTCCTTCCCTAATGCCTGCAAACAAATGCATGTCTCCTCCCATTCTGGGGGAAAAATACCCTCTCTTGATGCTTGCATTTTATCTTCTTATGCCTCTTCCTCTCTTTGTGGCTAAACTCCTTTAAAAGGCCATCTACAATAGATGTCTCCACTTTCTCTATTCTTACTCTCCCTTTAATCCCTTACAATTTGATTTCTGACCTTATTATTTTATCAAGATTGGTCTCTCAGAGCAGCTAGGTGGTGCAGTGGATAAAGCACCAGCCCTGGATTCAGGAGGACCTGAGTTCAAATCTGGCCTCAGACACTTGATACTTACTAGCTGTGTGACCCTGGGCAAGTCATTTAACCTTCATTGCCCTGACAAAAAAAATGGTCTTTCCAGAGTTGGCAAAGATCTCCTAATTTAGACATCCAATGACTTTTTCTCAGCCTTCATTTCCCCAACCTCTCTGCAGCCTTTGAAATTGTTGATCATTCTCTCCTCCTTAATACTCTATTCTCTCTTGGTTTTCAAGACACAACTCTCTCCTTGTTCTCCTATCTCTCTGACAACTCCTCATCTTCTTTGTAGCATACTCATTGAGATCACACCCACTAACCTCGACATCTTCTTCCTGAGCCATGATTTTAATATCTTTTAAATTATGAACTTAATAAATATCAATACATATGAATATTTCCACATACTAAAAACAAAAAGAGAATTGTATAGGAGACTTGTGAATCTCTATGATGTATATCTTGTTTTTTAAAAATAAATTTATCCAAATTTATCCAAAAAATTAAAAATAATTTAAAATTTTAATTTAAATAAATAAATGAATGAATGAATTTATCACAGTAGTACCAACACTGTCCTTCTTGTCTATGTCCCTTTCTGTGCTCTTCTCTATGTTTTTTTACATTTCATCGATGCTCCTTTGTTTCATTTTTGCATCATTTTCCAGCCACTCCTTCTAGTTCTGTTTCTAAAAATCAAAAGCCTACCCTTCTATGAATTTAATCTAAGAACCTAGATTTACAGAATTTTAGAACTAAAAGGAGCTTAGAAGTTATATCATTATAGGATTATAGGTTTTAGAGCTAGGAAGGAACTTTAAGACTATCCCTCTTGTTTTAATGGGTGAGGAAACTAAGCCAGTATGGTGGAGTGAAAAATGAATTGAATTTGGGGTCAGAGAACTTGGATTCAAATCCTAACTGAGCTTGAGCAAGTCATTCAAACTCTCTGAGACACAGCTTTCTCCTTTACAAAGTGAAGTTAAACTAGACAACTTCTAAGGTACCTCTCAGCTCTAAATCTATGGCACAAGAGGTAAAGTGATTTGCCCAAGGTTACAAAGAAATAAGTGGCATAGTGCATATTGCTCAAGGTCACCCAGGAGGCAGTGAGACTACACTCTAGGCTTCTTGATCCTCAATTAAGTTATTTTACCATTATACCCAATAGAATGCAAGATCCCCATGGGCATGGACTATTCTGTTTTTGTGTTTGTAACTCCATCTCTTAGGAAAATGTGTTATACAAAATAGGCACTTAATAAATATTGTTGATGTAAGAAAGATAGTAGTGGGGTGGTGAGTCCTAAGTGTAGTGAGGCTTCACATAAGGTGAGGATATCGTCCTTGTGTGTGACTCAAAGAGAGGCAGAATAAACATATCTAGCCTCTTCTCCCCCCCTTCTCTTCTCCAAGGGGGATTTTCATTTTCTTGCCAGGAGGGAGAGCAGGAACTTGGGACCAGAGGCCACCACTGGTCTCTCCTTAGACAGAGGAAGTACCAAAATAGAAGTATATCTATCTGCTTCTTTAAATATTGTTGGCCTAGGGGATATGATCACAATTCATCTAACTTCTGATTACTTTGTTATTTGGGAAGGAAGGGGGCTCCAAGCTTAATATCCAAAGCTTGACTCTTTCTTACCAAAAACCAATTCCACAATGAACACACATAGCAAATAACAAAGACAGCTATTTATCCAAATCATAGCAAAACAGAAATCAGATAAGGTATCCATAGAAGAATATATACCAGATAATACAGAGTGGAGGAGGAATGTTAGAAGCAAGGTAACTCTGCTTAAACAAACAAACAAAAAAAAAGAGTCCTACATCTCGCCCAAGGGGAAACTCCCTGTAATTTTTAGAGAAGCAAGCTGGGAATAGAGACATGATAGAAGCTGCCCACTCCTCTCATGTCTTCCCAGAGTCTTTTCTTTCAGCTACCTGAAGTAGGGTTGGCCTCTTCCATCTTTTCTTTCGAAGCTGGAAGCTGGAGTCAGAAGTGCCCGAAGTGACTGGACACTTGAACAAGCACAGAAGTTTGATGAGTCCCCAGAGGAGACTGTCCTTGGAGAGTCCCAAAGGGGCATTGACTCTGCTCTGCCCCACCCTACATGTAGGGGTATGATGGAGAAGACCAAAGGGGTGCAACTTGGTGGGAAACCCTCCTTTAATAGAAAAAATAAAAATCTAAGAACCCAGAAAACATTTTTAAATGTTTTTAAATCCAGTAGTTCATAACTCCAAATGTATAATTAGTTTTTATATTCAAAGTAAGCCTTATTGTTAGAATGCACAGGGGAGGATTGCTTTTATAAGCATGGACCTTTATATTGTATTTTTAAAGGTCCTTATTTCAAATAATTACTCAGATGCCATGTATTATAATTTTATGTACATAATAATATATACATTTGGAAAATATAGTAGTTATATTGAACAAAAGACAAGTAAATTTGTGTAATCAGATCTTGCTACTTAAACGTGATTCCTGATTGATGGAGAGAATAATTATTTTCTTTGTACCTACATGAAGGGTGGAGCTTGGGAGAAAAGAAAATTTTTTCTTCTTTCCTGCTTCCAAAGGGGGGACACATGTTTCTAGACTCTCCTCAGGGAGAGAGACATAGAGACAGAGACAGAGACAGAGACAGAGAGAGAGAGAGAGAGAGAGAGAGAGAGAGAGAGAGAGAGAGAGAGAGAGAGAGATGCCCGCGCGCGCACACACACACGGAAGTAGAAACCTGTATGTGTCCCTGATTCCCAGCTTGCCTCCCTTAAGAAAGGTGAATTTTCTTTTGGGTGAGATTGGGGACTCTATCTCCAAGCGGTAGGCACTCTTTGTATTATCTGACATATTCTAATCCACATAACGTCCTTGATTCTGTTTGCTATTTGTTTGGAAAAATGGGTTTGTTCTCTGTTTACTATTTGTAATGGATTTTGTATAATTTAGCACTTGTTGGGACGCAACTAAGTCTTCAGACGTAACTTACATACCTTCCTCTTTAAAGAACAGCAACCAGGAAAGCAATTCTAACCCTCTCAGACTAAAAAAAAAAATCCTTCTAATGAAATTATATTGAGGCATATTATTAAAAATTCTTGGGGTGGGGGCAGCTAGATGGCACAGTGGTTAAAGCACCGGCCCTGAATTCAGGAGTACCTGAGTTCAAATTCGGATTCAGACACTTGACACTTACTAGCTGTGTGACCCTGGGCAAGTCACTTAACCCCCATTGCCTACAAAAAACAAAACAAAAACAAACAAACAGACAAAATTCTTGGGGCGGCTAGGTGGCCTAGTGGATAGAGCACTGGCCCTGGAGCCAGGAGTACCTGAGTTCAAATCCAACATCAGACACTTAACACTAGCTGTGTGACCTTGAGCAAGTCACTTAACCCCAATTGCCTCACAAAAAAATGAATAATTTCAATTATTTTTAAATTAAAAATTCTTAGTAATATCTTGTGTGCTTTGGGATTTTTGACAGCTGTCCATTCCATTCCTTTTGGGGGTCCCTGCATGTTTTCTCTTATAAAAATTAAATTGATAATATAATGTTGTACTTTTAAGAAAATACATCATTAATTATAATACTTTGACGGTGATAGACCTGTTCATAGATATTTCTCTTGGCATTGATATCATAATTATTCATATTAAATTGTAAAAAAGAGAAATTTCCCTTAGAGCCAATTTTCATAGGATTACCAAGCATGGAGATTTTATTCCAGGTATTCTATGAGCCCATTGTACTCAAAACAGTAATACCTTGGGTTCTACTCCACACTGAATGCCACTGCCCACCAAGCAAGATGGGTATACACTTAACCAAATTAAGTGTTTGACAGTGACAAGGAAATATTCTTAGGTTATGTTCCCAAAGTACCAATAATAAAAATAACAAACCAAGAGCCTCAAAATATGTAAAATGAATCATAGAATGTAAAATCTGGAAGGAACCTTACAGATTATGTAGCCCAACTTCCTTCATTTTACAAATAAGGAAAACAAGGTCCAAAAAGGTCAGATTAGTAAGTGACAGGAAGGAACTAGAGCCTGGTTCATTCTGTTATGCTACACCATGTTGTGAATAATATAGAAATAATAAATGACCTCCAAAGAATGTCTTTTAATTACTATCTTTTGGCCATGTAAGTCTTACGTATGGATTTCCTCCTTTTTCCTTTCCCTGATTCAAACCCAGGGCCACCACCTAGTTACTCATTTGCCACATTAGATGAAAGAATTGAAAGAGTATGATAATGATAGAACAAATATAATAACATATATACCCCCTCTCAAGAGAAAGGAAAGGATATCAATGAGACCTATCTAACCATTCAAAATCTAATTTGGATTTTTCTTTTTTTTGCAAGGCAATGATGGTTAAGTGATTTGCCCAGGGTCACATAGCTAGTAAGGGTCAAGTGTCTGAAGCCAGATTTGAACTCAAGTCCTCCTGAATCCAGGGCCAGTGCTTTGTCCACTGTGCCACCTAACTGCCCCCTAGTTTGAAATTTTAATAGTAAGATTGTGTCCACTTTAAAATAGATTTTGCTTTTTAGTCTATTGTATATACTGAAAGTATAAAAAAAGAAAAATTACTCATACAGTTCAAGACATACAATAATCAAAGGTCAGTTGTCTTCTAACTTACATAAGATTATCATACAACAGTAGTTTACTTTTTTCTACTCAACAATTCTTTATATATTAAATATAATAAAGAGCTTTTTCAGAAAATTTAACTAAATCTATTTTACGTACACTCTGTAAGTTTTTATTCAATAGATTATTTTGCCTCTAGGAGAACAAAAATTTTAATGATGAAAGGACTCATGTACCCCTGTAAGTATCATAGAACTGTTTAGGAATCTGGGAAGTGCTATGGCAGATGTGACTCAGTTTCCTTCTCTGTAAAATGAAAATAATAATATAGCACCTATCTCCCAGGATTGTTGTGAAGATCAAATGGGACACCAATTGTAAAGTGCTTACCACTTTGTACATGGCACATAGTAAGCCCTATATAAATGTCACCTATCATTAGCCATTATCTTTGTAATAGATTTAAGGTGATCCTTGACTCTACACCATTTATCAATTTGTCAACGACTTGTATTTTTATAAATTTGACTCAGTTCTCTATATATTTGAGAAATAAGGCCTTTATCAGAGATACTTGTTTCAAAAATTCTTTCCCAGTTTTCTGCTTTCCTTATAATCTTGGTTACATTAGTTTTGTTCATGCAAATGCTTTTTAATTTTATACAATCAAAATTATCTATTTTACATTTTGTATTACTCTCTATATCTTCTTTGACCCTGAATTCTTCCTCCGTCCATAAATCTGACAGATAAACGATTCCATTCTCTCTTAATTTGCTGGTAGTATCCCCCTTTATGTATAAATCATGTATCCATTTTGACCTTATTTTAACATACGGTATGAGATGTTGGTCTATACCTAATTTCTGCCATACTGTTTTCCAGTTTTTATCATATAATGAGTTTTTGTTCCAAAAGCAAAGTCACTCTTTCTGACGGACCCCCCACAAGTCATACTAGCATTTATAACAACAACTAGCATTATATAGTATGTTATGGTTTGTAAAGCACTTTTAAAGTATTGTCTGATTTTGTCCTCACAACAAACCTGGTTTGGGGGGAGGGGAGGGATAGGTACTGCATTATTATCCTTATTTTACAAAAAAGGAACCTAAGTCAGACAGAGATGAAGTATCCTGCCCAGCATCACACAGCTATAAAGTGTATGAGGCTGAACATAACCTCAAGTCTTCCTGATTCCAGGTTCGGTGCTCATCCACAGCACCTCCTCTCTATCTCATCTATCTTATTTTTTGCTTCTGTCCATAACTAACATGATAATAACACACAATTATCAATTTAATCAACAACAGCTTTCAACTTACCAACCAAGATATTTTGGTTACATAGTCCATGGTCTCTGTCTTCTTGCTTATTCATAATACTATGCAGGCTCAGGGTTGCCTGGGCTTACAGCAGCTGTTAGATACAAGCCTGAGCTAAGGGAGGCACCCATTTGCCTGATTAGCACCGTGAGGGGCTAGATTCTTGGCCATACCCTTAGCCAAAGTTGTGGGGAATATATTCCCCATAAAACTGAACCTATTCTGCAATTTCCCTTCCTTGCTTTAATGGACAAAATGGACTTGAGAAACCATGTTCAAAGCACTGTCTTTGAAATATTAACAAATTTTATTGACTAAAGTATTTTGCTCAGTTGATACCAGAAGCTTGGTTAGCTTTTGGAAAAAAAAATTTGAGGTCATATTGGTTTGACTTTGTAGATGTCCCCAGTACTCAGTACAGTACCTGACATATAGTAGGTACTTAATAAATACTTATTGACTTATTGACTGATTGACTGGTCCTGTTGTGGACTTTATTTTCTGTACTTGTCCTGTTTCCAATGAGTTTACAGAGAGAGAGAGAGAGAGAGAGCGCGAGAGTGAGCAAGCGAGCAGTCTCTTCCACGTTGGCTTGCAGCCTGAAAGCACAGTGTGCTTTCAGGAGCAGGTGGCTGATTCTAATGTAGCACTACAAAAAACAAACAAAACAAAAACCAAATATCAGATTCATGTTAGCATTTTTAAAAATTGGGATGCCATTGTCAGCTCTCCCATATTTTGCTTTTCTATCTTTCTGGGAAGCATCTCCTTAGACTAAGAAGTGCTGTTTGTGCTCCCAAGGGATTGTTTCCCTCTCTCAAAATAATCCAATCTGTCATTTGCTAATAAAATAGCAAAACAAAACCCATTTCATAGGGAATGGTGTGAGCACAAGCACAAAACCAAGCCCAATTCAGAGTGATTTAAAATAGTCAGTGGTTCTATATTCTCTTTATTATTCATCCTTAAAAGCTATAATGTGATTATTTATGCAGGCTTATCTATGGCATGAGGATTGAAAAGTCTTTTTTTTTTAATTGTCATTACACCACATTTTTTGGTATTGACTAATGAATGAAGGTATGAGCAGTTCCCAATGGCACAACCATTCTCTACTGTAGGTTTTTCCTTATACCACCAAGCACCGTTGTTATTCTCAATAGACATTAAGTAAGTGCCTACTACATGCAAAGTACTTTGATATACACAGGATCATGAGTCAAGAGTATTACTCTTTGGGTCATGGAAGCTAAACAAACTAGCTGGTAGGGCTTTCCAAGGGATGTGCCCATCATCAGGCTCTTCCCTCTGAGATTTCCTTCCATTTGCACTGTGTATATCTTGTATGTGTAGCTTTTGTAAGCTCTAAGGAGGCTTATGCCAACTCCCATTCTCACAGATATGTCAGGTCCCAGAACATGGTTACATCCCCTTCAAAGTTCTAGAGGTACCTCTGAAGGGTTATGGGGTAATTATCTAATGCTATTGTATCAAGTCCCCATTCTGATGGGTTCTTCCCACTTTTAACCACCAGTGAGTGCCTCAATATCATTTAACCAATCAACACCAATTAACTTTATTTTATTTATTTATTTATTTGCGGGGCACTTGGGGTTAAGTGACTTGCCCAGGGTCACACAGCTAGTAAGTGTTAAGTGTCTGAGGCCGGATTTGAACTCAGGTGCTCTATCCATTGCGCCATCTAGCTGCCCCAACTTTATTTTTTAACACCGATTAACATTTACAAAAAAGTTATAACAAGAACAGATGTACAAACATTTCTCCTCAATAACTGGGAACAAAAGCTTCCTTATACAACCCCAGTCTATGGAAGAGTAGAATCAAACTTAACACAGTTTCTATATAATCTTCTCCCCACCATGTTTCCTTCCAATTGGGGCACATCTGATGAATGAATCCATGTCTCTAACTCCCTCAAGACTTTGCTCTTCGCCATTAGGCTCCCCACAAATTCTAGCATGGCCTCTGGCTCCCAGAGTTTTAGTGGCTTGTCATTATGACCTTTTGAAGCTCACTAGCTGTCTTTAATTTTCCTTCTTCTAAAAGAAGGTCTGTATGTGTGGATCCATTACTGGTCCCAGAGAAGGAAGTCTCAAAGCCTCTCCCCATGCAGGGGCTTATAGCATTGTCTCAATCTCTTACCTAAATAATAGCCAATCAGGATCAAGGAGGAACAGGCCTCTCACCTCACCTGGTTAGTGCCCTTTGAATGTACCCCCCTTGTAGCAGAGCAACCCATCAACAACCTCTCTCTTTTGCACATGGTCAGTTGTCTTGAACAGAATGTCCATGGAAGTTATGCATCAGGGAGCATGTTCTTTCCATGTTACGTCATGTGTGTCTTTGTGAAGGCAGAGTACCCAGCCTCTTCAACGTGGGGATTATATCAGCTGGGCACACTGTACAGAGTTATGTGCTGTGCATATTTCGAATGTTGTCTCCTCCTTTAGAATGTGAGCTCCTTGAGAGAATGGACTGTTTTTGCCTTTCTTCTATTCTCAGCATTTAGTACAATCATTAAGGCAAATAGAGGTTAAGTGACTTGCCCAGGGTCACACAGCTAATGCATGTCTGAGGCTGGATTTGCAGTCGGGTCTTCCTGACTCCAGGCCCAGTGCTCTATCCACTGAGCTACCTGGCTACCCCCTCTATGGGGGAAAACAACACATTAAAGGGAGATGAGCTGGGTAGGGGTGATCATTGCTAGTGGGTACTTCTTCAAAAGGAGATTCTAGGAAGGAATTCATCAATTGGAGGAAGAAGCCACGGGACTAGAGGCATCTCCAGTATGACAAGACCATAGGGGCCTAATGAATGCTTGTTGACTGACTAAATGACTAAGTAGGTATAATAAATGGTCTGAGGAGAATTGGTCTAAGGAGCATTTGTGGGACGACTAAACCTCTTTGTGAGGAGGGATTATTTAATTCTTTGTATTTGTCCCCTCAGTGCCTAATACAGGACTTGGCACACAGTGGGTGTCTAATAAATGCTTGTTGATTGATGAAGGCCATAATCTATTTTCACACAGCAAAATTATTTTCCTTGGTAAGGAGAGCTATGTCTTTCCCTAGCCAGATATATTGTTGTCAGTCTTTCTTGGTCTGGACCTGTGATTTCATTGGTACAAAAATTCATACTTCAGTGAGGAAATCCCCTGCTGTCAGTACAGATCAGCCATTTCTAGTTACAGTGAGAAGTTAAATGCCTTGCCTGGGGTCACAGCCAGTAGTGTCAGAGGTAGGACCTGAACTCAGGTCAACCTGCCACAAGAGCTGGCTCAAAATGCACAGTCCAACATTGTTCTTCATTATTATCATAGAACAATAGAACTTTAGAGCTAAAGGGGTCTTCATCTAATTCAACCCACTCAAATTTGTTGTTCTTCAGTCATTTTCAGTTGTGTCTGACTCTTTGTGACCCACTTTGGGGTTTTCTTGACAGAGATACTAGAGTGCCATTTTTTTTTATCATTTCCTTCTCCAGCTCATTTCACAGATGATACAACTGAGGCAAACAGGGTTAGGTGACTTGCTCAGGGTTACACAGCTGCTAAGTGTCTGAGGCCAGATTTGAATGCAGGAAGATGAGTCTTACTCACTTCAGGTTTAGCATTCTCCTATTCACTGCACCATCCAGCTGCCTGCACTCAAATTAGAGATTAGCAAACTGAGGTCCAGGTATAGGATGGTAACTGGTCTAATTTCAGATGGTGGGTTAATTACAGAGTAAGCAGCATCTGTTGACTTCTAGCCCCGGGTTCTCTCTGCTTTAGCACATTACCTCCCATATTTGCTCTAATGATCTTAATTGTCAATGACAATCAAGAATCAATTCATTACTATGCCCAAAGGGCTATGGGCCTGTGCATGCCCTTTGACCCAGTAATGCCGATACTTGGTCTGTATCCCAAAGAGATCATAAAAAAGGGAAAAGACCCACATGTACAAAAATATTTATAGCAGCTCCCTTTGTGGTGGCAAAGAATTGGAAATTGAGGGGATGCCCATCAATTGGGGAATGACTAAACAAGTTATGATATATGAAAGTAATGGAATACTATTGTGCTATAAGAAATGATGAGCAGGTGGGTTTCAGAAAAACCTGGAAAGACTTACATGAATTGGTGCTGAGTGAAGTGATCAGAACCAAGAGAACATTGTACACAGTAACAGCAATACTGTGTGATGATCAACTGTGATAGATTTGGCTCTTCTCAGCAACACAATGATCCAAGACAATTCCAAAGGACTCATGGTGAAAAATGTTCTCCACATCCAGAAAAAGGAACTGTGGAATCTGAAAGCAGATTGAACCATGCTATTTCTAGTTTGGGGGTTTTTTTGAGTTTTTTCCCTTTTGTTCTGATTGTTTTTTCACAACATGACTAATGCAAAAATATGTTTAATGTGATTGTATAACCAGTATCAGATTGCTTTCTGTCTTGGGGAGGGGAGCAGGGAAGGGAGGAAGGGAGAAAAATTTGGAACTCAAAATCTTATAAAAACAAATGTTGAAAACTATCTTCCCAAGGAGATCATAGAAGAGGGAAAAGGACCCACACATAAAAAATATTTATAGCAGCTCTCTTTGTGGCAAAGAATTGGAAATCAAGGGAATACCCATCAATTGGGGAATGGCTAAACAGGTTGTGGGATATGAATGTAATGGAATACTATTGTGCTGTAAGAAATGATGAGCAGGAGGATTTCAGAGAAACCTGGAAGGACTTACATGAACTGATGCTGACTGAGAGGAGCAGAACCAGGAGAACATTGTACATAGTAACAGCAACATTGTGTGATGAACAACTGTGATAGATTTGGCTCTTCTCAACAGTGCAATGATCCAAAACAATTTTAAAGAACACAGGATAGAAAATGTTCTCAACATGCAGAAAAAAAGAACTGTGGATTATGAGTACAGATTGAACCATACTTTTTCTACTTTGGGGCTATTTTTTTTCCTTCTTTTTTTGAGGTTTTCCCTTGTGCTATGATTCTTCTTTCACAATATGCTTAATGTGATTGTATATATATAACATATCAGATTGGGGAGGAGAGGGGAAAGAGACAGTGGAAGAAAAATTTGGAACTAAAAATCCTATGAAAACAAATGTTGAAAACTATTCTTACATGTAACTGGAAAATAATAAAATACTTTTTAAAAAAAGAAAACCATCTTCACATGTAACTGGAAAAAAAATACTAAGATTGGAAAAAAAAGAATCAATTCATTTCTGAAAAGACTATGTCATATGGAAAACAAAGGGTCCCTCTTTGCTTACCTCCCAGTTAGTTTATTGCTGCAATAAAGCAAGTAATGAGAATGGAAAGAATAAAAGAAAAGGTGGAAGTTAAAAGGGATTGAGCAAACTCCCCAAATGACATGGCCATGCCATTTAAAACTGCAGATGGGAACTGACTCATACATTATGAGCTAAATTCTATAGGCCCATGACATATTAAAAAGAAATAAGTTTTCTAATAACTATATGTTTCTGGCATTTATAGCTCCTGAGATCAGATATGAATGTGTGATAGAACTAATGCATTATAAGGCAACTGTAATTAAGACTAAATGAAATGAAAACTAGTTGAATAAGTATATCACAGAAAATGTGGTGATTCATCTACTTACAATGGAATTAGGATTCTGAAAAATATGTCTCCAATTTCTTTGCCATTATGAATAAGTGCATTTTATGTTATTTATATCTCCACTCTAAGAATTTCTCTGCAAATATATAAAGTGATCCAATAACTGTTGGTCTGTTACCTGATGTATTGTAATAGTTTAAGAAAAAAATCATGCCACTTTGACATTTCCAAATTTCTCAGTCAAAGACTTCCCCTGAAATGGAATCCCATTATCTCATTATTTTCTGGTATAGGTCCATCACAACTCCCCCATTAGGTTTTAAGCATGTTGTAATTTGACTAGTCAAGGGCTATAGTTCAATTTATGGACATATTTTCTGGATTCAATTGGAAACTACAAGCAATCTAAGGATAGTGGAAGCTACTTTCTCATTTGATGGATTCTCTACATTGTGATTACATTATCCTAAGCAAATCTACTTTCAGATCCTAGTTAACATTGTTACTTACTGGGCTTTTAAGGCCTAGTTGTCTTCCTTTCTGAGAGGAGGTGTAAGTCAGAACTCAGGGAGAGACCAGTCTGCTTTACCTCAGTCAAAGAGAGAATGTGGTCTATTTCCAGCATTCAGTAGAGGACAGGAAAGAAGCTGAGCAGGGCATTGTGAGTGTTCCAGCTTCCCCAAAACATTAAAAAGAGCCACGGTCAAAACCAAACACAAATATGTGTGTCTCTTGACTGACTGTGCTCAGACATGAGACTAGCCACAGGTACCTGCACCACACATGCACAATACAACATGCAAGGGATGGTATAGAACAAGTGACATTTTTAATATTGTATTTTATAAGGGTATTATTTTAAAATAAAATTTAGTGATATCTTTCTTTTCAGTTATTTTTCAGATGTCTGACGCTTTGTGATCCCATTTGGGGTTTTCTTGGCAAAGACACTGGAATCATTTGCCATTTCCTTCTCCAGATCTTTTATTTTTAATATCAGTTAAATTTCTCCTGTCATCTCTCCTCTTTCCTATTTACAAAAAGCCATCTAATATATATATATATATATATATATATATGGAGAGAGATACATATATGTATCTACATGTATATATGTATGTATATTTATATATGTGTGTTGTATACATAACATGCACACATACATGTGTGTACACATGCATACATATACATACACATACACATATACTCACACATGTATATATACATACATTAGCAAATTTAAAGTGGAAAAACATTTTTAAAAATCAATATATAGAAAAAAATCTGACAATATATGCAATGTTCTATACCCTCAAAGCCCCACCCTCCCTTACCAAAAGAATCAGGGGGAATGAGTCTTCTCACACCTCTTCTTTGTAATTTTGCAACTATGCCGTTGGAATATAGCATCTGAAGATTAGGTTGCGGCTATAGGTACAAGCAGGCTTGATCTTGGAAACTCTGAGGCCCACTCAGACTTGTCTAGGAAGCTTGTCCCTGGGCTGGAGAAGGGGGATAGAAGCAGGTAGCATATAACCTTTGATTAGAAGGAAATTCTAGAACTAGAAACATAATCTGTGGTTCTATTGTGACCTGGAGAACTTTCTGTAGTAACAAGTTCTGCTCCTCTAGGGCCCATACTATTGCTACAAGGTCCTCTATCTCAAGAAAGTAGAAGAGTCAAAATAAACTGCTGAAAAAGGGGCTAAAGAAGGGACTCTTTATGTAGAAATAGGTAGCCCTGCTGGAGCCAGCTCTAACAGGAAAACCAACTATTAAATTTTCAGTGAGAGCATACAAATCTTAAAAATCAGCAGACACTACAGATCAGGGGTTTATTTATTGCTTTCTTGATTGTATAGACTTGAGAAAATGATGGAGAAGATGTTAACAATGCAAATTGTGGTGCAGCGGATAAAGCACCAGCCCTGGAGTCAGGAGTACCTGAGTTCAAATCCAGCCTCAGACACTTAACACTTACTAGCTGTGTGACCCTGGGCAAGTCATTTAACTCCAATTGCCTCACCCCCCCCCCAAAAAAAAATTTCATTGCAGGTACATTGGGAGGAGGGGTGGAGCCTGTTGTTAAACATTTACCAGCATACCTCAGTCTATAAGTATGGTTCAATGTAGTTATGCTTCAAAGTCCCCAAGACAAGGATTCAAGGAAGCAAGATAGTGTAGCCAAAAGCTATAGCTAAGATTAGCCTAAGTGTAAAGGCATGGGCTAAGCTTATCCTAGTCATGGTATAATGCAAAGCTTCTTAAACTGTGGATTGCAACCCCATATGGAGTTACATAACTGAAGGTAGGGGTCTCGAAAACTTTGGCAGTAAATGTTTGATTTGTGTACTTATTTTATTTTATTTTTGTGGGACAATGAGGGTTAAGTGACTTGTCCAGGGTCACACAGCTAGTAAGTGTCAAGTATCTGAGGGCAGTCCTCCTGAATCCAAGGCCGTGCTTTATCCACTGCGCCACCTACCTGCCCCTTGTGTGTACCTATTTTATATACCTATATACCCAAACTGATGTAATAACTTCTCTGGCAGGAAGGGGTCAAGAGGGGAAAAAGATTAAGAAGCCCTGGTATAAGGGGACAGGTAAACAATAGTCTATGTCCCCAATTTCCAAGTCCTTCTCTACATCAAGTCTTCCATCATCTCCATCTCCTGTCCCGACGCCTACCATTTTGCACTGGAATCTGTATTCAGGCCAGTGATGAGTAGAAGGGCTCTGATAGCCCTTGTTTTATGTTGCCCACCCCACTTTCCAGCTATCTCCACAACATACCACCAAGCACACCATGCCCTCACTCAACTCTCCAGTTCCCCTTTATATTAAATCTACTTCCATTAGAATGCCCTCTGTTTAAAGGCAGAGAGTGTCTTTCTTCCTTGTGTTTATATCTCTGGCACACAGCAAAGTACCTGACACAAGTAAGTGCTTCATAAATGCCCTACCCATCTATCTGTTGGACTATGAGGAGACAGCTGAAAAGCAACTTGAAAGGTAGGTACTACTTTAGTAATGATTGATCAGAATTTCAGGACATTCTCCTTGCTCCGGTTTTCAGTGGATTGAACTGTACAGAAGCCAGTCCCTGAATGTGTAATTGGAAGCCACCACATCTAACCTCATTTGCCCATAATGGCTAAGTTGAAGGAGCTACCCTTTATCAGGGAAATCATCAGGAATAAAGAATCTCATGAGGCTTCTGTCTGGATTTGGAGATCACATTAGGAGGTACAGGGTGGATTTGAACAAGGAAGAAGATAGCCACAGAGAGGAAGGGTCAGTAGCAGCAAGAACCTAGGGTAATGGGAGCGCCTACCCGTGTAGTCTGTTTGCTAAACAGCTGAGAATAAGCCAAAGGCAACCTCCTGACCTGACTAGGGAAGGCCTTTTGTTGGACAAAGCGGGCAGAAGAATGGCCTTATGAATGGGTTTTCAACATTGTCTCTGAACCCAGAAGTCCTAGTGGAACTTGGCCAGTCTTGGAGCCAGCGTCACAAATAACTGCAAGGGAGAGTCATCTGAAGATTTCCATATTGCCTACTGAGATCGAATTGAAAGAAGCAGGAAGCAATGGATTCTCTTCTTACCCTGCCTACCCATTCACAGTAGGGATAATTTCCCCCTTCCAGTGAGTTTTCATGGGAACTGTTGCTTTCCCTCTGGCACATTGGGAAGTTGATTACAGCTATTCTGTGTAGCAGAAGGAATGGTTCTGCTGCCTGTTTATTTTCCAGTGAGTTACCTTGCTATTTTGTCTTAGTTAAATTCTCTGATATTTGATTTGTGGTTGGTTCCTAGGTGGTCTATACAAAATGCATTGGGTAGAGGGTGATTCTTGTGTGTCAGCACAGAGGGCACTAGATGGGTATTCAAGGTCTGTTTTGCATTACTGAACTGGAGGCAACTAAGAGCCCCAAAGTGAAGGGAGGACCCTGATTCCAGGTGCTGGAATTGGAGGATATTATGAACAAAATTGGAATGTGTGGAAGCAGAGAGGGCGATTAGTTAAGATAAGCGTGAGCAAGCAGCAGGACTGTGAGTCATTGCTTTGTCAATGAGGTGTGAGTCAGCGCATGTTGTGAGTGAATGGGGTGGTTATTTGGGCACAGATCCCTGTGTAATTTGAAAGTCTGTTTCAGGTCTTTGGATGTGGATCCCCAGAGAGTTCAAGGTGCCCCTTTAGGCAAAGCTCCATTTAGAGAATGCAGTCGTGACTGAGAAGAACACGAAGGCAGGCAGCCCCAGGCTACATCCACCTAGTGAAACTGAGGTGCTCTAGGTTCTAATGCTAATCCTCATGGAGTAATTCAAGCATTTTTGGAACCCTGATGATGAAGCCCAGGCAGATGTAAATATCAAACACAGTTCTTAGTGATTGGTAGTGTGGGTGGGCACAGAATCAGCATGAAAATGTTTGGGGAGGAGGGGAGGTCTGTATCAGTCTAAGTCACACAAGTCAGAGAGATAGAGCTAAGGAGGAAGAAAAAGAAAGGGGTCTGGTCCGGAGGCAGGGGGGGAGGGCAAAGGGAAAAAGGAAAGAGGAGAGAGAAGAGAGAGAGAGAGGAGAGAGAGAGGAGGAGGAGAGGAGAGGAGAGAGAGAGAGAGAGAGAGAGAGAGAGAGAGAGAGAGAGGAGAGAGAGAGAGAGAGAGAGAGAGAAGAGAGAAGAGAGAGAGGAGGGAGGGGGGGAGAGAGAGAGAGAAGAGAGAGAGGAGAGAGAGAGAGGGGAGAGAGAGAGAGAGAGAGAGAGAGAGAGAGAGAGAGAGAGAGAGAGAGAGAGAGAGAGAGAAAAGAGAGGGAGGAGAGCATTTTGCCTGGTAAGAATTGCCAAGATTTATGAAGTGAGCAGGTCTTCAGCAATTCAGGCACCAAATTGTAAGCTAGTGCAGAGGATGCTGGATGCTGTGTCCTGGAATAACTGGGCTGCTTAGGTTTTAAAGAGACATTAGGACCCTGAGGTCTGTTGGGTCAAAGTCCTCAGTTCTCTCTTGCCCCTTAAGTCTTAGCAAGATTTTACAATCCACATTCGCAGAGGGCCCCAGTGGAAATAATGGAAAAAACCCTTAAGTTTTAAAGCTCTGTATATTAGGATATACTTAGGATATCCTTAGAATAAGAAGCAGCAGAGTCCAATAAAATAATGAAATGATGCTAAACTTAGAATCAGGTATTTAGGTTTAAATTCAGTCACTAATACTTATTAATCAAGTGACTGTGGTCAAATCACTTCACCTCAATAATTCTCCATTTCCTTATCTGTAAACTAGGAATAATAATAGTTGTGCTGACTCCCACCAAACTTTTTTTCTAAAAACAAATGGTTATTGATTTCTTTTGCTTTCTCCATCCCTTCCTCAACCACTCCATGTAACAAGGTATCTTTTTAAAGAAAAAAGGAAGAAGAGAAAAAATAATCGGTAAAATAGACTAATACATTAAAAGATATGAAAAAATAGAGGATGTTCTATAGCCATGGACCTTCCAACTCTTCAAAGAAATGAAGGGAAGTATGTTTTCATTAGTTCCAACCATCTTGTGAGGGCAATACTCTGTAAAAACACATTTCTTTTTAAAATAAGTTGTTATTGCTATCTTCTGTTTCTTACATTATAAGTTATCTCTCCCTCACCTTCCCAGAGACCAATCCCATATAACAAACAGCATATTTTTTGAGAGAAAAAAAAGGCACAACTGCTCAATATGTTGAAAAAGTCCACAAACATGTGCAAGCATAACACCTGTGGACCTCCCACCTCAACAAAGAGGTGAGTTGGGTATGTCTCCTCATGTCTTGTCATTTGAATTGTGCTTGACCTTCATAATTTTGTTACTTTTGCTTCTGGTTTTTGGCATATAGCTGTTCTTTCCATTTACACTAGTGTAGTTACTATGTATATAGTTTTCTTGTCTCTGTAGACTCCACTCTTCATCAGTTCGCATAAATCCATGCTTCTCTGTATTAATTACATGCATCATTTCTTATTGCACATTACTATTTCATTACACTCATGTCCCATAATTTGTTTAAGCATTCCTCAATTTATAGGTATCTACTTGTTTCCAATTCTTTGCTATCACAAAAAAAGTTCCCATAAATATTTTGGAGTACATGGGGACTTTCTTCTTATCAGTGGTTTCCTTGGTCTATAAGCTCAGTAATGAAGTATCTCATTCAAAAGGAATTGACATTTTAGTCACTTTATTTGCACAATTCCCAGTTGCTTTCTGAAAAGGTTTACCATTTCACACCTCTACCAATATTATTAGGGGTATACAGGTGTCAGGGTAGACTAGTACTTCTGGTATGAGGGCTGCTGAACCCTTTCCATCCTTTTTGCCCACCTGCCACCCCTCCCTTGTGGCTCCAAGAAGCAACACTCTAATAAACTATTTTGACAAACAGGCTAAAGAAGGTTGAGGATAACCAGTGAACCTCAAACCTGTTGGTGAGTGAAGGGGTGTCTACTCCAAGCCTGTGAAGACTTCCCCTGACAGAATGGATGAATGAGAACAATTTGTTTCAATGCCATGAAGGTGGTTGAAGCAGGCACTGTGGAGTGCTTAAATCTTGGTCAGACATTGATGACACCAAGGTTGTCCACTGCATCCCAAGCCATCGCCAGTCATCTTGACTTTTGTCTTGCCACTGGACTTTGATGACTCTGGAAGAGAAAGTGAGGCTGGTGACTTTCTGTGACTCTGCATCACTTAAATCTAATTTATGTTCGAATCAAAAGACATCATCTATACCACATTACCATTTTGCCTACCTCAAAGTCCTGTAACAATGGTCAAATGACAAAGCAGCAGGTGCAAATACACTGGTTGCTGTAGTCACAATCCTGTACACAGGTAGGCCATAGGGTTGTCTTTTCATTGGACTGAAGCCACAGTGGGATTTGGCATCCCCCTGAGTATCTGAGCAGCCTTTTTTAAGGACTTCCCTGCTCACCTCCTGGCATGAGGAAGAGGCTAGAAAAAGGTATCCTAAAAATGGTCTGCTTCACAAACCTAACACTGGCCTGCTTACCATGGCAGGTGGGAATTCTACCCTGAGGTAGAAACACAAAAAATATGAACAAAACTTTTGTGAAGATGATTCCACTCACCATTGGTGCATGGAATGTGCACACACTTATGGACAACAAGAAATCCAATAGACCTGAAAGATGAACAGATCTTGTTGCTAGAGGATTCAGCAAGTCTCCCATCCAAATAGCAACCCTACGTGAAACAAGGCTGGCAAGTGAAGGCTTACTGAAGCCAGAGCTGGATATACATTTTTCTGGAGTGGTCACAGTGATGGGTAGTGCCCTGGAGCTGATGTAGGTTTCACAATCAAAGCTAACTTACTGATCAAACTTGCATGCCTCCCAAAAGGAGTGAACAACAGGCTCGTGACACTATGACTGCCACTTGCAGGAAAGTGCTGCACTACTATCATCAATATATACGCTCCCATTATGATGAACCCCATTGAGGTAAAAGAAAAAATTTATGTAGACCTGGAGATTCTCATCATCAATTTGCTGAAAGAGGACAAGCTTATAATTATGGGTGACTTTGAGAGGAATGGAATCGGAAACAGCAACAGCAACAGTCACTTACTACTAAAGACTTGTATGTCTTATGACTTTCTCATCACCAACAATGCCTTCCATTTACCTAAACACAATAAGACTTTGTGTATACACCTTCAAAGGAAACATTGACATTTAATAGACTGTTGGGGCAGCTAGGTGGCGCAGTGGATAGAGCGTGGGCTCTGGAGTCAGGAGTACCTGAGTTCAAATCTGGTCTCAGACACTTGACACTTACTAGCTGTGTGACCCTGGGCACGTCACTTAACCCCAACTGCCTCACCAAAAAAACCAAAAACACCTCCCTCCCCCAAAAATAAATAAATAAAATAGACTATGTCATTGTATGGATAAGAAACAGACAGTGTGAGAATGATGAAGGTGATGTGTGGCACAGAGTGCTGAACTGATCATACACTTATCCTCTCCAAGCAAAATATTCACATTCAACAAAAGTAGTGGCCCCAAGGCAAGATTACTACCAGAAGACTTAATGTCTGCAAATTAGAGAACTTCTCTCAGCTGGAATAGTTCATTGCTAATTTGGAGGGAAAGCATGGTTGGCAACAGTGGAGCAGAAGAGGGGTGGGCAGTTTTCAGAGATTTGGTATACAGCAATTATTTACTCATCTGGGTCAGAAGACTCATAAATATCAAGATTGGTTTGACAAAAATGATTGGGAGATTCAGAAGTTACTAAACAAAAGACAAGAATTCCTCAGGCTTTACCAGCAGGATAGTTCATTTTCTCTAAGGAGGCAGCATTTAATTCCATCAAAAGTAAAGTCTGACAACCATTCATAATTGTCTCAGTTGTGATGGCTCCAAGGTTACTGCAGGGCACCAGGGAGCTAGCAGTCCAGGCCTTGAGGGCCTGTGGCCCAGCTTAGGCTGCCACTTGCTCCATGAAAAGTGGAGGAGGCATCCCTTGTGATGAAGAGCAGGCTACTGGTTTGGAGAGAGAGATTATGATGGCTGTAAGGAATGATCCCTACAATATGTTAGCCCCAAAGGCAGCTCCAGAACTAAGGTGGAGCTGAACCTGGTCCCTTCTATCACTGACAAGCAAATAGTGGTCTATATCTGCATAGAGGACAAGAGTGCAGTCATCTGGTTCTGGCTTCACAAAGGCGAGACACAGCATTGCCCTAACTGTGAAACCCATTACAAGCTGGTACCACACCAGTTGAGCCACTGAGTCCCTGGATTGGTTTACCTGAGATATGGTGTAATGTTTTCTTCCCTCCAATAAAAGATTAGCCATTTCCCTGGCTCTCCCATTAAAAAAAAAAAAAAGTAAAGTTCAAGGGAAGCTTGGAGAGATGCAGAATTCTTGACTCAGTAAAAAAAAACGATCAGTTCTACACTGATAACAATCCAAAGTGCTTTTATGATGCCCTGAAGACTGTTTATAGACCAAATACCTATGGTGCAGCTCAGCTACTCATTGCTGATGGAGCCACATTCATTAATGATGAGGACATGATCCTGGAGATATCTTCCATAGTGTTGTCAACTGTAATGATTGGAATGATGCCACCTGCTAGAGACTTACTATAGGAAAGCTCCGCCATAAGGAGAAGGCCTCTGAGGGCAAGGCCATGCAGCTTTATTCTTTGGCGTCAGGAAGTGACATCTGCTTGTGGGAGGAAGAGGGGGTGAGGCTGGTTCTCTCGCTCTCTTTCCTCAGGACTCGGGTGGAGAAGGGAGCTAGAAATGTGTTCTCCCTTTAATAGACAGATGAATCTAGGCCCTTCTCTTTTCACCAAATTCTTATTCTCCTTAATAAATACTTAAAAGTCTAACTCTGGCTAAAGCTTATAATTTATTGGCGACCACTCATTAGATATTTTAGACAGACTAGCTAGAATTTTAGCCCCTTACACAACAGACCATCATCAATCAATGCTGAAGCTACTGACTATATATCTCAGGTTGAAGTCAATCTCTCTCTAACCCAAAATTCCAACAAAATAGGTTTTTGAATACCATCAGGCTTCTCCTATGTGGCAAAGCACCTGGTGTGGATTCTATACCAGCTGAGATTTATAAAGTAGGGGGTCCATGGCTCATATAAAACCTGATGGTAATTTTCTGAGTTATATAGCAAGAGGAGGTTATCCCCCAAGATTTCAAGGATACCTCCATTGTCCTTGTCTATAAGGAAAGGGAAATAGGATATCCTGTGAAAATCATAGGCTGGTTGCTCTCTTAGTCACTTGCCAGAGTCCTCCTTCCCCTAGACAACAATCATTTACCTGAGAGCCAATGTGGCTTCAGAAAGGACCAAGGAATTGTCAACATGGTGTTTGCTGCCCAACAATACTAGGAGAAATGCCAGGAGTAGAACAGAGTTCTGTACACATCATCCATCCACCTAACCAAGGCCTTTGATACTGTCAGTTTTGATGGCTTGTGAACAACCATGGCAAAAGTTGGTTTTGCAGAGAAGTTCGTTGGTATTGTACATCAGTGTCATGACAACATGCTTGCCTGGGTTCTGGATAATGGATGATATTCTCATACTTTTCCAGTCACCAGTGGAGTATAGCAGGATTGTGTGCTTGCTCCCATGCTTTTTTAGCATGACATTTCTGTGACATTGTCAAATACTTTCAATGAGCATGAAAATAACATCAAGGCCAGCAACCACATTGACAGTAAATTATTTAACTTGAAAAGGCTATGAGCCAATACTAAAGCAGAGAGAGAGTTGGTGTGCAACTTTTTGTTAGCAAATGATTGTCCACTCAATGCAGCTCCAAAGCTGATACACAACAAAATATGGATCACTTCTCTGCTGCCTATGCTAATTTTGGCCTAACAATTAATGTCAAGAAAACAGAGCGCCAGCCAGCACCATATCACCCATATGTGATACATTACAGCAAATGGAAAAATTTTTAATGCCGTGGACAAATTAGCTTACCTTGGCAGTATACTTTCCTAGAATGTATACATAGATGATGAGGTTGATGCACACATTACCAAAGTTCTGAAGGAAAGTAAGGGAGCAAAGAGGTATTAGACTGCTTCCCAAACTGAAGGTCACAGATCCATTGTGCTGACTTCCTTGTTGCATACCTGTGAAACCTGGACAGTATACCATCACCATACCAGGAAACTCAATCGATTCCATTTGGATTGTCTTGAGAAGATTCTGAAGATCATCCAGCAAGCTAAGGTACCAGGCACTGAGTTCCTTTCTTGAGCTAAACTGCCAAGCATTCAAACTCTACTACAGAGAGCTCAATGCCAGTGGACTGGCCATGTTGTTCAAATACCAAACATACATTTGCCTAAAAGACTATTTTACAGAGAACTAACACAAGGCAAGTGCTCACATGGAGGTCAGAAGTGATACGAGGACACTCTCAAGGTCTTTCTGAAGAACTTTGGAATCAATTGTGAGACATGGGACACAAGATCACACAGCATGGTGTGTCCACATCAAAGAAGGCACTGTGCTCTATGAGCAAAGCAGAATTACAGTAGCTCAAAAGAAATGTGAGATATGCAAATTTAAAGCTATCTTCATTCCAAATGTTCGTATGTACTATTTGTTCCCAACCTGTAGTAGAGCCTTCCAATTTCATATTGGTCTGATAAGCCACAGTTGGACACACTGTAACTTGACCCCAATGTAGTGATGTCATTTTGTTCTTCTTCAAGAACAAAGGATAACAACCAATGCACCTATCATTCCACCACCATCCTAACATTGAGTACTGCTATTTTTGTTATATTTGCCAGTTTATAGGGTGTAAGGTGAAATTTCAGGATGGTTTTGATTTACACTCTGTCATTATTAGTGATTTGGAGTATTCTTTCATGTGGTTGTGAATACTTTGCAATTCTTTTGATAATGGTTTGTTCATATCCTTTGATCTCATCTATTGAAGAATGGCTACATATGTATGTGTGTTTGTGTATGTATTATATGTGTATGTCGATATGTGTATATTTTATGTATATTGGATATCCAAGTCTTTTATCAGAGAAAATTGATACGAAGGTTTTTTTTTTCCTATCCAATCATTTAACTTCTTATCCTGGGTAAATTAACTTTGTACAGAAGCTTTTCAGTTTCTTTTTTTTTTTTTTTAGTGAGGCAATGGGGGTTAAGTGACTTGCCCAGGGTCACACAGCTAGTAAATGTTAAGTGTCTGAGGTCAGATTTGAACTCAGGTACTCCTGAATCCAGGGCCGGTGCTCTGTCCACTGCGCCACCTAGCTGCCCCCAAAGCTTTTCAGTTTCAAGTCATTAAAATGACATATTTTGTCTTATAATTGCCTCTATCTCTTGTTTGGTTAAGAATACATCTCCTACTGATAGCTATGCACTTGGTGTCCAGTGCTGGTATCTTCTCTTCTCCCTCTCTTCCTTAGTTCTGTCTCCCTGCATAAGCAAATCAGAGGACTGCCATGATAAGACTCCATGGTTTTGGCCCCCAGCAGGCTTTTGCTCCTGAAGGACTATGGCAGCACTGGCTATCTTCTTCAGCCTAGACAAATCCCCACAGCCTGGAGCAGGGGTCTCCACAATACTGGAAAGAAGAAGGGGTGACCAGATGTAGAAGCAGGTTTTGTCCTAAGCTTGTGTCCTGTCTTTGGTTCTGTCAGTGTAGCCTTGCTGCTAGTAGTGGGGGAGTTAAGGGAGGTGTATTGAGTGAGCTCAGGGTCAGTGAATGAAAGTTCAAGGAGTTCAGTTTTTGTTTTTTAACATTCTTTTGGATTCTGGGTATTCTTGACTGGAGTCAGCTGAAGTTACCTTATCTTTGGTGTATAATTTTTGTTTTGGAGGTTTGAGAGGTTGTGGGGATCAGGGGAAATAGCTAGTCTTCCTCCTTATTGCTCATGTGACCCAGAAGTCCTCACATTTCTGTAAGAAATGTGAATTATTATTTTTTATGTTTTGAGTATTTGGCAAGGGAATTTTCACTGCCTAGGTGATAAAAATGCCTCTTTGTCTCAAAGTGGGAAGGATATAAACTGGGTAGCTAGTGATTTTGGAGTGCTTTTCATCACTCTTCTCTTCATACTCACTATATTCTAGGGTTTAAACTGCCAGCTTCTAAGAATGATGAGATATAGTTCAGACCTAAAATAGAGCCCCAGGGAAGATACTGGACCTGTGATTTGGGGGGAAGGGGGGAAGTGAGGGTAATGCTTGTGCATGATCTTGTTGTAGGCAATGTCTCTATACTAAAACAAAGGGTGTTGCAAAACTGCTTTGAAAAGTAATAAATTCTTTATAAACGTTAGGAACTATGAATATTGTTGTTTCTCTGGCTGTTTCTAGAGCTTTAACTTCCTGGGAAAGGAGATAACTCTCTTGTCTTGTCAGGAATCTCTGGTACAGCCATTTCTGCACCTGTGCTTTGATTCAGGCCCCATGAATTAACCAGATCATTTCAGTGTGGACTCTCATCAGTTAATTATAGAAATTGGGCAACCCCAAGACCCATATTTATGGCATTTCATTTTATATACCATATTTCTGTTGAGGATCCTGCCCAGGGACCCTCTCTCTGTCTGTCTCTGTCTCTCTTAATTTGGGGGGGGGGGAAGGGCAATGAGGGTTAAATGATTTGCCCAAGGTCACACAGCTAGTAAGTGTCAAGTGTCTGAGGCCAGATTTGAACTCAGGTCCTCCTGAATCCAGGGCTGGTGGTTTAGCCACTGCGCCACCTAGCTGCCCCCTATATACCGTATTTAATCATCACAAAAAAGAATATGTTAGATTGGCATCACTAATTTTAGTGCTCCAATCTGTTTAGCATTTTATCCCTTAATAAATAATGTCATATGTACTTATATGAATGGAAGGAGAACAGAGAAAGCAGATCTAAGAAAACAATACACATAATGACTACAATAATGTAAATCAAAATCAATTTAAAATGAAGCAAAATGGGGGAGGGGGCAGCTAGGTGATGCAGTGAATAAAGCACCGGCCCTGAATTCAGGAGTACCTGAGTTCAAATCCAGCCTCAGACACTTGACACTTACTAGCTGTGTGACCCTGGGCAAGTCACTTAACCCTCATTGCCCCACCAAAAACAAACAAACAAACAAACAAAAAATAAAATAAAATAAAATGAAGCAAAGTGCTATGTGGTCATGATGGCCAATCCTGGGCTTCTCAAAGAGATGATAGTGTGCACCTTCCTCCATTCCTTAGAGAGGTGGGGGACTATGATCATTGAATGTTACATATACTGCTAGACTTGGCCAAAAAGTAAGCTAGTTTAGCTTATCTATGGTTCTGTGATATAAGGGAAGGCTCACTTGAACTTAAAAGTGGTTGATCTATTCAGATGTGATGTAAAAATAAACAACATCCATAAAACTTTAATTTTTGAAAAAAGTGTTATCCCATACATTCTCTCATTTGATCTTTATAAACACTATCTGGCATATGTTTTTATCTTAGCCCCACTTTATAGGAGAGGAAACTGAGGCACAGAAATCTCAATATCACAGAGGCAGTATTTTATCCTTTTCTTTATTCTCTCCCTCAATTCTAAAGAATAAGTTCATCTTGATTCTAATATATGCCCATGTTAAATATGCAAAGGAAAAAAATCCCTATAGGTATTTCAAACAATCCCCATACCCATTCTTTTGTATTGGCCCTTTAAGTACTGTTTTGAAAGGTGGTTAGCATGATCCAAATGCTTATTTGATCATGTGTTTCAGAGGATCAGATATCCTCTTAAATGGCACTTCCTGCTTAAGAACCTTTTGCACTTGCATATTTTTATGTGAAATGTTTTGAGCCTAATCCTGAGTATAAGTACATATGTCAAAAGCAAAATGCATTTAGATTGCTCTCAAGACAACATCTAAAGGCAGCTAGACGTCGCAGTGGATAAAGCACTGGCCCTGGATTCGGGAGGACCTGAGTTCAAATTTGGCATCAGAAACTTGACACTTACTAGCTGTGTGACCCTGGGCAAGTCACTTAACCCTCAATGCCCTGGAGAGAGGAAAAAAAGAAAGGAAGAACTCAATACAACAGAAAAAGAAATGGAGATGGAGTCAAGTGAGACCTGGCTTCAAATCTCACTTCTGACAGTCACTGATACTGTGTGACCATGGTCAAGTCACTTAACTTCCCTAAAACTCAATTTGCCTATCTGTAAAGTGGAGCAATAATATCTTTAGTATTTATCTCTTGGATTATTGTGAGAATCAAATGAGATAACATATAAAACATATATAAAAACAGCTTTGCAAGTCTTCAAATGATATATATAGGTATCAGCTATTCTTATTCTTTGAATAGTTTAAATGTATCATTCTCATTTGTGACACACAATAATGACTACAATTTTCAGTTGAGACACTAGTTCTTGTGAGCCATTGTGGCGCTAAAGTGACTTCTCTGATTCTAATCCCAGTATGTTTTCTTGGTTTGTTACGCTGCCTACTTTGACTAAAGGGGTTTTTGATAGCAGCAAATCATGAGACAAAAAGGTCCTAAAGGTTTTCTTCCCATCCCTATGAAATTTTATTTGGTTTGTCATAAACAACACAGGATCATAAAAGTTGAGGGCTAGGAGAGACTTTAAGTCATCACTTACTTTGACAATAACTCACATTTATCTGGCACTTTGAGATTTGCAGAATAAGTCCTATAAAACAACTCTGTTAGACACAGGTTTTCTGTTTGGTTTTTTTTTCTTACTGCATCTGTGATTTCACTGATGTAGAAAATTTCCCAAGAAATGTATATACCATATATACCCTTATATCACAGAACCATAGATAAGCTAAACTAGCTTACTTTTTGGCCAAGTCTAGCAGTATATGTTAACATTCCTCTAAACAATTCAGATGGGATCTTTCTCAGCAACTTCCAATTTTACAAAGTCTCCTGGGGTACTGAGAGATCAACTGATTTGTCAAGCAAGGGCCACAGAGCAAGTCTGTGTCAGGTAAGATCTAGCTGTTCCTGATCCCCTAACCAGCTTTCTATCCACTGTATTGCCTCAAGTTAATTCTTCTGTCAGCCTTCAGAGGAAGTGGAAGCTCTGACACACGCATAGGCAAGGGCCTTGGGTCACTCAGTTGCTAAGTGACTGAGGGAGAATTCAAACCCAGATCTCTTGACCTCAAACCCTGAATGCTACTCACTATCATGCTACCTCTCATTTATTTTATCAGGATATGGGTTCTAGGTCCCAGGTTTGGCAGTAACTTTTACTCTGTGCCTCTCCTCTGTTATTACTGATATGGTTTTTCAAATAACTGAAAGTACGACAGCATGTTCTTATAGCTTTTTCTCTTGAAAACAAATTTTTGGGCAGCTAGGTGGCACAGTGGATAAAGCACTGGAGGACCTGAGTTCAAATCTGCTCTCAGACACTTGACACTTACTAGCTGTGTGACTCTGGACAAGTCACTTAACCCTCATTGTCCTGCCAAAAAAAAAAATTGTTGTTTCAGAAATACCAGTAGAATTCATGTCCTGGAACAATGACATTGAGCAGACACATGATCAACATGATATTCAGTTCAGAGACACATGATCAACATGATATTCAGTTGGGGGCAGCTAGGTGGTGCAGTAGATAAAGCACAGGCCCTGGATTCAGGAGGACTTGAGTTCAAATCCACCTTCAGACACTTGACACGTACTAGCTGTGTGACCCTTCATAAGTCACTTAACCTTCATTGCCCTGCAAAACAAAACGAAACAAAACATGATATTCAGTTACTGAACTGTGAGGTGTTATTTAACCAGTAACTTCTGAAGTTCTCTCTCCGGCAGGTACCAAAGGAAACATATGACATTGGTGTCAATTAGTTTTGCTTCCCTTCCTGTACTGTGGATTCTCAGAATATATCAGTGTTTGCCAAGACACATTCATATGGCAGTTGACATTTAGAAACAAAAGAATTCCTTTTAGTTTGACCAAGGACACATCTTGATGTCAAATTTTACATGATGCATTACTGGAATGTGACACTGTAAAAAGGATATGCAATTAATCTGCATGACACAGAGAATATTCCCTTCCTAGTTCCAAACTTCCAATTTCCACTTTCCAAAGTGCTATGAAGAGTGATTGATATTTTTCTCCCACAACACACTCAAATATCTTCTTTAATATATCACTTTGTTATAATGCCTACTAGCTAAGAAGTTTTCCCTGTGATTCAAAAACTTTGGTCACTTATAAGCCTCCTTTTGATTTTTTCTCACTTGTTTTTTGACTAAAGCCTGTATATTTAATTATCTTTTATAGCTATTACTTTTTGAGAAGCTGTGTAGTTAAATTTCCCTCGGTTAATTATTTCCTATTTATCCTGTATATAGCTTGCTTTGTATATATTTGTTTGCATGTTGTCTTCCCCACTAGATTGTAAGCTCCTTGAGGGCAAAGACTGTCTTTTGCTTCTTGAAAGGCTTGAACCAGTAAGATCTCCTGAAGCTGAACCTGAAAGGTCTACACCACTTGATCTGAACAAGTCACATGATTTTTCAGGTCCTCAGTTCCTTCATCAGTAAAATGAAGAAAATGATATTTACACTAACTACCTCACAGATTGGTTTTATAGCTTAACTCTAAAGCACTTTGGAAATTTAAGCTTTTAAAAAATATTTTTTGGCTAACATTTAACACAATGCCCAGCATGTATGAAGAATTTTTTGTTTTGTTTTTTTGTTTTGTTTTGTTTTGTTTTGCAGGACAATGAAGGTTAAGTGACTTGTCCAGGGTCACACAGCTAGTAAGTGTCAAGTATCTGAGGCAGGATTTGAATTCAGGTCCTCCTGAATCCAGGGCCAGTGCTTTATCCACTGTGCCATTTAGCCGCCCCTTGTATGAAGAATTTAATGAATTTTGTTGAATACCATATAATGTACTGTTCTCTCTTGATAACATCTTTGGTTTCAACTGAATCTTCACACTAGTATCATTTCCATTTCTATTTTCTTCATTCATTTTAATTCTGAGCCTTAGAATTAGCATACCTTTAGGTCTTACAACTTCAAAAGGATGAAAAATTTTCCCTGGAAAAATCCTTCAGAGATGTGGTCAGAAAACTTTTTTGCATAATTTTGCTTATGGGAGGCAGGGTTGAGGGGAATACACACACACACACACACACACACAGAAATAGCTTTGGTTATAAAAAGTATAGTTATCATTAAAGAAACCCTAAGTGGAAAATGACTTAAAATTGCAATGATTTCCCTACCCAAACCTTGCCTCCTAACAGCCCCCCAATTTCTCCTTTCTCAATCTGCCTCAACCCCACCATTCTTTTAGGAATTTTGAGCTGCCAGCTGTTCTACTCCAGTCAAGAAAAATACATTTTCCTTCTTAGTCTACAGAAAGAAGAGTGGAATGTTTAAATTTTCATTTTTATTTGGAAATGAAGGGAAAAGGCAAAAAAAAAAAAAGAGGAAATACAAAGCGTGGGAATAACTGCATTTACATAATACATATTTCCGTCAGATGTCTGCTTTGCAACCTTACCTTTTGAGCTCCACCAAAAGATTTGGATATGAATCTAAAGGAAAATGAACTTTCTGCTGATAGACAGTCTTCTTACAAGCATTCCCTTAGATACAAGGGAGTTTCAAATTTGTTGGGGGTTCAACTAACCAGAGTTCCACTGTCAAAAGGCAATAACAACTAATGTTTTATTTTTATTGTATATTGCTTTTTCAGATATTTGCCCAATGTACCCTACCCATTGGGCAGGTAGGTGGTGCAGTGGATAAAACACTGGGCCTGAAGTCAAGAAGAGCTGAGTTCAAATCCAGTCTTAGACACTAGTTGTGTGATCCTGGGCAAGAAGCTTAACACTGCTTGCCTTAGTTTCCTCATCTATAAAGTAAGCTTGAGAAAGAAATGGCAAACTGCTCCAATGTCTTTGCCAAGAAAACCCCAAATGGGGTCACAAAGAGTTAGACATTGGGCAGCTAGGTGGTGCAGTGGATAAAGCACTGACCCTGGATTCAGGAGGATCTGAATTCAAATCCAACTTCAGACACTTGACACTTACTAGCCGTGTGACCCTGGGCAGGTCACTTAACCCTCATTGCCCCGCCAAAAAAAAAAAAAGTTAGACGTGACTGAAATGACTGAACAATAAAAACCCTACCCACTCTCCATACCCAAGATATATTAGTGTTAGGTAAGTTCTAAACTTTTCACTTGGGATATTTTTTAATGATGCTTTATTGCCACCTGCTGGTGAGAAATCATCTAGATTTGTTATTATATCCTCTGGCTTTCAGCAAATTAAGTAAAGGGATATAAGGGAAGTTAGGATAAAGGTTTAATAGGCCTATAAGACAGGAAGCAACCTTTTTTTATTCATCCAATCTATCATACAGTACTTCCATTAAAACAATTAACTAATTTCTATCCCTTTCCCTTTACTACTCCTTAATAGAGATATCATAACTATCCTCAATCAAAAATTCACTGTTTTAAAGCCCTGAATGTTATCACATTCTTTAATTTTCCTAACTTCAATGCAGTAGTTCCATGGGGTCATCAGTCTTTGCATAATACCTTCCATATATGTGAAATAGTCATTTTTGTTCCTTTAACTGTTTTGCCTCTAGCTAACTAAATTGGGTTTAACATTTTCCTAGAGTTTCCAAGCTATTCAAATTTTTTGTGGCTTTCCTAAGAATTATATTTAATTGTTTCTCAATCTCTTTAATTTGTAATGACTGGAATTGACAAGGTGTAACAATAATGGGAAATTTCTAATTCTGGCTCTATTCTTTATTCTTTGGGAAAGTCATTGACTTGACCTTTCATGACCTTAGTCAAAAGAAGAGGATGGACTAAATGATTTTACAGTCCCTTCTAGTCTTGAGTCTTTTTGTGACTCTATGAAAACCCCTAAGAACACCTCACAGTTCCTAATCGCTATCTACCTCGAGGATCTCACCAGCTCTATGAAGGTAGATCATAACCTATCTATAACTCAAAGCATTCCCTGGGAGTCAGAGAGTCTAAGTGACTAGGTCACAGAGCTAGCAAGTAGCAGAAGAAAAATCTGAAACCAAATTCTCCTGACTATAGTTTTCACACTGTACCCACAATCCCATACTGTTTCACTATATATTCTTTTGTATATATTTAGAGCTCACTTTTTTTAGTACTAGACATACACCTCTAAGCAAACCAAACCAGTAAAGGAAAATTCAGAGCACACAAAAAAGACACTAGAGGCTTCTTAATTAATTTCATGAAAAGACCCTTTGCTTTATACAGGATTCCTGATGGATTCATTTAATTAACACGTCTCATGAAAACATTTTAAATCATTGATTTTATAAGAATTTGATGTACACACTGTTTCAGGGAAATATCAGTTATGTAAAGGAAAGAGATAAACATTTATTATGCACCTGCTATGTGCTGGGCACCCTACTAAGCGCTTTACAAATACTATCTCATTTGGTCCTCACAATAACCCTGTGAAGTATGTGCTATTATTTTCCCCATTTTACAACTGAGGTAACTGAGGCAAACAAAGGTTAAGGGATTTGCCCAGGGTGTCACCCAGCTAGTGAGTGTTTGAAGCTGGATTGGAGCTCAGGTCTTCCTGACTCCAGGTTCAACACTCTATCCACTATGCCATCTAGCATAGTATACCTATGCTACAAGGCACTGCCTCATGTTCAGCTGATTACCAACCCATCCCCCCTCTTGATTTTTGTTTTCACTTATAACACCTAGGACATAGGCACGCAGCATAAAGCACACACAAGGATTTCACATCTGGTATATACCTGAGACAAGGACTGGACCTGGGTTTTTATTGGTAGAGCAGCCTCCCAGATGAGGAAAGTCTCCTTGTAATTAAAAGCCTTGAGAGAGTTGACTAAAGCATCCAGATGTTAAGAGTCATACAGCTGTGCCACGTGTGAGACTTGAACCCTGGAGCTGAGGCCAATTATCTATGCACTTCCAAAATGTAATCATACTGTGTTTTTTTCCCCTTGTACTAGCCAGCACTTCATCAATGTTGAACATTATGATTTTATGTAAAACCAAATCAATTTTTCATTCCGTGCCTATTTCTCAAGGTCCTAGGCAGCCTGCTCAGTTTGGGATCATCTAATGAGCTGATCAGCAATGCCATGGTGTTCTCCAGTTTAAGTTTATTGGCCTATTTACGGGTGCATTTTATTTCAATTCACATGTACTTTTTAATCAGATACATATAGTCCCCAGCACAACATCTTGAGTACACTTAATATGTACTTGATGATAATGATAAGGACATTAGGCTTAGAAATGCTGGATCCTCTTCCAGAGAATGTTTCAGTGGGTTAAAGCAATTACTTAGCACTTTTATCCTAATTGCAATCACAGTTCAGTATTTGTCAGTAAAAGAGAAGAAAGAAATCTGTTTTTCAATAGATGATATTAAAATATCCAGTCCTTTATAAACACATGAATAACAAACATGAATGTACTTTTAAGACACTCTAACTCTTCATCTTTAAACGTGATTTCCATTTTTATTTCTTAGCTTCAGATATATTTGAAACTGCCTTGTGCCTGATGCCAAAGAATCATTTACCCTACCTTCAACAGGGGTGAAGAAGAAGGAAAGGTTCTGAGAGTATCCCAGGATTCAAATGAGGTGATTGTTATGACTATCCCAATCACTTAGATGTCTAAAAGCACTTTTCCCCCCCTCAAGTTTTACTAATACCTTCTGGTCTTATATTGGTCATTTTCAGATATTTCTGGCAGCTAGGTGGCCCAGTGGATAGAGTGCTGGGTCTAGAATCAGGAAGATTCTTTTTTTTTTTTTAATTTTATTTAATTTTGTTTATTTTTTGGTGGGGCAACGAGGGTTAAGTGACTTGCCCAGGGTCACACAGCTAGACAGTGTCAAGGGTCTGAGGCCAGATGTGAACGCAGGTCCTCCTGCATCCAGGGCCGGTGCTTTATCCACTGTGCCATCCAGCTGCCCCCAGGAAGATTCTTAATAAGTTCAAATCTGGACTCAGATCCCTTTTGTGACCCTGAGCAAGTCATTTAACTCTGTTTACCTCTGTTCCTCCTCTGTAAAATGAGCTGGGGAAGGAAATGCCAAACCACTCTAGTCACTTTGTCAAGAAAGACAACTCAGTAACCACATTTCTAGACATATCCTACAATGAGCCTTCCCAAAGAAAAAAAACCAGCTAAGTAAACCCAATCAACTCATCGATCTTATCTGATGACATTCCTCACCCTCTCCAAAGAAATACATTTCTTTGCATTTTTTCTGGGACCAAAATTAGTCATTTTAGCTATAAAACATTTGTTTTCACAAAAGTGTCTTAGCACTGATGTTTGGTATGTCAGGTAATGACCCCAAAGAGGTTGGAACAATCTTCTTCATACCTCATCTCCTCTGTTCCTTCTAACACTGCCTTTTTCTTTTCTTTCTTTTTTTTTTTTTGAGGGGCAATTGGGGTTAAGTGACTTGCCCAGGGTCACACAGCTAGTAAGTGTTAAGTGTCTGAGGCCGGATTTGAACTCCGGTACTCCTGAATCCAGGGCCAGTGCTCTATCCACTGCGCCATCTATCTGCCCCTCTAACACTGCCTTTTTAATGAACTACTGTATAGTTACGTACACATAATATCATGTAAGAAGTTATTCATGAATAATTATGTTTTTAAAAACAAATAAAAATTGGGCTTTTATGGTGCCTTTCTGGGGGGGGGTAGCCAAGATGGTGAAGGAAAGACATTAAATGCACAGAGCTCCTGACACAATTACCCCCAAAACAGCAATAAAACAAGCCCTGGAGCAGCAAACCCCACAAAAAGACAGCTGAGATTATTTTCCAGATTAAAGGGAGCCATACTGGGCTGCAAGAAGAATTCAACCCTGCGATTCCGCTGACACAGACCCCAAACACGCTGCGCAAGGGGAACTTAACCCTCAGCCTCCAAATTAGCTGCAGCACCAGGGTGTTTTCTGGAACTAAGCTTACCGTCTGGTGAGAGGGCTGAATGGCTGGCCCAGGGGGTGGAAAATACAGGGGTGTCAGTGGGACCTGAGGAGGAATTCAGATATCCCACCACAGCAGGGAACCAGGAAGAAATCTTGAATGGTAGGAGGCCCAGGTGGGGGAGGGGCACAGGCTCCTCGAAGCTAAAAACCACCACAAAACACAAAGTTCTACTGGCTGGTTAACTAGCAAGTTGGTTTGAGGTTACCTTCAGACCAGAGAACAGGCCAGGTGAGAGAAGAACCTGCCCTCCCTCAAACCAAAACACCTGGGACCCTCTGAAGCTTGGGACAGTATATCTTGGAAGTAGGGCCCCACTGTAAGAGGGAGTTAAAAGTCAATAAAAAACAGCAAGATGAGCAAGGAAAGAAAGTTAAGAACAATAGAAAGTTTCTTTAGCAACAAGGAAGATTGAGGTGCATCCTCAGAAGAGGATAACAACCTCAGGGCCCCTACATCCAAAGTTTCCAAGAAAAATGTGAATTGGTCTCAGGCCATGGAAATGCTCAAAAGGGACTTTGAAGAGAAAATAGGAGAGATAGAAGGAAGATTTAGAGAGGTGGAGGAAAGAATGGAAAGAGAAATGAGAGCAATGCAGGAGAGCTATGAGAAAAAAGTTAGCAGCTTGAAAAGCCAAATGGTGCCTTTCTTCCTAAATCCTAACTTTCATACTTCAAGGGTCTATGGTTTCATTGCTATGAGTAGTCCTACTAGTACAGATTGCAACCCATCTCAGGGCTGCACTAATATCATGACATAGCATTAGCGTCTCAGAGCCAAGAAGAGGTCCAACTGAGTTAATGGTGAAAAACTGTCTGCCACCTGACTGGCTTTCCTATGTAGAGGAATAAACAATGGTATGATGTTTGAGTGTGCTAGATTCTCTCAAGTCTGAGTTAAAATCTCATCCTCTACAAAAAGCCTTGCCAATTACTCTTTTCTTTCTTTTTTTGGGGGGGGGAGGGCAATGAGAGTTAGGTGACTTGCCCAGGATCACACAGCTAGTAAGTGTCAAGTGTCTGAGGTCAGATTTAAACTCAGGTCCTCCTGAATCCAGGGCTGGTGTTTTATCTACTGTGCCACCCAGCTGCCCCCTTCCCAATTACTCTTTGTTTTTGTTTTTGTTTTTGTTTTTTGCGGGGCAATGGAGGTTAAGTGACTTGCCCAGGGTCACACAGCTAGTATGTGTCAAGTGTCTGAGGCCAGATTTGAACTCAGGTACTCCTGACTCCAGGCTGGTGCTCTATCCACTGCGCCACCTAGCTGCCCCCCATCAATTACTCTTAATGGTAGTGCCTTCCTTCTGTTGATTATCTCCATTTTGTCCCATCTATATCTTATTCGTACATAGCTATTTGCATGTTGTTTCCCCCATTAGACTGTGTTTTTTGTTTTGTTTTGTTTTGTTTTGTTGGGTTTGGTTTTGGGGGGCTTTTTTTGGCCATTCTTTGTATTCCCAGTGCTTAGTACAGTGTCAAGTACATAGCAGATGGTTAATAAATGCTTCTTGACTTGATTTGACATGCTGTCAGGAATTGTTGATGGTAGGAATAGTGGATACAGTGCTGGCAATAGAATCAAGAAGACCTGGGTTTGAATCCTGATTCATATACCTACTAGGGGTGTTACTCTGGGCTCATCACTTAACTTTTCTGTCTCAGTTTCTTCATCTGTAAAATGTAAAGGATATACTGGATGATCACAAAGGTCTCTTTCAGCTCTGATATATGAGCCCATGATCTATGATCCTATGTCCAGACAAATTTTTTAGGCTGTACTCCAAGTAAAAATTTTATTTCTCTTATTACAAGGAACTTTAGACTACTACTACTGCTACTACTGCTACTACTACTACTACTACTACTACTACTAATAATAATAATAATAATAGGGGCAGCTAGGTGGTACAGTGGATAGAGCACCGGCCCTGGATTCAGGAGGACCTGAGTTCAAATCCGGCCTCAGACACTTAACACTTACTAGCTGTGTGACCCTGGGCAAGTCACTTAACCCCAATTGCCTCACCAAAGATAATAATAATAATAATAATAATAAACAAGAGACTCTGAAATTTTATTTTCAGGGCAAACCTGGGAACTGGGTTTAGGAGTGGGGAAACCACCTGCCTGTGGCACAAGATCCTCTCAGTGGGACAAGAGATTTTAAAGCCTATAGGGTGAATATAACTCAAAGCTTTCCCATCTGCCACCCCAGAGATAATCTTGCTGGAGACAAAGTCTTTAGTCCTAAGGAAAAATCTGAGGAAGTAGCTTAATACCAGGCATCTGGGACTATCACTTCCAAGTGAAAATTTCTATGTTAGCTGCTATTTCCACTTTTGTATTGTAACGATTGGAATGATGCCACCTGCTGGAGACTTACTGTAGAAGAGTTCCGCCCATGAAGCGAAGGTCTTTGAGGGCAAGACCAGGAGTCTTTTCTTTGGCGTCAGGAAGTGACGCGGGCTGGTGGGAGGAGGAAGGAAGAGACTGGCACTCACTCTGCCTCTCTTTCCTCTGGACTCTGGTGGAGAGCAGAGCTAGAAATGTGCTCTCCCTTTAATAGATAGGAATCTAGGCCTTTCTCTCTCTCTTTACCAAATTCTTATTCTCCTTAATAAATGCTTAAAAGTCTAACTCTTGCTAAAGCTTATAATTTATTGGCGACCACTCATTAGATATTTTAGACAGTTTAGCTAGAATTTTAGCCCTTAGCAGTATTAAATCTGATTTATCCCACCTCACTGAAATCTCTTACTCCAAAGGAAGTCTCATGTTCAGTACATGAATTTAAAAGTTGGTTCAGAGAACAGGGACATGGAGGTTGGCTGGCTACCAAGAAGCCCCCAAAACACTTTTATCAACTCCATTCAGGCAACAGGAGAATGACTTCACAGACTTCATAGCAGAGGATAATTGAAGTCCATGGCCATCTTCCACTCCCACAAAGAAACAGCTGCAATATTGCAAGCACTAAAGACAGAGCCCTGGTGGGAAGGGGAGATGTTTTAACCAAGAAGCTTCCCCATCTCCATAAAGGTACTAACCTCTAAGAAGAAACACAATTCTGAACAGTGTCCACTAGGTTCTAACTAGTTCTCCTACCCTGTCCCACATCTCAGTGTAAAAAATTAGAAGACTACTGCTTAGAAAAGTGGAAAATCCATAGAGATTTCTGTGTGAAGAACCAGAGAACTGGGATCTACAACAGGGCAGATACTACTGCATAGAAACAGACACAACTCTGAGGTGATTTCTTCTCTTCCTCAGTATCATCAGCCACTGGTTTGGGGAATTTTGTCTTTTTGGTTCTATTTCAGAAGGTAGAGGCAGTGGGGGCCATGAGGAGGGGCATGGGAAGGAATCTGGGAGTTCTTTACAATAGCATTTCTCACACTTAGTCCATCTCTCACCAGAGATACCTGGGGTAAACTGGGGATTAAAATTACAGGGTAGGGGCAGCTAGGTGGCGCAGTGGATAGAGCACCGGCCCTGGATTCAGGAGGACCTGAGTTCAAATCTGGCCTGAGACACTTAACACTTACTAGCTGTGTGACCCTGGGCAAGTCACTTAACCCCAATTGCCTCACACACACAAAAAATTACAGGGTAGAAAATTCAAGGAGAGTGAACAACCGGGATAGGTCCCATGGCTGGGTTAGCATGGTAGTTACTGTGCTACACTGTAAGGTAACATAGAGAGGAACAATGTGATAGTGAAAGTTTTGAAAAGAGAAGAATCTAGGTAAGTTCTCCTTTAAGGTTTCCAGAAAAAGAACGTATTCCTCTCTCTAAAGTTTCACACTTTTGGCCTCATTAAAAATTGTGTGTGTGTGTGTGTGTGTGTGTGTGTGTGTGTGTGTGCAAACGCAGGTGTGTGTGTGTGTGTGCAAACGCAGGTGTGTATTTCTAGAGGAATAAAGATTCAACTTTTCAACCTATGTATTACTCTCTGGTTTTGGGGTGGTTGTTGTTGTTGTTTTCATTTACTATTACTTTGGACTTGCTAAGGAAACTATCCTGGGGAGTTAGAAGAAGGAAACTTACTTGGCTATCTCTGCATTTTCCAGCTTCATAGTAGGTGCTGGATGGGTCTTCACTTTCTGACCTACCTATCTAATCTCTTGATTACCCTGATTCAAGGTCAGACAGGGAATAGGGAAGGGGATACATAATAATAATGAGAAGGAGAAGAATGAGGAGAACAAAAACAAGAAGAACAAGGAGGAGGAGGAGGAGAAGAAGAAGATGATGATGCTAACATTTATATAGCACATATCTATGTGCCAGGCACTGTGCCAGATGCTTTTTACTTGATGATCTCATTTGATCCTCATAACCACCAAACAAGTTAAGCTCATTAGTGTCTGAGGCTGAATCTGAACTCAGAGCTTCCTGACTCCAGGCCCAGTGTTCTAGCCACTGTGCCACCAGCCACTTCATAACAGATTCCAGTACAGGGTTACAAATGTAATAGTGTATTATTGGACCATAAGAAAATATGCAAGGGATGGATTAAGAGAAACATGAGAAAATCTGAATAAACTGATTCAAAGTTAAACAAGCCATGTGAGTAGAGAGAAGGGATTGAATGTGAAAGATGCTGTTGAGGTAGAAACAGAAACATCCAACAACTTATTGGCTATGTGGGATGAGGGAGAACAATAACACTGAGATTATGAACCTAGAAGACAAAGAATGGTAGTGCCTTGACAGGAGGAGAAAAGTTTGGTAGAGGAGAGGGTTTTGGGGGGGGGGGAGTAGGGGGAGGGGAAGATAATGAGTTCTGCTTTGGACATGTTAAATTTAAGATATCTCTGGGACATTCAGCTTGAAATGTCAAATTGGCAATTAGTGATACAAGACACATGCACAGGAGAGACTGGGGGAAAAGGAAGAAGGTGATGAATAATACTTTCCTCTCTCCCCCTCAAAATACCCTAAATGATAGCCTCCCTTTCATCCTCAGCCCCTTCAGGGATTCGATCTGGAAGTTCTAAAATTGAAAGAACATTTACCAGAAGTTGAAACAATGGAGAAAAGCTGTACAAAACCTTTCTGTTTAGACTCAAGTGGTAAGGATATTGGACTTGCTGTCAGGTTCAAATCTTGTTTCAGATACTTACTACATGTGTGAACCTGGTCAACTCACTTAATCTCTCTCAGGCTTTGTTTCCCCATCTGTCAAATGGGAATAATAGAAACTACTTCAAAAGCTTGCTTGTAACATTAAATTTCTATAAAATACTATTTATAAATGTTATTAGTCTTTGGAAGCAAAGATGCTTGAGGCAGTATCAGCAACTTCAGAATAAAAGTATCTAGAGACTTTAGGTAGAAATGAGAAGGTAAAGAAACCATGCAATTGACTAGAGTAGGGTTTTTTGACCTTTGTTGTATCCTAGACCCCTGTGTTAGTCTGTTAAAGACTACGATCTCATTCTTAGAATAATGTTTTTAAATGCATACAATAAAATACATAGGATTGCAAAGGAAAGCAATTATATTGAAATAGTTACCAAATTTTTTTTTAAAATAAAAAAAAGGGGCAGCTAGGTGGCGCAGTGGATAGAGCACCAGCCCTGGAATCAGGAGTACCTGAGTTCAAATCCGGCCTCAGATGCTTGACACTTACTAGCTGTGTGACCCTGGGCAAGTCACTTAACCCCAATTGCCTCACCAAAAAGAAAAAAAAAAAAAAAACATGGATCCCAAGTTTAAGAACCCTTGAGGTAAAAAATTAGAAACTACAGAAGTGTCCTCCCATGGGGGAATGGCTAAACAAATGGTGGCATGTGAATGCAATGGAATATCAATGTGCTATAAGAAATAGTAAAATGGACAGTTTCAAAAAAAAACTGGGAGGACCTTATGAACTGATGAGTGAAGTAAGAAGAAGGAGGAGAACACTGTATACAATGACAAAACATTATAGAGAAAAAGAGCTTTGAAAGACTTTAGCATTCTGGTCAACACAATAATAAATCATGATTCCAAAAGAATAAAGATGAAACACACCATTCACCTCTTGTCAGAGAGATCATAAACTTAAAATGCAGAAAGAGACAAACATCTTCAGACATGACTGTTGTGGGAATTTGTTTCACTAAGCTACATATGTATGTATTGAGAGCTTTATATTTGGGGAAGGGTTATTTTTTAAATTTGTTGAGTGGAAGGGGAAGTAGTCACTTCCATACATTATCTTTTGTTTTCACAATAATCTTGTGAGGTGGGAAAGAACAGGTTTTATCAACCCATTTTATAGACAAATTGGAGAAGAGAGAGATTAAATGACTCATGTAAGAACTTATAGAGGCAGACCCAACATTAATACCAAAATACCCTGTAGCCTAGCTTTGTAATCGTTCCACTAATTATCTGTTTTTTCATTCTTATTTAGGTTTCTGATGAAATAGCAAGTAGACACCTTCAGATCACAAAAGCCAACATAACAGTGTTAATATTCTGTTCTCTGGCTCTGGGGCCACTGTTCTCCGGCCCTCATAATCTTTTTTTCTTAGACCATAGGTTAGAGCAGAGGAGGCCCTGGATAAATAATACACCATTCTGTCACCCAGGACAACAGATGGTATTGGAGATTCCTATAAATAGGGGACTGCCGCAAGATGCAAGAATGGCTTGAGTTGGGAATTACAGAAGGTAAGGAAATAAAATAAATTGTTAAAGTATGTAAACCTTTAATATTTATGATTGGTGGTGTTGAGTCCTTTCAGTCATGTCTCACTCTTTGTGACCTTGTTTTGAATTTTCTTGGCAAAATACTGGAGTGGTCTGCCATTTCCTTCTCCAGCTCATTTTACAGATGAGAAACTGAGGCAGACAGTGTTAAGTGACCCTCAGAGTCACACAGCTAGTGTGTGTGTGAGTATGGATTTGAACTTAGATCCTCTTGATTTCAGGGCCAACACTCTATCTGCTGTGCCACCTTGCTGCCTGATACTTGTGATAGACTTATTTTCCTATTATTCTCCACCTCTTGATTCACAGATCCATCTATCCTAGCCAAAAGGAAGACTAAGACATTGACTAGTCATTGTTTAAGGGTACAAACTGCTGCCTAATACCACTGTCCTACCCAAGTAGGTCTTGGCCTTTGAAATGTCATTTTTAGTCTTTTTTTTTTCCTTTTTGTGGGGCAATGAGGGTTAAGTGACTTGCCCAGGGTCACACAGCTAGTAAGTGTCAAGTGTCTGAGGCCGGATTTGAACTGAGGTCCTTCTGAATCTAGGCCTGGTGCTTTATCCACTGTGCCACCTAGCTGCCCCCATTTTTAGTCTTTAATGACCAATTCCAGCATTCTAGAATGCTAGCTACCCAATCTCTAATCCATGAACACACTCCATATCCACTCTCTTCAAAGCATGAGGGCAAGGAAGCCTATATAGCTTGTTGCATTTGCTTCTATTATATAGGTCATGAAGGTTTATCAGCTTCATTGTTTGCTATGTTCCTGATTGATGGTAGGGCATTTCTAGTGGGCATTAACATAGGACACATAAATAATTATGTCTTATACACTGTGTTCTCTTTGGACACAACCCACTAAAGAAGGCACTGGCTTTTTTGTTTTGTTTTGTTTTTTTTAGTGAGGCAATTAGGGTTAAGTGACTTGCCCAGGGTCACACAGCTAGTAAGTGTTAAGTGTCTGAGGCTGGATTTGAACTCAGGTCCTCCTGACTCCAAAGCCAGTGCTCTATCCACTGCGCCACCTCGCTGCCCCAAAGGCATTGTTTTTTAAGAGGCACTGGGGAAAGTCCTCTCCAAAGAGAGTCTGGAAAAAAACATGATGGGAGGCTGCAGTTGGTGAGGGGAAGAAAAGAAAAATCACATTTGTCCTCTGAGCTCCGATGACCATTTTGTTCCCATTCTGAGAAGCCACAACATTCCCTATGATGATTCTACTTCCTGCACTGATACCCTGAGTGCATGCTATGTTGTGGAGACAAGTTAATTGGGAGCTGAGCCCAGTACTTCTTTGGAAGTGTCTATGTGGAAGCGGGGAAGGCTGGTTATTTCAATGTCCTTTATTTACCTTGCACTCATTACATACATTTTATTAGAGATTTTAGGTGTCAAACAAGTTTGGTCCATGAGAAGATACACTGGGAAGGGTCTTGAGACAGACCCCAAATATCATAGTAGGACTCTTCTCTGGTTGGATAACAAGATCATAGAATGATAGATGTATAACTGGAAAAGATCCTAGAGGCTATCCAGTCTACTATCCTTATTTTAGAAATGTGGAAACAGGCCACAAGAGGTTAAGTGATATGTCCCCTTTCACAAAGCTAGTAAATGTCAGAGGCAGGATTTGAATTCAGATCCTTCTGAATCTAACTCTGTTATTTAATCCATTATGCCATCTAGCTGCCTCAAAAAGTTATCCACATAGGTGGCAAAGAATTGGAAATTGAGGGAATGCCTGTCAATGGAGGAATGGCTAAACAAGTTGTGGTATATGAATGCAATGGAATAGTACTGTGCTGTAAGAAAGATCAGCAGGAGGATTTCAGAGACACCTGGAAGGACTTATATGAACTGATGCTGACTGAGAGTGATGTGGGATGGAATTTGGGGTCAAATTGATCGTGAGTCATCCCAAAAGAATTACAAGACTCAGTGACTCAGTTTCCCAAGTTTTATTGTAATACTGTGAGTGATCACAGGGAGAGAACCAGAATATTGGAAAGGTATCTCTCAAATAGTGAAAGAAAAGACAGTTATATTTATAGCATAGATAAATTGATTATCAGTCTCATTATAATAATCTCCACCTTGGAGAGGTACAGGGGAGGGCCTGTCTTTCTCATTATAATATTCTCCACCTAGGGGTGTTACAGGGGAGGGTTTATCCTAATTTGGAGTTCCTGGGGTCCTAAGCCAACCCCCGAGGCTGGTACCTTTTTCAGTGGAGGTGTGTTTTGGGGGTTTACACGTCGTAAGATAAATTTGGCCTTTTCTGCACATGTCTCTGATTCCCATGGCTAGTTTCAAAATATAATCATTTTTCTTTAGAATTTCTATAACCTTGTCATTTCCTTTATTGTTATTTGACCCGACCTGTTTTTATGGGTACTGATCATTGTGGGTACAGAACCTGGTAAGTTATCCATTAACTGGGGTATAACTCCCTTTTAGAGCTAATATCTGAATTAGAGCTTGGATCTTAGGTTTTTCTATTAACCCCTTTTTGCCTCCTACATCAAGAGGAGCAGAACCAGGAGAACACTGTACATAGTAACAGCAACATTGTGTGATGAACTACTGTGATAGACTTGGCTCTTCTCAGCAGTGCAATGATCCAAAACAGTTTCAAAGAACTCAGGATAGAAAATGTTCTCAACATTCAGAAAAAAGAACTGTGAATTATGAATGGAGATTGAACCATACTGTTTCTACTTCTGGATTGTTTTTTCCCCCTTCTTTTTTGAGGTTTTTCCCTTGTGCTCTGATTCTTCTTTCACAAGATGACTAATGTAGAAATATGTTTAATGTGATTGTACATATACAACCTATGTCAGACTGCTTTCTGTCTTGAGGAGGAGGGCGGGAAGGGAGGGGCGGGAGAAAAGAAAAATTTGAAACTAAAAATCCAGTGAAAACAAATGTTGAAAACTATCCTTATATGTAACTGGAAAATAATAAAATACTTTTTTAAAAAAAGTTATCCACATTAGGCACAGACGGGAGAAATCGCTACCTTTAGCTTATAAGACCAAAGGGCATTGAACTAGATGTCCTCTGGAGTTGCTTCCAGCTCTAAAGAGATGATCTGTAGAATATGTAAGGAATGTGTGCTTGTTGTTGCCACATTAGAATTATAAAGATCCTTGGGGGCGGCTAGGTGGCGCAGTAGATAAAGCACTGGCATTGGATTCAGGAGGACCTGAGTTCAAATCCAGCCTCAGACACTTCCCACTTACTACCTGTGTGACCTTGGGCAAGTCACTTAACCCTCATTGCCCTACAAAAAAAACCAACAAAAAACCAAACAAACAAACAAAAAAATGAATTAAAGATCCTTGAGGGCAGGGACTATTTTGCTTTGTCTTTGTGTCTTGTTAATTGACAGACTGATATCATGAAGGGTGGTTGTAAAGTGGTGTAAAGAAATGAAGCTAAAAAAAAAAAAAGAAATGAAGCTGTAATTCTTTGGGATAGAAGGATTAAAAAAGGAATTTTAAAGATTGGACTTACTTGTTTGACTACCTTTATGCCAATCTTCACAGTAAGTAGCATACTGTATTCAATGTTTTTTTAAAAAAAACTCTCCTCCTTATTGCATCTATTATGAGAAAAATGTTTATTTCTTTCATATATTAATAACAAAATATTGAATTAGGATTAAAGGGTTTTTCACTTCCTCATCTAGAAATCAACCATTGTGGTAAATCTTGGGGAAGACTTACCCATCCTAGAAGGCTAAGATCTAATCAAGGAGAGCAAAGAAATTCTTAGTTTAGGTGAATTGGTGGATTCCTGCTCATTCTGTTTGCTCTGGTCTGGGAAAAAAATATGGATTCTCCCTTTTATCAGACAGGTGATATGGATAGTGATAAGTCTCTTTGACCTAGACTGGATGTTCAGTGTCACATACCCCAAGACTCTCATTGGAATAAGCTGACTTCTCATTATAATATTCATTCTCTCATTACTTGTTAACTAATCATAGTTGGTTTCCATCTTCAGGTACATCTGCTTTCCAAAAGACTTATAAATATCAGAGACTCAATATATTCTGTCTTTTTTGTACACGGAGGGGGAACAATGAGCCTATTTTGTTGACTGCTTTCTAGACATAGTTAATAAAGTTGATTATAATTTACCCAGAAACTGTCTCAGAAATTTTCAATTGTTACATGTATATCCCTATATTATCAGGGTCAAATAGTTCTAAATTCACATAACACTTCCTCTGCATATAGCTTTTTTGAAATTGACCTTATATTCTTAGACCTCTTTTTTCACCACCATTCACAGCTTTTACTTCCTCTTTTCAGTCTCTGTTATGATCACAATCTATTTGAATATTTGCACCACATGTCACTGACAAAATACAGTGAATCCTGTAGCATTCAGAGTACAAGTATGCAAATTATTTACATCAATGAAATGCTTTTCTATATCCTATTTCTTGGAGATCCCTCTCCAAAACTACCAACACCAAACACCTACAATGGTACTGTTGAAAAGATGTACCTCTTGTTTTGGGGAAAATTGGTGGGGGGTTGGAAGGATAGGGGTTTTTAGGAATTCCTCTTTAAAGAATTACACCCTCTTGCACACAAATCCAATTAGAATAAAATAATTTATTTTGGGGCTAGGGAAAGGAAAGCAAGAGAGAAATCCTTGGACTTCTTCTCATGGGGAGAAGGCATGGCACAGAGGTGTGGCTCTGAGATACCTATCTCCCTGAGCAGGAGACAGGCAGATACTTTTATGGAAGACAGATGGTGGTGGTCTGATGGGGGTGATCATCTGACTGTGGAAAGTTCCCTTATTGGGAGAGGACCATCCCCCACTGGTAGTGGCTGGGGGAAGTTGGGTGAGGAGCGGCTCTGGATCTCTCAAGCCATCTCTGACCTCCTCATGCCACAAAGGCAGCAGCCACACCTAATCTCATCTCCTGAAGGGGTGGGGGAGACTGAAATGAAGGGTGGTGATCCTGGAGCTAGCTCAGTCCCAATTCAGTGCCACTTTATCTCTTTAGGTGTGTCTGTCCTTTGGTTTAGTTTCTCAAGGAGAAGGTTCTTTTGATTTACCCCAGTAAACTTCTGGGGTACCCAGGGCCATTCAGATGAGGTACCCAGGCCATAACACTCTCATCTCTATCCGTTAAAGCACTGCCAAATAGGCCACTGAGGCAGCATGTCTGAAGTGCCTCTGCCAGTGATTTTCTAGGCTTTTAAAGGTGGTGACATATGTCTCATCTAACATGACACAGAGAAAACATGTCCTATATCTTCATGACTCTTCAGACGTCCAGCCCTGCTTTGAGCCTCACCTCTATAACCATGTTTGATCAGAACAAACACGGTAGAGAAGTGGCCTGCCTCCATCAAGCTGGCCCAGCTGAAGCAGCAAGGTGTCCTGAGGGAGAGACAGGGAGGAAGATATGACAGGAAGATCAAACCACCTCCCCTCAAACCCCAGTGGAGACCCTGTGCCCAAGAGCCCTAAAAACACAGCACGTGTGTCTGTCCCTCAGACCACCTGCCCTACTTCCAGCATTGCCCTAGACATCTAAGACAGCAGCCCTCAGGAAGATGGGATTTGGCAACTATGCTGCACCTGCCTCCTTAGCAACCACAGCTACTCAGAAAAGAGAGGTCTCACCACCAAAGTCCTTGTTACAGTCACATGGTTCAACAGCAGAAATAAATACAAATATCAATGGAAATGACATTAGATAATGTGCATTACACCTACTTTGCTGCTGCACCCTATGGATCATGGGGCTTTTTCATCTGACTCCCATCTGAAATCTGCTATTTGTTGTCTCCCTCTATTATAATGTGAGCTCTTTGTAAGCAGGGACCACCATGCTTTTCTATTTGTAGTCTATTTATCACAGGCTTTGCATGTTGCAAGTACTTAATAAATGCTTTTTCATTCATTCATTCAGGGGCTATTTAGGGAGATAGCAAAGGTGACACCCAACATCCTCAGCTATTCTTTCTTCTGTCTCTTAGTTTCTGACTTTCTCCTCTACAATCACCAATATTCCCTTTAATCACTACCACTGAGATCCTACTGATAAGATCACACACACACACACACACACACACACACACACACACACACACACACACACAAGTGCTGCAGTTAATCTCATCCCTTCTCCCTTGTTTGTTTTTTTTTCTGTTGCTTCTGTCCCAGTCTCTTCTTTCTTTTGAAAGAGTTGCTCTTTTAAAGCCCTTGTCAGCCAGCCAGTTCCTTTCCTCCTACATCTTCATCTAACCAATCTTGGTGTATTAAGGGTAATCATTAGGTCTTTAACTTTCCTTAATTACATTCATTTGTTGTTGAATGTTCAGAAGCTGCTATGCTGTTTTGTGTTGTTTTGGTTACTTATGGGCCTGGAACAAGATCAAAGTTTCTACAGAGCTATGGTTTTACTGCATTACCAAATAAGTGGATATTTCCAATTAATATAGCAAATTCAAATTAATACCCCAATCATATTTTGAATGTAATCTGTTCTGTTTAAGAAAACTACCTCCAATTTTCAAACTGATTAAGACATAAAAAATAAAATCATGCATAGAACCTGGAATAAGTAAGCACTTAATAAAAGTTTGTGAATCAAAGTGATGTGGGATGGAATTTGGGGTCAAATTGATCGTGAGTCATCCCAAAAGAATTACAAGACTCAGTGACTCAGTTTCCCAAGTTTTATTGCAATACTGTGGATGACCACAGGGAGAGAACCAGAATAGTGGAAAGGTATCTCTCAAAAAGTGAGAGAAAAGACAGTTCTATTTATAGTATAGATAAATTGATTATCAGTCTCGTAATAATCTCCATCTTGGGGAAGTACAGGGGAGGGCCTGTCCTACTCATTATAATATTCTCCACCTAGGGGTGTTACAGGGGAGGGTTTATCCTAATTTGGAGTTCCTGGGGTTCTAAGCCAAACCCCGAGGCTGGTACCTTTTTCAGTGGAGGTGTGTTTTGGGGGTTTACACATCATAAGGTGAATCTGGGGACAAATTTGGCCTTTTCTGCGCATGTCTCTGATTCCCATGGCTAGTTTCAAAATATAATCATTTTTTTTTAGAATTTCTATAGCCTTGTTGTTTAGTCTAAAATCATCATGGCCTCTCTCCCTCTGTTCCCATTATGGGCACTGATTTCTGTGGGTACAAGAACCTAGCATTTTGACTTATTAAGTTATCCATTAACTGGAGTCTGACTCCCTTTTAGAGCTAATATCTGAATTAAAGCTTGGGTCTTAGTTTTTTCTATTAACCCCTTTTTGCCTCCTACATCAAAAGTAGAATAGAGCAGGTTATAAAATGAGATGTTAAAACAATTTCACTAATGAATATGGATGCAAAAGTCCTAAATAAAATATATTTATATGTTGTGACCAAATAGGATTTATACCAGAAATGTAGGCAAAGAAAGCTATTAACATAATTGATTATATCAATAACAAAAGTAACAAAAATAATGATTATATCAACAGGTGCAGAAAAATATTTTGACAAAAAACCGCTCATTCCTATTAAAAACGTTTGAAAACAGAGGTATAAATTGATTTTTTCCTTAAAATGACAAGAATCCTCTACCTAATACCATCAGCAAGCATTATCTGTAATGGGGATAAGCTAGACACCTTCCCAATAAGATCAGGAGTGAAACAAGGGTTCCCATTATCACCAATATTATTGAATATTGTATCAGAAACACTAGCAATGGCAGTAAGAAAAGAAAAAGAAATCAAAGGAATCAGAAAAGGCAATGTGGTAACAAAACTATTTCTTTTTGCAGATGATATAATGATATACTTGGAAAATCCTAGAGATTCAACTAAAAACCTAGTTGAAGCAGTAATTTTAGCAAAGTAGCAGGATATAAAATAAACCTACATAAATCATCAGCCTTTTTATCCATCACTGATAAAATCCTGCAAGAAAAGATGGGGGGGGGGCAGCTAGGTGGCATAGTAGATAAAGCACAACCCTGGATTGAGGAAGACCTAAGTTCAAATCCAGTCTCAAACACTTGACACTAGCTGTGTGACCCTGAGCAAGTCACCTAACCCTCACTGCCCCGCTCCCCCCCAAAAGATAGTAAGAGACACCCCATTTAAAATAACTAGACAACATAAAATGCCTGGAAGTCTAACTCCCAAGACAAACCAAAGAACTGTAGGAACATAATAATAAAACAGTTATATGCAAATAAAGTCAGATTTAAATAATTGGAGAAATAGTAATTGTGGGTGAGCAGAGCCAATGTAATAATAATAATAATTTTAAAAACCTAATCTATTTACTTAATGTCATCCCAACTAAATTATAAAAAAATTTTATTGAGCTAGAAAAAATAATAAAATTAATTTAGAAAAACAAAAGGTCATGAATATCAAAGGAATTAATTTTTTTAATGTAAAGGAAGGAGCTTTAAATGCAGCACCAGATCTTAAACTATATTATAAAGTAGTAATTATCAACAATATCTGGCACTGGCTAAGAAATAGAAAGGCAGATGAGTGGAACAGAGAAGACATACAATACAATGATTATAATAACCTTCTGATTGACAAATATAAAGATTAAAGCTTTTGGGACAAAAATTCACTATTTTGTAAAAAATTGTTGGGAAATCTGGAAAGCAGTCTAGCAGAAATTGGGTATAGACTTACCATTTGCCAAGGTAAGGTCAAAATGGATACATGAACTAGATATAAAGGGAGATATCATCCCTAAGTTAGAAGAAGATGGAACAGATAACCTCTCAGACATATGGACAGAAGAATTTATGAATAAACAATATATAAAGAGAATTGTGAGATGTAAAATGGATACTTTTGATTACATTAAATTAAAAGTCGAAGACCTTAACCTCATCAGAGTGGGCTCAAGGAGGGAATAACATACACACCCAATTGGGAGGAGTAATCTATTTAACCCTACATTAAATTAAAAGGTTTTGTACAAAAAAAAAAAAATCAATGTAGTGAAGATTAGAAGGAAAGTAGAAAAGGGGTAAATGTTTATAAATAGTTTTTCAGATAAAGGTCTCATATCTCAAATATATAGAGAACTTTTTGAAATTTATAAGAATATGAGTTATTCCCCAATTGACAAATGATATGAACAGGCAGTTTTCAGAAGAAAAAAATCAAAACCATCTATGGTCATATGAAAAAATGCTCTACATCATTAATGAAAAGCAAGTTAAAACAATTTTGAGATATCATCTCACACTTAACAGATTGGTTAAAATGATACAAAGGGGATATGACAAATATTGGAGAGGATGTGAAAAATGTGGGACACTAATACATGATTGGTAGAATTGTGAAGTGATCCAACCATTTTGGAGAGCAATCTGGAATTATGCCCAAAGAGTTATGAAATTGTTTATACCCTTGGGCCCAGCAGTGCCACTATTAGGTCTGTTTCCCAAGATATTGATATGGGGTTTGGGACATGTTGTGGGGAAATAGGGTAGGGGGTCTGGGATAGGGATAGGGGTTTGGAGTACGGGGTCCTTAGGAATTCCTCTTTAAAGAATTACACCCTCTTGTACACAAATCCAATAAAATAAGATAATAGTTTATTTAGGAGCTGGGGAAGGGAAACCAAGAGAAATCCTTAGACTTCTTCTCATGGAGAGAAGGCATGGCACAGAGCGTGGCTCTGAGATAACAATCTCAAAGAGCTCACATTATAATAGAGGGAGACAGGTAGATACTTTTATAGAGGACTGATAGGGGTGATCAATTGACTATGGAAAGTTCCCTTATTGGGATCTCTCAAGCCACCTCTCTGCTCTTCTGGCCACAAAGGCAGCAGCCACACCTAATTTTATCTCCCCAGGGGTGAGGGAGACTGGAATGAAGGGTGGTGGTCCCAGAGCTAGCTCAGTCGGGATCTAGTTCCACTTACCTCTTTAGGTGTGTCTGTCCTTTGGTCTAGTTTCTCAAGGAGAAGGTTCTTTGATGTACCCCCAGAGAACTTCTAGGGTGCTAGGCCCTATAATAGACATATGAGGAATTAAGGGACTATTAAAGTTTAAACTGGCCAACTAGCTATCAGGAGGGACAAACCTAAGAAGCAGGGGGAGATTGAATTCTATAGCAGGAAAGCCAATTGGGTGTGGCTACTACCTGAGCTAGGAGACGGAGATAACTCCAGAGGTTGGGACCATCATTCCAAAATGTTATGGGCCTGGGGTACCTCAAAAGTTTTCTGGGGGAAATCAAGGAACCTTCTTGAGAAACTAAACCAAAGGACAGACACACCTAAAGAGATAAGGGGGCAAGGGGATTCAAACTAAAATAATTCCAGGACCACCACCCTTTATTCCAGTCTACCCCACCCCTAGAAGAGATAGCCCTATCAGGCGTGGCTGCTGACAAAGTGGTGGGAGGGGACAGAACAATAGCCCCTCACCAAACTGCTTCCAACCCACCACCTAATAAGGGACATTTCACCCTCACTCAGGTGATGATGGTCATACCATCTAGGTACTATAAAAGGTTTCTCCTCAGTCTGGTTGGGAAGGAAAAGTTCTAAACTTTCCCTCCCAGCCAGTTTTTCTTGTACCAAATAAAACTGTTCTTTTATTTCTAACCAGGACCCATTGGAGAGTGTAATTCTTTACAGAGGAAATCCTAAGGACTATTTCCCCACAACACCTCTCATTCAAGCTTTCCCCACGCCAAAAAGGAATTTTCCATTGTCAGGTGTTCACCCCATAAAAACTTTGGCCTTTCTTCCATTGGAGGAGAAAGAGATGTCTAAGTCATCTCCTCCCCTCTAGGCAAAGTCTTTGACCTTACTTTCTCCAGCGACCAAATAAAAGACCATTATATTCTAATTGGACTGTGTTCTAGAGTTAGAATTCTTTAAAGGGGAATACCTAAGGACCCACTACTACCTATTTCCCCCATGACAATAAGATCAGGAAAAAAGGAAAGGAACTTGTGTGTTCTAAAATAATTATAGCAGATCTCTTTGTGGTGGCAAGGAACTGGAAATTGAGGGGATGCCCATCAACTGGGGAATGACTAAATAAGTTGTGGTATATGATTGTGATGGGATACTACTGTGTTGCAAGAAACAATGAGCAGCAAAAAAAAAAAGCAAAAAAAAAGAAAGAAAGAAAGAAACGATGAGCAGGTTGATTTTAGAAAAATATGGAAAGACTGGCATAAAATAATGAAGACTCAAATGAGCAGAACTGAGAACATTATATACGGTAACAGCAGCATTGTTTGAACAATAACTGTGAATGACTAAGTTCTTCTGAGTATTATACTCAAATCAACTACAAGGGATCTAAGAAGGAAGATGCTATCCACCTCCAGAGAAAGAACTGATAAATAGAAGTTTTGGGGGGACTTGCAACCCGGATGGGGGGAGGGGACTAACTCACCCAAAGAATTGGAGGCCCATCATAATCTTGTAAAATAAAGAGATTTATTAGGAGAGAGGAATACATGACCTCTGGGACAGATCACTATGGAAAGCTGTCCAATTGAGTGAGAGAAGACCTGGGTTTTTGTATGTTTAAAAAGAAAGGAAGGGGAGGGAATTACAAAGCACTGGGAGAGAAATGCAAAACTTCTGGGATGGGACAGATAACTGGGAGAGAATTTTGGATAATGGGATGTCAGTAAGATATACAGCATCCATCCTTATCTTGCCCCAGTCCTGTATATCATCTTACAGACCTTTTTATTGCTTATCTGCATACTAGGGTCTTACTCAGCAACACCCATTTCTGAGGTGGGAAACAGAGCTGCCCCTCCCTCAGGAAAGTTCAAGGATTCCTTGGGGGGGGGGGGTTTGGGATCTTTAGGTTTCTCGGGGTTCTACTCATTTCCACAACAGAAATATGCATAGTATGGTTTTACACACATATATGCATATATATGTCAAACAATGGCCTTCTCCACTGCAGGGTGAGGAGAGAGGTAGTAAGACAATTCAGGACTAAAAATGTAACAGAAAATAAATCAAAATCTTTTAAAATAAAAAATAAAAGGAGAGGTTATTAGTGAAAGAATCTCCTTTCTCTGTTTACAGCCTAGCCCTTATATGATTCTGTCTCTTATTTCTCATTAAAAATCATACTCATATAATAATGCATGCATTTAGAAAAATTTATGTTGTTCTTTACCTTAGGCATTGCTCAAATTTCAAAATTTCCTCAGATATTAGAATTGTAAAATTTGTAGAATTACACAATCATTTCCTTCTAACAAATTGTCAAGTCATATATTATCTTGAGATTGACTAACTCAAAACGTACTATTGAAAAACATATATAATTTAACAAGAATAAATTAACCCTTAATGTACTGTGAAATACACATTTAAATATTAAATCCAAATATTTACAAAATTAAGATTTTACTTATGTTATAGCTGGAGGCCCCTCACAAACTGGCACCTCCATTGCCACCCACACCCCCATACCCCAACATCCACTCAAAATTATAGCTATTAAGCTTTCCCTGATATATTTGCTTTTAAAAAAAGTTTTATTTCTAAGTTTTATTTTCACAGTACAAACATTTCTAGATTATCCTCACTCTGCAAAAGGTCTCATGTAATAAAGTGAAACAATTAAGAAATACTAATCTGAAAGTGTATGATACATTTCATGTCTATAGCACTCTCCAAGATGTCTATTTTTTCATTGAACATATAAATCTATTATCTCTCTTCCAACTCCTACCTCATTGAAAAAGGAAAAAACAAATTCATTGTGAAAAATATGCAAATATTCATACATGTGTCTAGCCTCTGTATATATACAACTATTGAGTGATTTTGTTTTTTTCCTTAACCCTGGAAAACTGACCATATGGTTATAATGTAAAGAGAGGAAAAAATGCTGATTTTTCTTTAATGGATCCCCAAACCTAGGGTATCCAATGAGAGAAGACTCTCTCTAGTTGTTCCTTACATATCTGAACAATATTTATACCTGACAAGTTCCCATGTGTAGCAACCCCTTTGGGCTCCTTCTCCCAACTCCTATTTGCTCAGGCAGGCTTGTTTGTGAAATTTAGAGACATGGTTTCAGGGGTGTAGGAGGGGTTTACAAGACACTACAGGATGTACATTCTAAATTTACTGATTCTACTATTTAGCACAAAGGAGAAAAATAGACCGCACAAACTATGTGAAAAGAGGTACAGTAGACCTTAAGAATGTAGTTCTATTCAGACTGAATGAAATTTCATTTATTTTTTAATATTAAAAGTTACATATAATTTTATGTACATGTAGTTACATATAGTTTTCAACATTTGTTTTTATAAAATTTTGAATTCCAAACTTTTCTTCCTCCCTCCTTTCCCTCCTCCCTCCCCAAGACAGAAAGCAATCTGATATAGGTTATATATGTACAATCGCATTAAACATATTTCTGCATTAGTCATGTTATGAAAAAATCAGAAAAAAAGGGGGAAACCTCAAAAACAACAACAACAACAAACCAAAACAAAGTAGAAACAGTATGGTTCAATCTGCATTCAGAATCTAACGTTCTTTTTTCTGTATGTGGAGAGCATTTTCCATCATGAGTCCTTTCTTAGATCATTGTATTGCTGAGAAGAGCCAAGTCTATCACAGTTGATCATCACTCAATGTTGCTGTTACTGTGTACAATGTTCTCCTGGTTCTACTCAGAGAAATGCAAATTAAAACAACCCTGAGGTATCACCTCACAGCTATCAGTATGGCAAATATAACAAAAACAGAAAATAATGGATGTTGGAGGGGATGTGGGAAAGCTGGGATGCTAATCCACTGTGTGTGGATTTGTGAAAAGGTCCTACCATTCTGGAGGGCAATTTGGAACAATGGCCAAAGGGCTATAGAACTGTGCATACCCTTTAATCCAGCAATATCACTGCTAGGTTTATATACCAAAGACATTCCCCAAAAGAGAAAAATACCTATTTGTACAAAAATATTTATGGCAACTCTTTTTGTGGTGGCTAAGAATTGGAAATCAAAGGAATGCCCATCAATTGGGGAATGGCTAAACAAGCTGTGGTATATGAATGTAAAGGAATATTATAATTTTTCTGTTTTCTTTTTCTTTTTTAAATTTTTTAATTTGTTTTCAACCTTTGCTTAGATAAGATTTCCAATTTCAAATTTTTTCTCCCTCCCTCCTCTTCCTGCCCCCTCCCCTAAACATCAGGTAATCTGGTATATAACATTAAATATATTCCTGCATTAGTCATGTTATACAAGAAGAATCAGAGCAAGAAGGAAAAACCTCAAAAAAGAAAAACAACAGCACCCAAACCAAAAGAGATAGTATGGTCCAATCAGTGTCCATATTCCACAGTTTCTTTTGTTTTTTTCTGGATTTGGAGAGCCTTTTCCATCATGAGTCCTTTGGAACTTTCTTGTATGTAATGGAATATGTGCTACAAGAAATGACAAGCAGGATGATTTCAGAAAGGCCTGGAAAGACTCATATGAACTGATATATGGTGAAGTGAGTAGAACCAAGAAAATGTTGTGCACAGAGCCAGCAATATTTTTTGATGGACAACTGTGAATGACAACTATTCTCAATAATACAACGATCCAAGACAATCCTAAAGGACTATTGACGAAACATACTATCCACCTCCAAAGAAAGAACTGATATTGAAGGAACAAAGACTGAAGCATGCTACTTTTTACTCTTTTTTTTCTCTTTTATTCAAGCTTTTTTTTGGGGGGGGGGTAGGGCAATGAGGGTTAAGTGACTTGTCCAGGGCCCCACAGCTAGTAAGTGCCAAGTGTCTGAGGCTGATTTAGAATTCAGGGCCTCCTGAATCCAGGGCCAGTGTTTTATCCACTATGCCACCTAATTGCCCCTATTCAAGCTTTCTTGTACAAAATGACTAATATGGTAATGTTTTACATAATCTTACATGTATAACCCATATCTGATTGCTTATTGCCTCAGGAAGGGGTGAGAGGAGGGAGGGAAGGAGGGATAAAAAAATAAATCTGTGTCTGTACTAAATTTGGCATAAAAATGAAATAATTAAACAAATAAATAAAGATAAATTTGGCATTAAAAAAAAAAAGAAATTAACTGTTAGATACCCTGTGCTAGGTGGCCCAGGCATATGTCCCAGCCCTAGTAATTGCTAGGTTTTGGCTGTGAAATGTGGTTAGGAGAAGATGATGTGCTGAGACCAGAGTCTCAGCAATGCAATGATCCAAGACAATCCCAAGGAACTAATGAGGAAGCTTACTATGCACCCCTATAGAAAGAACTGATGAAAAGAACACTTGTGGATTGTACATATATAACCTGGTTTCAATCTTGTGGAGGGAGGAGGAAAGGGAGGGAGGGATAAAAATTTGGAACTCTAAATCTTATGAAAATGAATGTTGAAAAGTACTCTTACATGTAACTGGAAAATAAAATAAATGTTTATTGAAAGAAAAAAATAAAAATGTTTATAAGTGGGAAAAAAATTTAACTACAAATCTGAGAGAAAGAGCATCTCCTTATGGGGACAGATTAGGATAGGTCTGATTCTTAGGGCTATGCAAAAAGTCTAGGGAAGGCAGTCTTCCTCCAGGGTTGTGAACAACAACAGCTATTATTTATTATACTTAAAGGTTTTCAAGTACTTTATATGATAATTCATTTAATCTTTAAACTATTCTGTGGGGTATATACTGTGGGTGTTATTATTCCCATTTTGAGATGAAAAAACTGAGGTACAAAAAGGCTAAATGAGTTGCCCAGGGTTACACAGCTAGTAACTGTCTCAAGTAGGATTTGAATTCAGGTCTTTCTGATTCTATGTTCTGTGCTTCTATGCATTGTGGAAAAGTAAAATAAACACATAACAAGCATCCTAAAACATGACATTGTAACATTGTATTCAAAGAATCATAGTTTCAGAGTTGGAAGGGCCCACTGGGCCCATCTAACCCAATCTCTTCACTTTGCAAAGATGGAAACTGTCACAGGAATTTTTCTTTTTCCTCTTCTTAATTTTTATTATTTGGGGTTCAGGTTATTCCTGCGGCAATTTTTGGTTAACTAAAATCGTGTCTTCTGTTAATACTAACCTCACCTAACAAAAACCTGACTTCTCCAAACATAATGCTATGGGAAGACTGTTTGACCTTCTTCTGATAAAAGCCCAAGGGGAATTTTGAGGTTCTCAAAGTGATTTAGTTATTTATTAGCTCCCCTGGCTAACTGTGAAAGGAAGGATTTACCCTAATGCCAGTTTCCTTGGTTATCTTGGTGTAAAGATCAGCTTATTGTGAACCCTCAATCCCTAACCAGACTTAGTTTACCCAAAGTCTGTTTGACTATATTTGTTTCCTTAGGGGATGTATGAGTTTATGACTTTGCTTAACAGTTTGATCAACTTTTATGACATTGAAGGAAGCATGGAATTATGAATATCTTTTCTTTAACTTTTATGGCCAAAGATGAATGTATAAGATTTCAATATGTAAAATAATTATTTCTGTCACTCTGACATAATTTTGTCTGTAAGAGACTTTGTTAAAATCCTAATTGTCAGATTTTTTTTTTTTTGGTCTGAGAACTGAACCCATGCTTAAGCATAATAAAACCTAGGCATTTATTTCTATTATTTCTTCATTTTGGTAGATCAATTTTGGCAGCAGTTACCTACCACACGAACTCAACAAGAACAATAAAGGATAAGGAGCAAATTTCGAACAAAGGACCTAGGCTACCTGACTTTTCATCACTATACTGAGTGAAAAACCTTCTGAAAGTTGACAAATGCAAAATAATAATTATTAATAGCTAGAATTTATATAGCACTTTATGGTTTGCTATAAAATCTCATTTTATCCTTACAACAATTTTGGGAAGTGTTATTGTTATCCCCATTTTATAGATGAGGAAATGGAGGCAAACAGGTTAAGTGACTTGCCCAGGTCACCCAGTTAGTAAGTTTTTGAGGACAGATTTGAACTCAGGACTTCCTGATTTACTACACCCTAGCTTCTTAAACTGTGGGTCAGGGTCTCGTAACTGCATATGGGCGTCGTATGGCAACTGTAAAATGTTATATATCCGTATATTATATACCTATATACTCGGGGTTTCGTAAAAATATCTCGGGCGAAAATGGGTCGCGAGTGAAAAACACTGTACTACACCATCCAGCCACCTCTACTGGAATACAGTCGCCCTCTGGGTCCTCTTTCCATTCTCCCAGGAACAATAAGATCATCCGGAACAATGCCACTCTCTCTCCCTCTCCCTCTCCCCCACTTTCACTCCCCTCCAGCCCTTCCAGCTTGCAGTGCGCATGTGCTTCAACTTCACCACCCCATTCTCCCGGTGCAAACGGAGACCAAGGCGTCTCGTCACTTCCGGCTCCGCTCCGGTAACACGTCCGGGTGACGCGCGGCCCTTGTGCGCCCGCTCCTAGCCTCCCGCCCTCCCCGCGCCCAGTCGGTAATAGGAGAAATTAAAGTTGTTGCCAATAAAGTTTTCGTTGTTGTGGTTCAGAAGTTGGCCCGCGCGTCCGGCACCGACGGTCGCGGCCAGCGCCGCTCCTCCACGCCGGGGCCGAGGCCTGGATCGCACCGTTGGGCCTCGATTCCTCTGTCCGTGGTCCCCGCTGGCGCGGCGAGAGGCTCGGTTCTGGAAGGCATGGCCGGCGGCAGCCGCCGACATGTCAGTGTCTGGTGGCTCGGTGCGCCTCGTGCCCTCCGGCTGCCGCTGAGCCCTCGGGCCGCTTCCTGAGCGCGGTCCCTCGGTCCTCCTCTCCCAGGGCGCCTCCGCCGCGGACCCGAGGCGAGGCTGCGGGCGGACGCCGAGCACCAGCTTCATGGCGGCCGCGGCCCCTTCCTCTCCGCCCCGCTCCCCGTCTCCGCCGGCCCCCGAGCCCGAGCTGGTGCAGCTGCGGCGCAAGGTGGAGAGGCTAGAGCAGGAGCTGCGCAGCTGCCGGCGCCAAGTGCGCGACATCGAGAAGGTGCTGCAGCACACGGAGCGCCTGTACCAGGGCGCCGAGAGGTGCAACCAGGAGCTCCGCTCCCAGGTAACCCAGCCCGGGCCCCGCCGCCGCCGGAGGAACCGCTCCAGTCCGCGCCCCCGCGCCTCCTTGCGGGTTTCACGGGCTCTAGTGTCTTAGGCTGATCTTGTCCGAGCCTCTCTCCTGGCTCGCACCATCCCCCGGGCTCTTGGAAGGAGACTGCTGAGATATCATAATTGTGGCTTTATGTGGTATTTTAAAAATAGCACACGAGTGCAAAATGAGGAGAGCTTAAGCTGCCCACTGGGCTGGTCACTTTTAACCTTAGGCGGAATTGAGTTTTGTTTTTCAAAGCCGGCAGTTTAGGCTCCACTCACTTTCCCAGTACTACTCTTCCTTCTCAGGCTCTTTTAATATGAATAATAATTTCAGTTAAGTCCAAGTTAGTCGTTAAGTATGTGATACTTGATGAGACTGCGCTACTATTCACTTACATCCAAGTAATCGCAGTTTTTGTATTACCGGGGTCTTTTCATTCCAGACCCCACATGGGACTCCCTTTTGCTCCAGTCAAAAGTGACAATCTTGGCAAAATATTTTGATAGGAAAAGTTCAGGGCTACGTTTTCCTTAGCTATAAAATGACAGGGTTGGTCAGCCTGGTATCCAAGGTAGCTTCAAGTCCTAAATTCTAACGATTTTGAGGTAATCTAAGATTGAAATTGTTTGTAAAGCACCCAGCGTATGCAATAGATATTACCCTTAAGTTTATTGTGTTTGACTTTTTTTTACCAACCTCGAATATATTTGTTTACTTAATACAGAAATTCATTGTAACGTCGTTGAGTTGAGGACATTTAAACACCCTGTAAACATCTGCATCAACTGAACTTGTTACATGTTTTTGTGATTTTTTTTCTTACCTGTTTATTCATTTATTCATCCTCTCTCTCTCTCTCTCTCTCTCTCTCTCTCTCTCTCTCTCTCTCTCTCTCTCTCTCTCTCTCTCTCTCTTTCCCCCTCCCCCCCCCCCCCCAGCCTTCTAAACAAATTTTGGTTTACATTGCCTCCAATCCCTCCACCCCCTCAGTACTTTCTCAGGCCATTATCTCCACCTCTTACTTTATTTTTCCTCCTTTCCAATCTGGACCTCATACTTACCTAGTGTTCTCCTCAGATCCAAACGATCACTGCTCTTCCCTTGCCAAACCTTAACCCTGGACTACTCCCACCATCTATCTTCAACCTACATGCTCCTGAAAAAGCTGAAAGAATTAACCATGTGGACTGGGTTTATTATAAATTCATGCTAATTTCAATTGGGCCTTCATGGCAACATAACAATCCTATTCCTCTCTAAATGATTCCTTGTCTATTAGATTGTTAGCTCTGAGGGCAGGGGCCTCTTTTGCATTCTCACTACTTAACATGAGCATGGCACTTAGTAGGCACTTAATAATGATATATTGGGGGCAGCTAGGTGGCAAAGTGGATAGAGCACCGGCCCTGGAGTCAGGAGTACCTGAGTTCAAATCCGGCCTCAGACACTTAACATTTAACTAGCTGTGTGACCCTGGGCAAGTCACTTAACCCCAATTGCCTCACTTTAAAAAAAAATAATGATATATTGGCACTTAATGTATGACACTTAATAATTGACTGACCCCCTATAGAAGTTGCTCCAAACTTCATACTTCCCACACCTCTTTCCCTTAAGGACCCCAGTTCTTATTTTATTAAGAAAAATGAGACCATTCAATATGAGCACCTTCTTTTCCCCATATTTTCATCTAAAGTCCACATGACATTTCCCCCAGTTTCTTTTTTCTTTTTTTTTTTTTTGTGGAGCAATGGGGGTTAAGTGACTTGCTCAGGGTCACACAGCTAATAAGTGTCAAGTGTCTGAGGCCAGATTTGAACTCAGGTACTCCTGAATCCAGGGCTGGTGCTTTATCCACTTTGCCACTTAGCTGCCCCCCTTCCCCCAGTTTCTGCCAGAATGAGGTATCCATCCATTCTCTTCAACTTCTCCCTTTCTACTGGTTCCTTCTCTAGGGGCTGCAAAAATGCCCATCATGGGGCAGCTAGGTGGCGCAGTGGATAGATCACCAGCCCTGGAGTCAGGAGTACTTGAGTTCAAATCCGGCCTCAGACACTTAACACTTACTAGCTGTGTGACCCTGGGTGAGTCACTTAACCCCAATTGCCTCACTAAAAAAATGCCCATCATCTGCACCCTTTGGGGAGGAAAACAAACAAACCCCTAATTAGATTCTGCCATCAACTCAAGCTGTCCTATAGCACTCCCTTTCTCAGCCAAAGTCCTAGAAAACATTATCAATGCTCATAAATCCTTTACTGCTTTTTTTTTCTGCCATTTACTCCTCAACCCTTTTTAATCTGGCCTCCAAATTATTCACTCTACTGAACCTGCTCCCACCAAAGTTACCAGCATCACTTACTCTTTTGTTTTTGTTTTTGGTGGGGCAATGAGGGTTAAGTGACTTGCCCAGGGTCACACAGCTCGTAAGTGTCAAGTGTCTGAGGCCAGATTTGAACTCGGGTACTCCTGAATCCAGGGATAGTGCTTTATCAACTAAGCCACCTACCTGCCCCTATATGGAGCTTCTAATGGGTCTACCTGCTTCAAATCTCCTTACTCCAATTCACCTTCCATGCTGCTGCCAAAATGCCCTTTTTTTTTTAAGTGAGGCAATTGGTGTTAAGTGACTTGCCCAGGGTCACCCAGCTAGTAAGTGTTAAGTGTCTAAGGCCTGATTTGAACTCAGGTACTCCTGACTCTAGGGCTGGTGCTCTATCCACAGCGCCACCTAGCAGCCCCCAAAATAACTTTTTAAAAGCACAAATCTGACCATGTCACATCCTTAATAGACTCTTTGGCTCTAGGATAAAATATATTTCTCAGTGTAGCTTTTAAAGTCCTTTCCAACCTGGCTTCAACTTATATTTCTAGCCTAGTTGGACGGTGCTCCCTTTTCCACACTTGCCTTCCTCAGACATGATTATACAATATCTCCCATCTCTGTGCCCATTTGTGCTCAGAGATACTGGAGTGGTTTGCCATTTCCTTCTCCAGCTCATTTGACAGAAGAGGAAACTGAAGAAAACAGGGTTAAGTGACTTGTCCAGAGTCACACAGCTAGTAAAGTGTCTGAGGCCAAATTTGAACTCAGGAGGATGAGTACTTCCTGACTCCAGATCTGGAGCTCTATCCCCTGTTCCACCTACCTACCCTTTCACTGTTATTGTTTTCTTAAGAATGTTTATATTATTGACCTTTTCAACTCACTTAAAAAATATAGGAAGAAAGGGAGAAAAATGAGATGGGGAGCTTCAGAGAGAAGTTATAGTTTTTAAAGTATGTGGTTCAAAGTTGGTTTTACATACATCTGTTCCTGTATAATTACGAAGTGTTTTTCCAAGCTTTTCACACATACTTGATCATGAGTTTAATGTGAGAGAGAGAGATGGCATGGATAATTTAAATGGCTAAAATAAACTCACAGGTTACTTTAGTCTTTCATGTCAACCCTCTCCCCACTTCCCATTTTTTTTACTTGCAACTTGCTAAAAATGTGAACTAGCCAAAAGCAAGCAGATAGAGGAAATAGTTGCTCAAAATTTGAATAATCCAGACTGACTTCACATCTGGCATATAATCAAGAATTGATTTTTCATCAGTTTTCAGTGGGCACAGAGGTTATCCAGGGAATATATCATAGCTTGCCTTTGCACAATCGACAGAGCAAAGAGAATACGACTTATTGTGAACTAACTTTATTTTATGTTAAAGCTACATCAGGCCATGGCATGTTCAAAAAGCAACTTTTGCTTTTCTTTTAGTCAAATGCCCTAGATAGCAGTAGTACACTTAGGATCCCTTCAAGGACTCAAATGGCCTAGGCACATACAGGGTAGCTACATCTCAGTAGTTAACATAGTTTCCTTGTTCCAGAGCAGTGGTTTTTAATCATGAAACTGCTATTTTAAGAAATATGTGCAAAAAAGCATTTAAACTGCATTAATGCATTTAATTAAGTACATATTGTCAAGGTTGAAGGGCACTGAGTAATATTACAGATTTAATTACAATAGAGATAGAAATGTGTATTTTCCTAGTTTTATAATTCTCTATGGAGAACTACTAACCTTTTTTAATATTAGCATCATATTTATCAAGCATTTGACATATTGGATACAAAGAGTCCATTTAGGGAGTGCTTTCATCTCCTTCAATTAGTTTATTACTGATTTCTGTAAGAATTAAATGCAGGAGATATTAAGAATCATTATATCCAGTTTTTCTGATTAAATGGAAAAGATGAAAGAAATTCTGTGATAGTGTCACATTTTAGAAAAGAGACCAACTGTTCTCTGTACTTAAAAAAAAAAAAAACCTTGGCAGCTTTTACCAAGAGTAATAATTACTGTTAGTTATTGTAGAATGTTGTATGTAATTGGGTAAAGTACCATTTTTAAAATAACCTTTTGTTTTCTTTCAGGTAGAAGAGCTCAGTAATGAAATTCATTGCAGGAAAAAAAAAGAAAATAACAAGTCTGATGTAGAAGTTCAAACAGATGACTATACTCCTTGGTCAACCTCAGGTATTAAGTATGCAATGAGGAAATGATTCTTTTAACTTGAATCTGCCCAATTTAGAGTTGTCCTTCTTTAAATTTCAAATAAGCAGCTAAGTATCTAAAAAGAATGTTTTGTCCTGTTCCTTTCTTCACTATGTGTTGACTACAAAAAATCAGATAACTCTTTGAATGGAGGTGATTGGTATATGCTGTGCTTTACATAAGAATGTGTTGTTGACTGTGTCACCTGGAGGAGTCCTGATGTTGAATGAGGGATCTGATCTTATCACCTGAGCCTTTGTTTGACAAAAAAGCTCATGTCTTTGATGTGACTGATTGAGATTAGAGCCATAATTTGTGAGAGTAGTTCTATTTACTCAATGCAAAATTCACTCACTGCCTCTTATGAGATATTGCCCATGATCTTCACCTCTTTAGCACCTTGGACTAAGTCTAAATAATAGAGTCAGTTATCCTGACTGATTTTTAACTGATTTGAGTCGCAGTGATCTTTCCCCTAAACTCTCTATCTTTGTCTGCCTAACTGGATGCCATTTGGTGTGAACTGGTAAACTCATAGGTTCGTATTTCTACTTCTATGAGCTTCAGTTCAAAGAGCTCACAGTTACCTAGAACCTTACAGTTTAGTTTACCATGTGTTTTCTTCCCAATAACCCAGTAGTAGATTTTGGGGGGGAAGGGGGGAGGAGCAGGATTAAGGGTTAAGTGACTTGCCCAGGGTAACACTGCTAGTAAATGTCAAGTGTCTGAGGCAAGATTTGACCTTAGGTCCTCCTGAATCCAGGGCCGGCATTCTATCCACTGCACCACCTAGCTGCCCCCATCTTCCCAATAACCCTGGTGTTTACCCAGGGCACGCAGCTAATAAGCAGAAAAGCAGAAACTCCAGCCTGGCTCTTCTAGTTCCGGGTGTGGTGCTCTTCCTACCATACCATACAAAACTGTCATGTTGGGGAGATGATGCCCTTTCACCCAGTCTTCATGTAGTTGTCATGTAATGGGGAGAGATAGCAAGGAGTCTGGATAGAGAATTAGTGGTTGCTAAGGATTTTTTAGAGTTTAACTTAATACTTTTTTCTTTTCATCTTTCTCTGGTGATTCCTTTCCTTAAAAGTTTTAAAGCTAAGATACTGGAGGTTACAGAAAAGAGATTTAGTAGTGAAAATTTATCTGAACATTTTGTAGAAGATTTTGAAGTTAATTGGGTGATAGAATTCAATGTGGTTATAATTTGACAGCATTATTTTTTGTGTGTCCTTCATTGATTACAAAATACTTTGAAAATATAAAGCCTGATAAAATTTACTTTACTTTTGCTACAGATTATTATTATCAGACATACTATAGGAATGCCAGTCCTCCAGATAAGGGGGCTGAACTTCCACTTGAACAAAATCAAGAGCATGAAGAGCCCAGTCATAATTCTACAGACCCATTACATAGAGAGGATGAAGGTCATACTGGCACTGATACAACAGAAAGTGCTAAATATGAACAAGAGGACAATTTCCCCCCTAGTTCACAGGTAATAGACTTGTTAGATTCAAATTATTTCTACCTGGTAACTTTTTTTCCCTGATTTTTTAATTACATAAGTTTAGTTCTAATTGTTGTTTTCATCATTATGAAATAGATGAAACAAGAATTTAAATAATCATACATAAAATCAAAGAATATAATCCTTGGGCAGGTAGAACTTTAATTTCCATAGATGTATATTTTTTAATCTGAATGTCATACTACAAAATTTTTTAACCTGCAGTTACCAAATGCATAACATTTTTGTATCATCTGTTTTACTTTTAATTTTTTTTTTTGTTTTGGTGGGGCAATGGGGGTTAAGTGACTTGCCCAGGGTCACACAGCTAGTAAGTGACAAGTGTCTGAGGCCAGATTTGAACTCAGGTACTCCTGAATTCATCCAGGGCTGGTGCTTTATCCACTGTACCATCTAGCTGCCCCCCTGTATCATCTGTTTTAAATATTTTCTTACAAAAATTTCTTTAATAGTTTTGGGTAATATAAGGGAAATAGCTTCCAAAAGTTAAAAAGCAAGGAAGTTTAAAGCACAAAACAAAAAACACATTTTACAAGATAACCGTTATAGCCTTATTTATTTTTTCATTCAGGGTCTATTATTTACTGTTCTGTTTCCGTGAATTAGATGTTGAGAAATGAGAAAAGATGCCTGACTAACTGGTGGTGGCTTAATGTTGGTATATTTAGTAGCTCTCATATACTAACTTTGAGCTTCTTCAAAACTGGGGCAAATTTGAATGGAATCCCTTAAGGAAGAAAAAGCCAACCTTTTCACTGAACAGTGAAGTTTCCACTCCCTTCAAATAGAGCATTCTCTTCTTCTTCTCAGGTCATTTTGTTTTTTATCAGTTTCTCAGGTCAAAGCCTATTTATGCTTACCTCTTGGCCCTCTCCAAGAAACCAATCTCATTTCACCCACTTTTCACTTACCTAGGAAGCAGAAGGTGTATTAGCAGCAGAAAATGCCGAATTAGATGGTTCATCATTAGCTGAAAGTTTGAGAGCTGCTGCAGAAGCTGCTGTATCACAAACTGGATTTAGTTATGATGAAAGTACTGGGTTATATTATGATCACAGCACTGGATTCTACTATGATTCAGTAAGTCAAAATCTTTTCTTTACTGTTGTGTACTGTTACTGGTCTTAATCACATTGAAATTTAAGTACAAAAGAAAGAAAAGGACATTTATGCTTTTTAAACTTTTCATAATCATTGAAGGGTATTGAGAGATTGTAGGATGTCCTGGTACTTCCAGGATTTTCATTATTTAGAATAAATATAATTGTGTTTATTGTAGATTTGTTTGTTTTATGTCTATCATAGCTTCATTTTTGCCTTTTATACTCTAATTTCTATATAAATAACATTAAAATGTTAGAATTTTTTGAGAATTTTTAGTAATTACATCATTACAAGAATGATGGATATTTTGGATACATACATTTACATTTCTTAGTGTTTTCAAAAGAATTGAAGGTGTTTTTTTTTAATACTGCAACCATGGGCTTAAAAGAAAGAAAAACAAAAAACCCAATGCTAGGTAGAAAATCAACAAATGGGATCTGTTATTCAAGTTTCATAATTATTTTTTGTTTTCATGCATCTATGTGAAAGTATTTTTCTCTTAAAATCTCAGTAATACCTTTATTTAGCACATATATTAGCATTTAAGCATTTCACACATTTTATTAATCCATCCCCCAGTGTTACTCCTCAGTAAATGAGGTAACAGAAGCATAAAATAGATCATTAATTGTAGCAAAAGTACAATTTGAGTTCCTGATTTTCAGTGTTGTCTTATCTTACTGACTCATGCTATTGTCTAGTATTTTACATATTATTTGATAACATCAATGATATATGGCTCATGCTTTTTGCATCCCTTCAGTGAATATGACCTGCTAAGCAAGAAAAGTGACATTTTAATATCGATAACTGATTTCTTCTGAAAACTACCTGTTGATATCCTTTGACCCTTTATCAATTGGAAAAGAGCTCTTATTTAAAAATACATGTAAAATAGAACATAAATATGCATCTGGGAATGTAGTACAGTCACATAAGGGAAAAGATAGTATTGACGTCAAGGAGAAAGGGGTCTCTTAAGGCAAAGTTTGAAACCTAGGTCCTCCACTTACCACCTATGTGATGTTGGACAAGTTAGTTCTTATAAAATGAGAGTGTTGGACTTCTAAGGCCTCTTTCAGCTGTAAATATATATCTTATCTTTTTTTTTTCGGTGAGGCAATTGGGGTTAAGTGACTTGCCCAGGGTCACACAGCTAGTAAGTGTCAAGTGTCTGAGGCCGGATTTGAATTCTGGTCCTCCTGACTCCAAGGCCAGTGCTCTATCCACTGGGCCATCTAGCTGCCCCTTCAACTATAAATACATAATCATAGGATCCTGGTTGAAGGAACCATGGATGAAACTTTTCTCTGTATTTGAAAGATTTCAGAAATAGGTTTCCTGCAGCTATAATCAAGCTCATCCCTTATCATTCTAGTAGAATAGGGAATAGGGAAGCTAACAGCAAAAGAGTTCTTGGATAGTCCCTTCTAGACACTCTCCCTACTGCTGCTTAAATCAAGTAGACCCTACTTAGCTACTAAGTAGCTATTAACTAGCTACAGGACTATAGATCACACCTTTATGCTTCACTTTCTTTATCAGTAAAATGAAGAGATTGGAGATTTTTTAAAAACTTTCTCACCAGCTCTAAAATTCTATGATTTGCTTTTTTTGTTTGTTTTTTGGTGGGGCAATGGGGGTTAAGTGACTTGCCCAGGGTCACACAGCTAGTAAGTGTCAAGTGTCTGAGGCTGGATTTGAACTCAGGTCCTCCTGAATCCAGAGCTGGTGCTTTATCCACTGCGCCATCTAGCTGCCCTATGATTTACTTCCATTACAATATACCTGATGATCAGTATAGAGCAATTTCAGGGGAAACCTTGACCTTAAAACATATATCTCTCAGCTGCTTGACAAAACCTTTCATTTCACAATTATAAATAATATATATGAAATGTAAATGTCTGAGGTAATTGACTGAAATTCAGAATATTAGCAGTCATCAAGTATAAATGATAAGACATTAAGTCTTTTTCCTGTCTTAATGAGGATGAGAAGCACTATAGAGCATTCAGTAGTGGTAAGGTTTTACACAAAGGGAGAAAAGGGCACAGAATGCAGAGACCAGGAAACTGAAAGACCAGCTTTAGCCAAAAATCAGCCAAGTAGAAGTTATACTTGAAATTATTTTTGTCTATTAATGTCTGCACATTGATGCATCTTAGCTGGAACATTGCCATTGAACAATGTAATTTAATTTAGATGAACACTACTTCACATGATTTATGAAGGTTTTTGTTTTGTTTTTGAACACAGCCTATATAGGAGCTTATAAAGGAGCTTTATATTCCCAGAGGAGTCATTCATTCAGGTATCACTGTCCACTTGCTTAAATTTATAAATTTTAAAACATTCAAATTTTAGGAAGAGTATTATGTTAGAACTGTTGCAAATTCCACATTATCCTTCATTACTCTTATTTACTAGAGTGTCATACTAAAGCCAATTACATTGTATTTAAAGAGATCCCTGGCCTGATTTCTTATATTTCACCATTATAATGACATCATTTTCTATTTCTGATGTTGCAAACAGGATTTGACTCCAAGAATGAATTATCCATAAGGAGTAAATGTTATCATGAAAAATGTTGGAAAAAACAAATATTTTTAATTCTCGTATTTAGGATTCTAAGTAGAATGCTTTCTTTTCAGTCATTCACAATCTTTCATCTAAATGTCAAAATAAATTGGAGCAAAAGGGATTATTTAATGTCCTCACAATTTAAAGTTCTGTTTAAACACATATAAAGTAAAATTTTTAGGTCCCAGTTTTGATGCCTGGCACTTGGACTTTATCAGTCACATTTTGGATGCAATACAAATTATTTTAATATAGGAAGTATAAGGAAAAAATGTTGGCTTTGTTTCTCTTAGACATTTGGGAGCTTGTAGTTAAATTCTAATGATATGAGCACAAAAAATTTAACTTTTCTGGGTGGGATATGCATTGTAAGGTAGGGAGGCTAAACAGAGTTTTGAGTCAAAAGGGGGAGCCTGAGTGAACCTTGAAAATTCAGCCTTCTCTAGGCTGATATGTAAGGTATTCATGCTGGCTAAAGAGAGAGAGAGAGAGAGAGAGAGCGCCAGTGCAAGCAAGCTTGGCTACAATTAACCTGGTCGATGTACCAAAGAAAATTGACCTGAGTGACCACGAATGTCTGAGCACTGTGATCCAGTTGGTCCATCCCATTGCATAGTTATTAGTTATACTGATAATGCTTATTTCAAAAGAACTATAATTTTATCAGTGTGGGCATTTCTTCTACTGATACAGATATGCCTTTCTTACCTCAGTAGCCAAGTTTTGTTAGACATCTCGCCATGTGTTGTCTGGTGTTTGAATGAAAACCTGTCACTGGGTCTATACTTAATGCCTTCTTACCTTGGTGTAGGACCTGTGAGAGCTTATGATTGGATAGCATGCCCACAAATTGATGCTTATGAAAATGATGTCTTCCTTTGTGTTTGCCTCTCTTTATGGCACTTCTTTTCTAATTCTTGAATAAATTCTCTAATAAGACTATTAGTTCCATTATAATATTTAAGTTGAGATATTCTTTTAAAATGAAATAAAGTGGGGGCAGCTAGGTGGCACAGTGAATAAAGCACTGGCCTTGGATTCAGGAGGACCTGAGTTCAAATTTGGCCTCAGACACTTGACACTTAATAGCTGTGTGACCCTGGGCAAGTCACTTAACCCTCATTGCCCTGCAAAAAAACTAAATAAAATTAAATAAAGCTCTTCAGTCATGACTACAGGGCTTTCTCAGTTTTCCATATTCTTGTTTAGGGCTATACAGGGTTTTTCAGTTAACAAGGGGAAATGAATATAGAACTAGCATTGATGTTTACTAGCATTGACCTCAGGTAAGTCCTGTCATTTTCTCTGAGGCTTGGTTTTTTTAATCTGTAAAATGGAGGTGATATTTATACCATTTACACTGTCACTATTCTAAGTTTCTGATTATATTAGCAATTATTCCTGACTTTGTTGGTAAGTAGAAAGGAAAATACTTACATTTATAAATGCCAAGTTGAGAAGGTCGTATGAATATGACAGCAAAACTGGAGTAGCTTGAGTCATGGGCTATTTTTATTCACTTTAGTTACCCATAGAAAAGCCACTAGGGAATACTGAAATCTTTTTAAAAAAGAAAACTGAAAATGTATACATTAAGAAGAGAAAAACCTTCTGCAACTTTTAATAACATCAGCTATAAGAGAACTGAAAATTATTTTTAAAAGAGTCAGTTACTCATAAAAATTCCAACATTCAAACAGGCATATTACTTTGAAGTCATTTGATTCAGCAAGTAGCCAGTGCAGAACTGGGGACTCAGCACTATTTTATTTAGTTGATACTGTATTCGAGTTATAGCTTTACCAAGTAGAGAGTATTTCCATTTCCCAGGCTCTACAGGAAGAAATATGGTATCAGTAATAAGATAGAATTTTTGGTTTGTTTCACCCAAGCCAGGAACTGTACAGACATCAGATTTTAACTTCCCTGTTTCCCCATAAAAATGCAAAGGAAATATGGTGAAGAAATTCAGTATTTTGTGAATGTGTTAGACAAATGCTAAGTGTAATAAAGATGTGTCATTAGAGTGTTGTTACATTGAACTATTAATAGAAAAAATGAAAACATTTCTTCAGTTTCAAACAGTCTAATTTTTAATAATGTTTATTTGGTTTAGATATCATTAATTTATTACTCAATATGTAAAAGTAACTCAATAAGAAAATATACATTAGATTGAATGACAAGTTGTTGCCTTTTACTAACAGACTTTTAGCAGAGAACGAAGGAAAATACTAATTTCCTTCAAATGATTGTGTGATCAAGGGTAAATCAGAATTGGACTGAGTTTTTTGACTGAGTCATATTGCTGAGAATCAATCTTAATCTTGAATATGCAGCAAATTAGTGCTTAGAGGGACTCATTTGTATGGTTTCATACTACAAATTAACTGTAAAATTTTCAATCTGGTCTTATTTTCCTTTAGTAGTTTAGCTCTGGGGGCAGTATACATGTGTCTAAATCAATGCTAAAGATCTTACACTTGTATTTTTCTACTTTTAAACCATAATCTGTCAAAACTCATTTTTGTGTTGCTACTTGGTAAGTATAAGCACAGTTTTGAAATGCTTTCACTATAAAAAAATTGAGTTCTTTCAAGACTATTGTTCATCCATGTCTTGGGTTATTTAATTACTGGAGAGTTTGACATTTTTCATTTTGTCATTATCTGCTAAGTACATTAAAACTTTTTTTACAATTAAGGATATATTCATATTATTTGAAGCTGAGGCTTTTAGAGCTTGTACCAGGCAGGGTTTTTTGTTTTTTTGTTTGTTTGGTTTTTTTTGTCGGGGCAATGGGGGTTAAGTGACTTGCCCAAGGTCACACAGCTAGTAAGTGTCAAGTGTTGTCTGAGGGTGGATTTGAACTCAGGTACTCCTGAATCCAGGGCTGGTGCTTTATCCACTGCGCCACCTAGCTGCCCCCTTTTTCTTTTTCTTTTTTTTTTTTTTAACCGGGCAGTTTTTAAGTGATTGGATGGAGTAACCCAATTATAGAATTGGAAATCATATGTTCAGCTTTGGGGTGGGGGTGGGGTGTTAATTTATCTTGAATTGTAAAATTATTACAAAGTGTAGCTTTTTTATTTACTGGCCACCTTTTATATGGTTTCAGTTTCCCATGGATTGTTAATGAAAGGAGACATGCATAGCCTATGAAATTTAAAGCATATTTAATAATATAGAGTATTTCAGAAAACTATGAAGATTTACAGTATTGGGCATGTTTTTATGTTATGTATTTATGTTAATCTTAATGTTCCTTGAATTAGAGTTTTAGCTTTTTGCATTAACACACCTCATTGTTTTCTTGTCTCCTTTGAAAGGAAAATCAACTCTATTATGATCCTTCTACTGGAATTTATTATTACTGTGATGTGGAAAGTGGTAGATATCAGTTTCATTCCCGAGTAGATTTGCAGCCCTACCAGACTGCCACCACACAACAAAATAAAGATAAAAAAGGGAAAAAGAAAAGGAAAGATCCAGATTGCTTTATAACCAATGAAGAAAAGGTATTTATTTTCCATATGCAGTTATATAAAACATACATGATGTTATATAATTGTTATATTTAAGCCTAAAATTATAACAAAATTTAAAAAATCACTACCTATGTGTGTTCTAGTCATAGAATCTTATTTAAAGTACATAAAATTTTGATAGGGCAAATGTGGACTTGTTCACTACATTCTCACTACTGAACTCCAAGGCTCAAATTAGATGCTACCTTCTCTGTGAAGTATTCTCTGACACCTTAAGATAAAAGTGATCTCTCTCCTCAGATTTGCCCTAGAATATTGCCTGAACTTTTCCTTTGGACTATCACACTCTCCTTTATATTATTGCAATTTGTGTATTTGCCCCTCTCATTAAATTATGTTCCTAGAAAGCATAGCCTGTGACATATCTGTCTAAATAGCATACGTAGTAGGAGTTTAATGTGTTTGTTATAATAAATTGAAATCTAAGAGGCATTCCTTGAAACAGCTATTTTTAGGACAAATAAGTCTTGTCTTAAGTAGCTGTTAGCAAATATGTCCTCTGTAATGACAAGATGTTTGTACAGGCTAAGGTAGGTTCAAAGAAAAGATATATTGATCTATGGTTAATCGATCTTTAATGACTAAAGGGAAGTTGAAGAAGCATTCTTTTAACATTTGAAGATGATATAAGGAGATGCTACATTCACAAAGTTATCCCAATTCAAGTAATTTGGCAATTGTTCTTCCCCAAAGATGAGCCCAACTTCAACCCAAGTTCCCAATTTGAATCTTTATTCTTCACTTCTGTTATTCACTGGTTGTCCTTATTCTCTCTCTTCTCATCTTGAATTTCTGGCTTCCTTCAAGTTTTCGCTAAAGGCTTGCCCTCTACAAGAAACCTTTCCTAGTCCTCCTTGATCTTCTTGCCTTACCTTTTGGATTATCTCCCATTTTCCCTGTATCTGTCTTGCTTGTACATATTTGTTGCATGTGGTCTCCAAGACGAGCCTGTAAGTTTCTTGAGAGCAAGGACTTTGTTTTGCCTCTCTTTGAATCCCCAAAGCTTAGCATATGTCTGACATATAGGAGGTGCTTAATAAATGATTGTTGGCCTAAATTTATCACAGAGAGATTTTAAGTTTTCAAAGGGTCTTTATCAGTAGTAGTTGCATTTACAACAGCAAATTTTGATTGATTGATTGATTGATTGATTTTTAGTGAGGCAGTTGGGGTTAAGTGACTTGCCCAGGGTCACCCAGCTAGTGAGTGTTAAATGTCTGAGGCCAGATTTGAACTCAGGAACTCCTGACTCCAGGGCCAGTGCTCTATCCACTGAGCCATCTAGATGCTCCGACAGCAAATTATTAATGAAATTTCTCCACTATCTGCTTCTGGAAAATAAAGGGGGCAGCTAGGTGGCGCAGTGGATAAAGTACCGGTCCTGGATTCAGGAGTACCTGAGTTCAAATCCGGCTTCAGACACTTGACACTTAGTAGCTGTGTGACCCTGGGCAAGTCACTTAATCCTCATTGTCCCACCAAAAAAAAAAAAGAAAATAAAGGAGAAGAAATGAGGTTTAAAAGTTTCAGTCCAGGGGCAGCTAGGCGGTGCAGTGGATAGAGTACTGGCCCTGGAGTCAGGAGTACCTGAGTTCAAATCTGGCCTCAGACATTTAACACTCACTAGCTGGGTGACCCTGGGCAAGTCACTTAACCCCAATTGACTCACCCCCCCCCAAAAAAAGTTTCAGTCCAATTTATACATATTTAAACTCATTATCCCATTCAATTCCCCATCTATCCAGTTTTATGAAAGCATCAGGGATTGGGAACAAGCAGGTCAATTCCTGAACCCCTAAGTTAACAGTTCTCATCAGTTTCCTCCTCCTTTTACTCTAAGGCTTTGTTTCCTTTGTGAAGTTTGGTTGTACCTTTCCCAATTTTTTTTTAAAAAAGAATCACTGGGGCAGCTAGGTGGCACAGTGGATAGAGCACCGGCCCTGGATTCAGGAGTACCTGAGTTCAAATCCGGCCTGAGACACTTGACACTTACTAGCTGTGTGACCCTGGGCAAGTCACTTAGCCCCAAATGCCTCACTAAAAACAAAAACAAAAAAAAACAAACAAACAAACAAAAAAAGAATCACTGTCTAAACTTAACCAAGAGTCTTTATCTCTAGGTAAATAATAGAGGATTTTAGTATTTCTCTAGAGTTGCTGCCCAACTTAGTCTTCGCAAATACCCATCAAAAAACCCCATTCATATCTACATTCCCCCCCCCCCCCCAGTTCCCATCCTCTACTTTCCCACACATCACCATCCAGATAAAATCTTGACTTCTGTCCTGGCACCTAGTACTGTGTACTGGTGGTACTTCTTTGCTAGTCCTAATTACAAGACTCGGGAATCTCTCCAGCTCAGAGTTTCAGGTCTCTGCTTCAGCTTTGTTGGTTTACCCAGGCAGCTTTACTTGGCTTGCTCTCCACAGTGCTCTCTTACAATTTCACTTCTCTGTAAAGCTATTAAACTGATGTAGTTTCAATTTTTTTCTGTCTAGGATTGAAGTTCCCATTTATTCTGTTATTATTATAGAAATAAGTGGACCATTTGCAATGTAATTTCACCTGAAATATTTGCAAAAAACCAATTAGTGATAATTAGAGCCATAAACCTTTCATTTAATGCCATTGTCAGAGATAGAGAATGGCTGGGAATGATAATCAGTTTGACCTTGTTTGGCCTGATGCTCTCAGAACTGTAAAAGGTCAAGCTGGACAGTGGCCTCACCAACTATCTTGTGCAGCTTTACCATTTCATAGATGATGGAATTAAGGCCTGAGAAGTAATATGACTTGCCCATGGTCCCATAGCTGGTCAACAGCAGGGCCCAAATTCACACCTAGGCATCTTCAAATATTACTTATTCTTTCTATTCCACTGTGCCTCCCCATGTACTTGTGCAGAGTTTGCATCTAAAGGCAGCTGGTGGCTCTTTGGATAGAATGCTGAACCTGCAGTCAGGAAGACCTGAGTTCAGATCCTACTCCAGACATTTAACTAGCTTAACTGTGTGACCCTTTGTGTGATAATATTTGTAAAGTGCTAATACACTACATAAATGCTAGCTATTATTGTCATCATCAAGTCACTTGTGCATCATTCCTTAAAATTTGGGAAGTTCAAAGAGGCAGAGAGACTAGTCAGACAAGCCTAGTTAAAGACTAGACTTTTTATCTTTCCTCAAACCCTTAAATTCTTCTTCCTTTTTTTTTTTCCAGGGCAGTGAAGGTTAAATAACTTGCCCAGGGTCACACAACTAATAAGTGTCAAGTGTCTGAGGCCAGATTTGAACTCAGGTCCTCCTGAATCCAGGGATGGTGCTTTATCATAAACACTATGCCACCTAGCTGCCCCCACACCTCCACCCCCCACCGCTGCCTTAAATTCTTTATAGGCAAAACTGCATTTCTTCACTTTATTATTCTGAAAACCAAAGAATGCATAGTTTTGGATGATAGTCTAAAGTATAAGAAATGGAAAAATGGGGGAAGATGAATGGGGAGCTGGTAACTATAGGTGACTTTGGACATATTTTAGGTCTTAACTATTGAGAGCCTGGCTCAGGGGGTGGGTTCTCTGACCTTGGCACGTTCTGCTCATAGACTGCCTTCAAGTCCAGTGAACCAATGGATTTGGGTGATGCTAGCCAATTAGCTTGGAGCAGTGTGTAGAGGCCTCCTCTTGTCCTGACCCAGAGGTAGCTTCCACTCTCACAGGCACAGGAACTTCCTCTTTTTGGCCTGAGACTCCAAGGTGGTGTCTAGATAGGCTTCTTAGCTTTCTGAGCCAGGTGTTCTCTTTTGACTAATACTTGGTATGCTTTAATAAATGTTTAATGCCCAAAACTGGTGCTAAAGCTTCTAATTTATAAGTAACAAATATATTAGAAACCTCAGTTAATTTTCCCCTATACTTGGGACAGTAATAGAGCCACCACATACAGTTTTACTTGTCACACTATCAATTAAATGTAAATCATGTGAAGCTTCACAGTTTCCAAGGCAGCTAAATCAGATTATATTCTAAGAGAATTAGAACTAGTTACTGTCTTCTGCAAAATTATGTGCTAAGATACATACATACGCATAGTAATTTCATATTATTTTTATTTTATTTTATTTTTGCAGGGCAATGGGGTTTAAGTGACTTGCCCAGGGTCACACAGCTAGTAAGTGTCTGAGGCTGGGTTTGAACTCAGGTCCTCCTGAATCCAAGGCTAGTGCCTTATCCATTGCGCCACCTAGCTGCCCCATAGTAATTTCATATTGATACTGAGGTCAGATGTCTAGCAATCTCAGCCTTCTGGATCATAGCCATGAGCCTAGAAACAAGAAAATTCTCTGAGGAGCCCAAATAGCTCACACAGAGCCCTTGTGCTATTAGTACAGTCCATTGTCATCTCTAGAAGAGGCCCTCATGCCCTCGTTCAGAATTAACTCTTACTTAACATATAGTTCTTACAAACTTAATTATCTGGTTCCCAGCTCACATCATATTAGAAGTAGCAACATAGAAAAGGAGTGAGAATGCTGCTAGCAGCAGACAGACTGGGTACAATGAGAAGTGGAGACAACAGTTTGAAGGGAGGACATTAAAAAAACAAACAAAAAAAAAACTTATTCGCAAAGCATCAGTCTGTATGGGAGCAAAACAAAGCAACATACCTCAGTAACTCCTGAGTATATGACTCTTTAATAGCACAATGTGATACTTCATGTTTATCATGATGAGCCTGAATCCAGAAAAGATGAAATAACCTGTTCAGCTTAAAGATGGCAAGAAATAATATTCCTTTAAAAAATTTCCTTTAAAAAAAAATTTAGGTTTTAAAAGTATCGATGTTTAAAAAGGTATGTTTCAGTTATGTAGAATATTTACTTACCTGGAACATTTTGTTCCTTGATCAAAGTCCACAAAAAAAATATCAAAGTCTAGATTAAATGAGGTCATACTTATGGATAAAAAGGATGATGTGTTGTACATCCTTATTAGATCTAAGTCTTTGTTTGAATCTTCAGTTTATCTTAAATGTCTTGATATACACAAACTGACTTGCATGGGCTGGAGAGATGTTTTGCTTCTTTTTTAAAAATTTACATGTGGTGTGCACACACACACACACACACACACACACACGGAGAAGGTCTGATATCATAATGTTCCCTTTCAAGATGTAGAATAGCAAATACATGAGGAAAGTTTGTTTCTGAGATTTTTTGTTTGGCTATAGTTTGTCCAGATATAAAGATAGATAGCTTTATGTATGTTTTTCTAGTAAACTTTAGCAGTGTGGCAGAGACACACAGTTAATTGACAAATATACTATTTTTTAGATTGATGAAATTTCTAGTTTACTATAGGTAGTAAATCAGAGGAGCGATTAATATTAAAATATATTGTGCATATAATAGCAAAAATTTATAAGATTTTATGGTTCGCACAGTTCTATACTGATATTAACACACTGCCACATTGGTTGTGTCCAGAAATATATGCCTTACTCCATATCTTGAGTACATCACCTTTCTGTTAGGAGATGGGTGATCATCAGTTCAGGTTATGATTTAGGCTAACAATTGATTTGATTATTTTCACAATAACCCTGATAAGTAGGTGTTAAAATTATCCCTATTTTTTACAGTTAACGAAAGTGAGGCTGAGAGAGGTTAAAAGTGACTTTTGAGGGTCACAACATCTAGTAAATGTCTGAAGCAGGATTGGAATTCAGATTTTCCTGACTCCAAGTTTGGCATACTTTTACCTACCTAGGAGTTGCACAAAGATATATAGAGAAAATATTTCTCCCTTTAAAAAAAAAATAGACACACATATTGGCACATATTGATATTTATCCTTAGAAGCAAATGACTTTTTTGTTCTGGCATAGTTCAATCGCTGTTAAAATTTATTGTTTCTTTCTTAGAAGTTTTAGTGATGCTTAAGTACCAAAATACATTTCTATAATAAATCAGTTATTTAGAATGATAAAAGAATGGAATTTCTGGATAGTTCAGTTCCCTATTTACCTATTAGTCCCAGTATCCTTTTTTATTTTCTTTTGAGCGGGGCAGTGAGGGTTAAGTGACTTGCTCAGGGTCACACAGCTAGTAAGTGTCAAGTGTCTGAGGCCAGATTTGAACTCAGGTCCTCCTGAATCCAGGGCGGTGCTTTATCCACTGTACCACCTAATTTCCCCCCAGAGTATCCTTTTAATGAAAATCTTATAGGAAATTTAGTGTTTTCTTGATAAGCAAAATATGCTGATCCTTCAAGAAAAAAAAAGTATGATTATTTAACAGTGTAATCAAAAGTGAATATTTTACCTGAAGGTTTGAGCCAAATGGGATTGACTTCTGAAGCTACCTTGTAGTTTTTTCTTGTGGTTTTACTAATTTTTAAATTTTCCTTTTTTTAAAAACTATTTCTTTTAAAGGTAGAGTGTTGGGGGTGTCAGGATTAACAACTGTCAAAAATTCAGGGTAGCTATTGTGTAGTTAATTGAGTTTTAATTTTTCATCATTTATAGGGCATGTCAGTCCTACTGAATTGTTCCACTTTGCTAATAGAACACCAGCTAAAAATACCTTGACATCCTCTAAACTTAATGGAAAAAATGTGAATGCCTTCATGTGTCATTTCTTATAAACTTAAATGAAAGTAACTTTTTAACAATAATTAATTTTATTTTTTCAAGTATTAAGTCTTCAGTTTCTACCCTCCATTAAAACAACAACAATTTGTAATGTAAACATAGTTAATAAAAAAAAATTCCCACGTTGATTATGTCCAACAATATATGCCTCATTTTTCATCTTGAGTCCATCACTTTCCAGTCAGGAAGTGGGTAACATGCATCATCTTTGGTCTAGCTAATTCTTTATGCTGATAGTTGTGGCAAAAAAACCCGCAAGTTCCAGCAGATGGGGCTATCACAACATAAAAGAGAACTTTGTCAAAACTCCCTTTACAGAAAAGGCAATTCAGGCATTTTGTTCTTTAGAAGTAGTGTGCAAAGAGGATAAAATCCAAGGTGTCATTTAACTAGAACATTTTTTAAAAAATTTTGTCCATTAAAAAAAATTGTCCATATTTCATCTGCTTCTAATTTAGGTGGCTAAATTTTTGAAGGAGCAGCATTAGATTTCTGTTTCTAAGACTTTTTTTTTAATGGAAAATGATGATTTTTCCGTATGGGAAAAAGTGTTGTCCGTGGATAAATATAAAAAGGTTCAGTGAGGCAGCCTGGTGCAGTGGATAGAAGGAAAACTTGGATTCAGGTACTTTCTCTGATACATAACTGGTAATGTGACCCTGGACAATTCATATAACTTCCTGGTACTTCAGGCAAGTCTCCATGACTATAATTTGCAGGGCAATTACTAATCTCTATTGAAAGAGTTTTCTCAATGAGAGTTCCCTATGTTAATGAAATGAAAAGTCTACTTCCCTGCTACTTTTACCTCCAAACAAAATCCTTCCACCATATTTAATCTTTGAGAAAGAGAATGAGCTGTGCCAAGTAGTTGAGTTTTCTTCATGGCTACAGGTTCATCCCTTTAAGAATTCAAACATGGGGCAGCCAGGTGGCGCAGTGGATAGAGCACCGGCCCTGGATTCAGGAGGACCTGAGTTCAAATCCGACCTCAGACACTTAACACTTACTAGTTGTGTGACCCTGGGCAAGTCACTTAACCCCAATTGCCTCACCAAAAAAAAAAAGAAAAGAAAAAAAAAATTCAAACATTATTGTAAATCAGTTGGTATAGACAACTTAAAAATTTGTTATACATTTCTTGCATTTTAAACTGATTATTATTGAATTTATCCTTTTCTTTTTTCGAGGCAATTGGGGTTAAGTGACTTGCCCAGGGTCGCACAGCTAGTAAGTGTCAAGTGTCTGAGGTCAGATTTGAACTCAGGTATTCCTGACTCCAGGGCTGGTGCTCTATCCACTGCGTCATCTTTATCCTTTTCTTCATAACAAAGAATTGTCTTGACTAAGAGTTAGAGTGTGTTATAGAAAGAGGACTGGGTTTGGAATCAGAGGAGCTGAATTTGAAGTCCCATTTCTTTTACTTACAGTTCATATGTAACACTGGGCAAGTAGTTTTGTGTTTTCTGAGCCTCAGTTTCCCCACTTTACAGAAGGAAATAATAGTTGTACAATAGTTGTACTATCTCACAGAGTGGTAAGGAAAGCATTTTATAAACATTAAAGCAGTACATAAACATGAATTATAGCAGTGGTGTTTGTTATACTGTGAAACTCAAGTCTAGTAAAATATGTAAGGTTGCTTTAATACTAAATGTCTACAACTGCCTCCAAAACATCTTTGAGAGGAGCATGGGGTAGCAAATAGGACACTGGAATCACAATAACCCTTGGTTTCAATCTCATCTCAGACCATTATTAGCAAAGTAGCCCTGGGTAAGTCACTTTACTTGTTTGGGCCTTCTTTTCTTTATTTGTAATATGAGGAAGTTGGACTCAGTAGCCTCTAAGGTTTCTTCTAACTCTAAGGCTACAACCCTATGATTCTTGTATGGATTGTTTTTTATAAACACTTTATTCATCTCTGGTTATGAAGAGTCATAGACACAACTGCAATGACTCAACACCAACAAAAAATTTTTCAGTAAATACCTACAATGTGAAAAGCACAGATTAGGTAATCCTTGTTAAAAATATCGAGTTGTATCAGGAATGAGACCTACCCTCAAAGAACTCAAAAACTAACAGGAACTATGAGAATAGTTAAACTTATCTGGAGAAGATGTTAGAACTTCTTCCCATTATACAGGTCCAAACCCATCCAGCTACAGCAAGATTTAAAGCAAAATCTATTTGAGGACTAGCTACAGCTTTAAATAACAAAACAAAGTGCCAAGATAGTAGTAATGGGTTTTTTTAGGTGTCTGAAGGTGGTATGGTTAATAGAGCAAAGAAATCACAGAAAACAGAATAGCCAACTTTACTGGAATAAAAACAGTATTAAGCACCCAGATGAGTTATTAAAAGAGATTATATCTTTTTTTTTTTTTTTAGTGAGGCAATTGGGATTAAGTGACTTTTCCAGGGTCACACAGCTAGTACGTGTTAAGTGTCTGAGGCCGGATTTGAACTCAGGACCTCCTGAATCCAGGGCCGGTGCTCTATTCACTGCGCCATCTAGCTGCCCCGAGATTATATCTAGATATTAGGTGACACAATTTTTTCCAAACTGGCTCACATGTATGCATTTGTACTCCCCTAAATTTGTCATTCTTTCATCAGTTAGAAAGTTGAGTTGGCTTAATTTTAGTTCGTAAACTTTCAGAAATGCAAGATGAATCTGAGAAATTTCAGAAGTCAAAAACATAATCTGTAGGTCATGAAATATGATCTCTTGCTATAGAAAAGTACATTTAGTAATGTTTTACTGATTCCTTTTTGTCTTTACATCACAGTCATTTCATTTTCTCAACCTAAGATTAAGCCCTCCTTTACAAGACACAAAAACATGTAATCAAAAACAGCTAATACAGTAACCTTATCTGACAGTGTGTACAATATTTTTTCCTAGTTGTCCCTTGCCTTTCTGCCTTTTGTTATCTCTTCTTTAGGACCTTTGCTGATTTTTCCATTGCTCTGAATCCAATTTCCTTTTAGTGATCTTCTCATTTACATTGTTGCAGTTCCAAATATTCTGCTTGTTTTGATCTACATGAGTTTATAGAAATCCTTTATTACTGAAAATAACATTCTATTACATTCATATACTGTAGTTTTTTTCAAATAATCCCTAAGTTATCAATACCCCCTTTTGTTTACAGTTCTTTGCTATCATAAAAAGGGCTGGTATAAATTTTTTGTCATATGCTGGATCTTTATTTCTATCTTTGAGTTCCTTAGGGTCTAGGAAATCCAGTAATGAAATTGCTAGATCAAGTAGTGTATGTACAGTTTGGTTACTTTTTTCCTGCCTAACTCCAAATTGGAATCCAGAACAGTTGTATGACTTAACAGTTCCCCACCAGACATCAGTGTACCTGTCTTCCCATAAACCCTCCAATATTGATTGTTCCTGTCTTTTTTCATCTTTGACTACCTCAGAGTTGTTTTCATTGGTGTTTGCTTTCAGTAAGATAATTACTGAGAACCTTTTATAATTCAGCCACAGGGTGCTAGATGCTATAATTCAAAAATTTAGCAAGTATTATTGTATCAATAATTTGTAAAAGAGTAAGGAGGGCCTCAGGGCAGGTCTTTATGAAAGATATGGTACCTGAGTTAAGTTCTGAAAGGAGGAAGGGAATGAAATGTGGGTTAATGGGTAAGGAAGTTCATTCGGAATATCAATCAGTAAGCATTTATTAGGTATCTAGTATTTGCCAGACACTTCTAGGCCCTTACAATACAAAGATAACAAATGAAATGATCTTTTCCCTCACACTGCTTATGTCTGTTAATAAACATTAAGTGCTTACTATTTGCCAAGCACTGTACTAAGTGCTCGGGATGCATAAAGTAAAAAACAGTCCCTCACCTTGAGGAGCTCATAGTCCAGTGGAGGAGACGACATGTAAACCACAGTGTACGAAAAAGCTATATCCAAGATGAATAGGAAATAGTCCAAGAGGAAAGCCATCAGAATTAAGAGGGTTTCAGAAAGGCTTTCTGTAGAAAGTGGGGTTTTATCTGGGACTTGAAAGAAGCCAGAGAATCCAGGAGGTGGAGATGGTTAGGGAGAATATTCTGTGCATGAGGGATAGCCTGTAAAACTATCCAGAACTGAAAGATGGAGCACTTTGTTGAGGAACAGCAGGGAAGCCATTCATGTCACCAGATCAAAGAGTATGTGGAGGGGGAAGAAGGAGAAGCATAGGAAGATGGAAGGGAGAGGAAGGGAGAGAAGGCGGGAAACTGGCTATGAAAAGCTTTGAATGCCAAACAAGGGATTTTATCTTTGATTGTGGAAATGATAGGGAGCCACTGGTATTTACTGAGTAGAGGTGATGACCTGCACTTTAGCAAAATCACTTTGATAGCTAAGTGGAGTGGGGAGAGACTTGTGGCAGGGAGAGCATCTACCAAGTTATTGCAGTATTTCTGGCAAGAGGTGATGAGGGCCTACACCAGCATAAGCAGTTAAGGATGGCATTTAGGTTGCAAGCCTAGAGGACACTGACAGGATAATGGTGCCCTTGACAGTAATAGGAAAGTTCAGAAGAAGGAAAACTGGGAGGAGAAAGATAACGAGTTCAGTTTTAGATACGTTGATTTTAATATGTCTAAAGGACAATCTGTTGAAGATATGGGACTGGAGTTCAGCAAAGACATTAGGGATAGATAAAGTGAGAATCATCTGCATGGAGATGATTATTGATTCCAAGGGAACTGATGAGATCACCAAATGAAGTCGTCTAGAAAGAGAAGAGGGCTGAGGAGAGAGCCCTGTGAGACATCCACTGGTTATCAGGCATGCCCTGAATGATGATCCATCAAAGGAGTGGTCAGATAGATATGAGGAGAACCAGGAGAGAGTAGTGTCATGAAAATGTAGAGACAACATAAGTATCATGAAAGAAGAGGGTGGTTTGACAGGGTCAAAGGCTGTAGAGAGTTCAACAATGACGAATAAGAAAAACCTTTGGATTTGGCAATTAAAAGGATATTGGTAACTTTGGAGAGAGCAGTTTCAATTGAATGATAAGGTCAGAAGCCAGACTTAGAGAGTTAAGAAGAGAGTGAGAGGAGAGGAATTGAAGGCTAAAGTGTAAACAACTATTTCTGTGAATCTGAGAAAGGAAAAAGAGAGTGCTTGAGGGGGGATGGTAGGGTCTGGTGATTTTTTTTTAAAGGGTTGGGGCTACTTGGGTTTTCTTTTTTTTTCTTTAGTGAGGCAATTGGGTTAAGTGACTTGCCCAGGGTCACACAACTAGTAAGTGTTAAGTGTCTGAGGCCAGTTTTGAACTCAGGTACTCCTGACTCCAGGGCCGGTGCTCTATCCACTGCACCATCTAGCTGCCCCTTGGGCTTTCTTTTAGGCAACAGAGAAGAAAATAGTAGATAGGAAGAAACTAAGGATTAGAGAGAGAGTGGGAACCATTTTAGGGACTCTGTTGGCAGAGACAGGAGGAGATGGGATCAGGTAAACTTATAGAGTGTTATCCTTAGCAACCTCTTTATCGGAGACTAGAATTAAAGCAGGAGAGAATTGTGGCTGGTATCAGGGAGTTTTGAAGAGGAGAACAGTGGAAAGGAGAGCTCATGGTGAATGGTCTCCATTTTCTCAGTAAGGTCTGAAGTTATGGCCTTAACTGAGAGAGTTGGGAAGGGAGAAGGCATAGGTTGGAGACATGTGTAAAGTGGCTAGAAAAGAGAGAGAGATTGAAGAAGGCTTTGAGAAGTTTATTCTTTTTTTGATAAGCAATAGGGAGCCACTGGATCTTTTTTTAATAGTGATGTAATAGGGATGTGTGTTATAAGTATTTATTAGAAAGCTGTGCAGAGGATTTATTTAAGAACGTGTTTGTAGTTGTATTATAAAGGAAGGGACAGAATAGGAAATACTGTGGTGGTGAAGTGGACAGTACTTGACAATTGATCAGAAATGGGGGACTGGTTTGAAGAAAGAGTCAAAGGTGAGTCATAGATTATAATCCTGAGCAGATGAGAGGATAGCAGCATTATCCACCAAAATAAAGAAGTTTGGGCAAGGGACAAGTTTTTTGGAGACTAAACTGTGTTCAGTTTGAGGTTCTAATGGTCAGATAGACATGTAGCAATATGATATAGTGGAAGAAGCACTGGATTTCAAGTTAGAAGGCTTGAATTTGTATCCTGGCTTTGCCAACTTGTTACCATGGATAAATCCTTAGCAATCTGGGCATCATTTTCCTCATAATGTAAAAATGAAGAGGTTGAATCCAATTGCTACAAAACGAGACCGATGCTCTAGGAATGAGTTAGGGTTATTTTCACAGAAGTGAAAATTGAAGCCACAGGAATGAATAAGCTCTCTCGCTGTGCTCTTTCCTTTAGTGAAGAGGGCCAAGGACATAACATTGGGGACACCTAAGTTTAAGGAATAGGAAGAGGAAGAAGAGATAACAAAGGACACAAAAGGAGTGGAGGTAGGAGAATTAAGATTGCAGTGTCTTGGGATATGAGGAAGTCAGCAGCATCCAGTGCTGCTAAAAAGTTAAAAACACAGAAACAAGGTCATTGGATTGGATAATAATGAGGCTACTCTGATGACTTTGTAGAGAGTAGTTTATGGTTTGTTTGTTTTTTTTTGGTGAGGCAGTGGGGGTTAAGTGACTTGCCCAGGGTCACACACCTAGTAAGTGTTAAGTGTCTGAGGCCAGATTTGAACTCAGGTCCTCCTGACTCCAGGGCCAGTGCTCTATCCACTTCACCACCTAGCTGCCCCTATAAAATCTCTTTCATTTCTTTTTTGTTTTGTTTTGTGAGGCAATTGGGGTTAAGTGACTTGCCCAGGGTCACACAGCTAGTAAGTGTTAAGTGTCTGAGGCTGGATTTGAACTCAGGTCCTCCCGACTCCAGGGCTGGTGCTCTATCCACTGCGCCACCTAGCTGCCCCCTGTAGAGAGTAGTTTAAAGAGAATTGGGGGATGAAAGGCATATTACATGGAATTGATTACTGTATGATTGATGAGTAAGTAAAGGCAGCAAGTGTAAACCACAAATATATTTTAAAATACTTTGTACATCCAAATGTTCAGAAAATTTTTTCATGGAGAAGATTAATGCATGTGTCAAAAGACAAGGAGCAGTTGACTGTGATTTTTAAAGTCTTAATTTAAAATAATATACTTTTCTTATTTTAATTAAAATTAGTTTGTAGTTGTATTCAGCAGCAAAATGTAGATTAATATGAAAGGAAAACATCAAAATATTGTTTAGTGTCTTAAAATGTAGGGATTTGGTTGTAAACAAAAATGTGAATCTGAGGATTGTTCACAAAGTAAGTTTGTAACTTTGAATACTGAATAATAATAATAATAATAATAATGTTGGTAATACAGTTTTTTGTTAAGCATGTATGGAAACACTATAAAGTGAATCAGTTCCACCTATGTCTAGGGATGACAGAATAATTTCATTTTGTTTTTTTTTTAAGTGAGGCAATTGGGGTTAAGTGACTTTCCCAGGGTCACACAGCTAGTAAGTGTGTGTTAAGTGTTGAGGCTGGATTTGAACTCAGGTACTCCTGACTCCAGGGCCGGTGCTCTATCCACTGCACCACCTAGCTGCCCCCTCAGAATAATTTCAATAAAAAGAGCATTGGCCCGGAAATTAGGAGAGCTGGGTCCCAGTCCTTACCTCTGACTTTACCTTACCTTGGGGTGAAGGGTGTATTCAGGGAAGACTAATACCTCTTGTGTGAGGGCTGCTTTCCACCTTTGGTGTCCACCTAATGTACCAAATTCTCACCTGTAGCTCCAAGAAGCTGTAGGGGTTTACCACACCCTGGTAAACTATTTCAGCAGATGGATTGAGGGTAACTGAGGGTCTCAGACCCTTTGGTGAGTTGGGGGATATTTGCCCCAAGCATATAAAGACTTCCCCTGGTAGAATGGGCCAATGAGAACCACTTGTTCCAATAGCCATGAAGACAGATGAAGCAGGGGCTGTGGGAGCACTTGGAGCTCAGTCAGACATCAGAGATGTCATCCATTGCACACTGAACCATCACCACAGTTGTCATGACTTTGGTCTTGCCACTTGTCCCTAGACTGGAAGAGAGAGTGAGGCTGACAGTTTTGTGTGGCTCTGCCCCTTAAATCCAATTTATGAGTAAATGAAGACATCACCCCGACCCTATTTACAGAGTCCTGAGGCAATCGGCTAGTGATGAAGCAGCAGCTTTGGATACACTGCTTGCTGTGGTCACAACTGCACACAGGCAGCCTGTGCCACAGCACAGCAGTGAGATTCAGCAGTCTCCCGAGTACCTGAGCAGCCCTTCTTAAGGTCTTCACTGCTCACCTCCTGGAATGAAGAAGTGCCCTACAAACTCTCTACTTTACCCAGCCCTGGCCTGCTTACCACCGTAGATGGGGATCCCACCCTGTGCTCTTAACACAGAAAACGTGCAGAAACTTGGACAAAGGTGATTCACTACATGGAATGTGGACAACAGGAAATCCAGCAGGCCTGATAGACAAATGGCCCTTGTTGCCAGAGAGTTCCACAGGGATCACACCCAAATAGCAGCCCCGAGTGAAACAAGGCTGGCAAATGAAGGCCAGCTTCCTGAAGTTGGGGCAGGCTACACGTGTTTCTGGAGTGGCTGCAATGATGGGAAGTGCAATCAAAACCAATCTAGTCAACAAGGTTGTATACCTACCAAAAGGGGTGAACCAACCAACTCATGACAATGCCATTGCCACTTGCAAGAAAGCGCCCTGCCACCATCATCAGGGTGTATGCACCCACCATGACAAACCCTGATGAGGCCAAAGAAAAATTTCATGAAAACTTGCAGACCTTCATCATCAATGTGCTGAAAGAGAACAAGCTTATAATTCTGGGTGACTTTAATACCAGAATGGCCACAGACTACCAGACATGGCAGGGATTCCTTGGAAAGAATGGAGTTGGAAACAGCAACAGCAGTGATCACTTCCACCTGAAGACTTGTGTGTCTCATGACTTTTTCATCATCAACACTGTCTTCCATTTACTCAAAGGCAATAAAACTTCATGGATGCACCCTGGTAGCAAACATTGACATTTAATAGACAATGTCATTGTAAAAAGAAGAGACAGACAAGGTATGAAAGTAAATAAGGCAATATGGGTGCAGAGTGCTGGCCCAATCTGGATCATAGACTTATCCTCTCCAAGCTAAATATTCACCTTCAACAAAAGCAGCAGCCTCTAAGCAAGGAAACCACCAGAAAACTTAATGTCTGCAGACTAAAGAGCTCCTAGCAGGAACAGTTCATTGCTAACTTGGAGGAAAAGCTGAGCCAACACACGGTTGACAACAATGGAGCACAAAAGGAGTGGGTAGCTTTCAGAGATTTGATGTACAGCATTGGATTTACTCATGTGGGTCAGAACACTCACAATTTTTTGTTTGTTTTTTGTTTTTTGGTGGGGCAATGGGGGTTAAGTGACTTGCCCAGGGTCACACAGCTAGTAAGTGTCAAGTGTCTGAGGCCAGATTTGAACTCAGCTACTCCTGAATCCAGGGCCAGTGCTTTATCCACTGCGCCACCTAGCTGCCCCAGAACATTCACAATTATTTTGCTAAACAAAAGACACGAACTACTCAGACTTTACCAGTAGGATAGTTCATTTTCTCTAAGGAAGCAGCATTTAACTCCAAAAGTAAAGTTCAAGGGAAGCTTGGAGAGATGCAGGATTCTTGACTCAGTAAAAAAAGATCAGTTCTTCACTGATAATAACAATCCAAAGTGCTTTTATGATGCCCTGAAGACTGTTTATAGACCAAATACCTATGGTGCAGCTCAGCTACTCATTGCTGATGGAGGCACATTCATTAATGATGGGGACATGATCCTGGAGAGAAGAGCTGAACACTTCCATAGTGTTGTCAACAGACCATCATCAGTCAATGCTGAAGCTACTGACCATATATCTCAGATTGAAGTCAATCTCTCTCTACTAAAAATTCCAACAGAAGAGGTTTGGAATACCATCAGGCTTCTCCTGTGTGGCAAAGTACTTGGTGTGAATTCTATACCAGCTGAGGTTTACAAGGTAGGGGGTCCACTGCTCATATAAAACCTGATGGAAATTTTCTGGGTTATATGGCAAGAGGAGGTTATTCCCCAAAGAGTTCAAGGATGCCCCCTCCATTGGCCATGTCTATAAGGAAAGGGAAATAGGGCGTCCTGTGACAATCATAGGGTGGTTGCTCTCTTAGTCACTTGGCAGAGTTCTCCTTCCCCTAGACAATGATCGTTTACCTGAGAGCCAGTATGGCTTCAGAAAGGACCAAGGGATTGTCAACATGGTGTTTGCTGCCCAACAACTCTAGGAGAAATGCCAGGAGTAGAACAGAGTTCTGTACACATCATCCATCCACCTGACCAAGGCCTTTGATACTGTCAGTTTTGATGACTTGTGGACAATCATGGCAAAAGTTGGTTTTGCAGAGAAGTTCATTGGTATTATACATGAGTGTCATGACGACATGCTTGCCCAGGTTCTGGATAATGGATCAACTCTGATCACCTGGTCTTGTTCCAATGCCAAACGTATATTTGCCTAAAAGACTATTTTATGGAGAACTCACACAAGGCAAGTGCTTGCATGGTGGTCAGAAGTTATTCAAGGACCTTCTAAAGGTTTCTCTAAAGAACTGAGGAATCAGTTGTGTGACACGGGAGATGCCGGTAGAGGACTGCCCGGCATGGTATACCCACAGCAAAGAAGGCGCACCGTGCTCTATGAACGAAGCAGAATTACAGTTGATCAAAAGAAACATGAGATGCACAAATTTAGAGACATCTCCACTCCAGATGTTCATATGAACTGTTTGTGCCCGACCTATGGTATTGCCTTCTGAGCTTGTATTAATCTGATCAGCCATGGTCGTACACACTGTACCTTGACTGCAACATAGTGATGTCTTTTAAGTCTCTTTGAAAACAAAGGACAACAATCCAATTAGTGTGTTACTTTGGACAAGTCATTTCATCACTCTAGGCCTCTATTCTCTTTCTCTTTCCCCTATATGTGTGTGTGTGTGTGTGTGTGTGTGTGTGTGTGTGTCTATGCATACATATACATTTATACATACACACACATTTATATATATATATTTACATTAGTCATGCACAAATTTGAGAATTCTCCTGAAACAATTAGGATCAATTCTTTTACAAGACTTAGTAACATGAGCTATTTTACTAGGAAATATAATTTAATAAAATGTTTTGACTATTGGCATCATTATATATACTAGATACTGTTTATCAGTTTTTCAGAATTAAAACTCAGTGAAAAATACCACTATAACTACTAGTTTAGAAACCACATCTGAAAGCACATCTCACATTCATAATACCCCTATCTTCTCAGTGAAAAACAGGAGATTTATTTACTTATTTCTCCTCAAGAGCCAAAATTATCATGGGTATACAGCAAACCAATTTCTTATGTTTTTTTTCTCTACATTAAAATGTTAGGTTGTATATCATGTTTATCTAGTTCTGCTTACTTCCTTCTATTTCAGTTCACATGCATTTTCACATCCCTTTTCCAGAATTCAATTCTTAAGCCATAATAAATATTCCATTACCTTCACATATCACAGTTTATCTAGCCATCCCCAGGCTTTGGGCGCCAAACTTTGTTTCTACTTATTTGGTAACAAAAAAATGTGCAATGAATATTTTGGTATATATGAAACATTACTTCCCATCTTTGACCTCTGCTGGGTAAATGTCTAGCAGTGAAATGGCCACATAAGTGTTAATGTTTTTCCACTTTTGTATATAAGTTGCTTAGGTACATGTTCCTGCTGTTTTTTATACTCACCATGCTTGCATTTTTTCCATTGTCATTTTGGTTGTTTCTCATTTTAATTCTAATGGTATTTTTATGATTTATAGCTATGTAATATCTCTGGGAAGCCATTTGTAATGAAAAGATAATCTTTTTGTAGAGGTGAGGATTTTGGGATCACTGAGAACATGGATCCTTTCTCAAATTTAATCCACCTTGATTTCTTCCTTCTATTCAATACCTCTTAACAGAAGTTGTCAGATCCCTCATTAGTGTGTTGAAGTAAAAACTGACAGGTTCTTTCATCCAGGAAAGGCTTTAAGTACAGTCCCAACAGCAGACTAATTTCTGAGGAACAGCATAGTTTTGTGCAGAGATGATCAGTCATCACCAATAGGTTAGCCACTAGGTGATCAGTTTTTTCAGCCAGGGCAACATATAAAACAAAGAAAAATAGTCCTGTGTAGTCTCCTTTTGAGGGAAGGTGACAAAACAGAGTAAGAAGGGTGTTAAGAATTACACAGTTTTACTATATATATATATTAAAAGATTACCTAACTGTTGTGACTCTAAATATGAAATCCTTGTCTAGTTAACATTGAGTAGAGATGATACTTGGAGAAAATAAATCATTTCATTGACATTTGTTCTATAAATAAAACCAGACAACAGAAGGAATGTACAACTATAAGGATGATTCACAGGTTTTCTTTGGAGAGGGAAATAAAGGATTTGGCTGAATTTGTTTAATTGTTTATCCCAAAGCAACAAGAAACATCCTTTCTTGGGATTCTTGGTTATCTCACATAGCAGTGCTCATGATGAGCATTTGCAAAAAGACCACTGTAAATTATTTAAAGATTGTCTGCCAGCATCTGTTGGAAAGGATAGGGAGATAGAAAAAATCTACAAAGAAAGAATTCAGTGATCCTGAAATTTGTCGGTACAAATGCAAAGGTGGGCATAGGAGAGACTAGCAAAAAATATGTTGGAAAAGATTAGGACTAAGAACTGCAAGGAGCCAAAGACTTGAAGACTCTACAGCAGCTTAATGTCTGTGTATCATGAATACATTTTTTCACTTAAAATTTTCCTTTTTATTATGATATTAACAAACATGAATATTTCAATATACAAAGAACAGAAATAAAAGATTGTAAATGAAATTGTGAACTTAGGTTACATAGAGTTTGGATTTTTTAAAAGTGCATACTAAATATAACACGATAGTAACAAAACTGTCCTTATCTGTGTCCCCTTCTGATGTATGTTTTTTTTAATGTCTCATGTATACTCTTCATGCATACATTCAAGAAGAGTGGAGAGGTGCTAGTCGTGGGAAGTACCAAAATACATTTTTTTAAAAATAAAAAGAAATAAAGAAATTGACTATATCTTAACAGGCAAGAAGTGTCTAGTTTTTGATGTGAGGAAGACATTTCTTTAAACCTAAAGAAGATGATTCAAAAATATCTATAAGCAGAGCCTCAAGAAAAATACAGTGTAACCACAAAGTTACCTAGTATTCCTCAAAAAAAAAATGAAGCAAGAGTTTCAAAATGATATTTTAAATGAGAACTCTGGAGAAAAGTCAGTTCAGCAAAGAATCAGAGAAACGCTCCCAGATGTTTACCCTCTCCAACCAGAGGAAGAAAAGGACCTCATGGGGGGAGGTGCTGAGGAACAGTGAGTTTCAGAGTTGATTTCTTCTTGTAGAATGATGAGTTTCTGGAAATGATGTAGTCTAGGAAAGTAGCCAGGTGAGAAATTAACAATAAGCAAAACAATAAGAACTTCAGCAAAGTTGCATGGCATAACAACAGTGCAACAAATAAATAAATAAAGTGATTAATGTAATAATTTTAAAAAATGATGTATTGCACAAAATCAACAACATTTCTTGATGTTATCAACAAAACATAAGAGATATTTTTTTAAAGTCTAATGTAAAATAACTACAGAATGTATAAACTCCTTGGGAGTCTAGCCACTAAGACACACACAGGAACTGTATGAATACAACTTACTATTTGACAAAAATTGCTGGGAAAACTGGACTGGTTTTATAGAAATTTGGATCAGACCAATGTTTTACATTATATACCAAGATAAACTCCGAATAGATATGTGATTGAGATATAGACTATCACATGATAAATGAATTAGAAAATAGACAATTTTTGACAAAATGGACAAATTTGATTATGTAAAATGAAAAAGGTTTTGTACAAACAAAACCATTGTAACTGAAATTAGAAAGAAAACAATTGGAGGAAAAAAATCTTTATAGCAGGTTATTCAGATAAAGGTTTTATTTCCAAGATAGATAAGGAACTGATTCAAATATATAAGAAGATAAGCCATTCCCTAATTGATAAATACTCAAAGGATTTGAATGGGTAGTTTTCTTTTTTCTTTCTTTCTTTTTTTTTTTTTTTTTTGCAGGGCACACAGCCCAGGGTCACACAGCTAGCAAGTGTTGAGTGTCTGAGGCTGGATTTGAACTCAGGTCCTCCTGAATCCAGGGCCAGTGCTTTATCCCCTGTGCCAATAGGTGTTTTTTCAAAGAAGGAAACCATGTTATCACTAGCCATATGAAATAATGTTCAGTATCACTAATAATTAAATACAAATTAAAGTAACTATGAGATTCTATCTCAAACCCATCAGATTGGCAGAGGTAAAAGAAAAAGACAAATTATTGATGGGGCTGTGGAAAATAAACATATTAATGAATTATTAGTGGAGCTGTGACTTAGGGCTAATCATTCTGAAAGCAGTTTGAAAGCATTGGCAAAAAGTCAGTAAGCTGTACATATCCATTACCCAGGAATACCACTACCAGGCTTACATCGTAGCGAGATCAAAAGGAGCAAGGACCCATATGTACAAAAGTTTTCATAGCAGCTTTTTTCCTAGTGGCAAAGAACTGGAAACTAAGGAGGTGTCCGTCACTTGGAATGGCTAGACAGATTCTGGTATTCATTTCCCACCAGGTGCACTGATGGGTTTCTACTTCACCATCATCATTGCCACCACCACCCTCTTCCCCAGAAAAGCTCATCACTAGGAAATGATCATCACAGAGGTTTCATTAGCTGATACTCATCAGGACTCTTAGTTGCATCTGATTGGAGGGCTGGAGAATGGAGCAAAAAAGTCCTCCCCAAACTCCATTTAAAGAGGGCTCAGAATAGGCTAGGCTCAGAAAATGCAGTAGTAAATGACACTAGTAATGTAGTGTTTGATAAACCCAAAGACTCCAGCTTCTGGAATAGGAACTCAGCATTTGAGAAAAACTGCTGGGAAAACTGGAAGATAGTATGGCAGAAATTAGGCATAGACCAACATCTTACACCTTATACTAAAATAAGGTCAAAATGGATACATGATTTAGACATAAGAGGTGATACCATAGGTAAATTAGGAGAGAAAGGAATAGTGTACCTATCAGATCTTTGGAAAGGAAAACAGTTTTTGACCAAACAAGAGATAGAGTATATTATAAAATGCAAAATGGATGATTTTGATTATATTAAATTAAAAAATTTTTGTACAAACAGAAGCAATGCATCCAAAATTGGAAGGGAGGCAGAAAGCTGGGAAACAATTTTTGAGGCCAGTGCTTCTGATAAAGGCCTCATCTCTAAAATATATAGGGAATTAAATCAAATTTATAAGAATCCAAGTCATTCCCCAATTGAGAAATGGTCAAAGGATATGAACAGGCAGTTTTCTGATGAAGAAACCAAAGCTATCTATTCCCATATGAAAAAATGCTCTAAATCTCTAATGATTAGAGAGATGCAAATTAAAACAACTCTGAGGTACCACCTGACACCTATCAGATTGGCTAAAATGACAAAAAAGGAAGATAATAAATGTTGGAGAGGCTGTGGGAAAATTGGAACACTAATGCATTGTTGGTGGAGCTGTGAGCTGATCCAACCATTCTGGAGAGCAATTTGGAATTATGCCCAAAGGGCGATAAAGCTGTGCATACCCTTTGACCCAGCAATCCCACTTTTAGGTCTTTTGCCCAAAGAAATCATGGAAGGGGGAAAGGGACCCACATGTACAAAAATATTTATAGCTGCTCTTTACGTGGTAGCAAGGAATTGGAAGTTGAGGGGGTGCCCATCAATTGGGGAATGGCTGGACAAGTTGTGGTATATGAATACAATGGAATACTATTGTGCTGTAAGAAATGATGAGCAGGAAGAGTTCAGAGAAACCTGGAGGGTCTTACGTGAGCTGATGATGAGTGAGATGAGCAGAACCAGAAGAACATTGTACACAGTATCATCAACATTGAGTGTTGACCTACTGTGATGGACTATATTCTTCTCACCAATGCAATGGTACAGAAGAGTTCCAGGGAACTCATGATAGAAGAGGATCTCCAAATCCAAGAAAAAATAAGAAAGAAAGAACTGTGGAGTATAGATGCTGATTGAACCATATTATTTCTTTTGTTTTGGGTGCTGTTGGTTTTTTTTTTCTTTCTATTTTGAGGTTTTGCATCACTGCTCTGATTCTTTCTCTTGTAACAGGATTAATGCAGAAATAGGATTAATGTTATTATGTCTATATATATGTGTGTATATATATATCTCTATATGTATATGTATAGAGATATATAGATATAACCTATATCAGATTACCTGCTGTCTAGGGGAGGGGGGAGGGAGGGGGGGGAGGGAGAAAAATCTGAAATTGTAAAGCATGTATAAACAAAAGTTGAGAACTATCTTTACATGTAATGGAAAAAATAAAATACCTCATACATTAAAAAAAAAAAATAAAGAGGGCTCAGAAGTCCAGGCAATATTTCCCACCAACTGCACTGCTTGTTTTGGACTGTATCATAATCATGCCCTGTGCTAGGTGCCATCTCCCACCCCTCCTTCTGTGATTTGCCTTTCCCCTATTTGATTTTTAAGTTCCTTAAGGGGAGGGACTGACTTTTTCTTATTTGTATTCCCAACACTTAGCACAGTGCCTACCACATAGTAGGCACTCAATAAATATTTGTTGTGTTGTATATGAATTTAATAGAATAATGCTGTTGTATTACAAGAAATAACAAATGAGATGGTTTCAGAGAAACATGGGAAAATTTGAATGAATGAAGTAATGCAGAACTAGAACAGTTTATAAGGTAACACTATTGCAAACTTGAAACTTCTTAAAAAACGTTGATCAGTGAGGACTGATGATGTAATATGCTACCCACCTCCTGACTCCAAATGCAATGAGACACACCTGTGGATATAGCCAACACAAAAATTTGTTTTGCTTAACTATGCATATTTATTACAGGGTTGTTTTTATTTTCTTTTCTCCAGCTGGGCAGTGAGAAGGTGGGAATTAGAGAAAATAAGTGCTTGTTAATTGAAAAAAAAAATTACACCAAAAAAGAAAAGTACTCTTACGTGAGAACCTTACGTCAGTGCCTTAAGCACTAAACTACATCCTGAGATTACAGTATGTATAACTAGAATAAACTTTGGAAATCTAGTCTAATCCCCGAATACATGAAGGCCAGCCCTAACACAGGAGCACTGGAGGATTAGGGTGAGAGGTTTACTTGGACAACAGAAAGGAAAATTGGGAGAAGTTCATATAGCTGATTAATCATTCATTATGCCTATTTATTAGTGAGAAGGGAATGTGTAGAAATGATCCCATATTCTCTACCAGTTCAAAAGGAGTTTGAAAGAATATTATAATTACTTTGGATTTATAGCTTTCATAACTATTGACCTTTGTCATTGCCCCTTGTAGCTATGTGAATTCTGGGACAGATTAAGTGCATTTAGGGGGTCTTATAATTGTGGGACTTGGGGGCCAGACAGTGGTGGTCTAGAAGATCTTTGAAGCTACTGAGACTGTCCTGCCCTTCATTTTCAGAGTCTTCCATAGGGATCCCAAGAGTTAAAAACCTCATAGATGACTCACACAAGTCTTTTTTCTAGTTTTTTTGATGATTAGTAAACATTTTTGAATGTATTTTAACACTGCTTTTCACTGAAGATTTATTTTTGGTTTTGTTCTTTAATAAAAATGTACTTGACAACCTCATTTTAAAAATTGTTTTATAACAAAACTACTTTTTACTCAGTTGAATAAAGTTCTTTACAGTTTTTCTGTTCCTGGACCTTCTCCTTGGAGTTTATCTATTCTGGAAGCTCATAGTTATTAGTTCATCACATTTTGAGTGTCATATCTAAACTAAATTTATACTGCTATTAAAGGAATATATTTGAGATATTTTCACACTTTATGAAATAAGACATAGTATATGGATATACTTCTTCATGCTGCTGCTTAAGGATAAAAAAATACAACAGTTAATCACATTTACTTCCTGAGTTTTTGGGTCACTAATCTCTTTACTTTTTTGTAATAATGAAAGTAAGTCACATTTATGTAGTGCTTTAAGCTATTTACAAAGTACTTTACATGTCCCCGATGAGGAAACTGAACTTGAGAGATTTAAGTGCTTTTCTGGTGTCATAAATGTAGTATCTGCAACAAGGTTCAAATCTAGGCTTTGACATGCCCTGCTAACTTTACTTATATGTTCTTTCTTGGTCTCCTTTCTTGGATTATCATACATGTCCTATCCTAATTTTGGAGTAGTCCCCAAAACTTTGTCCTAGTTCCCTTTTTCTCCAGCTTCTCCTGGTGATTTCCTCAGCTACCATGAGTTCATTTATTATCTCTGATGATGCCTAGATCTGTATATCTATCCCTAACCTATAATCGGGTCCAGTGTCATATCACCAGCAACATCTCCAGCTGAATGTTCTTTAGGCCAGAGATTTTCAAATTTTTCTTGGTTACATACATTTTTTACTATTAACCCTAATTTGTGTTTATTTACATATCTGTAAGTTATATACACATTCTACTTTACTGATTATGTATATCACTAAACTTGGAAAACATTGAAATTTAAAAGGATGAAATAAAAATGAAATTATATTTAATCCTAGAGTAAATTGTGAACCACTGAAGTTTATTGACTTGGAGAGACAAGGTCAGACCAATACTATCACTTTAGCAGTTGTGTGGAGGATAGTTTGGAGAAGGGAGAGTCTTAGAGACACAAAGACCACTTAGAAGCCTATTGTCAGTAGTCCAAGTGAGGCCCAGAACTTGTGTTGACTGTGAGAATAGAGCAAAGAAATGTGTGATGTGGAAATAGAACTGATGATACTTGGCAAATGACTGAATAAATAGGTCAGGGAAAATGAAGAATCAAAGATGACTTGGAATGAGAACTTGTGTGACTAGAAGGATGGTAGTGCCCTTGGCAATAATCAGGAAATTTGGAACAGGGAAGGACTTTTGGTGAACATAATGTACATTGGCATCCTCATGCAGCTCACACACAGTCCATGGATGCCTACTCATCCTATGTGACTTATTCTGTTCCAGCAAAAGGGAAAGGGAGAGAGGCTGGGCTCTTTCTCATTATTCACTGTCCCCAAGCACAAAGGCCACCCTCTGGATGTCATGGGGTGGGAGTGCCCAGTTACTGCTGGGAGCCCTGCAGGTTAGATGCCCTACTCAGAATAGGGGATGTTGGAAACTTGCACAGCAGTAGGTGTGGTTGTGTTGGAGATAAGCTAGATCTTGAGGGTAGGAGTAACCCCCTCTTCCACTCACCAGTTGTTTCACCCATACCCCCAAACACCCCAGGCCCAGGGTAAGGCCATAGGCCCCATTTTGGAGACTACTGCCTCACATATTCATTCTAAACTAAATATGCCCCAAAGGGGACTTGTCTTTTCCCAAACCCATCCCTCCTGATAGGGATGAGGAATGGAAGATGACAAAAAGCTAGAACAAAGCTATTGGTGCCCTCTAAATATTCTGCCCTACTGATACCTCAGAGAGATCAAAGAAAGAAAAAGGACCCATATGGACAAAAATGGATTTTATAGCAGCTCTTTTTGTGGTGTCAAAGAACTGGGAACCAAGGAATTATGGTATGTGAATATAATAAAATGTTCTTTTGTTGTAAGAAATGATAAAGAGGATGGTTTCATAAAATCTGGAAAAGCTCATATAAACTATTGTCTCCTTGTAGTATTAAGGATAAATCAAAATCAACCATATTTGACATAAATCCAAAATGGAGTTACCAAAATGGGAGTGAGGGATTAGTTTAAGTTAAAAGGTTCATTCCCTGGTAAATGTGTAACCACCATTAGGCCTTTTGTTCCATTTTAAAGAGTTTGGGTTATAAGAGTGTATGTTGCTGTTAGATTGAATCTATAATGTGTTTTTAAGTAGATCTTTTAAAAATTATTATTTCAAAATAAAATATCCATAACAAGCTACTTCTAGGGAAAAGCATTCCCATTGACTTAGCATTCCATAGAAATTTACATTATAATTTGCAGGGAGTGGTAAAGAAGCAGGCAAGATGGGAACAATGTTAGAGCGTATTTGTTTGAAACATCTAAGGCAATAGTTTATTCACTTTTTGAAAGTTAATTTAACTGAAATTTTTATGCTTAGTCTTTTCTTATGAAAATGTTACTGTCTTTTTCCAGGAAAATTTAAGGGTTTTTTTTGGTAAACAAGGTTAAAATTATTCACATCACAATTCTCATAGGTCTTCTAACTAGCAGTTTAATCATAGACTTGTTTTTCAGAGTCCTAGTATTTATCACAAATTTGGTTCCTTTTCTTCCCCCGCCCCCCATATCTATAATTTGAGAGTAATAATAGGTTCTTTCTTGGTAGGGTTTTTGTGAAGATTGGGGACATCATAAAGCCTTTGTGCGTTGTGGATCTGAATAAGAGTACTTAATTTACCCCCCCCCCCTCTCCCACCCCAAAAAATTATTCAGCATGGATTTTCAAAAAAAGATAAAACGGCAAAATTTTCTTTGTCATTGTAAGGCATTGTAACTTTGTACATTTAGATGAAAATTAGGCTTTGTATCATTTTTTTATTTTCATGCTTCTGCATGAAAACATTTACTTTGACTTTTGTGTATGTTTTTAAAATGAGGTAGTTAAAGGCAAATATATGTGAATTTTATGGTAACATTACAAGTATAAATCACAAATTTTAATAGTGAAAGCTGATCTGTCAGTTAAACTAATCTCATTGATCATACAGAATATTTTGTCTTGTCAGGCAAATATTGTATCTTGGCAGTTCACCTTTGAAATATGTTTTATGCATTTAATCTGGTGAATTAGGGAGATTAACTCACTTTTTGGGGGGATCCTAAGATCTGGAAAGGGAAAAGAGCCCAGACCTGTTCTTTTAATGGTTTAGGTTCAAGATAAGTTGTCTGCTGATGCAGTTCAGTACTTTTTCTTCGTCTTAAAGTTTTAGGAAAGAGGTCTTGAGTCTTAAATCAAGGGTTCTTAACATTTTGGGGGGAATTGGTCATAGACTCCAGTCTGGTGAATCCTGTGTACCCCTTCTCAGAATATTTTTTGTTTGTTTGTTTTGTTTTTGGTGAGGCAATTGGGGTTAAGTGACTTGCCCAGGGTCACACAGCTAGTAAGTGTCAAGTGTCTGAGGCCGGATTTGAACTCAGGTCCTCCTGACTCCAGGGCTGATGTTCTATCCACTGCGCCACCTAGCTGCCCCAGAATATTATTTTTAAATACATAAAATAAAATATGTAAGTTTACAAAGGAAATCAGTTATATAAAATTATTTTTCTTAAACATATTTACAGACCACAGGTTAAAAACCCCTGTCTTAGAATGTTGGCTAACACCCTGAGGAGTTAAGTACCTTGCCTATCTATACCAGTATATGTCAAAAACAGGGCTCAAGGCCATCTCTGTATCCAGTATGTCATCTCTGGTTAAAAACTATTATTAGGAGCAGCTAGGTGGTGCAGTGGATAGAGCACTGGCCCTGGATTCAAGAGGACCTGAGTTCAAATCTGGCCTCAAACACTTTACACACTTACTAGCTGTGTGACCCTGGGCAAGTCACTTAACCCCAATTGCCTCACCTCCCCCCGCCCCCCCAAAAAACACCTATTATTAAAGTTAGTAACAATTACTATAGAAAGCCAAACCCAGACTTTACTAAGTAATCTCCTAGTATTATGAAAATTAACATACTCTCAAAGCAAAAGTGTTAGTAACTCAGCAAAATCCCAAAACATCAATACTACCCAACTAATTCAAGAAGTATATTTGATCCATATAGAGAAAGGATGGAAGATTCACTATCCTTCAAGTTAAGTTCGTTACTGGATACTGTGGTCTTTTTGCTTGATCCCATTTTGACATTAATGCTAGGAGGTTCTTTGTTGAAAAGTGATCTGCTGATACAAAAATTTATTATTAGTTATATGAGTTCATAACATTTCCTAAGACATTTGCATTTTTCTATTATAATTTCAGCTCTTGTTAATAAAGTATTCTTTTTTTTTTAACCACAGGATTTGGATTCAGATGAACATAAAACATCAAATAGTTTGAATTGTCTTACCACCAGTGTTGAACATGTAAGCTGTATTGAAAGAGAAGAATCCACAAATGTGAAAAAGAAAGTCAAAGTAGATAATCATAATAAAAATAATCCATTGAAGTTTGCTGATGCAGATAGCAAAGATAATGTAGATTCACATCTTAATGTGAATGTCTATGATTTGGCTTTGTTTAAAGAAGACAAAATAATAGAGACTGACAGTGAGCCAGAAGAAGGTGAAATTACAGACTCTCAGACCGATGACGACAGCGATGTAACTAGTGAAGACAATATTACTTCAGCAGACACCGAAGATGAAGGTGAGTTAATGGCCTTTACATGTAACTGATTTAAACAATTTTCCTAAAAATTAATAATGGCTAAGGAGCAAACTAGAAAAAGAGCTTATAATTCAAATGGTATATCTGCAGAAAAATGGTTTTAAAATAGGTCGGCAAAGTTTTTAATCTAAACATAATTAATGATGTGTGTTTTTTCATTCAATTATTTTTAAGGGGTGGTTAGGAATAATTTAAATACTTCTGAAAATATGTGATTTGCTCATTGTGGAGACTGATGCAGATTATAGTACCTACAGGCCTTTATACTAAGTAACTATTCCTTTAGTCAGTAAGCATTTAATAAACACCTACTATGTGCCAGGCCCTCTAGTAAGCACTGAGAATACAAAATAAGATAGTCCCTACCCTCAAGGAGCTCACAAACTAATAAAAGAGAGGACATGCAAACAAGTAAACTGCATATAAGATAAATAGGAACTAATCAACAGAGGTAAGGCACTTGACTTAAGTGAGTTTTGGAAAGGCTTCCTCTTGAAGGGTGGGATTTTAGCTAGAACCTCAAGGAAGCCCGGAGACAGCAATGAATTGCTGTAGCTAAACCAGCTCATCACCTGGTGGGAAATACTGTGATATGCAAAGAAGAAAGGAAACCAGCATTTATTAAGCACCTACTGTGTGCCAGGAACCATGCTAAGGGCTTAACAAATATTATCTCGTTTGATCCTCACAACAACCTCCTTGGGATGGGTGCTGTTATTATCGCCATTCTACAATTGAGGATACAGGCATACAGGTTAAGTGACTTGCCCAGGGTCACACAGCTAATAAATTGTCTTAGGCCAGATTCAAACTCAGGTTTTCTTGAGTCCTCTGTCCACTGTGCCACCTACTTTCCTCACAACAACCCTACAAGTATCATTATCCTTGTTTTACAGATAGGAAACTAAGACTTATAGAAATTGAGTCATTTGCTGAAGGTCACGCTGACATTGTCAGAGCCCAGCTTCTCCCTAAAGCAAAAACTCTCATCTAGTCTTGGAGTCATCTGTAACCTTGGGTAGGCTCAATTTCAGTTGCACACATTGTAAAATACATTGGTTTTGAAAATATCGTACCAAAAATTAGTTTTATACTATTATTATCTTTGTTTCTTGTTTTCTTTTGTTTTCACATTAGATGTCATAGCACTGAAAGTAAAAAAAAAGATTTAAATGATTTTAATATTTTCATTCTTAATTCATTTTTTCTGTTTTCTTTTATAAAAGCTGAATTGTTTTAAAAGTTTAAATATTTAAAATAATATGATAAAGTGTATGCTTGGAATTCTTTCAAGCTTCAAGATCTAAAAAAATTGAGAAACAATTTCATGATATCGAAAAATTAATTAATCTCATTCTCTTTAAACTAATAATGATGCTCTATTTTTTCTTTTTGTTCTGGGTTACAGAGGAAGAAAAAATTTGGCCTCCATGTATTAGAGTCATTGTTATTAGATCACCAGTACTGCAGACAGGTTCACTTTTTATTATCACAGCTGTAAATCCAGCTACGATTGGAAGGTAAAATGTCTTCATATCTCTCATCATATTATCTTACAGAATATTAAAATTATGCTCATGCTTCATTGTCTATATATGGGTTGTCAATGATAAACTTATTATCAAGACTGTATTATCTTAGAAATTACTTACTGCTTCTTTTCCAACTTATACTGATATATATGCACAAAATCTAACTGAATTTAAATATTCTAAATAAAACATAGGTGGGCAGATAAGCAGTGTGTGTGGGTATGCACACAAATATCTTAGTCACATAAACACTAAGCATTCTATATAAATTATTTTTGGAACTTTTGAAAAATTAAGCTATGGTACTTTGTTAATATGGATAGAAATACTATATTTAGAAATTAGTATATGACTGAATGAAGGAAATGAAATTTGGTACTGTAGGATTGTCATTATACAACACTGTAGTTGCCAAACATAAAAGTAATTGTAATTAACTTACTGAACTCTGAAAGTGCTTTAGGCAACGATTTTTACACACCTTCAATTTCAGGTGCTTAGGGTGGAAGGATAAGAATAGTTCAGAACACAGTGGACATGGTTCTGAATCAGATGGAAAATTTACTTAATTGTTTGAGATCTCAAGGACTAGGTTTTGCCTCTACCATCTCTTGCCGCTATGGAATGCCTGTTCAGGTTCATTGCACATTATTCTTTTTACACACGCTGTGTTCCAGCCAAACTTCACCACTTGTTGTTTGGCATTCATAAAATCATTTCCTGGCTTTTCATGTGCTGTCTTCTCTGCTGGAATGTGTTCCTCCTCCCCTTCCCTTCTTAGAATCCATGCTCTCCTTGGTGCCGCCTTCTACAACAAGCCTGTCCTCAGTTCTCTTGGTTGCAAGTGCCCTTCCTCCTCCTGAAGGAGCATAATCAAACATGCAAACAAATATATACAAAGCAAGCTACATACGGAATAAATAGAAAATAATTAACAGAGAGGATTTTGGGAAAAGGCTTCTGGTAGTAAGTGGAATTTCAGTTGGGATTTAAAGAAAGTTAGAGAAATCTATAGTGAGAACACAGTGGGGAGGAGGGTTCTGGGCGTAGGGGACAGCCAGAGAGAATGCCTGGAGATGAAAAATAGGGTGCCTTGTTCATGGAACAGCCACGGGCCAGTGTCATTGGATTGAAGAGTACATGTTGGGGAATAAGGTGGAAGAATACTGGAAAGGGATAAAGGGGCTAGATTAGGAAGGGCTTTGAACACCAGACAGATCTTCAGTTGTTCAGAACACCCACATACAAATATGTACCCCCAAAATAACAGCTTCTTGAGGGCAGGGAGGGTTTTGTTTTTGTCTTTGTAGCACAGAACCTAGTAAGATGCCTGACTATTAGTAGGCAACTAATAATGCTTACTGATTGGCTGAATGAATTAAAAGAGGTAATTTACTACTATAAAAAGCATTTTAGTAGCCTGGAAAATTAAAGCATTTTCAAAAAGGCACCAGTCACTTCTTTATAGTAAAATCCGACTCAGCTTTTTCCCAAAGCATATTATTTATGTAGTAAAAAATGACAGCATAAATGGTTCCCTCTCTTTTATTATGTTTAATTTATATGCAAATTGCTTTCATAAATTGGTACAGAAACACAAGACCTGTAGCAATAAGTAAGCACTCAAGCCTTTTGATACAGACCTTATCTAAGTGGCTATGTGACCAGAAGGGATTTCCCAATTAAATCAAGTATACAGACCCACCCTCTCCATGTGTTTGACCTGCCATGGTTTAGCTGGATTTTGGTTCTTAAGTGGTGGTGAGCTGAGAAGACCTAAAGCCAGTGCCCAAGAGGATATGTAAATCTGTCACTTAAAAATTATTCAGAAAGCAATTTAAGAAAAAAATTAGTATTTGGTAAACTCTTGTTTGCATGATTGCTTCTGTAGTTATAGTATTTACTTGAAAAAGAATGGCACTAAATTTAAGGGCAAATACCCTCTTTTATTTTTCTTAGCATAGGGAAAAAAATGTACATTATGTATATGATCTAGGTGAAGCACAGACTTTGAAAGATTTTTAAAATTGGGAAAGTGAACTTAACATTCACAGCTTTCATTCCTTAGACTCTGGGTCCAATAAAAGGACCGATGAAGTTGCCAGGTTATGGCTGTTGAATAATAATCTTTTCTTAATAGTAAACTGTAAGGAACAGGAAGAGAGCATACAGAACCAGAAATTAACACTTTATTTTTTGGTCTTCCATGATGACATACCCAAAGGGTCACCATCTCAGGAGAAAAGCAAAGAGTTCTCTGTCAGAGAATTTTTTCAGCTTCTTGGAAAAGGTATTGACTGGGTACGATAAGCAGAACTGAAAGATAATTTTTTTAAAAATGGGAATCTGGATTTGCTAACCAGTGAAAGCAAATTCCTTAGCATATAAATCTCTTTACTTTGAATTTGGCTTCCTATCTTTGACTCAGTCATTGGATACCTGCTGATGATATGCCTTTCTTAAGAGATTGAAATAATTCCCCAACGATACATACTTTAGGAATACATTATACCAAAAAATGAAATATATTTGACAATACTTTTTAATTGCTTATAGCTACTTTTAATATCCCAAACTAGACACACATACATTTTTTATTATCTGTAGTGTATCTATAGTTCATACTCAGCCTCAAAATGGAAACCTTGTGTGGAGAGAACATGAGATTTTTCTTCTAACAGTTTCCTGAGGCTTAGGAACTTTATTCCTTACATTTCTATACTTTTAAAAGACTGATTTCTAGCATCAATGCAGTTTCCTTTTCCTTCCAGCTGTAGCTCGTAGCTAATTTAGCAACCGGATCCACTGTGCTCAGTAGGGAGAATGAGTGTTGATCACACATAGAATGACTTCACATTTTTTCCATTGGGAAGGATAATCTAGTTTATTCTTACTTCAGATTTTATACAATGTCTTGATCTTTAATGTTCTCAAACAATACAATTCCCCATTGTACATGTAATCAAAATAAGGATTTATTCAACAGACCTGAGAAAATTAATGCAAAGTTGGTACAAAGATAAGGCTTCACAGATTTAGCTTTATTATATGCTCACTGGTTGCTGATTATTTTGGGTTAGATGAACCAAAGAATAAAAAGTAATTTTCATTATTTTCTCTTAGGCACTTTTACTTAAACAGGAAATTAAGAATAGGGTTAAAGGTATGACATAATCTATAGTAGGGTTCTTTTCAGGATTGTAAAGAATGCATTTAAAATATTCACAGTTCCTCAAAATTCCAGTGTCATTCTACAAATGGTATATATGGTTGAACAATTATTGTATTTAATTTTCCAGAGAGAAAGACATGGAGCATACACTCCGAATTCCTGAACCTGGTGTTAGTAAGGTAAACTTTAAGTGAAAAAACAAATTCCTTTGCCCATGTCTTACAGCTGAGTTAAGCTATTGGATTTTTCTTATTTGAGCTCCAGGCTTTTGGTTTGGTTTGGTTTTATGACTAATTACTTTTGTTTTGTGATTTTTAATTTGGGGGGGGGGGCAGGGCAGTGAGGATTAAGTGACTTGCCCAGGGTCACACAGCTAGTAAGTGTCAATTGTCTAAGGTCGGATTTGAACTCAGGTCCTCCTGAATCCAGGGCCAGTGCTTTATCCACTTCACCACCTAGCTGCCCCTTATGACTGATTACTAATAGAACATTTGTGGTTGGGTGTGGATGTTTTTTTAGTTGTTGAAAAATTACTTTATTAGAATAGAAGTAGCAGCATTTTTCTCTTCAAATACATGATAAAGTCCTTTTTATCACAAGGTGAATGAATTCCACACACTGTCTTTTCTTTAATTTAAAGCAGAGTGAGGCCTCACCTTTACTTCATTCAACCACCTAAGTCACTCATTTTGTAGCACAAGTGAAATGTTCCTAGCTAATGGGCTGCTGTCACTTTCTCATTCATAGTAGAACCAACATCTGAAGGAAGATTTTAGGATAAAGAGTGAAAAGCTAGGATAAATAGCCAGTGAACTAATGAGAATTTCACAGGGAAGTAATAATAAGAGACAAACACAGTCTGAAGTTAAAGATATCTTCACTTTAGAAGCTTCTGAGTCTACCTCTCATTCCTTTATTTACTTCACCCTTTCTGTGTTTATCTTGTCTTCCTCTCATTTATTTTTCTCTCTTCCTTCTTTGGCTCACTCTTTCTCCCCTTTGTCTTTCTCCCTATTTCCTCCTAAATCATAATAGAAAAAAAATATGAAATTGAAGTATCTGTATTATGTGTGTATATGCACATATATATACAAAATAGTTTTCCTTTTGTTAACTTTAAAACCAAAGGAGCATAATCTGTTATGCCTCCTGTCTTCCCTCTGTCATCCCCCAGATGAAACCACATATACTCCAAATGACTATAATTCTTAAATGTTTCCAATCACACTAAAATGTGGTCTCTTTGAAAGGAAAACAATATTCAGACATACTTGAAAAAATAATATATATTGTAGGTCCGATGCAGACTTTATACTAGTCATATTTGGAAAGAAAGTAAGCATAGCATGTATTTGTACCAGGATGGTAAGTTGCCTTTTATTCATTGTGGCCCATATTTTTAAAAAATTCCATACTAAAGTAGATAAATCTAGTGGTATCATATCTTTAAAATTAACATGTTCAAAGACATATAGCAGAATATTGTTTTAGACAGTGTTAATTTACAGAGGTCACATTCATTTAATAGAATTTTTTTCATTTCCTTTACTTCTCAAGTTTCATGCAGAAATTTACTTTGACCATGAGTTACAAAGTTATGTTCTTGTGGATCAAGGCAGTCAAAATGGTACAATTGTTAATGGAAAGCAGATTCTTCAGGTGAGTGTTTTTATGTTAATCAAACACCTACACATATTGTTATATAGCTTTAAAAAACTAAAACTCATAACTCTCTCTAAAAGTTATAACATTTGTAGATTATATTGTTCTGCAGCTCAAAATTCCTCATGGGCTCCATTTAGTCTACCAATTAAAATTCATAGTCTTTACCCAACTTTGAATGCAATCTAATGCCACTCCCCCCTTCCTCCCCACCCCCCCACCCCCATGTTGAAGCTAGGTTGTTCTGTGTCTGTGCCAGGCACCATTTTATATTCTCTCATCTGATTCTTACAATAGCCCTACTAAGTAGGTGATATTACCCCATTTTACAATTGAGGAAACTGGGACTTAGGTTAAGTGACTTGCCCAGGGTCACACAGCTAGTAATGTCTGAGGCCAGTTTTGAATTCAGACTTTTCCTTCTTCAGGCCAAATGCTCTATCCACTGTGCCAGCTGCTTCTTTGGTTTGAAAATAATAATTGAGTATGTCTGATGGGGTTAGAAGAAATGTTTGAAATGGAAAGAAATGAAGGTTGTGAAAGGAAATTGTTATTTGATGGTAAGATTAAGAAAAGCATGAAAGGCTTAATTCAGCTGTCTTCACTTAAACTTCAAGTAATAGTAATTATGCAGATAGGGTACCAGAGAAGACATCTGTTGCCTTGAATTTTTATATATAATTCTTTGTATTTGTATCAACAAGACTGGGTTACTCTTATATAGATGTTAACACTTGTCATAATGGTATTTGTTGTCCTTAAACTTTGCTTGTAGAAGTAAAAATCATCCATGTATGTGATTATCTTAGACTTTGTTTCGCATATTTCTTCTGTAGCCCAAAACAAAATGTGAACCTTATGTACTAGAACATGGAGATGAAGTGAAAATTGGAGATACTGTGCTGTCCTTTCACATTCATCCAGGTAGTGATACTTGTGATGGTTGTGAACCAGGGCAAGTTCGAGCCCACCTCCGCCTTGATAAGAAGGATGAATCTTCTGGTAGGTAAAATTTATCATTCTGTTTGATGCTGATGACTTTCTTTGAAAATTGGAATCTTTTAGTATAAAATCTCCATTTTTCTGGAGGTAAATACTAGCTTCCAAATGAAGTTTTTCCATTTTAAGAGCATATCCTAGTAATGGATCCAGTACGCTTACCTTTGTATATGAGGAATAGCTTATGAGTATTCGCTAATAAGCATTTAATGAGTAAAGTGTATTTTAGGAATAAGTTTATTGAGCAGAGTACATTTTAATGACATCCAGTAAAGACAATATGTTTTATATTTGAAAAATCAGCTAATAAACAACATAAATGCCTTAAGGAATCTTTCATATTCTTGTCCTTAGCACTTGGAGAAATGTAGCAGCACGTGAAATGTACTTACTAGGAGAAAAGTCTGTAAATATGGGTTCTGCTAATGCTTATTCAGTTTGTTAATAGGCTTTTGCAGCAGGACCTAAACCATTTCCAAATGTCCTTCAAGACTGTAATTAATGATGTGATTAGAATTGTAATTGTACTTTTATCTAATTAGGTCCTGTTTTGTTTTGTTTTTTTAACTTCTGTTGCTGATGTTGAGAAAGGTCAATGACAGGCTCTCCCATTAGTAGGATTGGTCTGTTGGCATTCACATGAGGTGGAGTTCACATTGCACTATTGCATGGGTTCCCAACTTTTTCCAGTCTCTGTACTTAGTTTTCAGTAAATCTCTATTTGTTCTTTAGTATGAAAGGAAATAAATTCTGCAGTTTATGATGTGCATAAACATAAGGATGTGGCCTGGACCTATGATTTCATTGCTTTAGGGAACTCCTGGTGAGGAACTTCCTCTGCCAGGACAGGCCTTCACCTTCTTTGCAACTAATCAACTTTGATGCCTTTGAGAACACAGGAGCTGTTAAATGATTTGCCTCAAGTCACTTGGCCACCATGTGACAGAGTTGTAAAGCTTGAACCCAGATCTTCCTGGCTCCAAGGCTAAGCTCCCTATTCACTATGCAACTTTGCCTCACAAGCAAATCAAGAGACTAATTTCAATAGGATAACATAGTTATTTAACAAAATATTCTCCATACCCCTTTGACAAGCCCCTAAAGTTATGTATCAAGTTGGGAAACCATGCTATATTATCACAGTACCACTTTTCAGAGACAAAATTAGTGTTATAGGCAGTTTCCAAGGAACTTTTAGTACCACTGTCTAGTTTTCCTGAATTTAAAAACTTCTTGGAAATTGCTTTTAACAAAATTATTATTTCTAAAAATTAGCCTCTTTACATATGCATATTCATCATTCACTTCTAATTATTATTATTATTTTTTTTGCTGGGGTGGGGGTGGTGGGGCTAATGTTTTCCAGTTAGAATATTAAACAAGAAGCTGAGAAGTCCCCAGTTCTCTACCAGTTCTTTGCCAGTTCATGTTGATCCTTTGGGGAAAATCACTTAGTATTTTTGTACCTTTTATAGCCACATACTTAGTTATTAAGGCCCCTTGAAAGATTCAGACCTATCAAATGGTTTGGGGTCTTAACTAGAATTATCTTTAAGGTAACTTCTTGTTATTTTGTAACATGCACCAAAATCTAGCTGTGATATAACCCAGTACTAGAATGTAGAATTCTTATCATTCTGTGCAAGGCAGTTTAGTTACTAGAAGTAAAGAAAGGACCTCATTATAACCTAAGGACCATTTTAAATCAGCATTTCATTGTACCTCTTTGCTGTTAACTTACCATTGGAGTATTACTATTGATTACAAGCCCTGTATGCTGCAAAAGCTTCCATTTCCTCCAAAAAAAGAATTTCATGCTTCATGCATCTAATGATTAAATGGTCATTCTTTTTTTAGTTGGTCCAGCATTAAGTAAAGAAGAAAAAGAGTTGGTAAGAAGAAAAGCATTAAAGAAAATAAGAGTAAAATATGGCTTAATGGTAAGTGTTTATAAGGTAGTAAATATTATACTATTTTAAGTGTTAAAGCAAAGCTTTAAGGAATAAAATTTTCTATTATGCAAGGCCAGCAAGATGCCTGTAATTGCATAGAATGATCTGTCGAGTATGTGAAGTTTTTGTCCACCCAGCTGGGATTACAGGTGAATAAGTGTTAGGTTGGGACAGAAAAGAAACAGTATAAATATGTTTATATGGTATACTTTACTGTTATAATGCTCTCACATACATACATACATACATTTTCTTATTTTCTCTCGGAAACACCTCTGTGAATACATTAGGCAGATAAGAAAACAGACTCAAAGGTTCATCCCTATTTTCTTCTTTGACAACTATCCTAGCTCAGGCCCTTCTAGCCTGAGTTGTTTCAGTAGTCTCCTAATTGGTTTCCCTGTCTCATATTTCTCCCTTTTCCATGTTCTTCCCTCAGATGCCAAAGTGATACTGCTCCAGCACAAGCCTGACGTGTCACTCTGTCTACTGTTTAAATGCCTTTTCATAGACTCCCTCATGCCTTGAATTCACTAGCTGCCTCTTAGAATCTCATTTTCTTCAGAGCTCAATTCAAGCACCACTTTCTACGTCAATATTTCCTGAAACCCTCCCCTGGCAACTAGTGCCTCCACTCCCCCAAAGTACCTTGTATTTATTTACTGCATATATTTTGCATGTATACATGTTTCCCCCATCAGTGTATAGGCTTTTTAAAGGCAGGTGCTCTTGGACATTTTTGTCTTTACATCCCCTAGTACCTACCTAGCACAGTGCCTGGTACCTAGTGAGTACTTAATACATGTTTCTTAATTGATCGGAGTAACTTAAGAAATGTCACACAGCTAAGTGAAAGAGCCAAAAGTAGAATCCAAGTCCTCAGAATCATAATCTAGTGTTCTTTTGCTTATATTACAGAGGCCTAGGAAGAGGAGATACTGTTCACATAATTCACCTAATTTTTCCATTCAAATAAATATTTTTTCTATGTGTATTATTTTTCTGTTAATAGCTTTGTTTTTTAGTCCTGACATGTTGTTGTTTTTTTATTATTATAAGAAACTCCTGGTGAGAAAACTCCCTCTACTAATACAGATCAGCAACTGTTCTGCAACTTAAGAGTATTAGAAATTGCCTAGAGCCCTAAGATAAAATGACGTGCCCAGGATCATGTTGATTTTTATGTGAAGTAGTAATGATAATCCTTCACTCAAGTGTTATTAAAACATCTCCACATTACATGGAGGGGAACATTTGTTAAATGTCTGCTATGTTCATAGAACTGCTGGGTGTTAGAGAAGTAAAGATTAAATCAGTCCTTCCATCACAGTTTAGTAAGATGGAGGTACAACATTCACTAATGACTATAACTCAAAATTGCATGTACCAAATGAAATGTGAGGTCTAATGGAAGGGAAGGTCATTACTAAGCGATCTTGGGAGGTAACATTTGACTTGGGCTTTAAAGGATGGGTAGAATTGAGACTGATGAGGGTGGAGAAGGGCAGATATCAGGTAACAGGGAATAGCATAACCACAGACCAATAGGTATAGCAGTGTGATGTGTGTGAATGGAGTTGATGAGTCCTTCCCTGGTGGTAAATGCACACAGAGACTACTTGTATGAGATAAGGCTAGAAAGGTAGGGTAATTACAGATTATAAAAGACTTGGAAGAAAGGGGGGAAACATTTATTAAGTGCCTGCTTTGTGCAAAAACACCATGATGTGTGCAAGGATACAAATTAAGGAACAAGACAGTCCCTGGTCTTCAGAATTCATATTCTAACAGTGAGACAACTCATATAGAACACAGAATGCACTTAATAAAGATTTGTACATTTAATAAAGGAGAGAAATCCCATAATATGTCTGGGCCAAAATTTGAGGGGTGGGGGGATTGTGGAAAAGATGTTTTTCCAAACTCAGATTTAAATTCTTCTCTTCTCATTCCAAAATAAAGAAAACTGATGTAATAGAAGCTTTTTACATTTATATTTACTAAATATTAGATATTCAGATTAATTGAAAATATTCACAATTACATCATATATATAGGTATTTTTAACTGGATAGGGCCTCATCACCTAGATTTTCCATGTTTGCTGAATTAAAATGTAATTGAGCTGTTTTCGGAATAAATTATTTCTGTCATTCATAGCTCTTGATTTATCATAGATATTGGCAAATAACATTATAGGGCAAATCTCTGTTCAAGAATCAAATGACAACAACAGTAATAATGAATTCTAACATTTTTACTGCCTCCTTAATATTGTAGGCAGTCAGGTAAAGAAAACCTGTTTATTTATAAAACTATGCCACTTAATTTTCTTGTTTTCCAATAAGCACTGTAAAACCACTTTTGGCATTCTGGCACACTTTTGGCCCCTTAAAATGTAGAGTAAACAGATTTTTCTCAACCCAAGGACATCTCAGATGTCTGAAGCACCTTTGTGTACTAGCATTTGAAAAAAAGCAATAACTAAATAGCATTGGATCAAATGCTATTAAAATATCATAATTGCATATTGTACCTTTATGCAGTAATTTATTTTGCTATGAAAGTATAACTAGCTAGAAAAGAATCTGAAACTAATAAAAATCTGAAGTAATTCGGGTTTTGATTATGAGAGTTTCACCAGTAGCCTCCCCACCTTACATTAAGATAATGTAAGTTACATTTATTTTAAAGTTTCCTTCTCCCCTAATGATTTTTGTGTATTTATTAAGAATACAGAATATGAAGATGAAAAAGCACTGAAGAATCCAAAATATAAAGACAGAGCTGGAAAACGTAGGGAGCAGATTGGAAGTGAAGGAACATTTCAGAGAGATGATGCCCCTGCTTCTGTCCATTCGTGAGTATTAGACATACTGCCACTGATTCAGTGTACAAGAAGCATTCATTATATGGATTGCCTAATTTCTGTTGGTTTCTGTTCTAATAGTCTAAAGGGATGATGATAACAGAACATGCAATGATAAAGTATGAAATTGTCTAATTCTAGCCTCTTATTCACCAAAGCCTGTTATTAATTAAAGGCTTTCTTTCATATTACCATAATTCCCTCTTGTTCCTGAGAAGTGTGTGTGTGTGTGTGTGTGTGTGTGTATGCTTTTTTTTTTAAAGTGAGGCAATTGGGGTTAAGTGACTTGCCCGGGGTCACACAGCTAGTAAGTGTTAAGTGTCTGAGGCTGAATTTGAACTCAGGTACTCCTGACTCCAGGGCTGGTACTCTATCCACTGTGCCATCTAGCTGCCCCAAAGCATATATTTTTCATAATATATAGATGTGTTTATTTGTGTGCACATGTAACACATATGCATAATGTAATATAGTTAGTATTTATTGAACTAGTATTTGTTAAATGCTTATTATGTTTTAGGCATTCTGCTAGGCACTGGGAACAAAAAGACAGAAATGAAACAGTTTTACCCTCAAAGAGATTGCATTGTATTAGGGGAGGGGAGGAAGAACTTAACACAAAATATATGCAATATAAATACAAGGTCATTTTGTAGGGAGGCACTCGAAGTTGGAGGGATAAGGAAAAACCTGTTGGCAGTTGCTGAGTTTTGAAGGAAATAAGGACTTCATAGAGGTGGAGGTGGTAGTGGAGTGTGTTACAGGCGGGGGAGTCAGCCAAAACAAAGGCAGAGAAGTGGGAGATGGTGTTCCGTGTTTGAGGAACAGCAAGAAGGCCAGTTTTACTGGATCAGAAAGTATTTAAAGGGCAGTGAAGTATACTAAGGCCAGAAAGGTAGATTGGTGTCAGGTTGTGAAAGACTTTAAATTTCAAACTCAGGAGTTTCTATTTGATTTTCATTAAAGTCCCATTTTTTCTGCTGAAAGATAATACTGAGTTTTGCTGGGTAGGTGATTCTTGGTTGTAATCCCATTTCCTTTGCCCTTTGGAATATCATATTCCATGCCCTCCGGTCCTTTAATGTAGAAGCTGCTAGATCTTGTGCTATCCTGACTGGGGCTCCACAGTACTTGAATTCTTTCTTTTTGGCAGCTTGCAATATTTTCTCCTTGACCTGAGAGCTCTGGAATTTGGCTATAATATTCCTAGGAGTTTTCTTTTTGGGATCTCTTTCTGGAGGTGATCGGTGGATTCTCTCATTTTCTATTTTAGCTTCTTCTTCTAGAATTTCAGGGCAATTTTCCCTGAGAATATCTTGGAATATGGTGTCTAAGCTCTTTCCTTGATCATGGTTTTCAGGTAGACCAATAATTTTCAAATTATCTCTCCTGGACCTATTTTCCAGGTCGGCAGTTTTTCCCAGAAGATATTTCACATTGCCCTCTATTTTTTTATTTATTTGGATTTGCTTTATTGTGTCTTGGTTTCTCATAAACTCATTGGCTTCCTTTTGTTCAATCCTAATTCTTAGGCAATTATTTTCATCAGAGAGCTTTTGTACCTCCTTTTCCATTTGACTTTTCAAGCTGTTGACTTTTTTCTCATGTCTTTCCTGCATCACCCTCATTTCTCTTTCCATTTTTCCTCTACCTCTCTAATTTACTCTTCAAAGTCCTTTTTGAGCACCGCTATGGCCTGAGACCAATTCGTATTTTTCTTGGAATCTTTAGATATAGGGGCCCTGATGTTGACATCTTCCTCTGAGAGTGCCCCTTGGTCTTCCTTGTTACTGAAGAAACTTTCTATGGTCCTCACCTTTCTCTGTTGGCTTATCTTGCCTTTCTTTTACTAGACTATTAGCTCCTTTAAGTGGGGCACATGTTTCCAGGCTGCGTATCCCAAGCTTAAGAAGTCCCAGGTGGTATGATTTAAGGAGAATCAGGTTCTTCTCTCGCCCAGCCTGTTTCCTGGTCCTAGATGACCCCAGACCAACTTGCCAATCAACCAGCTTTGTGTGTTGTGGTTGTTAGCTCCGATGAGCCTGTGCCCCTCCCCCCACCTGGGCACTTCTACTTGAGCCTACCTCCTGGTTCTCAATAGGCGGTGTAAAATCCAAGTTCTGCCTTAGCAATCAGCATCGACCCCTGTAGTCTCTCCCCTGCCCAGGGCTAGCCCAACTCACCAGACTGTGAGCTTAGTTCCAAATGATACTGGTGCATCAGCTGATTTAGAGGCTCTGGGGGTCTCTCTCTCTGGTGAGGACTTCCCTGAGACTGGATATGTGTCAGGGTGACTGTGGGGTTGGGCCTGACTCCTGTAATCAGCACAGCATTCCCTCCTTCTGACCTTTCCAAGCCGTTCTTGGTTAGAAGATGATTTCAGGGGCAGCTAGGTGGCGCAGTGGATAGAGCACCGGCCCTGGAGTCAGGAGGACCTGAGTTCAAATGCAGCCTCAGACACTTAACATGCACTAGCTGTGTGACCCTGGGCAAGTCACTTAACCCCAATTGCCTCACTAAAAAAAAAAAAAAAAAGATGATTTCAGCACATTCTTTTGTGAGTTTTGCTGCTCCGGGCATTTTCCTGTGACCTTATTTGGATGTTTTTGGAGCTCTCTATTTGATTTTAATTAGGCTATTGGAATAGTCAAAGTGAGAATTGATGAGGCTCTAAATTAGGTGTGGTGACGGTGTTGTAGAAAGGAGGAGAATCAGAGAGATGTTATAAAGTTTGAATCAACAAGCCTTGGAAGCATGATGAATAAATATGTGCAGAGATAATGCATGAGAAAGACTGAAGAAGTAAGAATATTCAAGGCTGTGACATACCTAGGAGGGGTGGTGGAGCCCTGGGACAGAAAATAGGAAAGTTCATGAGGTGAGCTTTTAGTTGGACCTTGAAGTGATTGGACAAACAGTTGAAGGCCAGTGAGAGCTTTCTAGTAATTTGGCCTAAAAAAGAAGAGAGCTATAAAGGACAATAGCTTGATGGTATAGTCAAGTGTGTGTTTTTGTTTTTTCATTTTTTTTAAGTCTGGGAAGACTTGGTTGTATTTATAGGCAGCAAAGGAAGGAGCCATGAAATAGGAAGGGATGAAAGATTAGAGAGAGATATGGTATGATAGTAAGGATAATCTGCCCTAAAAAATAAGAAGGAATGGTGCATAGAGAATGTATAAATCTGCTAAGAAGGGCCACCCCTTCAGAAGAGACTGGACTAAAGAAGGCAAGAATAGGGCTGATATCAAGAGGTTTTGACCTTTAGAGAAAGACAAAAAGATGGAGCTTATGGCGAATGGCCATTTTTGTTAATAAAGTTTGATATAACACCCTTTTGAGGTGGTAGTGGGAAAGGGTATGTGGAAAACTTGGGGAAAAGAAGAGAAATTTTATTTGACACATATAGAGTGTAGTTGAGAATCAGCTGGGGAAGGGTATACATTGACTTGTTGCAATGGGGGCCCACTTGAGATTAGATAACATATGTAGTGGATTCCGTCATGGTGGTTTCATGACTTCCTCCAGGGCTGTTCAGCTATGTATGAGTAGAAATGGAAGAGGCAGATGGTAGGAATAAGCCAGGGTTTTGGTTTGGCAGTGCATTGGTGGAGACATTAAGTGATTAAGGAATTTAAGGACAAAGGATAGTGTAATTTTGAATTAATCAATTCTCAAATCAGGATTGAGGGGGGAAGAAAGTAAGTCAAAGTAGGGGTGATGGCCTTAAGGAATACTGAGGGGTATTTTTATTTATTTGGGATGTTGATGAGGTCAAATATGTGTGGCTGTGGTAGAGTAGAAGAGTAGGTCAGGAGAACTGAGATTAAGGAACTGGAAGCCGAGATGTCTAGGGGGACATAAATGAATGTTAAAGTCCCCAGGTACACTGTGAGCCAGCTATTAAACTCCTTGAGAAAGGAGTGTATTTGATCATTAATGGTCCCCAGAATCTGGAGTTAGATGATTTATCTGCCCCAAAGCAGGAGAGGTTGTTGAATCATGGTGGCAGAATAGGGTTTAGAAGTGCCATTGGTGAACAAGTCTGCCAACTCAAGAGAAGGAGCAGGAAAGATAGGAGAGGAGAATGGCTAGGGATACCTTGTGTTTTGGGGGCAGCCACGTTTCTGAGTGCCAGATGGCAGAAGGAACATAAGAGTAAGCTCCATGATATGTGGAAAAATACTGTACTAAGTGCTAAGGAAGATGGAGAAATAAGACAAATAATCTCCATTCTTACGGAGTTTATGGTTTAATAAGGAGGTAGGACATGGACACAGACTACTCTTCTACAAAGTAGAAGATGATAACTGTGTAAGAGAAGATGACTGCTCCAAAGATGGTCCAGCGTTATAGGGTTTGGAGCAAGAGGAGACCTTAGAGTTCATCGAGGTCAAGGCTCTTATTTTCACAGATGAGGAAACTGAGAAACAGGGAAGTCAAGTTATTTGCCCATTGTTGTGTCAACAACACAGAGAGAATTTGAACTGCACTCTTCTGACTCTTGATCCAGAGCTTTTTATATCACAATACTGCCTGCTAGAGAATCAAGGAAAACTTCATGGAGGTGGCATTTTTAGCTCAGTCTTTATGGTTGGATTTTTTTTTTTTTTTGAGGCAATTGGGGTTAAGTGACTTGCCCAGGGTCACACAGCTAGTAAGTGTTAAGTGTTTGAGGCCGGATTTGAACTCAGGTACTCCTGACTCCAGGGCCGGTGTTCTATCCACTGCGCCACCTAGCTGCCCCTTTATGGTTGGATTTTAACAGGTGGAGCTGGTGAAGAAAGGTATAGTAGAAATAGGGAACAGTGTGAACAGATGGATGGAGGTTCAAAGTACTGGTACATGTTTGAACGAAAAAAAAAATTCCAATTTACTTCTAGTGCAGAGATTGTGAAAAGAAATAATATAAGACTAGAATGCAAAAGAGCCAGGTGGTAGAGAGCCTAAAATGTAATGCTTAGAAGCTTGGGCATTAGTCAGCAATAGGAAATCACTGAGGTTTTTAATCAGTATAGTGACATGATCAGAGTAGTGCTTTAGGAAGATTCATCTGACAGTAATATATAAGGTGGACTGAAAATAGGGAAACAGTTTAAAGGGCTATTGAATATTTTGGGCAGTAGATAATGAGGGCCTAGGTTGGGGTAGTAAAAGTTAGAAAAAAAATAATTATAGGAGGATCCTATAGGTTAGAGGTAGAAATAGGATGATTTTGCAACTGAAGCATTGTTCTAGCCAAAAACAGAGTAGGGTCAAAGGCCTGTAGTTAGGAAGCATAAATGTCTCAGAGAATCTTGGTGTCTTTAATAGAAACAAGAATAGGTATTGATTAATGCTAAGGTGAGTCTTAGACATATGAAATACTTGTGGGAAATCCAAGTGGATATATCTAGGAGGTCATTGGAAACATGAGTATGGAACTCAGGAAGGAGGTTGGAACTAGAGAAAACAGGTTTTGGAATCACCTACAGAGTTCAGTCTGTGCAAGGGATGAGTTTATCAAGTGAGGTTATAGAGGAAAAAGAAAAGAACTATGGATAGAGCAGTAGGGAACACCTGCCTATTAGGCAGGAGAGTACAATGTCGTGGAAATCAAGAGGGTGATCATTCTCATTTGCTGTATAGAGGTGAAGGAAGATAAAGACTCTAGAAAGTCATTGGTCATTAATGACCTTCGGGGAAGTAGTTAGTGTAATATAGAGGGGCAGAAGTCATATTGCATGGGTTTAAGAAGTGTTGAGAAAGTAGAAGTATCGATCACAAGCTATTATTTTGAAAAGTTTGAAAGAAAGGGAGAAATCAGTTATTTGGTATTGGATTAACACTGTGCTGGGCACATGAAATTTAGTGCCCCATTAAATATCTAGGAGATGTTTAACATGACTGTACATATGTAACCTATATCAGATTGGTTGCTGTCTTGTGGAGGGGGGAGGGAGGGAGAAAAATGTGGAACTCAAAATCTTATAAAAACAAATGTTGAAACTATCTTTACATGTAACTGGAAAAAGTAAAATGCTATTAAGATAAACATCTGTGAGGAACAGAGATAAGATCAGTTTATCTGGTTCCCAGTGTGTGGGAAAGAAATTGCTACCCAGTGAAGCTAAAGAGGCAGGTTGCAGGCCAGGTTATGTAGGGCTTTAAAAGCTCAACAGAGGGGTTTTATATTTTATCCTAGAGCCAAAAGGAAGCCTGTGGAATTGATTGAGGAATCACATGGTCATAGCTAGGCTTCAAGAAAATAAGTTTGGCAGCTGTGTATAGGATGGCATGGAATAGTGAGAGACTTGTAGCAAGGAGACCAAATTAGAAGGCTGTTGAAATAATTTGGGTAAGAGGTGAAGAGGCCCTCAGCTAAGTCGGTAGCCATATGAGTGGAGAGAAGGCATTGGATCCAAAAGACATCGTGAAGGTAGAAATGCCAAGATTTGGCACCTAATTGGCAATGTAGAGTAAGGAAGAGTGAGGACCCCAGGATAATGTCCAGGTTATTACCCTCATGGAAAATAGGGAAGTTTGGAAGAGAGGATGGTTTGGGAAGAAATACAAGTTCAGTTTTAGACATGTTGAGTTTAAGTTGTCTCTCAGATATCCAGGTGGAAATGTCCAATAGGCAATTGGTGATGCAGGCTTGGAGCCCAGGGGAAAGAATGGGGCTGGATATAATTGTATAGACACAGACACAGACACAATGCACATGTATGTACGTATATATGTATATACACATGTGTGTACACATACCAGATACACATGGATGTGCACACATATAGGTGTACATACACGTGTGTATATACATACATATATACACATACACAGGTGTGTGTGTATATGTGTGTATCTGCAGATATGTAGCACCAATGGGATCTGATGAAGTTACAGAGAGGAGAGAAAAGATAAAGGGGCCTAAGACAGAGCCTTGAGTAACACCCACAATTAAAGGACATGAAAATTTTTTTAACTATTATTTTTCCCTTTTTGGGGGGGGTGTGTGCAATAAGGGTTAAGTGACTTGTCCAGGGTCACACAGCTAGTAAGTGTCAAGCGTCTGAGGCCGTATTTGAACTCAGGTCCTCCTGAATCTAGGGCTGGTGCTTTATCCAATGTACCACCTAGCTGCTCCCTCTTTTAACTATTATTGTAAAACTGTTCAAAGTTTAGTCTCTATGGGGCAGTACTTGTTTGGGAATCTGAAAACTTTTAAAAAATGGAATTAGTGATCAAGAAAAAATTTAAAAGAAAGTGGTCTAATATTCTCAGCTTGTTATTCAATGACTGCCTTAATCCATTTGACACTAAAAGGAGAATGATAGTTCTTAAGTGTCAAAACCTTGATATTATTAAAATAACTTTTCTGTTCTGGAGATATGGGACAGACTGCAAGTAACAAAAGGCTTATTACTTGGAATTGTCATTTATTGCATTTATTATTCAAAATTTTTAAAATTCTCCTTTATATACCAGGTAATATTTTTATTTTCCCTTAAGTGAAATCAATGACAACAACAAAGGTCGGAAGATGTTGGAGAAGATGGGTTGGAAAAAAGGAGAAGGCCTAGGAAAAGATGGTGGAGGAATGAAAACTCCAGTAAGTCTTTTTTTTTCAAGCCCTGATTTACTTGCCAGTTGAAAAATCTATTTTAAGAAGAAAGTTTTAAAGGAATTCCTGGCATAAAGTTAAAATAACAAATGTTGTATCATTGAGGCATAGCATGCCTCAGTTCTGAGTTTTTAATTGCTTTCCTGTGGTGTGCTAAATCCTGAACGCTCAAAAGCTGAATCCTATATACTACTGATTCAACTAGGTACTCTTAACCTATACCTTTTTTTTTTTTTAAGTGAGGCAATTGGGGTTAAGTGACTTGCCCAGGGTCACACAGCTAGTAAGTGTTAAGTGTCTAAGGCTGGATTTGAACTCAGGTACTCCTGACTCCAAGGCTGGTGCTCTATCCACTGTGCCACCTAGCTGCCCCTCTTAACCTATATCTTGATCATTATACTTGAGTGTAATTGGTTGTCTTTTTTATCCTATGTATTTCAGGTTTCAGATTGCCAGATGGGTCCTTGACCCAAAAAAGGTTAAAAACCTCTGGCTTAAAAATCTATTTCAAGTTGTGAAGAAATTGCTTACAAATTCCTATACAAATATGAATTATTATTGGGAAGCCCATAGTCAGCAGCTAACACTATATGTTTTCTCCCCTGCTCTAATCCACCTGAAGCCTGCCCGTTCCGATAGATAGCCAAAGAAATCTTCAAGAATAGGATACTGACAAACCAGCCCTCTTCTCCCCACCCCCAGTTTTCCCTCTCCCTCCATCCTTCAGTGGAATAACTCAGAACCTACTTTCATTCTAATCCCCTGCCCACTACTCACTTCTCAGTAGTCAGTTTGTGGGTAACATGTCTGCCAACATTAAGAATGAACAAGGAGTAGCCAACTACAATCCTTTTGTTAATTATTGTATGACCATATCCAAGTTACTTGACCTTTCTAGGCCTCAGTTTCCTCATCACAAATTCCATAATAATCACTTGGTACCCTAAATAGAGAGTGAGTTTTCAATTCATTTGTAACTTTAGTTTTCTCACTTTTCCCCAATCAGCCTCTGGTCTACCCATAGTCCTTAAGAAAATGAAACAAACATCTTCTGTTTGAGGTTCCTATTGTAGAATTTCCCCTATGTTAATTCCATTCTTTTCAGGAAAATAACAGCCCAACAGCGGAATTTTTTAGTTGAAGGCCGGCTAGGCAAAGGGTTTGATATATGACTTATACTTTTAGTCAAGCTGTGGGAATTCTGAAAATTCTCAAGATGAAATTAGGCAGTTGCTTTGGAAAGCATAGCATGTCCTAATTTCATGACAAGACATGAAGATGTAGGAGAAAAATGATAGGAAATTACATGCACAGTGGTGTGACCTCTTACCATATGTATTTGCTGCATTTGACAGCCTGTATCAGTCTTAAATAAGTCAGAGACCTCCAAATCAAGGGTTAAGTTAAAAAGCAAATTTCATTTTATTTAGAATTATATTAAGTAAGATTATTCAATTTTTAAAACAGATCCAGCTTCAATTGAGACGGACACATGCAGGCTTGGGGACAGGCAACCCTTCTTCAATTGAAGATGTTCAACTCTTCCAAAGTAAAAACAAAAAGAATTGGGACAAAGCGAGAGAAAGGTTTGCTGGAAACTTCCCAGAAGCTAAACTACAAAAAGATGCACCAGGAGTCACGCCTTGGGTGAAAGGGACTGCAGAGTGAAGGTCAATCATAGAACAAAGAAAATTTGGAGTTTTTAAGTGTTTAGATTTTGGGTTTTTGTGGGATTTTTATTTTTCAAGTAAGTGTGTATGTGTGAGGGAATGGAGTAACAGTTTACCTGCTCAGGATTCAGAGACATGTAATAAAATTTGGTTAGCTATGGACTATTTAGTTATGTTGGTCAAATTTGCATCTTTAAAAAAAAACCACCTAATTTTAAACTAATCAATGAGTTAAGTTGCCATAAGTTTCAGTGTGTGAACTGAAGTTCATTGAGCACAGATGTGAATAATTGAATGCAAACATAAAATTAATGAATTCTTCTTTTCCTTTAAAAGGCCACCTAACCAGGAAAATTATCTTGTCTTTTACATTGCACTTCCTCATTTACACCATCTAATTTTCTTTCTAATTTAAAAGGGAAGCAAAAACCATACAAATATAAATGGCTTTTAAAAATATACACTTGTCTTCATCTCCATGTAGTCATAGTTATGAAACACAAAATAAACAAGGGGCATCTCTGACTTCACGCAAAATCATTCTGGCTACACGCTTCTCTCACTTGTCCTGTGAGAAACTAGATAGGATGTTGAGAAAATATGGCTAGTTGTGTGTGAATATTATTATCCATGAGATAACCTAAGTAACATTATTGAAAGGATAATGAACAGGTTGTAGTAAATTAGCATTTTCCTGTTTTCTTCTATGAAGAATGTGTTGATTTGTACAGCATACAAACCATTTACATTTGGTATGTTTGGAAACTGTAAGGTGTCCGGATGTAAACAGCCACATACAGTATTGAAATATTGAATGTCCTGGCATCTGTCTTTTTGATAAATCCATTGCTGGCAATGGAGTATGAGCCAGGTAAATCTGATTTCCAGTGAAAAATGGACTACAAAATAAAGGCCTCAAAATCAAAATATTTATTGAATATGTTCTTACACTCAATAAAAACTCTTGTAACATTAAACGGTGTGATTCATTGAGCCATATGTTTAAATAAATTATGCCACGTGTGGCAGTAGGACTGTAAGAAAAGAATGACTGTACTAAAAGAAGGATTTTTGGCAGCAAATGCCTCTGAAATATTCGGAGAACTGCAGTCCTGCTTTCTGAGTATAGGTGTCACTGCTCTGCAGGTTATCTCTGTTTCTTTGCTTTCCATTCTGCTTTCATATCAGTTTCTGTACTGTGAAACTAATGGAGAAGCTGACTACTTTCTTCTGATTAGTGCAGCCTTCAGCTCCTACATCTACTCGCAGGAGAGGTCTTCATGATTTAGATAGGAAGAAATGAGAAAAAGTCTGGTAGGAGGAGCTTTTAGAGTAATGTGTACAGAGAGGAGGAAATGTTATAAGATGAAGCCAAAATAAGTAACTTTTAGACTTTCTGGGCCTATGGTAGATGGAGATGGAGGTGGGGAGAAAAAGGTAAAACCTTACAGAGAAGGAGAAAGTGACTAAACTGACTTCCCTTGATAAGCTCCTTTGAGGCCTACCAAATTAACCAACTTCTGAACCACTTGGGCTCAGTGGCATTGGAAATAGATTTGGACTAAATTTGTAGTCTCCTTTTGTTTCCAACAAATTCGGACGGATCCTGAGGCTAAGATCTATCTACCCTACCATCGCTAGTCCCGGCTGCAGTAAAGGAGCCCAGGCAGGGTCCATTTCTTTAGTGATATCATTTTGCCTGCCTTCAGGTACTATAAACTTAAAATGACTCTAGTCATCTCAATAATAAGGATCAGGTGCACATAGCATAGCAGATTCCCAAAGGCTCCCACCTTGGAGTCTATTCATATGACTTTCTTTCAAACTTCTCTTTTTATATTTAGCTTCAAGTCTTTGCCATGCACTACCATTAGACTAGAAATTTTGAAGCCATTGTAAAAATTCAGTTTCCCTCCTTCCTACTCCTACTTCTTACATTTTTGTTTTTATAAGATTCAGAATTGGGGGGAAATTTGAAATGTACCTAATTTTTACTTCCCCTTTACAAGTGAAAATTGTCTACTTAAGCATGTAAAATGTTTGCTCATACAGTTTTCATGACTGTATATAGTGTCAAATATAACTTATTTGAATTCAGTTTAGTAACTGAAATTACTTTTAAATGTTTTACATTTTTTTGTTGTTGTTGTGGCAAACTGGTGCTGCACATTACTGGCTTTTGCAGAATCAGCATCTTAGTTTTCGGCCAGTTTGAGAAATAGGCAGTAAATATCTCAGAGTTTCAATTTTCTGAACTTCACATCCTCTGCAATGTCAAGCAGATAAAATAAATACTAAATTGCTAGAAGCAGGAGGAGGGGGGAACTTTTGCCATGTGAACCTTTGTCTAATCAATCTTATTTTCAATTTCATTTTTCTGATATATAATTTTTATTATCATGGACATGATAAAATGAAGTTTTCCTGGATTAAGACAATGTTCCTCACCCTTTTGAATTAGCTTATTTCTTGATTTGATGTTTCTAAATAGTCATCCCTTGACTTTCTCTGGCGTAGAAATGCAGAACCCCCTCAAATGTGAAAAACTGAATAACTCTAGGCCCCACCCCAAACCTTTACTTTTGAATAGTTCTGATCGTATTTACTTAACACTCAAAACAAAGTAAGATACTGTGTCCACTAAAAAGTTGTGGTTTCTAAGCAAGAGAGATGAATATCTCACACTATGCATATTCTTCACAGTTGCTGATGTGCTTCATGGATTTGCTTCTACCTAATGCTCAGCAGACAACTAATGCTGGGAGAAAATCATACGACTGAGTCTAGATGGTAGACAGAGGAGGCATTCCCAAAGAGTGCATAGCGTGAAGTTTTTTAGCTCACTGGAACTTTTAACAAAATTTAACTTTACAATAAATTTATGTACAGGGTAGGCTTCATGACTATTTAATGACTCCTTTATTTTTTGTCTTTAATTTACAATACCATAGCATCATCTACAGTATATGTAGGAAATGAATTTATATTATATATGAAAAATAAAATTTCAAATGGCAAAAAAAATAATTTTCAAAAAGTTAGTAAGACATCAGGCCCCTTTTGGCTGACCCTTTATATATACTTATGGTGGTAAATGATAAAATAGATTAATTTGCAGTATGCATTTATGACTTACTAAAAATATTTTTAGTTTACATATGCACATCATCTGATTTTCCACAATACACTGCAAATCTCCATTCCCATTTAATTGTCAATGACCAATCCACAAATAACCAAAACCTACAAATGTTGAGGGATGACAGCACTGCTTTTTTTTTTTTTTTGGTGTTTTTTTTTTTTTTTTTTAGTGAGGCAATTTGGGGTTAAGTGACTTGCCCAGGGTCACACAGCTAGTAAGTGTTAAGTGTCTGAGGCTGGATTTGAACTCAGGTACTCCTGACTCCAGGACCGGTGCTCTATTCACTGTGCCACCTAGCTGCCCCAGCACTGCTTTTTAAGTTGTAGAATTTGGAGATATTTTTAAAATTCAGAGGCTGTATTTTCCAAAGACCTTTGTACCTATGTTGTGGGAAGAATATATTTGACAGCATCCCAAAAGTATGTTCTGATAATAAATACCTGAGGTTTTCTATATTTTGCAACATTTGAAAATACCCCATGTTCGATAAGCCCCAAAACATAAATTACTCACTGTCTGACAAGAACCACTGGGAAAACTGAAATTTCTGACAGAAATTAGGTATAGACCAGCATCTTGCCATATTCCACATGTGATTTATTATTAAAGATAAAAAAAAAAAATAAGAGAAGCAGATCCCTTACATTTTCTTTTCTTTTTTTTTTTCCATGAGACAATGGGGGTTAAGTGACTTGCCCAGGGTCACACAGCTAGTAAGTGGCAAGTGTCTGAGGCCGGATTTGAACCGAGGTACTCCTGAATCCAGGGCTGGTGCTTTATCCACTGCACCACCTAGCGCCCCCCCCATCCCTTACATTTTCACAACACTTCAGGGGGTGGTTGAATTCTTAATTAAAGCAACAATGAAGCAATTGCAAGAGATAAAGTAGATATGGTGGGTTATGAAATTGGAAAACTTGCGTAAACAAAATGCATCTAGGATTAGAAGGGAGGTCGTCAACTAGAAAAAAAAAAATTGGATCCAATATCTATAAGGTGGTCCTAGCAGCCTGGCGCTTTGACTTAAAAAGAAGCATTCTCAACCACAGCCCTTTTCCCAAACCCCAAACCCTAAATGCCTACACAGGTGCTTGCCAGTCTGGGGAGAAAGAGTTGATCCACACGCACAGCCAAGATTCCCCAAGAGAAAAGTCAGCTCTACAAGGGAGGAGCCCAAGAAGAGGTCAGCAAGATTGTTTATTGAACCAGTCCTTGCAAAGGCTGAACTTCAGCACAAAAAAGAGAGCAGAGAGGGGCAACTAGGTGGTGCAGTGGATAGAGCACCGGCCCTGGAATCAGGAGTACCTGAGTTCAAATCCTGCCTCAGACACTTAACACTTACTAGCTGTGTGACCCTGGGCAAGTCACTTAACCCCAATTGCCTCACTAAAAAAACAAAACAAACAAAAAAGAGAGCAGAGAAGCATAAATCTAAGGACCAAAAGTTCACACAAAAGGATTTTTTAAAAAGCACAAAAGGGAAACAAGCAGAATTGACCAAGAGGAGAATAAATAGGGCTTGCCTGCAGAAAAGAGAGAAACTGAAAATGAAGAGGTCCAGTTTTGCAGGAGAGAAAGAAACTCAATCTGATTATCTTCTACCAAGTCTTTTAACAATTGTACCTTTTTTACTCCTCTCTTGTACAATTCAGAGGAATATTTTTATCAACTGTTTTGTAAATGCCAGTTTTTTAGTAGCTTTAGGAACATATTTTAAAGGAGGCAATTCCACCATATCAGATTAATTTTTTAAACCATATTTACCTAAGTGTGAGCCAATCTAGAGTAGCTTTATTTAATAGAGTCCCCTTTAAAGAGCCGAAGTCATGTGCTGATTCCATTGGTTACAGTTTTGGTTTTTTTGATACAGCCAGAAATTATGATAGAATGTTGATTAGGAAGGTAATGACTGTCCTGCATAGACTTAACACTCCATTTTTTATATCAAATTCAATGAAGTAGAGATAGCAACTTGGAGTTGTGATCCTGAATTTTAAAGATTTTAATTAGTCTGTAAACTTCTTCTCTCAGTACAATTGTTTCCCAAATAAAATGGCTCTCTGGTGTGTTGGATCAATTGTGTGCTGTCTGTGACATTGTCCTCTTTGGTAATGGTACTATTATTTTTTCCCCAGTAATTTTATTAATGAGCTGTAGAAGACTGGAAAATGGTTAGTTTTATTAAATACAGAATTAGTAGGACTTTGTAAAAAACTTAATGCCTTATCCATATTCAGGATACTGGTATTTGATAACCTCTTTTTAGGGAGAGTTGCCTCTAAACTGAAAGTAAGGAAGTCACTTGAATAGCAGTTGAGAAAAGGATTACTACTGCATAAATTTTAGACTTTTCTAGCATTTTTTTTTTAGTGAGGCAATTGGGGTCAAGTGACTTGCCCAGGGTCACACAGCTAGTAAGTGTTAAGTGTCTGAGGCCGCATTTGAACTCAGGTCCTCCTGACTCCAGGGCCAGTGCTCTATCCACTCCGCCACCTAGCTGCCCCTTCTAGCATTTTTTAAATGTACAAATTGTTTATAGTGTCTGTGTTCATGACCAAACAAGAGCCAATAAAATCTGATTAGAAAAGAATATATATATATGTGTATATATATGCATATATATATATTAGTTGTCTATATATCTTGACTATCACAACCTTAGATATAGATCTATAATAGATATAGATATATACATATGGTTCTGATAGTCAAGATATATAGACAACTAATAAATATAAGGCCAAAGCCATTCACTAATAGTGCATTGTGTTGGGCCCCCTTTGGAGCTTATCTGTCAGCATCTCCATCTGGGATCAGCAGAGGAATAAAGGGCCTAGAGTTGATGGGGAGGAGGTGCACAGTTTGGGTTGATTACCTTTGGGAAACTGCAAAGCTCCTTTCCTGACCCCAAGCTTCTCATGAAAGTAAAGATCCACCTTTGCAATACGAACATTTTGTCAGCGTTGCTATACGGCAGTCAGATCTGGAAGACAACTTCATCCAAGGAACTAAAAATGTCACAAATTGATAGTACTTCTCGGTCACATGAAGACCAGGCATTTTCTCTGATCCTCACAGATTCTCAAACCTCTTCGAAGCCAAAATATCAGCTAAAGATAAAGCAACTTCAGCTGTCTCCATGTCTAGAACAGAGACATCAAATTTGTAGCCCAGGGTATACCCCCGAAGTCCCAGGAGGGTGGTGGCCTGACAGATTAAAATGTAATTGGGGGCAGCTAGATGGCACAGTGGATGAAGCACCAGCCCTGGATTCAGGAGGACCTGGGTTCAGGACCTCAGACACTTGACATTTACTAGCTGTGTGACCCTGGGCAAGTCACTTGACCCTCATTGCCCTGCAAAAAAAAAATGTAATTGGGAAATGTTTAACAAGTAAAATACAATACAACATAATATTAATTTATGGTTTTCAGAGTTAATAAGTGGCTCTATTTTTATTTGAGTTTGTTAGCCCTGGTCTAGGACACCAGCAACCCAAAAGAAGGTAAAGAATTGGGACAGCTAGGTGGCATAGTGGATAGAGCACCGGCCCTGGAGTCATGAGGACCCGAGTTCAAAGCCAGCTTCAGACACTTAACTAGCTGTGTGACCTTGGGCAAGTCACTTAACCCCAATTGCCTCACCCCCCCCCCCAAAAAAAAAGTTTAAACAAAAAAAAGGTAAAGAATTCCACTTACCCCCTCTCACCTGTGCTTTCAGTTCTCGAAAGAGGAAGCCCAGGAGACTCAATTTTAGCTCTGGCCCTTGGCAGGAAGGGGTTTGGACCTCAACTATAACCCTGAACAAATACAATGTTGACAGAATGGTAGAGCTGTTGAGGAGGCTTCATTTTATTTGAATATTCTCAAATAACTGATTAGTGATAACAGTGAATCGCTACATGTTCAACAAATTGTAGCTGCACAGTTCTTAAATTCAGACAACGCAGTATTGATATATGCAAAATAACGAACCTCAAATATGATCAAACTAGAAACTTGAGTTGATATGCATAAGTCAAGAAGCCCCTCTAGAGGTAGGAGAGAATTTAAATGTATTATGCCTATGGAGTAAGGGCTATTGACTTTGCAAAAATTCCTGCAGGCCTTAAGTGTTTTTAAAAAAAACCCCACCATCCTTTGCCATCTACATTAAAATTTCATTGGCAGGGAAGCAGAAGATGATTTGGGGAAGTAGTTGGAGTATTATCAAATGTATTTTAACACGTGACAAAGTTTTACTTAGTATCCTATTATATAAAAAGACTTCCGAGGCCAGGAAGGTTGCCAAGTCATTCACCTGATCATTACTTATCTTGATCAAAGTCACAGGAGACTATATACTGAAATAATAAAGCTTTCATTAGCATTTTATGTTATGGTTTAAAGACTATTTTAATAATATGAAATCAGCTTTCAGAGAATATCATAATCAAGGCTTTCATAAAAAGAAATATTTAATAGTATTTAAATATGCAATTACCCCCAATACTGTCTGCATACATTCACACCATTAACTCACTAAAAATGGGCTTTTAATCTCTAAAATGGCCATGGTACCTTTACTTAAATTTCACATACAGCATTATCAGAGTGAGTTTATGAGTGACCAAAAAATCAGTCTCAGTGCCTTATAGTCACATTTTCAAAAGGGGGAAAAATATTTCAAATAGAATTACTTCTTCCACCTCATTCACCAGACTTGCCTCCAAATATCATTTGTCTCTTTCTAAAAAATTAAATGCTATCATTGAAAACATGCAAAAGACTGAGTCATGTTGGTTGTGGAGACTGTTCTCGAAAAGGAGCGGCTGATGTGCTTAGAGCAATGGCAACAGCACTGGAATGACTACAGAACTCCCAACATGATGACTTTGAAGAGGGTAGCACTGATGTGGATGTAGGAGTTCTGCTGTTTTAGGGAATGGGTCTCATCACTTTGGTGCTGCCCCATAACACCTCCTGGCTTCGGTAGACTGTTGCCAGCAGGAGAGCTGTAAGTCAGTGTCCTGTTTATGTCATCACATTCTATTGGGGGGAGTCCATTGATGGCACAAGAAACTCCTTAATATATGCTAGGTACTGGAGATACCAAAAACAAAAACAAAAACCAAAGGCAAAAAAATTAGTCCCTGTTCTCAAGGAGCTCACATTCTATTGGGGTAGTTCATTTATGTGTAGGTACAAACAAGATATATACAAGCTAAACAAATTTATCTCAGAAGTAAGGCACACATATTCAACATCGGTGTGGTGAGCCTCCAGGAGCACAAAGCCATTACGTTGTCTATGAGGGGAGGCAAACCAGCCTGGATCAAAAAATGGAGCAGGTTAAACCTCCTATACCATTCTGAAGTGGGGTCTGGCCTATGAGTAGTCCTTGAATTTCCCACCTTGGGCAAAAGAAAGAGACCCAGCCTAAAAAAATAAAGACTAGTGTAGCTAGGTGGCCCAGTGGATAGAGCACCAGCCCTGAATGCAGGAGGACCTGAGTTCAAATCCGGCCTCAGACACTTGACACTAACTGTGTGACCCTGGGCAAGTCACTTAACTCCAATTGCCTCACCAAAAATAAATAAGTAAATGAATGAATTAATAAATACCACCCCCACAAAAAAAAAACAAAACAAAAACCAGATTATTCTACACTAACATCTTCCTTTTTGGGTTAAATTACAAGATTGGTAGATCTGGGGGTTCTATAGTTTACCTATACTTTAACAAAACATTCAATAGCCTTTCATAATATGCTTTTGGTGAATAACAGGAGACATTGGCTAGATAATTGTAATTGGTTAGATTCAAAATTAGATTCATCCATCTTGGCCCATAGAGCAGACCTAAGAACAGTGGGTGAAAGAGGCAGAGACAAATTGTGAGATAAGGTTGGTTGGTTGACCAACCACCAATTCTCCAGATGTCTTACCTCCTGTGACTGTTGTTAAGCACATACCAACACCAGTCTCCAGATCCTGGCTCCTTATTCCCTCAATGTCAGGTTTTTAATAGACCTAGACAAGAACCCTATAAAAACCCAAATATTTACAGGCTTGGAAAGTTGCCCCATTCCCTCAAGGGGCCCAGTGAGGTTAGTCCAAATTCTGCCTGTGTTATAGAGAACTGGACTTTTTCTACCACCTCACTGACTGTTTCGTTAAGGAAACACTGCATGTTCCTCAAAGAAACAAAGAGGTGACCATAACAATTGGAGTGATGCCACCTGTTGGAGAGTTACTGTAGGAAAGCTCTGCCATGAGGAGAAGGAATCTAAGGGCAAGCCATGCAGCTTTTCTTTGGCATCAGGAAGTAATGTTTGCTTGTGGGTACTGTCTATCAAAACTACCAGTCAATTAGCTTGGAGCTGTGTGTACATGTGGATGGGATGTTCCCAGTTTCACAGGAGGCGTGTGGGAGGACGAAGGAGCGAGGCTGGTTCTCTCACTCTCTTTCATCAGGACTCTAGTGGAGAGTGGAGCAGAAATGTGGGCTTCCTGAGATAGATAGCTGAATCTAGGCCTCTTTCTCTCTCTTCACCAAATTCTTATTCTCCTTAATAAATGCTTAAAAGTCTAACTCTTGCTAAAGCTTATAATTTATTGGCAAACACTCATTAGATATTTTAGACAGTATAGTTAGAATTTTAGAACTTACACTGTCCATATTTTGATTATGTCCCCTCTATAAACCTGGCATGTTACTGTCTCATTGTTAGTCCATGGTTCCTTGTATGGGACTATGGGTATTTTTCTGAAGTTTTTTCTATGTTTGCATTGATTGACATCACAAGAACCTTACAGTGAATCAAATGAGATTCATCAGCCAGATTTCCTTAGGACACAAATGGGCAGCAGCAGAAATAGAGGGGCCTAGAGGGCCCAGAGTCCTCCCTTCAATTATCTTGATTCCTAAGGGAGAGATCATATAATAAAGTGGTTATTAACTGACCCTGAGTCTACCTTCCATGAATGAAGGCAAATGAAAACAAATCCCTGCAGGAGTGAAGACTTGATGCTTCCTAGTGGCATGTCTGAAATGTTAGGTCAATGTAAATCAATCAGTAAACATTTATTAAGCACCTACTGTGTGCTGGAAATAGAATAGCCCTTGGAGATCCTGGGTTCAAATTGTGAGAAGGAAAAACACAGTTGGTAACAAAAAAAAACGTATTAAAAATTAAAGTGGGTGTATGGGGGAGGGGTGGGGCAGGAGGAAGGGGTGGAATTCAAGCTTCCAGCAGACGAAATATACCTGTGGTGTAGGAGAATCTTATGTTGGAGCAGCTTCAAGTGGGATAAAAATTTCAAGGAATCCAATTATGGTCATTCCTTTATCTGTAAATTAGCAAGTCCTGTGTCTCTGGGCAGTTAGAGAGAAGGGAGCTCACCTGGCCAGACTCAGGTAGATCCCAGTCACCACCTGACTTGAATAGGTAGTGATAATTCCTGTTGTGGTGAATGGGGGACACCAGACACCAGCCTCTAGTAGAGCTGAAATCAAGGAGCGAGGACCTATACTCAGCCTGACTTTCAGTACAGTCAGTTTGCTTTTTTATTTATTTTCAATCTTTTTTTATTCAGACATTTTTTTCATTCAGTTTGTTTCATAGCAAACACCAAACAACACATTTCTTTTCAAAATTCATCTTTATTCTGAAATGAACAAATAAGGTATTTCTACATCCATAGAATGGTGGGGTTGGTGGGGAAGGAGCAGGGAAGGATTGTCCACGAAACCACAGATCTCTATCATCTACAGCTGGCTATGTCATCTCAACCTGTAGCTTTCAAAGCTGTCCTGTTTGTCTGTGCTTCTTTCTGGCCATTTTATTCTCCTCTCTCTGTTTTTAACAAAAAGCTGCTTCGATGTCCTTCTTTTCTTTCTCTCCTTTTTCTAAAATAGCATTTCCATATACATCGTAGAACAGGAGAGGACGGTATAAGAGACTCATCTTTATGTAGGCCTTCAGGTAAAAAGTCTTTTACAGATTTCCTGCCTTCTACATAAACAAAACCAAAAACAAGACATCTTTGCTCTCAATGAGCTTATGTTCTAGAGAAGGAAACAACATGTACACTTATAAGTATATACAAAACAAGGGTAGCTAGGTGGAGCAGTGGATAAAGCACTGGCCCTGGATTCAGGAGGACCTGAGTTCAAATGTGGCCTTAGACACTTGACACTAGCTCTGTGACCCTGGACAAGCCACTTAACCCCAATTGCCTCCCCCCCCCCCCCAAAAAAAAAATAAGTATATACAAAACATGCATCTAACCTTGAGAGGGCACATGGGCTGGAGTAGTATGCCCAGTCCATGTCCCATACCTTCACACCCAAGCATGAAGTATGGAGAGGGTCCAGTCCTAGGGAGCCTGCCCTCTAATAATTTGGATTCACCCTCACTGGCTCATTAGGACTACCACCCCAGCACCCTGGGAGAGTTTTTCCTTAGAGTAAATTAGATTATGGTTCACATCTAGACTCCCTCACCCCCAAAGTAGAGAGGTACTTAATGTATACTATAAAGTCAGGATAAGTTAGTTTACTCATGTATAAAAATGAGGCGTGTTAAAAACTAAAGAGTTACAGTGCACACGTATAAACCAAACTTAAAACAATAACAACTTATAACTACTGTCCCTACTTGCTGGGAAGGTGATAATATAAACTTCATCAGGACAGCAGTCTGTAGTTGTGCTAATAAGGCACTTTACATTTCACCTCAGCTCTGTACCATCTATACAACTTCCAGTATTTCTGCTGGTAAAACAGCCAGACCCAGGCAAACCCTCTTTTCCATGACTGTCCTCTCTGATGAAGAAGTTTCCCTTTCCACTAGTTAACAGGTCTAACCTGACTGCACCCAAGGCCTCTGGACCTCTCAGTTTCACAAGGTTGCCTCCAAACCTGGACATATGCACCTTGGGATGCTTATTTGTCTAAGATCAAAAAGGAACAAACACTAAGGGAGCACCCAAACACAGCCTCAGCCTTGCCTAGCCTGATGTGCTTTTTAGCTGCCACATACTGACAGATGACTGTCTCAATATAATCTATAGGTACAAAGAAAGAGATGAAGAGGTGGGTTGCTCCCTTTCATGCATCCATAGTCATCAGGTCTCCTGGATACACACCCAAAAAAGGGGTCTCCTTGATATTCAAGGAACAAGCCCTCAGTATGAGTCACACATGGCTAGAAGCAAGTTCCCCCCAAAGCTTCCACGTGGTCATCTAGAACCCAGGTATGATGAATCTGGGCATGCTCCATCCCTTCCCCCAACACAAAATAATGCAAGACAATTTGGGGGAGGGGGGCAGAGAGCACAGCCATTTGTGAGGGGTGGGGAATAAGAAATGGCTTCGTTTAGGTAGTGGCTCTTAAACTTGGCTTAGAACACTAGGGACTCTATAATGCACGGATGAGGTCAGAATGCATTCCAAGCCTCAGGGATGCTTGTGTGAAGGCAAGGAAGGAAACAGAAGAACTGTGCACATGTGGAAACAGCTGGGAGGCCAGTTTGGCTAGGCTGTAGATTACAGGGAGGGCAGAAACATGTAATAAGCCTGGAAAGGTAGAATGGAACTAGATTATAAAGGGCTTTAAATAAACATCAACATTCCTTCATCAGTGGGAAAGGACAAAGTCTCCAGAACAGGGAAGAGGGCAGGCAGAAAATGTTTACGATTTGTTACATTTTCTTGGATTTATTTATAACAGCTTCTAAAATTTGTTATTGATTTTTCATTATCTACATATGGAAGCTATTTTGGAAAAACTGTCAGGTTTCTATATAACTAAAATTTCCCCTAAACAATGTGTGTGCATTTCAGTCCCTATTTATGTCTTCAATACTTGAAAAGTCTATGATTTCATCCATGTGGGTGGGCCCTCTTTCCACCCTCACAGTATTCAGTTCTCATGTGTTGCTATAATAAACAAATCACAAGCTAGCTGGCAATCTGGACAGAAACCTCTCCGCTCTTAGCTGGGATGGTCCTTAGCCTAATCATAAAATCTTTCTTTCTTTTCAGGGCAATGAGGGTTAAGTGACTTGCCCAGGGTCACACAGCTATTAAGTGTCAAGTGTCTGAGGCCGGATTTGAACTCAGGTCCTCCTGAATCCAAGGCCAGTGCTTTATCCACTGTGCCACCTTGCTGCCCCTAATCATAAGATCATAAGATTTAAAGGTAGAAGGAAGCTTCAGAGATCATCTAGGCCAGGGGCTCTCAATCTGGGGTCCATATACTCCCCCCCCAAATTTTGATAACTGTATTTCAATATAATTGGTTTGCTCTGTAACCCCACATATTTAAAAACAATATCCTGAGAAGGGGTCTATAGGCTTCACCAGGCTGCCAAAGGGGTCCGTGATGTCAAAAAGGTTAATGACTCCGGATTACTTCCACCTCTTGATTTTACAGAGTAAGAAACTGAAATCCAGAGCAGGGTGGGACTTATTTAAAATAAAAGCTAGTAAGTCCATTGCCAGGGAGTAAGCTAAGTGCTCTATATGAGCTATTTTATCATATAAAAGCAAGGGATTCTTTTACAAATAGTTAATGACTGTTAAGTCCAGTGTCACTGAAACACAGGGTACGTGTGTAGAAGAGTCGTCTTCATTCATTCATCCAATGCTTACTTAGTACCTCCTATGTACATCATGCTAGTTTCTACGGATACAAAAACCCAATCTCCCCCTTCAAGTTTACATTGTTGGAGGTAGCAGGAAATTAGGCTGAAAAATACTGGGATCCAATTTCAGAGGGTCACCAAGGCCAGGCACCCCAATTAGGGAGGTAATGGAGAACCCCTAAAATATTTGGGCAGCGGCTTATACATTAATAAAATTTCTCAGACAGCAATGTATAAGATGGATTTGAGAAAGTAGAGAGGCTAGAAGCTGAGAGATGTTTTAGGAGGCAACAGTCTAGGCAAGAGTGGGGGGAAAGGTGAGGCCTACAATAGCAGCAGTCATAATGGAAAACAGGGGACATATATGGGAGATGTTGCAGAAGGGATGGAAGCTAATTTTCAAGGGATTCTAGAATGGATTCTAGAAGGAAGTAGAGGCACGAAAAAATATACAGACTATTCTTTCAAGAAGTTTGGCAGTGAAAAGAAGGAAGAAAGGGGTATATTACCACCTGGAACAATTATCAGAGTTGAGAATTTTCTTTGGTATAAAGAAGAATTGAATGCATTTGTACATGGAAGGAAAGGAGAAAGTAGAAAAAGATTGAAATGTCAGAAAGGAGAGAAATTTATTGGACATTTTCTTGGAAAATGAGGGAGGGAATGGGACCAAAAACACAGGTCAGCCATGAAATAGGAACTCATTTCTTCCTGGTAGGATGGAAGCTCTCAGAAGGTAGGGTGTTTTATTTTTCTCTTTGTAATCCCAGTGTTGAACACATAGTTGGCCATTTAATGTTGTTGTTCAGTAATGTCCAACTCTTTGTGACCCCATGAACCATACCGCATCAATATCGTCCATGGGGTTTTCTTGGCAAAGATACTGGAGTGATTTCCTTCTCCAGTGGATTAAGGCAAACGAAGGTGATGTGACAAGTCAAACAGCTGGTAAATGTCTGAGGCTGCATTTGAACTCAGGTCTTCCTGACTCCAGGCTCAACCCTCTATCCAATGAGACACCTTGGCTGCTGGCCATTTAATAAATACTTGTAAATTGAGTGATTTCCTAGAGACAGGAAGGAAAGTGAGAATAAAGAGAAGTATGACCTTTGAAGTGAAGCAGCTGGGGGAACTCACACCTGAAGGCCCTCAATAAAGCAGGAAGTAGGCATTTGCTGAGAGGCCTATATATAGGGGGAAGAGTAGGGGCTTAAGGAGTTTGTGGAAAGTGTGAAATGGCTGTCCTGAAGAATTTGATAAAAGTTAAAAAACAGCTAAATAAGAAGATTGCCAAGCAGCAGCGAGGACTCAGGTAAGGTTTGAGAATAAGAATCTGTATTGGTCTCATTTTTTGTGGTTTTCTTAAGAAGCTCTTGGCAGCCCAGGAATAGAAATAAATAATAACAAAAGGTGAAGGGGTGGGAAGTGGTAAGATCGATAGTGTGAAAAGTCAGAACATGGGCAGCTAAGTGGTACAGTAGAGTGCTAGACCTAAAGTCAGGAAGATTCATCTCCCTTAGTTCGAATCAGGCCTCAGACACTTATTAGCTGTGTGATCCTGGGTAAGTCACTTAAACCTGTTTGCCTCAGCTTCCTCATGTCAAATGAGCTGGAGAAGGAAATGGCAAACCACTCCAGCCTCTGCCAAGAAAAGCCCAAATGGGGTCACAATGAGTCAGACATGACCAGATAATAACAGCAAAAGCATTTGTGAAAGGACTGACCGTGAGGACGCAAATGAAAAGAGAAGGGGGAATCAAAGGTCTGGGAGGATGAGTTCACAGACTAAGGAGACACCAGCCAAATGCATCTCCTGGGCTTTGTCCTAAACTCGAAGCAAAATGAATACAACTTTTATCTAGGCCCTGGCTTTACAGGACTGCTCTGTGGACAGGCACACAGCGTAAGAAGAGAATCTATAATTGGGCACAGCGGCTTCCAGTGTTATTCGGGACTCCAGGGGCTTGAACCCACATTGTATGTGATTGGTGCTCTGGCCTCAGAAGGGCTGGAAGGCCTCCCATCTCAGTACTAATGTTCACTGGCTCTGTCTCAGGCTATTTCCTCCATGAGGGAGTTTCTTCATATTCCAAAACTGTACCCTTAGTAGAGAAAGCATTTGCTAAGCACTGATGATGTGCCATGCAGTGTGCTAAGCACTGGGGATATATACAAATGAGGAAGTATTGTATCCTTGTTCTTAAGGAGCTTGCAGTCTAATAGAGAAGACAACAACTAAAAGCTGCAGGGAAGGCACTATCCCTGGTGAGGACACTCTCGTGAAGTGTAATGGAGGCCTGGGACTTGGCACATTAAGGCAAAACTCTCCCTTGGAGCCAAGGGGCCCAGGAAGTGGAGCTGGCTGGAGAGTAGAGTCGTGATGAAGAGATGCCTATAAAGAGCTATAGACTGATGTTCTGTGTGTGCCCAGTAAGCATAAACTCATGAGGATCAACACCAAGAAAGGTTTAAAGATGTCTCGCTCTGACTACTGTCTAAGCAGGGAGAAAGCATGGGGGGTTCAGCTTTGCTTCAGGATGGCCAACGGTCTAGAAAAGGACTTTGGTTATTAAGTAGCCCTCACCATGATCCTCTTGCTCCTCTTTGATCAGGGTGGACAGAGGGGCAGTAGCCAGGGCCAAAGCATTTTCCCTCTGGCATATTTCCAGGAGGCGGGCTTGCAGTCCCTCCTTCTCAGCCTGAAGCTCCTGCCTCTTCTCGGATAAATCCTTCTCCTCCTCTTCAATGGCCCTTTTCCTTAATTCTAGGACTCGCTCTCTCCTCTCCACTGCCCTCTCTCTCTTCTCCAGCTCCCTCTCTCGCTGGCTCGCCCGTAAAGCCAGGGCTCCCATCTGTTCCATCAAGCGCCCCCAGTCCCCCTCTACACCCGGCGGAGAGGGTGGAAGGGGAGGCGCCGCTTCTGGTCGAGGGCCGGCCTGTCTGTGACCACTCTTTTCCAGTTCTTGCTTATGCATACTCTTCAGATGCTTCCACAGAGCTGTGGTCCCAACGTTGAACCCTGGGCCCCGGCTGACCTGCTTTCCACACAACCTGCAGGTGGCGTATTGACTGGCAGGGAGGCCAGAGTGGGCCAAGGGTAGATGAAAGTACTCCCAGGCTTCCGAGTATCGTGCTCCCCGGCCATGGGCTGAAGGGGCGACGATTCTGAGGGTGTCAATATAAGAGCCGCCTTCTTCCATTTTTTTTTTTTCCCCTCTGACTCTTCACAATTCAATCATTATTCCAGGCCCTTTACATCAAGGGGAAGAAAAAAGAGAATTAAAATGTGATGTTGCCCCAAACCTTAAAATCACAGTAGCTACAATCATTCTGCCCTCAAGGAAACCATTTCTTCTCCTTCATAGAGAGGGAGCCTTCTCAAAGTTAGGCATCTGAGACAACAGGGTTTCTATTTTGGTATTTATATATTAAGGGGTTTTCTTGGTAAAAAAAATTTTTATGGAAAATTTAAATCTATATTTTTATATTAAAATTTTAAACTAATCATATAGTTATACTAAATTATTATAGAAAATTTAGTCCATATTTTATACTAATTTTTTTTTTTTTGGTGAGGCAATTGGGGTTAAGTGACTTGCCCACGGTCACACAGCTAGTAAGTGTCAAGTGTCTGAGTCTGGATTTGAACTCAGGTACTCCTGATTCCAGGGCCGGTGCTCTATCCACTGCGCCACCTAGCTGCCCCCTATACTAATTTTTAATAAAGATTTAGTCTATTTTATACCAGTACTAAATTGTTTACAAAAACCATCTGTATTTTATATACTAAATATTTTACAGAAAATTTAATTCTACATTTTATGCCAAATTTTTTACAGAAAAAGTCTGTATTTTATAGCAAGCCTTTATATTAAATTTCAGAATATTTAGTCTATATGTTACATTAGTCTTTATATCAAATTTTTAACAATTTTTATACTAAAATTTTTACAATTTAGTCTTTTTGTACCGTTTTTGTACTAAATCTTTGTATTGAAAATTTAGTCTGTATTTTATAGCAAGCTTTTATACTAAAATTTCAGAATATTTAGTCTATATTGTTAAATTTTTCTATTAAAATTTAACCAAAATTTTTATACTAAAATTTTTTACAGTTTAGTCTTTATTTTTGAACCAAGTTTTTTGTACTAAATCTTTTTATAGAAAATTTATTCTAATATTCCATTCCCAATGACCAGAAATTCCCTTACAAATCAAAACCGCCTCTTCTAACAAGTATGCTTCAGCAATACATATGCTCAAATTAATGAGCTTTAGTTAGAAAACTGGGTTAAGCTCCTTGAAAGGTGAATGCTCAGTAAATGGGTGTTATAATTATAGTATGTCTAAATCTTAATTGGTCTCTCTCTGCCCACTTAAAAAAATACATCAAACCACTTTACCTTACTCACTGGTGTCAAGGGCTGTTAAGGGGTCCCCTGAACTTGTTTTTTTGAGTTGCCACATTTTCCAGAAATACTGGACTCAGAGCATGCAGGAGGTCCTTGTGAGAAATAAGTATTTCTCTCTTGTATTTAATTACTGTATTAGGACCAAGGCTTTTCTCCTTTTTACTTCCTCATCTAGAAACCAACCATTATAGGAAATCTCTCTTACAGTAAAAGAAATTCTAAGTTTGGGCTAATGGGTACATTCCTGCTCATTGTTTTTGCTCAGACAGATCTGAAAAGTGTCAATTCTTCCTGACATGGAAATTGTCTCCTTGACCAAGATTTGGGTGATCCAAGTCAATACTCCAAGAACCTCATTAAAATATAGCCCAGTCTCTCACTGTAATATTAATTTTCTTATTACTTTTTTTTGGGGGGGGGGAAGAAGGGCAATGAGGGTTAAATGACTTGCCCAGGGTCATACAGTTAGTGTCAAGTGTCTGAGGCTGAATTTGAACTCAGTTCCTCCTGAGTCCAGGACTGGTGACTGCGCTACCTAACTGCCCCTCTTATTACTTTTTTTTTTTTTTTTTTTTTTTGGTGAGGCAATTGTGGTTAAGTGACTTGCCCAAGGTCAAACAGCTAGTAAGTGTCAAATGTCTGAGGCCAGATTTGAACTTAGGTCCTTCTGAATCCAGGGCCAGTGCTCTATCCATTGTGCCACCTAGCTGCCCCCCTCATTACTTTTTGACCAATTGACTGCCACCCCTCAAGAACACCTACTCTTCAAAGTGCATAAAAACTGAACCTACTGCAATGAAGGGTCTTTGGTCTAAGAGATGGCCAAATGACCATCCTTTTATTAATAAACATGCTGACTTTATTAACAATGTAATTAAATTAGCCGAAAACTATGATCTTTTTAATTGTCACACCCTGAATGTGCCAGGACAAAGCCTACTCCCCCACCAGCTTATATGATTTGTTGTTTGGGGTACCAAGCTGGATTCCCTGTGTGTCCTTGGGAGTTAAGACCGGCACCAGTCAGTCTGTTCCAGACTGGGAAAATTTGCATGTGTAGCTGGGACCCTTGTAGATAAGCAGATGCTCCCATCTTCAGCAGTTCCCAAGGGAAAAGTTACTTTTGCCATCACCTTGCTCCTCCCCTTCACAAGGAGTTCTGGCCTTTTTTCCACCTTTACTGCACCTTTCCCCCTCCAGTGCCATCCCCCTTTAGATAGTTTTGTTTCTTCCTCCTTCCTTTGTCCTGCTTTCATAAATATGCAAACTTCTCTATGGATTGTGGACTCTTTGGGTTACACATGGATGCTCATTTATCTTGTAATAAACCTGGTTTTCACATAAGTTTCCTGACATTGTTGTCTGTTGACACTGGAAACAAGAAAATATTCCACATTTTATTATTTTTTTCTGAAAACCTATAGTAAACACAGCTCTAATGAGAGAAATGTGGAAATCTAATTCTTGAACCTTTGACCTGTCTTTGGGATTTGGATAAAACTTTCATCTGAAAGGTAGATGAGGATATAGGAGTGTTGCTTGGCAGTGTTAACTGTCACTTCTGAGAAGATACTGACAAGGAGGAGACAGATGAACTCCTAGTTGGGGGCCAGCCTTAGGGAAAAAGAATGGAAAATTTTCTAGCAGCAGAAAATTGTTTGGTTTTTTTTCCCTCTTACAGGCTCTAGCAGGTGCCCAAATCATTGCAGCAAAAATAACTAAAAAAATAAAAATAAAAACAAACACAAAATATTGTTTCTACTGATCTAAGATAAAGCACTCTTCCTCTTTCCCATCGCCACCCCTGCTGCCCAAATATGTGGTTATTCATTTAGCTACTCTCTAATAAGGAAATAAAACAGTAGATTCTTACCTACTCAGAATGTTTTGGTTTTTTTTTCCCCCACAATATCCATAAAAAATTCAGTGAAACCAGTTCCAGGAGCCTTTTCTATTGGGTTACTGATTCACCATCCATCATGCCTATGGTAGAAGGGAACAAAAAAAGGAATTTATGTAACACTTTCTGGGTTAGTTCATTTTCTTCACAACAGCCCCAGTAGATCACTAATACCAGTATTACTCCCATTTTACAGATGAAGAAACTGAGCTTCAGGACATCCTGAGTGATTTACTCACAGTAAAAGGACAAAAAAGTGTCTAGAGCTAGGACCAGAAATCGGGTCTTCTAAGTCTAAATTACTTCGATTCCATTACTACAATGCTGTCTCCCAAAAGAAAAGATACCACACAGAATCTCAGCTTTTGCAATTTTTATTTATTCATTTATTTTTTTGGTGAGGCAAGTGGGGTTAAGTGACTTGCCCAGGGTCACACAGCTAATAAGTTGTCAAGTGTCTGAGGCTGAATTTGAATTCAGGTCATCCTGAATCTAGGGCTGGTGCTCTATCCATTGCACCACCTAGCTGTCCCCCTGGCTTTTGCAATTTAAGTGGGGGAAAAAATACTATTACACATTTAAGACTTCTAGGTCTAGAGCTCTCCAAGGACCTCATTTCAAGGGAAAAATAATAAAGCTGAAAAATAAGTTTCTAGCTAGGTCAGATCTACAGTGTCAAAGCCAATCATACTGATATTGGTCATTTTCTGCACTAACAGCAGCAGACCCTGATGAGGATTCTCCTTGGAACTGCTCTTCTGTTCAGAATAACTAGGAAAAAGAATAAAGAGTAAAAACTCATTTTCTTCAATTTTTTTAGTGAGGCAATTGGGGTTAAGTGACTTGCCCAGGGTCACACAGCTAGTAAGTGTTAAGTGTCTGAGACCAGATTTGAACTCAGGTACTCCTGACTCCAGGGCCGGTGCTCTATCCACTGCGCCACCTAGCTGCCCATTTTCTTTTATTTTTATTGAAGTTGTTAAACATCAATAACAGTACATTCTTTTCTTAAATATATAAATCCAACATGTAAATTTTGAACCTATTTTGCTTGTCTGTGATTCCTTCTGTTCTCTTTCTAGGGGGGAAGCCTGTTTCTACCTTCCTTCTCCCTTTCCTTCTCTTCCTCCCCCTAAACTGAAAATAAAAGAAAAAACCCTCAAAAATTGTAGTATCAGACAAAACAAATTCCCACACAGACCATGTCCAAAAATGGATTCATCTCGAATTCATCTTGCCCACTTGAGCACTATTACTCCATAATCATTGTTGGTCATGGAACTGATCCGAGTTCTTTGTCTCTCGAAGTTATTTTTCTTTATTAATAAAGATTTTTGTATAAATTGTTCTCTTGGTTCCGCTCACTTCACTCTGTATCAGTTCATATTAGTCCTCACAGATCTCTCTGAAACTATCCCTTTCAGCATTTCTTCTGACACAATATTCTATTTGTTCATTATAACTTGTTCAGCCATTCCACAACTGATAGGATACCCCTTTAGTTTCAAGCTCTTTGCCATTAGGGCTGCGATGATATAATTAATTCATAATGTAAATGCAAAATGAGATCAAACTAAATATATAATAGTATGAACTTTCAACTCTGGACTCTAAACTTCTTACAGTTATAGTTACGCTACAGTCAGCCAAACACATGTATGATGAATTGCCTAATAAAGCATCATTTATCTACAAAATAAAAGCCATGGTTTTGGAGTCAGGGCCTGAGTGCAAATTCTGACTCTTTTACAACCTCGGTGACCTTAGGCAAGTCAATTAATCCCTTAGGGATTAGGGATTCTCTTTGGTTAAAAGTAGAGGTTGGTTTAAATGATCTCTAAGATTCCCCCCAGCTCCTAAATCTCTGATCCTAAGGGCATTCAGCTGTCTTGGATAGAAACTAGCTGCCTTTTTTCATTCTCCTAAGTGAAAGTGGCTTTTAAATTCTGTGACTTCCTTAACTAAATGTCAAAGGAAGTTCTGAGGGGCTGTGACTTCCACCCATTCCTTAGAACCCCAAATGGTTTCTTTTATTCCTAGAATTCCCACCCCACACGTCCATACAATGACACATGCCTGAAGGGGAAAGAAATATAGAATATTTAGAAAAATAATATTTTTACACTCGAGTGTAAAAGCAGCAAAAGTTGCTGCTTTGGAACAAACAGTATATTTCCTTCCCTGCTTCGGGAGTCCCATTTTTATCAGGAGCTAGTTTTCATTTCTCCCAAAGTCTTGGAGGCAAATTCTTGGATGGTTGGAGGAGAGATGCTAACTGTAAAGTGGCTGAGCTGGGAAAGGGGATGCTCATGCTAGCTGCCTTTCCCCTCTGTGCTAAGAATAGTGGCAAAGCAGATGGCAGCAATGGGCTTAGAGATCTAATTTATGGACCTAGAGCTCTGACAAACTGTCTACTGAGCCTCTATGCACTTAGGTGAAAAGCACATTAGGTAGAGATACAAAGACTAATAAATGGGGTCCCCTCTGATGCCCTTGATCTAGCAGGAGAAACAAGACACTTAGGTTCAAAGGTTGTTTGTTGTTTTGTCCTCTGTTCCTGAAGAGGAGCATGATATCAGGGTGATGTCATGACTTGCAGTGAACTGGATTTAAGTGAGGGAGGGCTGTGCAAGGTCACTAACCTCACTCTCTCCTCCAGAGCCATCTGAATCCATTGGCAAGCTGTAGACCAGAACAACTAGAGATGACCCCAGATGTTTTGAGGCAATGGGGTTAAGCGACTTACCTGCCCAGGGTCACACAGCTAGTAAATGTCCGAGGTCACATTTGAACTCGGGTTCTCCCAACTTCAAGGCCAGTGCTCTATCCACTGTGCCACCTAGCTGCCATCAGGTTCATAAATACCATGTAATAAAAGAAATTAATTAAAAAGAATAGGAGTAAGGGGGCAGCTAGATGGCGCAGTGGATAAAGCACCGGCCCTGGATTCAGGAGTACCTGAGTTCAAATCCAGCCTCAGACACTTGACACTTACTAGCTGTGTGACCGTGGGCAAGTCACTTAACCCCCATTGCCCTCCCTGCCAAAAAAAAAAAAAAATAGGAGTAGAGACTGGAAACTTGGATTCCCAATGCAGGTCCATACCTTCTCTGCAATGTATAAGCTTAGAGAGCTGCCTAATGCACTGAGCAATTAAATGACTTGCTTAGGGTCATAGAGCGGCCGTGTGTCAGAGGCAGGTCTTGAACCCCAGGGCTTCCTGGTCTCCAAGACAGTTCTCCATCCTGTGCCACAAATGTCTCTAAAAGATCACAGAACAGGGAAAGGAACTACATATACAAAAATACTTACAGCAGCTCTTTTTTTTTTTGTGGCGGCAAAGAATTAAAAATTAAAGGGATGCCCATCAATTGGGGAGTGGCTGAACAAGTTGTGCTATATGACTGTAATGGAATACTATTGTGCTGTAAGAAATGATGAGCAGGCAGATTTCAGAAAAAATGGACTTACACGAACTGATGCTAAGTGAAGTGAGCAGAACCAGGAAAACATTCTACATAGAAACAGCAACATTGTGCGGTGACCAACTATGATAGACTTAGCTCTTCTCAGTAGTATAATGATCCAAGACAATTCCAAGAGACTCATGATGGAAAATGCTCTCCACATCCAGGGAAAGAACTATGGAGTCCAAATGTAGATCAAAGCATACTATTTTCACTTTCTTTGGGGTTTTTCATGGCTTTTTTTTTCTTTTGTTCTGTTTCTTCTTTCACAAAATGATTAATGTGGAAATATGTTTTACATGATTGTACATGTATAACCTATATCAGACTGCTTTCAACCTTGGGGAGGGGAGAGGGAGAAAAATTTGGAATTCAAAATCTTATAAAAATTAATATTGAAAATTATATTTATATATGATTGGAAAAAATACTGTTTACATTAAAAGAAAAAACACATTTCAAAAAAAAAAGATTTTAAGTACAGAGAAACAGTTCTTAAGAAAGCATCAATGAAAGATCTGAACCCAGTTCTATCTCCAAGTTTGACACCAAAGCACCAAGGTAATTTCTAGGATGGGGGGAGGAGGCAGGGAAGGGTAACCCTCTACTGTAAATCTCTAGAAAACCTTTTATTTCTTTGGAAGTAACTCATATTTTATATGCTACGGATTTCTACTAACAAGTACTTAAAAAGCATGTAAGCCCAAGAACTACTCATACCACTCGATGCTTTAAGGCTTGCCAAAAACGCTCTTTACCCTAGTTAGAAATGGAGTCTTGGATTACTGTCTGCAAGTGAAGCATTGCTCATTCCTTTCCACGCATTAGAGGAAGGCCAATGTTTCCAGCATCACTTTACTGTCGGAGGCAATAACCAGTAGAGGGCAGCACGGTACACAACTGCCTTACCTTCTCTGTCCTCCGTGAACAACATGTGTATCCCATTTCTGGACTTAGGCTGTTTACCTTAGGGAGATTACAATTCTCTAAAGCAGGGGTTCTTAAGAGGGACCAGGGACAGACTTTTAAGGGGAATGGGGAGGGGGAGGGGAACTACACCTTTACTTTCACTAACCTATGACTGAAATTTAGCATTTCCTTCAATTATGAATGAAGGCAACAAAGATTCTTTTGAGAAGGGGCTCAAAATGGTAATGACCAAAAAAAGGTTGGTCCCAACAAAAAGATGAAAAGAAACATTGCCTCTACCTTTGAAGATGTGGGGGAATAGGAGAATGAAACACTCCATCTAATATCAACCCTGGGTAGTTTTGCAGAACTATTTTTTTCTTTTTCATTCTTTGTTATGAGGGACTCTCTGATAGGGGGACATACATGTAAGGAAATGTAAATGATTTACAAAAGGGGGCTTCTGTACATTATAAGAAAACATTTTACTTTGTTTGCAGGATCAGGCACAATTTCTATTCTATGGGTAGTTAAAAAGCACAAACAGGAAACAAAGATTTCCTTCAAAGTGACCTTCTTGACTTAAAGAGAGGCTAAATTCTCAAAAGTAGAGCAATATGGAGAAAAGAGAACAAATTGAGATTGCAAAACCTCAACAAAGTATGGAGAAAGATACATACCAAGTGGCATATTGTACATATGTAAAGTGTGATGATAAAGGAAGGCGCTTCCTACTTTAAAATTCTACGTAGGGGGGCAGCTAGGTGGCGCAGTGGATAAAGCACTGGACCTGGATTCAGGAGGACCTAAGTTCAAACCTGACCTCAGACACTTGACACTTACTGGCTGTGTGACCCTAGGCAAGTTACAACCCTCACTGCCCAGCAAAAAAAAAAAAAAAAATCTATGTAAATGCGAATTATTATTATTAGGCTAAAGACCAAAGATCCAGTTAATGCCTTTATTAAGAGAGAGACACTCATAAACTCTAATTCTGTTTAAACTTACAAAATTAAGACTAATTATCTGTTAGTTTAAAACCTTGTACCTTCGTTATAGAATTAGCATTTCTAAGTCTCTGCTGAGCTTGGGTTCCAGATACAGACCATAAAACACTGTGAAAATCAGACTGACTTGCAAAAAGATTAAAAATGATTTTATTTAATCGTGGACACTAATAGCCTTAATCAAGACTGACCAACTTGCTTAAAACAAATAATTATCCTTGACAAAAGAAATGTAAATGAAATCCCAGTTCATTAATTTGCTAGCTTCTCTTCTCTAAAGGGACAGCGGCCTAATTAAATATGTTGATATAGATATACAAGTAAGAATAAAAATGGCAATCCTAAATTAATTTATGGATTAATACAACAGCACTGGCCTATTTTATAGAATTAAATAACATCATTATATGTGGAAAACTTCCACCAGCTATACCTTCTCAATAACAAATGCATAGATAAGAAAATCTGGTAAAAAATTATCTAGATGAAAACTGTGAAATACAGGTGATTGATATGTTATATATACTCTCAAACTATCCTATGATGCCTCATCTTTCTCTTCATCCCAAGTGCTTAGCACAGTACCTGGCACATAGGTCCTACTGAATAAATGCTTATTAACTTAAGTCTCACCTCTCAGTAGCATTTGAAGTGATAACTTCATTTGGAAGACTTATTCTGGTGCCAAAGGGATAAGGGAGGAGTAATAGTTAGAAACTTCCAAGAGACAGATTTAGGAGAATTTATATTCCAACAAACCAATTTGGAGAAGACTGTCTCTATCTGGTTTCCTCAGATAGGGCACATTACTGTTTATCCTAGTGTGTTGTTCAGTCATTTCAGTTGAGTCCAGCCCCATGTGACCCCTTTTCTATTTGGGGTTTTCTAGACAGAGGTCCTGGAGTGGTCTGCCATTTCCTTCCTCAGTTCATTTTACAGATGAGGAATGGGGCAGCTAGGTGGTGCAGTGGATAAAGCACTGGCCTTGGATTCAGGAGTACCTGAGTTCAAATCTAGCCTCAGACACTTACTAGCTGTGTGACCCTGGGCAAGTCACTTAACCCTCATTGCCCCTCCCCTCCCCCAACAACCAACAACCACCACAACAACAACCAACAACCACAACCACAACCACAACCAACAACAACAACCACAACAACAAACAACCAGATGAGGAATAGAGGCAAACTGGGTTAAATAACTTGCCCATGCTCACAAAAAGTGTGAATCCACATTTGAACTCAGGTCTTCCTGTCTCCAGGCCCAGCATTCTATCCACTGAGACATCAGCTGCCTCCTATCCTAGTTACCTTACTTATTTCTGGGAAGAAACCCTTTTTAAAAGGGGGTGAATGGAGAGGACAGGCTTTCCTAACAAACCATGGGCAGGGAACGAATTGCCTGATTACCTAAGCAAACACAGTAATTTACTCCTGTATCTCACACAAGTATGGCAACCATATGTCTGATTTCAAATATTCTATTCCATTGTCCCATGAGCCATCCAAATGTTTGGAAAATTCCAATATTTCAGTGAATAGCATCTAAGTGTGTCGAGTCAGCAAGCATTATAATAAAAATATACGCTTACAGCAGATTGAGTCACAAGCTGAAAAAACACCACACTTGCTCACCAGCCTGTGTTATTTTATGCCTGTCTGAACATGTAGAAAGATGTTTGTAGAGAGATGTGAAGCAAGGCACAACGCTCCTGGTATCAAAACCCCGACAAATATGGGCTATGTTGAACAGAAAAGCACAGATACCTGCCAAATGACGGCATTGATGGGAAAACATGGTTGTTTCCACTCGCTTTGATACTGTATTGTGGAAATCAAAAGAAACAACCCCAAGACAAAGTCACTCGAGTGGACAGATTTTTAACTTGTAAACAAGGGGGATGCATACAGAGGACATGTGAACGAACTCGATTAGGTTTTACTCTGTGGCTTTTTTTTTTATGCAACAAGATCAGAGGAAATATTCTCTTTGGCTACACTAGCAAGGTACAGGAATACAACAAAACAAAACAACACAACAACCTACTGTTCATTCCAAGTAATATCTGCTTTAAAAAGAGAGAAATGATATATGGTCCAGAATATTAACTGCAGCAAAGAAATATCTGTTGGAACAGGATAAACAATATTGAGTGCTTCTTCAGATACACCTTGTTATATGTTGACCTTACTCAGCAAACTATAGCAAAACTATAGGACTACTAAGAACCTAGATGATGTTTTGTTGTCGTTTAGTCGTTTTCAGTCACATCCGACTCTGTGACTCCTTTGGGGGGTTTTCTTGGCAATGATACTGAAGTGGTTGGCCATTTCCTTTTCTCCTCATTTTTTTTTTTTTTAGTGAGGCAATTGGGGTTAAGTGACTTGCCCAGGGTCACACAGCTACTAAGTATCTGAAGCTGAATTTTAACTCAGATCTTCCTGACTTCTGGCCAGGTGCTTTGGCCACTGTGCCATCTACCTTGGGTTCCTAGTCAAAAAAGCTCCATTTCACTAATTTGGTTTCTGTAGTTCATAGTTTGAGGTGTTCAAAATTAAGAGGCCAAACAATGGCCAATGAGGCTTGGTCTGAGACCTATTGTTGGCCAATCTATGAGAGTCAGTGATTTGGGGTTAAGGAATGGTACTTATTTATTTGTTTGTTTTTGGTTTTTTGGTGAGGCAATTGGGGTTAAGTGACTTGCCCAGGGTCACACAGCTAGTAAGTGTTAAGTGTCTGAGGCCAGATTTGAACTCAGATCCTCCTGAATCCAGGGCCAGTGCTCTATCCATTGTGCCACTTAGCTGCCCCAAGGAATGGTACTTTATTTATTTTTTAATTTTTTTAATTTTTAGTGAGGCAATTGGGGTTAAGTGACTTGCCCAGGGTCACACAGATAGTAGGTGCTAAGTGTCTGAGGCCAGATTGGAACTCAGATCCTCCTGAATCCAGGGCCGGTGCTCTATCCACTGTGCCACTTAGCTGCCCCAGGAATGGTACTTTAAATTAAAGTCCAGACCATAACTCCAAGATATCTTGTGAGGTTTGAGCAGTAAAAGCTAGGTAAAGGAGGACACTTCCCCTCATTTCTTATCTAGCATTAAAAACTGAAATGGCTGTTGCCTCAGGCAACAGGCCTGGGAAAGACCTTAGCTTAAAAAGGCCAAGGTTTCCCACTGCATCCAGGGCCATCTCCAGTCATCCTGACTTGTGTCTTGCCACAGGACCCAGATGGCTCTGGAGGAGAGAGTGAGGACGGTGACTTTGCACAGTCCTGCCTCACTTAAATCCAATTCACTGGAAGTCATGATATCACCCCAGTGTCATGGTACTCTTCAAGAACGAAGGGCATGAGGCAGCTAGGTGGCCCAGTGGATAGAGCACCAGCCCTGGAGTCAGGAGGACATGAATTCATATCTGGCCTCAGACACTTAATGCTTACTAGTTGTGTGACCCTGGTCAAGTCATTTAACCACGATTGCCTCACAAAAAAACAAAAAAGGAATGAAGGGCATGCAACAACCAATACACTCAAAATTACTTCACTATAACTTTTTAAATGCTGAAATAAGTGCAAATTGCAAGAAGATAAAGGGTGCTTTTAATTCAGTTTTACAAAATGATTATTTCCTGGCCTCCTAGTGCACTACAACCTATACAGCCTTTCTCAGTAGCAATCCCATTGGAACCACTTAATGCCTCTGAGGCATTTTCCTCATGGTGGAACTTTCCCACAGCAAGTCTCTAGTAGGTGGCATCATTCCAATCATTACAAGGTTAAGGACGGAAGGCTGTCTCATGCCAACATTCCAATCAATCAGCAAGCATTTATTAAGCTCTTACCCTGTGCCAGACACTGAGCTAGGCACAAGAGGACATAAAGAAAGGCAAAAACCATTCCCTGCCCTGAAGGAGCTTACATCCTGATAGAGAAGAACAGAAGAACCTTGGGGTAAATTGCTTTATGATGCTTCCTCTGACCTCCTGGTCCTCTCAAATCTCAATCTCTGGCTCTTCTAATCTGTTATTTATAGATAAGAAATAATAATAAACAGAACCACTACCCATCTAAGCAAAAATCTGTGTTCCCTATAATCTCATCTCATTCAGACCCTTGACCTTTTATACAATTGTTCTTTTTTTGTTTGTTTTTTGTTTTTGTTTTGTTATGCAATTGTTCTTTTGTGACTTCTGGATTCCCTGTCTTCCTGCATAGTTAAAATTCCCTTTCATCTTCAATCTCTTCCTCTTATACCCTTCCCCACCTTCCTGTTCTAACTGTAAACTCTCTCCAAAGATGATGGTTGTTGAGGAATTTTTACATCAGGGAGGGCTCTGGAAGAATATCATCCACTAAGGAAGAATGTCAAGAAAGGCAGAGCCAAAATAAAGAGAGAAGATTTATTAGCATGTTAAGAAGTGTCCTTGAGGGAAACAGTTTCAGCTTCCTCAGAAAATCGTACTTCGTTATGTAGCTGTCAGTAGGGAAGGATTTGGATTAAACAACCAAAAAGCAGCATTATGGGGCAATTAACAGGACCAGTGGGGAAAGCCCCACTTGACTTTGGGTGCCACAATGGGAGGGTCAACAGTTTGGAGCATCACCAGCTTGCTTAATTAAGTTATTAGTTCTTATAGCCTGGCTTATGGTTCTTAACAGATGATTGGCTGGAAAGCTTGTCCAAAAGGAAATAACGAGGTTGCCATTTTATTCACAAAGATGTTCCTAAATGATTTGTCTTTTCTTCTACAATCCCAACCCAAATCAAATTTAGCTGGAGCAGATCAGTCAGTGATCTTATGTTGTACAGCGGGGATTGTAAAGAGAGGTCTTCTAGGGCCGGCTCTCAATATTTGGTCTTGAGTCTATAGACAGGTGGTTTGAAACCTTTATGACTCATGTGGAGAAGGGGAAGAGAATAAAAAATCATCTGAGCTTGATGAGGGGAGCTTGGCATCTAGTGATTATTATTATATATTGTATATATAATAGATATTTTATAGATATTATATATTATTATTTAAGACAATTACTGCTACCAGGATCATTAAAAGACCTTGAAAAAATATGCTCTTGAATGAAGATCACCTGATCCAAGGCCTAGACATGAGAAAGTCCATATTCAACCTTGTAGAACCAGGTTACTTGTTTTGGGATCCTGGAAGACAACTACTTCACCTTTGCTATTTTTTTCATGAATGTAAAGGAAAGATTACAAATACTTCACTAAAGTTCAGGAATACCTATATACATGGTAGGAACCCTTTGACAAAATGGCGAAATCCTGTGATGTGTACTACACCTCTAGGGAGGTCTAGAGCCCACCTATGTCTGAGATAAGATGCCTAGTACTAAGATTCAGAAAGGGGTAATTTTCCTATTTCGATGGAGAAGAGAGGTACTACCAACCCCCACAATATAGTCTGCTTTTGAGGCAAGGACTTGACAAGTAGACTGGTTGGAGGATGGGGATGGGAGAGTGACACACAGAATTCCTCTAATTGTGTAATTGAGAGAGACTTCCATTCATTCTACGCCCACCTTGGGGAGGGAAGACCCAAGAAGTCAATGTGATGTCACATGTGGAGAAGGAACAGTTGATCTCTGATATATTTTGGCATTTCTGGCAAAGACTATGGATGACTTCCTTGAGGTCAGACCTGTACATCTTAAAATACAAGTCACCTCCTTGAGGTTGGACAACCCATCTTTGGGATTGGTCAAATGCCAACAGTCTAACCAGGAACTAAAAGCTTCAGCATGTGGTGTTTAGCACCTCAACTGTGGTAGAGATATTCTTTCACAAGGATGCATTAACAGGTACTGGGGGTTCAGGTATTGGTTTGGACAGGGTGAGAGGGAAGTTGTTGGGGTCTCTGGTCTGACCTAGGTCCTTGGAAGCATCATTTGGAAGCTGAATTCCCTCCACTTTGGGAGGCTTTTACTGGTTGTCTGCATGTGGCATACCCAATAATTTGCCAAGACTGTCTGCTAGCCAGTAAAAAAGGAACCAGCCCCCAGAGCTTGGAATATGAGGCGATTTCATTATTTTTCCATGACTGTTTGAGTACTTCTCTTTCCCTGAATTTTGTGAAAAAAGGTGGGAAAACAGACCATTTTTAAAGAGTGTGTTATATTCTCTACTTCTTGTTGTTTGAGCCATAAGTAGCCTCCCAGCTGTATGTTGAACTTCAATAAAAAAAAGATATTTAGAGCACTGAGATTGTTTGTGGGCAACCAAGAAGTCTTTGAGGTGCCTCAAGTATCCATCCCATAGCTTCCAGTCAGTGGTGCATTTTATCGAGAACTTAGCTACAGGTGAAGCAAAGGGACAATGTTTTAAGTTCTGTAAATATGTGCTATTTAGAGAGAGAGCTGAAGTGATCAGAAACAGGGCCCGGGGCCCTTCCAGGAACAGTGAAGAATTTAGACACTTAAATTCAATGAGTTTGTCCAACGGGCTATGAAAAGGCCTGTAATGTGTAAGACATGAGGCCAATTTTCTAGCTGCAACTTTGAGATTATGATCTTGGTCTTGTACCAGAGAGTATAGAAACAGGGAAGAGTTGCATTTAGAAAAGCGCTGACCTTTCACCTCTAACTGGGCAGAAGACAGAGTCCCCAGGACAAACAGAAGAGCTAATACCAAAATCATGGTTGTCTCAGTACAGGGAGAAAACTGCTGCTTCAGGACCAAAAGGGTTAGGAGGCTCCAAGGTGTGAAAAGTTAAGATAGCAGATAAAATATATAGGGGTTAGGAGAACCAGGACAAGGTATCGCTTGTCAGAGCAGAGCCCACGTTCATGGAATCCCTCTTAAATTCAATAAGCAGCAGGCTGGTTTTCACATAAGATGAGCTTCTGATCTTTGGAATCCTTGGATTTATCGTTGAAGGAATAGGTCCTTGCCTGCTGGGTTGTGAGTGCCAGATGTGGCTTGGTAGGAGTGACTAGCAGGTGGTCTATCCCCCTCAACTCTGGGGACAATTTGGGCTGTAAATAAGGTCCTGGGATGGACCCTCTGACCCAGGGCACAAGTCAGACTTTTACTGGGGAGCTCTGATGTATACTTTGTCCCCTGGCTGGATTCTGCGATAGGCAAGGTCATCTGGATCAGCTTGGGTTCTCCTGTAAAGGGTAGACAGTACTTGAGTTAATACAGTGCTAGTATTATCCACATTATCCTTAAAGTCTTAATACAGGTTTTTGTTTTTGTTTTTTGCTGGGCAAAAGGGTTAAGTGACTTGCCCAGGGTTACACAGCTAGTGTTAACTTGGAAATTAAGGAAACAATCAATATAGGAGAAATGAGGTCATTAATCGGGGCAGAGGAACTATAGTTCCTGGTATCTCATAACTCAGAAGCTAGGAATACCCAAAGATGGGAACAGAGGACAGGGTTTTTATGGGGTAACAGAACAAAAACTACTACAACTACTTAATGTAAATGAACCTTTAACAAAAGAGTCTGGAAATGACAAAGACAGTCAGCCCCAGGCAATTCATCTGCCTGGGTAGGGGGACTAGGTAGGGAAATCAGTTCACAGTAAATTTGTAGTTATCATAAGTGTTAAGTGTCTGAGGCCAGATTTCAACTCAGGTCCTCCTGAATCTAGGGCCAGTGCTTTATCCACTGCACCACCTAGCTGCCCCCAGTCTTAATACAGTTTTAAGTTACTAAAGCATAAAACTGCATCAAGGCTTTTGGAACATGCTCCTATGACACTGTTAAACTCTTCACTAAGCCACTTCCAGCTGGCATGAGATACTCAAAATTTATCTAAAAAGGGGACATTGGCGTTTCTAAGTTGGACCATCATCAAAGGCAGAGTTTCAGCCCACTTAATATCAGAGTTTTGACAGAACCTAGACACAAAAAGGGCCTTAGGGAAGCTTTTCTTCTACTTGCCCTGAAGTTTGGGCATGGCATGGAAGTATGAAATTTTAGGAAGAATCCATGGTATTTTGCTAGCTGATGGCTGACCTCAGAAGTGAAGTGGGTCCCCTGGTATGACTCAATACATATTGGAAGGCTGGCTGTAGGGATCAATTCTGTCACTTTTTTGGTCACTGTTATGGAGGTTGCTCTCTGGGTAGCATAACATTCTACCTCTATTAAACATACAGAGTTGGGGCAGCTAAGTGACACAGTGGATAAAGCATTGGCCCTGGAGTCAGGAGGACCTGAGTTTAAATCCGGCCTCAGACATTTAACACTTAGTGGCTGTGTGACCCTGGGCAAATCACTTAATCCCAACTGCCTCACTAAAAAACCCCCACAAAAACAAAAACAAACATACAGACTATTATCAGGCAATATTTAAATCCCAGAGAGGGTGAGAGTTCTATGAAATCTACATGGAGTCTGTAGAATGGAAGATTAGGCCTCCATGGGGTGCTCCTGCAGATCTTTGGCCCTTTTCCTTCATGGATTTTCTTCAAATATGAGATTTTAGGGGACAGGCAGTTACCTGATTGATCTCTAGGCAATACTATTTTTTTCATTAGTCCCAGTGCCATGCCACATACCCTTTACATATGGCCCATCTGATGGGTCACAAGTGCCAGCCAAAACAGCAGGAATGGGAGCCAATGAGGTTTCCATTTGGCCACATCATGAGCCCTGAAGAGTCAGTGGAACAACCTAGTAACATCCACCTTTATTTCTCAGGGTGGGGTATGGCCTGGCAAAAGGAAATGATGTCATTAAGTGACAGTGGGAGTGGGAGGAATGCAAAAGAAGGTGAGGATGAGGTGAGATTGCTTAATTCTATAGCACCTCAAGCAGCAGGGTTGGCACAGGTGTGCCAGAAACAGGATCCAGGGTGTGGAAGGCAGTGGATTATAGAAATTTGGGAAGAGAGGTAGAAGGTGTTGAGAAGAGCAGCTGTGAGGGGGCCCGTGGGAAATAGAGGAACTCCCGCTATATCTGATCTACAGGAGGACAGGCCAAAAGCATATCTGGGATTGGGTAGAGATATTGACTGATGTGTCTTTTGCCAACTGGCCAGCTTGAGCCCTCACATGTTACATCCTGAGAATGAAAGCCTTGAAGGTTTCATAAGGGGTGACCACTGAATAGGAGGCAATGAGGTCCCAGGAAATCTTGAATGCCTAAAGGACTTATCCACAAAAAGTGCTGAAAATAGGGTCTGGAAGAGATGTGTATCTGGGGAAGGGTCTGCAAGCAGTTGTGGAGAAGAATCTGGATCTCTGTTGGAAAGGGAAGGAGGGTGGGAGGATTGGAGGTGTTACCCCCTAAATAGCAAATGTCAAGACTAGGGAAAATGGGGTGTCAGGAAACAAAGGTATTAAAAGCTCAAAAGGTCATAGACAAAGGGATGACAAAGTCATGGATAAATGTGATCTCCCTCTGGGTCAAGTTTTCCCGCTTAACCTGGAGAATGGAGGTATCCCAGGGATCCCACAGGGTCAAACTGTCTAACAGAGCATTTCTTTGGATAGCATTGTTTCAATTACAGATGTGATTCTTTACTCTGAATCTCTCAAGATGGGATACTGGAGAACAGTTGGAAGAAGTTTGTTAGCCTTATAGTAAAATTTGAACAGTTCTATCCTAAGAATCAAACCCACATAATTTGAAAGGGTTACTCACAAGGCAGAGCAAACCTTTTCCAAGGTCTGAGAACTGAAATTGTATTCCCTCTTCATTATTGGGGAGTCAGAATTTATACCAATTGGGGAACTGCCTGTTGGGGTCATGAATCCAATAGAAGGGCCAAAACTGGGGGGAAGGGGTAATTGGATAGAGAATAGAATTCCTCTTTTATCCCTACAGCATACACTATACCTTGTGATAAAGGCAATTCTATGTCTTCCATCTTAATACTCAAGAAGGTAGCCCAGGTGTCAATGAGAAAATTCAGTTTCTAACCCCAATAGTGAGGTAGATGTGGCGTTTTGGGGTCCTGTCATATCAAGGGCCAACTGAGACCCATCACAGGCAGTTAGGAAATTTGCCAGCTTTGGAACCAGAGAGATTATAGAAAGGGTGGTCCTGTGGGAGTCCCTTCTTTCCCTGCTGTTATCCCTGAGCTGTTACGGATTCCTTTCACTAATGTCTAATCTTCTCATGATGACTGTCAGGATGCTTATCTCTGTCTGTGGGGCCCTTTCACACAGGATCAGGAGTTTTAGTCTCACTGAATGCTTATTCTGGAGTAATTCTAACTGAAGGACTAAAACAGCCCTTGTCAGTGCCTTCTTTTTCTTAGCTTCCTGTTGGACATTAAAAAAAAAAAGCAAAACCAACTGAGTAGCTGTGGAGTTCATGAGACTAAATGGGAACCCATATCAGCCTACCACTGAGCTTTTTATGGAGAAATGAATGTCAGGGAGGCTCTTCACTATGGCAGAAATGAGAAGGGGCTGGTATTAAGGAGAATGTATCTAACACAGTGTATCTTTTTAAAAAAAAGTTTCCATAAAGTGTCCTACAAAGGTTTAGGATGCACTCCCTCACAGTTGCATAAATCCACTTTCATCCAGTTAGTCTTAGGTCTCTCCAATATGGTACCTGGGGTCCTTAGTATCCAGATGCTGTTGGTCTGTAACTGTGGCAGGGAATCCCAATAATGAGTCAGGCCCTCTTTCACTCTGGATTTTGAGTAATTTATCAGCCAGGCACCAAGCTCAGGGTAGGAAAACTGTATATTTTTGGGAGGAGAGAGCATATAGAGAAGCCACTCCTAAACCCTACAAATAGAACTGCGGAGTGCCACAGGACCACTGAAGTTTTCCCTAAGCTTTATAAGGTCCTTAGATGGGATGGGAAGAGACTTCTGTGATTAATGGTGTCAGCAGCTGTCCAGAGTGCACGAATTCTTTGGCCTTTGCTCCCTAGAGTGCCTGGATACATGCACACTGGGCAATGGTTGGTGATCTCAGAAAGAGACGGCAATGTGTTTTCAGAAGGAAGGGGAAAAGAGGTGTCATATGGAACTATAGTCATCTCTCCCATGTGGGAGGAGCTCCAAGGAGTAGTAGGACCAGAGTGAGTTAGAATGGCAGGAATGATATGGATGGAGGACATGTCAGGGAATTAAGGGGAAGGGTCAGGAGAGGGTTGAGTGTGAAGGGAAGGGAAAGGCAGAATTGGAAGAGGGGGAACCTGAGACTGCAGATTAGCAAAAGTGTGAGAATGTGACCTATGACTCCATAGTTAATGTAAACAGCAGAAGAAGCTCTAACTATCCCATGGGAAGACATGCGTGTGGCTACAGGCCATCCCTGGTACTGTGCCTTTTTCTTTTTCTATATAATATCTGGCCTGGCCTGAGGGTAGTGAGGACATCTACCACTGTCCTGCTGGCCCCAAGATAGGCCACCAAAAATCTATTTACTTCCATGCTGGTATGGACTGCCTCTCTTTCTTCGGTATCTCAGTAATCTTTTTTTTTTTTTCTGATAATCTCTTAGAGGTGGGACAGTCCCTCAGGATAGTCTGCCACCTTACAATTGGCATAATCAGTACAGAAAAGATCTGCCACCTTAGAACAGAAGAAACGGACTTGGGGAGAAATGTCTCTGCAAGGTACATAAGAAAACAACCAAAAAGTAAATGGATTTGATTAGAACATCTAATTAGATACTTGGGGAATCTTATAAACTAAAGTTCAGTACTAATCAACTTAGAAATTACTTTTTAAATCAGTGTATCTCTTGAAATTAGAAATTTTGCTGTAATTTGTATTAAACTCCTACATATTTTTATAATAGATTATGCTCAATTTGAATTTTAAGAAGTCTTGCTTCCTCCTTACAAAAGAGAAGCTTATTTAAGGGAGCAGGAGGAGCAAGCCCAAGCCCTCCTGAGGACTTGAGAATAGCTTGAGGGGGCAGCTAGGTGGCGCAGTGGATAAAGCACTGGCCCTGGTGTCAGGAGGACCTGAGTTCAAATGTGGCCTCAGACACTTGACACTTACTAGCTGTGTGACCCCAGGCAAGTCACTTAACTCCCATAGCCCTGCAAAAAAAAGAAAAGAAAAGAAAAGAAAAAATAAAAAGAGAGAGAGAATAGCTTGAGAAAGTCATGCCAGTTAAGCCCATAACTGAGTGATGAGACTTGGTGGGGACTGGAAAAATTATGGAAAAAAGGAAAAAAATTTGGTAATTACTATGAAGGAAAAGATACAAAGAAAAGACCTTGTAGAATCCCTTTATCTGTAAAATTAAGTCATCTGCTGGGACAAAGTTGTAACATCTTGTCATCCATGGGAAGGAGCTTGTTAGGGTTAAACAATGAATTAAACTACTTAGAATTTACAAGTCTGTTTATGATATAGAATTTATTTCTAATCATTGATCTTTATACCAGGATGTGTTTAAATTCATGAAGGAAAAGAAAAAGAACAAGTGAAGGATGTTAAGTGAAATTGTGTGTGTGTGTGTGTGTGTGTGTGTGAGAGAGAGAGAGAGAGAGAGAGAGAGAGAATGAGAATGAATATGTCTATGTCCTGGTAAACTTATTTCTTTATTCCAACATCATAAGAATAATGATCATAGTAGACAAGCCTAAACTGTGATTAATGAAACTTGCTATTTGAGGTAAAATCTCTTGGGATTGTAATCTGTTACTGTTTTAAAATTTGAATTTAGGTATGATTGTCTGAAGTCAGTAATACCACCATTGAAGAGAAATGCTAAAAGTGGCTCAGAGGGAGTGTGATATTGAATTGCAGGTCTGTATCTAGGGGAAGATTGAGGGAACAACCTTAGCAAGGTCAAAAATAAAAGTCTCTTGACTCAGTTTCCCCATCATATTACTTCCTTTTGTCCATCCCAAATGTTCATATGGGCTATTTATGCCTGACCTGTGGTAGGGCCTTTCTGAGCTCTTACTGGTTTGATCAGCCATAGTCAGCCACACTGTACCTTGACCTTTGACATAGAGATGTCATTTTGGTCTCCTTCAAATATGAAGGACAACAACTTGCTTTTGAACAGGAATGTTTCCTACCTGGTTAATCCTGAGTCTTGCTATGAGGTGGATCTGTTATTTCCTAATTAGCTGTCAAAACTGACTCTTTCCAGGAATCAAACCAAGCTAAGGATGCTTGACCCTGGTATAAAGTGTCGAACCAATCTGTGCCTGGGGAACCAGTTTTCATGGTGTTATAATCATGTCCCTGCTTTTTGATTTTCTAGAAAAGTTCTATAATCAGGGCAAGTGAGCAGTATAAGATATGAGCATGATGTAATTATGTAAGATTCCACTGATTTAAATCTCAGTGTGTAGTCATTCCATATCCCGAACAACTAAATAAATTAGTAACTGGGTTTGTCATCTGCTGGCTAATAGTGATATCATCATATACAAGATGAAGTCCCTAAAAGACCTCATTCTTTCAAAATGCTATGGGAATAAATGGATAAAGATAAAAAGCTTGTGGGGCAGCTAGGTGGCGCAGTGGATAGAGCACCGGCCCTGGATTCAGGAGGACCTGGGTTCAAATCCGGCCTCAGACACTTGACACTTAACTAGCTGTGTGACCCTGGGCAAGTCACTTAACCCCAATTGCCTCACTAAAAAAAAAAAAAAAAAAAAAAAGCTTGTGAGACAAAGATGTGAATCTATTCATTTGTGAGGTTAAAGTCAAAAACCTCTTCTGTTTTAAGGGTAAGAATTTTATTGCAAATTAGTCATCTTAGTGAAGAGTAATGATTGTGTAATATCTATTCCATTTGAATATGGTTAACAACCAAACATGTTTTATTATAGGCAATTCACTTGATATAAATTGTTCTCTGTATTTAATGGGGAATTAATTACTTAGTGTATCTACACATTCCAATCCAACTCCTTTGTTACAATTAAAGTAAGTTTCTTGTAAATAAATTCATTTGGGTAACCATTGAGCCTAGAGGTGGAAAGCCTCTACCTACCAAGAGTATTACCTATATTTTCATATATAGGATCAGATCCTTCATAGCACCTGATTCTCCTAAAGGAATGGGACTTAATTAGAGCAGAAAACAAGGTTGAGTTTATCCTGTTCATTCAGGACTGAACTTTTCTTATTTCAGTCTGGGATTCAGAGGGGTTCTAGTTTGATTCATGTCTTTTCCTGGCTTAATTTTGAGATCTTTACTTTTTCTTTTCTTTTTTTGGTAAGGCAATTGGGGTTAAGTGACTTGCCCAGGGTCACACAGCTAGTAAGTGTTAAGTGTCTGAGACCAGATTTGAATTCAGATCCTCCTGAGTCCAGGGCCAGTGCTCTATCCACTGCGCCACCTATCTGCCAAGATCTTTACTTTTTTCAAGGGAATCCTTAAGGCTAACACCAATGTTTTCCTGTCTTTTCATCTTAATTTGATCTGCCCAAAGGAACCAATTAGGAAGGGAATCTTCTAGGAACCTTCTAAGGTAAGTTAATTTGTCATAATCAAAGGAACCTTCATCTGCTCACTGCCACTTGGATGCTTATAGGTTTACCCATTCCAAATATGTCAGAGGCTAAGAAGAGAAGCTAACAGATAGGGGCTAAGAGAAGACTTTAATTACTTGAGCATGGGTAACCTATGAGTGAGAGTATTTTGTTGGATGCCTGTGATTCATTCTAAACTTTAGGTTGAACTGGAGTCTCTATCCTCAGAAAGACTCTACTACAAAAGACCCAGCCATGAGGAACTCTATCCCCAGGTCCCATCTCAAGTCTGAGAGATCTGACAGACAGGTAGCCCCAATAATTTGTCAAGGAAAAAAAGAAGCAGAAGAACGCAAGGCTCTGGGACAGGCCCACAGTTACAATCTTAGTGTTTTCCAGGAGAGAAAAGAGAGTCCATTACAATGAGATACCAGGTTCACACATTCAACCCTTGCTTTCTACTTTTCCTGAATTATTCCTGGAGTAGTACGTACAACTGCAAAGTGGTTAGACAGTCTTAGTCAACTAATCATTATGATTTAAGAAAATTTCATGATATGGGTAGCAAAGAAGTAAAGAGAACAGGAGAAAGGGAAAAGGAAATAGGTGAATAAGGGTTTGTTAAGTTTCATTCCAACAAAACAATTTCTATTCCCACAGTCCTACTTGGTTGGTTAGGTCCACCCAATCTTAACAGTTACTTGTATGTGATTAATTTAGGGGAAATTATTCTGCCTTCTTCTTTGGAGAGAGAGCTAGACACTCTAAAAGGTTAATTCCGTAAAAGTCTTACCTTGTGATGTACCTCAATGATCCTGAGTGATGGCTGGTTCCACCACTGTGAAGGGAGTTCCAGTCACCCCACTTCTGACACCAAACTTCTTGACTGGGGAGGTCCCTGGGAGAATGTCACCCACTGGTGTGTCCACAAAACTAGATATCTAAAAAGCTGGGGAGGCAGACTAAAGAGAAAAGTAACATGCAAAGCAAACTACTCAATGGAAGCAGTTTCAACTTTTTAAGGAAATGGTATGTCCTTATATACTTATATAAGGCAAAATTTAGGTTACACAGACAATGAGCAGCATCCTGTATCATTTAGCACAACAAAGGGGTATTGTTCAACTGGATTTGACGCAGGTTCCTGTAATGGGAAGCTCAACAGTCCATTGCATCTCCAAGTTATTGGGTACACCAACTTGTTAGATGATCCAGACTATCTTGTGATTATTACAGATGGTCTGCTGGGAAGCCCATCCAAAAGGAGAGAACAAGATTGGCATTTTAGAAATGAGGCTGCCATTTTCTTAAGAAAATGTTTCTAAAATGGTGCGTCTTTTCTTCCAAAAGACAAGGAAGTGCTTTATCTCCCAGGCAAAGACAGTAACTCACTCCTGAATCACATACAGGAATGGCAACCATATGTCTGATTTCAAATATTCCATTGTCCCACAAACCATCTAAATGTCCCGGAAATTCTAATAGTTCAGTGAATAGCATCTCAGCATGTCAAGTCAGCAAGCATTAAAATAAAATATATGGTCACGGAAGATTGAGAGTCAAAAGCAGAAGAAAACACTACACTTGCTCTCTAACCTGTGTTATTTTATACCTGTCTGAATATGGACAGAGATGTGTGTAGACAGATGTGGAGCAAGCCACAACATTTCTAGCAGTAAAACCCAGCAAGTAAAGACTGTATGCACCAACAGAAAAACATGGATACCTTAAGCAACAAAGCCAAATGGAAAAACAATAATAATTATTTACATTTTCTATAATACCATCAAGTTTTATGGAAATAAAAAGAAACAACTCAAAGACAAAGTCACTCAACAGATTTTTAACTCATGAGCAAGGGGGGGTGCACTCAGAGTGTATGCATATGAGCAAAATTAGATTGTGTTATTACAGTTTTTTATGCAACAAAATCAAAGGAATTGTTCTATTTGGCTACACTAACAAGGTACAAGAATACATGGGGGGCGGGGAGGCAGGTAAGTGGCGTAGTGGATAGAGCACCGGCCCTGGAGTCTGGAGGACCTGAGTTCAAATCTGACCTCAGACACTTGACACTTAACTAGCTGTGTGACCCTGGGCAAGTCACTTAACCCCAACTGCCTCACCAAAAAAACCAAAACAAAACAAAAAACAACATGGGAATATATAAAACAAAATACAAAACAAAACCCCAAACCTCTCATTCTAAGAAACATCTGCTTTAAAAAAGAGATAAATGAGATATGGTCCAGAAAATTAACTGCAGGAAAGAAATATCTATTGGAACAGGATAAACAATATTAAATACTTCTTCAGATATATCTTGTTATACATTGAGCTTACTCAGCAAACTATAGCTGTCCTGGGACTACTGAGAACCAAAATGAACTTATTTACTGTGTTTCTGTAATTCAAGTTTGAGATGTTCAAAATTACTTCGTTATAATTTTTATGTTGAAATGAGTGCAAATGGCAAAATTTATCTTATTTTTATGTGTACTTTTAATTAAGCTTTATAAAAGGAACGTTTTTCTGGCCTCCTACATTATAATCCGTAGCCTTTCTTAGCTGCAATTAAACCAGCTTGAACCACCTAAGAGATGAGGACAGAAGGCTATCTCATACCAACATTATAGTTAATCAGCAAGCATTCATTAAGCTCTTACCCTGTGGCAGGCACTGTGCTGGGCACAAGGTAGACAAAGAATGGCAAAAACCATTTTTTGCCTTCAAGGAACTTATATTCAGATAAGGATGAACCTTGGGGCTGTTTTTTTGTTTTTAAATAAAACTGCCTATTTCTCCTTGCTCCATAGTTAGCAAATTAGAGTATCTGGGAACTCTCTCCATGTGAAGGGAGCTTGCTTCTAAGAGAATCATGATGATTTCTAAGTATTTTGGGAAGACCAAGGATCATTCACAGACATTCTGTAACTGGTTCTGGTTGCCTAAACTTCATGGTTGGGATGAAACTTTTTCAATTGGCTGCATAGTCACAACTGTCTGCACATCAAATAGGCCTGGGTCAGCACTAGATGTCTCTTTTCAATTCATTCAATGATGCCTTGCCCCACTGCATCATGTTGAGACCATGCTGTAAAGCCACTGTGGCCCCAAGAAATGGGCCTTGGCCCTTGGCCTTATCTCTTGTTCTTTTCCATTTATGTGTGAAGAGAATGGAGTCTCTTACATTAGGAGTTTCCAAAAGTTGTGAGAACAATCCACAGGATTCTGAGAATCTGAATACAGGCCAGGTTTTGTATCAATGACCCAAGGAGCAAGAAGCCACCTTTAGGGTTCTAGGCCAGTGGTAGCTGAGACAACTTGGTGGGGTTGATGCTATGTAGGAACTGAGTTAAGTTTTGAGCCCATTTTCTCTTTTATTTTATTTAAATTTTTATTTTTGCAGGGCAATTGGGGTTAAGTGACTTGCCCAGAGTCACACGGCTAGTAAGTGTTAAGTGTCCAAGGCCGGATCTGAACTCAGGTACTCCTGACTCCAGGGCCGGTGCTCTATCCACTGCGCCACCTAGCTGCCCCTACACTATACTTTTTGCCCATATCTTCCAATATGACCTCTGGATACCCTCCCTTCTTGGATAGATAAACTCCCCTTCATCTTCAAACTCTTCATACAGTAAAGCAACCTGTTCCCAACTCTCCCTCGCCCTTTTCCACCCTCCCCGTACCCCCAACTGCTGCCATCATCTTTAACCCTCTCCGATTCTGGCCATTCTTTACTTATACCCTACACTCAATATCAGGAAAAGCTGATGTTCCTGTCTAGATTCTCATCTTTGTCAACAACAGAATCTCAGGTTACTTTTCCACCTTTCTCAATGACTTCAGTTTTTAGCTTACAGCCAGCCTCCCTCCCCCTCTCTTCTTTCTCTTTTCATCCTTTCCCTCTCTCTCTCTCTCTCTCTCTCTCTGTCTTTCTCCCTCCCCCCCCAACTGCTGCCATAATTTGTGGGGGGGCAACTAGGGTTAAGTGACTTGCCCAGGGTCACCCACCTAGTAAGTGTCAAGTGTCTAAGGCTGGATCTGAACTCAGATCCTCCTGACTCCAGGGCCGGTGCTCTATCCACTGTACCACCTAGCTGCCCCATATAATTTGTAATATTGACATTGATGGTACTTCTACCTAACTCCCTGACTACTCAATCATCTTAACTCTCATGAATTCATTTCAGCTCTAAAACTTCACTCCAGGCTCCCCCCTACAGTTATGGGAAACTTCGGCGGAGAAACTCAGGCGGCACTCAGGAATAAGGAAGAACAGTTTATTAACATGTGGGCCCAGAGAAGAGTGTCTCTCAAAGGGTCTGGGCCCGGAATCAAGGATGTGTCACAAATTTATACCCCTTGACAGGGTTTTCTAGCATAGCTCGAATTAGTGGGTATGTATTTGGCTAAGCAGTTTCTGGGGTCTGGGGCAAGCCTAATGGACTTGTCTAAGCAGTTTCAGGAAGTGGTTGCAAGAGTAGATTTTTCCACATTACTACCACCACCATGATGCCCCAGTAGATGAGCTTTTTGCCTTATCTAGTTAGACCACCAAAACCCTTTCCTGTATTCTCCTCCATGACCTCACTCTACAAACATCTCCACCCCACCTACCTGAAACTAGAACTCCACTCCTAGATTCCTTTCAACCTCTTTTTAGTATCTAGGCAGCACAGTAGAAAGAACACTGGGCCTTGAATGAGGAAGACCTGAGTTCAAATCCAGAACCTGTGCGAACCTGTGCAAGTCACTTGTCTCCCTCAGTTTTCTCAAATATAACACGAGGATAAAAATTGCACCTACCTCCCAAGAATGTTGTGAGGATCAAATGAGTTGATATTTGTAAATCATTTAGCCCACTCCCTGGTATATGGTAGGCATTTCACAAATTCGTGTTCTCTTCTTTTCAAGTACTCATTTAATGAATTTTAGAATAGTGCCTGACACAAAGTAAGCACATAATGAATGCTTTATCCATCTCTCTCTCTCTCTCTCTCTCTCTCTCTCTCTCTCTCTCTCTCTCTCTCTCTCTCTCTCACACACACACACACACACACACACACACACACACACACACACACACACACACACACACCTACCTATCTTTCTCCCCACTCTACCTCAGCTACCCACAGTGATGCTCACCCCTTGGACATCGGCATTCCTTGAAACTGCTCCATCTCCAAGATCCTAAAGTCTAAATATTCCTTCTCTGACTTTAATTTCCTATACATCTGTGTCTCCCATTATCTCACTCACTCTAAACCTGCTTATCTATCCTGAGTATAACCTCTAGTCCTTCAATCTCTCCTTGTTCTTCCTGGTTCACCAGTTAATAAGTCATGGGGGGGACTGTAGAAGAGTCAGAATCTCATTTCTGTCATTTTTTAAAAAGGACTCTCTCTACAACTCTGGAGTAAAAAATTGAGTGAAACTAAAGTCGTAAAAGCTTAGGAGACTTTTCTATTGGAGGCAGTGACTTGCTTCTCAAGGACCTAACTTCCAAGTTCCACTTCTGACCTTTTTACTCCCTGTGTGAATATGAACAATTCACTTAAATCACCTTGGGCCTCAATTGTCCACATCTGTAAAAAGAAGGAATTGAACTAGATAAGCCTCAGAGTGTGCGTTTCAGGTCCGGACCTAGGATTCTGGGCTCTCTTCCACTCCAACACCAAAAGGTAAAACGTGTTATTAATTATTAGCTGATCTTAGGGCACTTTGCGATTTACCGACACAAGTTAAGTCTTGCCACCTTCCTGTTGTAATTGACACGACTTCAGAGGAACCAGAGGCCAGCGGGCGAATCCCCCAGGGACACACAACGCTCCGGCTTCTCCGGCCACATGGAATCTTGGTGGCAAATTCCAAAACTGAGGCTAATTTCAAAATCTGAGAGCTGTAACTCTCATCAGTTACCGGCTCGTCCCTGGACTAGTAGCCTACATTTAGTTTCTCTTTCCTCTGGTTGGCCCCAGGCCAAGGCTATTCATCTCACGGCAGGGGAGGCGGGCATTCAAGAACGACTAGACCCCGCCACCCTCCCCCACCTTCACCCGCCAGATCCCCAGGAATCCAGCGAGTAGGGAACTGGTCGGGCAACGCAAAAGTTTTCAATCTACAAGCAACTAGGAAGCGCCTGCTTTGTGCCAGGCCCCCGGGAAACAAAGGCAGAAATGCAACAGTTACTCGCCTTCTGGGAGAGTATCTTCAATCCCGGGAAAGCCATGGCTAACTCGAAGCAAAAGAGATGAACAAAGCCTGGGGCTGAGTTTGAAAGCGTCTCGGATTTCCCGCCAACCCCCAGTAAACAACAATCCCAACGAGAGCAACAGCAATAATTCGATTCAACTTAATAAACATTTATTAAGTGCCTACTAGGTGCCAAGCACCGTACCATTGGGTCAGGGAAACAAAGACAGAAATGCCAACAGTTACCTGCCCTCCGGGAACGTATATCCTAAACTGGGAAACCTAAGACCAACTACGAACAAAAGTGAAGAACAAATCCAAGGACTGGGTTTGCAAACATCCCAGATTTTCCGCCGTACCCCTCCCCCGCACGCCCGTTCCTGCCCCAGCAAACAACAACTACAATATCAATAGCGACAATTCAATTCAATAAACATTTATTAGGTGCCTACTACGTGCCAGGAACAGTACATTCAATCCTGGGAAGGCTATGATTAGGAGCAAAAGAGAAGAAAAAAATCCAGGGGCTGGGCTTCTAAACATCTCGGGAGTTCCCGCCTACCTACCCCTTCCCTCCAGCAAACAATAAAGCACAGTAAGAGCAACAGCAACAACTGGATTCAATTTAATATAAGTGCCTACTTACTACCAAGACCAAAATGCAACAGTTCCCCGGACAAATGCAGGAACTGGGCTTGCAAACATCTAAGATTTCCCTGCCTACCCCCAGCAAACAACCGCAATAACAATTCAATAAACATTTATTTAGTTCCTAATACGAGTCAGGTAGTTGGGATTAAAAAGAGGAGGGAGGGAAAAAGACAGTTCCAGCTCCCGAGGAAAGACAATGGCAACAAGGAAAAAAAAAAAACCCAAACGAGAGCAAACCTCATCCAGCTCTGCAACCCGTTTCTGGACTTTGGGATCCCGAAAGAAACAGCGTCCCTAGACCCACCTGGCCACTAGCGGGCTGCTCGTACTCTCAGGCGCGAAGTTGGCAGGACATGGCGCAATGGAACGCTCGCGACCCCGGATTCTCTCGGGGATCCAGCCTTGCAGACATCTTGTTCTGGCAAGCTCTGGGCATCCTGTGCAGGGCTGCCCTGTTCCCCCCTCCCCTTAAAGACGCAGTGCTGCATTCTCTAGTCCGGTCCGGACACGTGGAAATGAATCTCAGACCCCCTTATGTCCAAAGAGTAATCATTCACAAAATATTGAGGCTCAGGATCAGCGTTAGAATGACCCCCTACAGGTATTCATTAGTTTAAAAGAGGAAAAGCAGGTTTACTTTTTTTTTTTCAATAATATAAACTTCTTTTTTTAAAAATGTGATCTGCCAAGACCTGAATTTCCAGGTCTGTGTTTCTCCTGGACTGTTTGCTTCTCTTCAGATGGGAGGAGCATTGATGTTATTAAGGAGAAATGCCAGCAGTCAGAACTATTGGAGCCCTAACTTCTAACCTGTTGCAGTGCAGGATCAACTGGTGTTTGTAGTTTTTAGTCTCTATTTCTATGTTTGGGAAGAGGTTGTGATTATTAGTATTGTTGTTAGTACTATCCTAGTATCATTACCACAGTCAACCTTAACAATAATAGTGGCACACCTTTGTGCAACTTCTTTTTTTTTTTTTTTTTTTGCAGGGCAATGGGGTTTAAGTGACTTGCCCAGGGTCACACAACTAGTAAGTGTCTGAGGCTGGGTTTGAACTCAGGTCCTCCTGAATCCAGGGCTGGTGCTTTATCCACTGAGTCACCTAGTTGCCACCTAGGAAAGGATTATTCTTTACTATTTTAGAAATCAAAAGTAATCTAGGTTGAGTTTCATATTTTTCCAAATTGGTATTTATAGCTACAGACAACTGGTTGAATAGGTAAGAATAATAAGCATTAAAATGAGCCTTATTAATTAAGACTTCAATAGATCCTTGATCTCATCAATTGGGGTATAACAAGAATCATCTGGCTCAGTCTAATGAATTTTTAGTCAGATCTGGGTTTCTGCTTCTGTAAATTAATAATAATAATAATAATCATCACAACAGCTAGTGGTAGTTACCTATTAATTTAAGACTTGAAAAGCTTTACATATATTATCTCATTTGATCTTCACAATAACCCTTTGAGGTAGGCTCTATTTTTACCCCCATTTTACAGATGAGAAAGCAGAGATGTCTTAATTTGAGTAGGAGGATGTTGGTGACTGAGAAATCAAGACTCCCCTGTCTTAGAGAGTCGGATTTGGCTGGAATGAAATCTATCTGTCCCACACTGGATGTTTGCAGTTTAAGGACCCGATTCTCTTTTGATCTTCGGAATAGGAGTCACTTTCTGGCGTCACTTGGGAGAGGGAGAGGGAGAGGGAGAGGGAGAGGGAGAGGGAGAGGGAGAGAAATAGTTCCTGGGGAAGTAGACCTGGAGGGTAACAGACAACTCCATCTCAGCCAGTTTAGCCCCCCTCCCACCAAATGCTTATTACACAGATATCAAGGAAACATCTATCAAGGCAAGTAGCAAGATAGTCATTGGGAAATCATTTAGATTAGTTGAGGTCACAGAACACACAGGTGTCAGAGAGGTTCTGCAACTCAGAAGCAAGAATCTCTGTTCAGCTGGGAAGAGGAGGATCTCACCCAAGAAATCCACTTTTAGCAGTATCTAGAGAGGAAATCGCTGGTATTCGAGGATTGGGGTTTGGTGCTGGCTTCTCCCTAGATGGATACAGCTTCAGGGGGCCTCCTGTTCAATATTCAGAGTTGGCCCCTTCTTTCGTCTTGTTCCATCTCTTTCCTCTGCTTCTCTTTCCCCAAAGTCTCTTAGCCAATCAGGAATCATGTACATCTTCCTGCAGTATCACAGAGCTGTCTTTCAGGGAAGTGCCAAACTTGAATAGGGGTAGGACTATATAGGTACAATGTACAACTGTCTGTGTTGTTTACTTATTTCATGCTAGTCTTGTTCCTGACCTCCCATAATTCCTCTATAGAGGATCTATAACAGGGTCTCCTAATCTGGGATATGAATCTACCCTTTCAGGGGTGTGCGAAGCTTGTCAATGGGGTTGGAGAAGTATTAAGTAAATAATGATAATAGCTAGCATGTCTATGATGCTAAAGTTTGCAAAGCACTTTCATGTTATTTTATTTGATCTTCCCAGTAACCCTGTGAGGGGGGTGTTATTTTTATTCTCACCTTATAAATGAGAACTCTAAGGCTAGGAGAGCCTCATACAGGGTCACATAGCTAGTAAGTATCCAAGGTAGGATTGAACTCAGGCCTTCCTGACTACAAGTCTGGCACTATAGCTGTTTCATTCATATCAATAGCTAACACAATACTATGCCTTCTGTGGTGGGGCTTTGCTTTAGGCTTTCCCAGATCACCAAACATGGAGACATGCAAATAGGAGATTCCAGAGACCTGCTTCTGGGAGAAGCCATTCTTCTGTTTTCTCCTACCACGTGGGTGCTAACAGTCTCTTTTCATTTCCTGTGCCACTGGGAAGGCTGTGTCTTTAAACCTACCAGACTAGGACATTCTTTCTTTCCAGCAGCTCCCAAGAAGGGGTGAAGATCCTGTTCATCAGCCACAGAGACATCATGAACTGCCTGGGTCGGGGGAAGCTACCTCTCCCCCTCCTCCTTTTAGGTCCTGTGTCCTAGAGAAACTGGTTTGGGATTTGATCTGTTTTGCTTGCTCTTTTCAGTTCTAGGCATGGGCAATAAAATCACTGGACCCTGACTTGAGTCATGGCAACATTGGAGGCAAGGCTCCAGGCTGAATGTTGCTGCCAGCCCATCAAGTAAACCCTGAGATGTCAGGGTACTGGGACACAAGCCCAGGGTTGCACTTTGAACCTGGTGAGACTATGCTACATAGGGATCTAGTTCTCTTCTCCTCCCCAGAGACTGAAATGGCAAAAGGGGAAACCATGCCCCCGTTGTTGGAGGTGAGGGAATGCCTGTATATTTCTTCACCTTTGAAAGGAGTATTCCTTTGTAAAAGCTAATCTAATTGTTAGATGGTTAAATGGAATCAGAGAACAGGGGGCACCCCTAAAATTGGGAGAAACACCATTGCTGATGGCTTCATCCCATTGCAGAAACATTAAACACCCTCAAACCCCTTTAAAGGTACTAGGGAAACATAACCTATCTGGCCTTCAAGCAGTGGGGCCAAGATAATCACATAAGGGTCAGAGTAAAGAGGGGGAAATGTCAGAGAAGGAGCAGTGAGAGAAGCAGAAGAATCAGGGGAATGCAAAGTCAGATACCAGAGGAAGAGAGAGCACCAAGGAGAAAAGGAGTTATCAATAGTGTCAACTGCTACAGAGGTCTAGGAAGACAAGAACTTTTTTTTAAAAAAAGGTCATTTAGGGGCAGCCAGGTGGCGCAGTGGATAGAGCACTGGCCCTGGAGTCAGGAGGACCTGAGTTCAAATCTGGCCTCAGACACTTAACACTTACTAGCTGTGTGACCCTGGGCAAGTCACTTAACCCCAATTGCCTCACCAAAAAAAAAGGTCGTTTAATTTGACAATTGAGGTGATTTTTGTAAAAGCAGTCACTGATATATACAAAGATACGTATAACTTTACTTTCATAGGAGCAAAGAATGAGAACTAAAATAGAAATTTGTTGGGAATGTCTGAATGAATTGTGGTAGAATAGAGGCAGCTGGATGGGCAGCAGGTGTAGAGCACTAGGTCTGGAATATATGAGTTCAAATCTGGCCTAGACACTTACTAGCCATGTGACTCTGGGGCAAGAGTTCTGAGCAATGTAACATCTTACTGTGAAGACAGAGGGTAAATCATGATTTCTTACTCTTGGTAGAGAGTTGGTAGACTATAGGTGCAGAATGAAGCCCACATTTTCTGACATGAACAATGTGATAATTTTTGGCATAGTGAATAGAATATAGGGCCTGGAGTCAGGAAAACTCATCTTCCTAACATCTTCCTAAGTTCAAATATGGCCTCAGACACTTATTAGCTGTGTGACCCTGGGAAAGTCACTTAACCTTGTTTGCCTCAGTTTCCTCATCTAAAAAATGAGCTGGAGAAGGAAATGGCAAACCACTCCAGTATCTTTGTCAAGAAGATCCCAAGTGGGACCACAGTCAGACATGACAGAAAAATGACTGAACAACAACAAGAAACTAAACAATGTGTCTCAGTGTTATTCTCAAAAGAAGGATGGAAGGGTGAGGAAGAAGAATACACTGGGAGAGGGGGAAGGAAGAGGAAGAATGGAGGAAATGATCACATAAATGAGCTGTGTGGAAGATTGTATATGGTGGGGAGGTGGCAAAACTTGAACCTCCCTCTCATCTGAACTGGTTCAAGGAGGAAAAAATACAAATAAACATGTAATTGGGTAGAGAAATTCATCTTACCCAGTGGATTAAGAGAAAGGAGGAGGGAAGGAGTAAGAATAAGGATGGATGAAGAGAAATAGTGATCAGAAGTAAGACACTTTTTTTTTTAAAGTAAAACACTCTTGCGGAGGGGACAGGGTTAAAAAAAGAGGGGAGATATATACACATACACACATATATATGTATATATACACACATATACATACATACACATATATATGAGTATATATATACATATATGTTATTTATATGTGTGTGTCTGTGTATACACTTGAAAATAGGTTGAAGGTAAGTACACATGTAGCAATCATGACTGTGAATGTGAATAGTATAAACTCATCCATAAAAAGGAAGAGGATAACAGAATGGGTTAGAAATAAAAATCCAACAATATGTTGCTTCCAAGAAATGCACTTGAAACAGGAAGATTCACATAAAGTTAAATATAAAGAGCTGGAGCAGAATCTTTTCCTGTTCCAGCTGAAGTGAAAAAAGGCAAGGGTGGCAATTGTGATCTCAGACTAAGCAAAAGCAAAATTAGATGTAATTAAAAAGGATAATCAGGAAATCTAATTTGCTAAAGGGTACCATAGATAATGTCAAATATGCACTAAATGTCAGAGCATCCAAAATTTTAAAGGAAAAGTTCACTTAATTATAGTAGGAAATATACAGTAAAACTATATTGGTGGGGGCAGCTAGGTGGTGCAGTGAATAAAGCACCGGCCCTGGATTCAGGAGGACTTGAGTTCAAATCTGGACTCAGACATTTGATATTTACTAGCTGTGTGACCCTGGGCAAGTCACTTAACCCTCATTGCCCCGCAAAAAAACAAACAAAAACCCTATATTGGTGAAGAACTTCAATTTACCCTTCTCAGACCTAGATAAATCTAACCATAAAATAAATAAGGACAAAGTTAAGTAGATAATACAATTTTAGAAAAGTTAGATATGATAGACCTCTCTGTGCATGGTGCCTTCATAAAAATTGAGCATGTATTAGAGCATGAAAACCTGACAAACAAATGTGGAAAAGCAGAAATTTTAAATTCATCTTTTCCTAACCATAATGCCATAAAATTATGTTCAGCAGAATCCTTTGAAATATATATTAAAAATTAATTGGAAAATAAATAACTTACTCCCAAAGAATGTGTAAATCAAAGAAACAATCAAGTCCTCATTAATTTATAAGTATATTTGACCATTTCAATAACAAAAACAACAAAAATATATGATTATTTCAGTCATTGCAGAAAAAGGTTTTAAGAAAATATATTACCCATTCTTCTGAAAAAACATTATAAAGCACAGAAAAAACTATAATTTTCTTTAAAATTACAATTAATGTCTCATCAAAAACTAAGAGCAAGCATTATCTGTAATGGGGATTCACCTTTCCAATAAGATCAGGGGTGAAGGAAGGATTTTCATTATTGCCCTAATTATTTAATATGATACTCAAAATTATAGCTATTACAATAAGAAGAAAAAATGGAAGAAATAGAAGCACTGAAGAAACAAAACTATCACTTTTTGCATATGATATGATGGTTTCCTTAGAGGAAACTAAGGAGTCAGCCAAAAACCAAAAAACTTAATAAAAACACTTAACGATTTCAGTAAAGTTGCAGTATATAGAACAAACCTACATAAATAACCAGTTTTTCTGTATATTACCATGGTTTCCCAGGTTCTGGATAATGGAAAATGCTTTCAATCTTTCTCAGTCACCAATGGAGTTGTGCAGGGCTGTGTGCTTGTTCCCAAGCTTTTAGTATGATTTTTTTGTGTGTGTAATATTGTTAGATACCTTCAATGAGGACAAAACAATATCAAGATCAGCTACTATACTGACAGTAAATTATTTAACTTGAAAAGGCTACATGCCAAGACTAAAGTAAAGGGAGAATTGGTGTGACTTTTTGTTCACAGATGATTGTGCACTGAATGTTGCTTCTAAGGCTGAGATGCAACAAAGTACGGATCAATTCTTAGCTACTTGTGCTAATTTTGGCTTAATAATGAACACCAAGAAAGCAAAGGTTCTCTACCAGCCAGTACCAAACCATCCATATGTGAAACCATTGGTTAAGGAGTATGGAGAAATTTGGCTAATACTTTACAGGGAAAAAGATGATGAGGTTGATGCACACATTGCCAGACCTAGACCAATGTTCTGAAGGAAAGTGTGGAAAAGAAGCATTAGATTATATTAGAGAGCCATTGTGCTGACCTCATTGTTATATGCCTGGGAATCCTGGACAGTATATTTGTGCTATGCTAGGAAACCAAACCTCTTCCATTTGAATTTCTTGGGAAGATTCTGAAGAGTACCTACAAGATAAGATACTGGTCCCTTCTTGAGCTAACCAGGAAAGCATTCAAACTCTACTACAGAGAGTGCAATGCCAAAATATGTTTGCCTAAAAGATTTATTTTATGGAGAACTCCCACAAGGCAAGCACTCACACAGAGGTCAGAAGAAACAATACATAGTCTTTCTGGAGAACTCTGGAATCAATTGTGAAACATGGGAGAAACTAACACAGGACTGTCCAGCAAGGTATGCTTGCATCAAAGAAGGTGGTGTACTCTATGAGCAAAACAGAATTGCAGTAGTTCAAATAAAACATGAGATGTGCAAATTTAGAGCCATCTCCACTCCAAAAGTTCATATGGACTATTTGTGCTCAACCTGTGGTGAAGCCTTCCAAGGCCACAGCCAAGACACACTGTACCTTGACCTCAGCATAGTAATATACCTTTGGTTCTCTCTGAGAATGGAGGAAAACAACCACATATTACCAGTACAACTTAGCAGAAAGAGATAGAAAGAGAAGTTAAGGGGCAGCTAGGTGGCACAGTGGATAAAACACTGGCCCTGGATTCAGGAGGACCTGAGTTCAAATCCAGCCTCAGACACTTGACACTTACTAGCTATGTGACCCTGGGCAAGTCACTTAACCCTCATTGCCCTGCAAAGAAAAAAGAAAGAAAGAAAGAAAGAAAGAAAGAAAGAAAGAAAGAAAGAAAGAAAGAGAGGTTAAAATACCTACAGACAATATAATTACTTGGAAGTCTAAATATCAAGTCACACACAGGAATTATGTGAACAATTATAAAACACTCTTCATACAAATAAAGACAGATCAAAATCATTGGAGAAATATTCATTGCTCATAGGTAGGCTGAGCCAATATAATAAAATGATAATACTACCTAAATTAATTATCTGGAGGAACAAAAGGTCAAGAATATCAAGAGAATCAATGAATCCAAAAGAGAAGGAAAGAGGTCTAGCAGTATCAGATTTTAAGATATAATATTAAGCTGTAATCATCAAAACAGTTTTATATTGGGTAAGAAATATAGAGGTTAATCAGTAGAACAGATTAGGTACACAAAATATAGAAGAAAATGAAACCTACTGTTTGTTAAACACAAAGATCCCAGCTACTGGGGCAAGAATTTACCATTTAACAAAAGCTGTTGGAAAAACTGGAAAATAATGTAACAGAAACTAGGCATAGATTAACATCTCACACCATATATTAAAAATAAGTTCAAAATGGATATATGATTTAAATGTAAAGGATGATATCATAAAGTAGTAGAGGAGGGAAGAAATTACTTGTCAGATCTGTGAAAAGAGAAAGAATTCATAGCCAAACAAGAGATTGAGTGGTTCACAGGAGGTAAAATGGATAATTTTGATTACAAAAAGTTAAAAAGTTTTGCACAAACAAACCAATGCAGCTAAAATGAGAAGAAAAGCCGAAACTGGGAAAAAATCTTTGCAGTAAGTTTCTCTGATGAAGGTTTCATTTCAAAAATATATAGGGAACCAAGTCAAATCTACAAAAATAAGAGTCATTCCCTAATTGATAAATGCTCAAAGGATATAAAAAGGCAGTTTTCAGAAAAAGAAATCAAAGCTATCAATAGAATATCAATGAAAAAATGTTCTGAATCACTAAGAATTAGAGAAATAGGGCAGCTAGGTGGCGCAGTGGATAGAGCACCGGCCCTAGAGTCAGGAGTACCTGAGTTCAAATCCGGCCTCAGACACTTAACACTTACTAGCTGTGTGACCCTGGGCAAGTCACTTAACTCCAATTGCCTCACTAAAAAAAAAGAATTAGAGAAATATTAATCAAAATAACTGAGGTACCACCACACACCTATCAGATTGGCTAATATGATAAAAAATAAAAGGAAAATGACAAATATTGGAGAAGATATAGGGAAAGGGATACACTAATGCAAAGTTGGTCGAGTGGTGAACTAGTTCAACCATTCTGGAATGTAATTTGGAACTACCCTCCGATTGAGCAATATCACTACTAGGGCTATAACTCAGAGAGATCAAAGATAGAGGAAAAAGGCTCACACGCAAAAAAGTATGACGACTCTTTTTATAATAGCAAAGTTTTAGAAACTGAGGGGAATGCCAATCACTTGGGGAATGACTGAAAAAGTTTTGATATATTAATGTTATGGAATATTGCTGTGCTGTGAGAAATGATGAAGGGATTGGTTTCAGAAAAATCTGGGAAACATTAATTGATGGAAAGTGAAATGAGCTGAAGCAGAAGAACAATCAACATTATAATAGTAATATTGTAAAGATAATCAACTTTGAAAGATTTGGCAACTGATCAACACAATGATGATGATGTGTGTGTGTGTATATATAGGTATGTATGTGTGTGTGTATATATATGTATGTGTGTTGTTATATATATATGTATGTGTGTGTGTATATATATATATCTTGGTTCTGTTCACTTCCCACTGAATCAATTCATACAAGTTTCCCCAGGTTTCTCTGAAATCATCCCCTTCCTTATTCCTTAATCACATAATAGTATTATGTAACATTTGTATACTCTAATTTGTTCAGCCATTCTCTAGTTGATGATTAACCCATCACAAAAATAGAGCCACCATAAACACTTTTGCACAAATGGGATCTTTTACTCTTTCTCTGATCCCTTTGCAACTTAAACCTAGTAGGGTATTACTGGGTCAAATGCTGTATGCAGTTTGGCAACTTGGAGGGCATAATTCCAAATTGCTTTCCACAATGGCTATACCAATTCAAAGTACTACCAATCATGCACTGGTGTGCCTGTTTTTCCTGTAGCCCTTCCAATATTTATCATTGCTTTTTTTTTTTCGGCCAAATTTGCCGAACTGATGAAGATGAAGTGGAACCTCAGAGTTTATGTCCTAGAATTTCACCAAGAATGAAAATTATACCCACTGGTCTAGAGTTTGCAAATTACATTTTCTTTTCTTTTTTGAAAAGTAGCATTGCATTTGCCTTTCTTCAGTTCTATGATGCCTTCCTATTCTCCATGATCTTTCACAGCTGTTGAATAAGCACATCTTACCAATTTATTTTTCTTGTCAAGGTTATCCTTGTAGTCCTATGATAATCTAAGCTCTGTTGCCCATAAAAAGTTAGCACTGTCTGCAGAGAAGCCGATTTAAGGGATAGAAGGCCATCTTCTATTTGATAACCACAGAGACTTCCTTGCCACTTCCATCTATAGGGCTCAGATACGAAATACCAACTCCAAAAACTTCCTATTAAGACAGATCCAGAATAATGGCTGGCAATGCCACCTAGTGGTTAAACTTTCCTGCAAGGACGTTCTTATCCTACTTCATGAATGTTATTTTTTTTTTCCCTTTTCATGCAACAAAAGAATCTCTTTTTTCATTTTTCCCTCTAAATAGCCAGGCCCAATAAAAATATTTTGTTTAATTTCTCACTGAAACTCTTCTCCTTCTCCATCATTCCCACAGTTTTATTAGGGCCTAGCTCTTCTCCACAGGAAGTCTTATATGTTTTCTGGGATATGTAAGAGATAGAAGGTATGATTGTGTATACCTTTTTCCCACCACAATTACCTTAGGTTCTCAGAACTAAGTTGAGAATTGATTGTGCTATTCTCACACTCAGATACTTTAACACCTTCCCTCCCCACCCCCATCTAACTTACCCTGGTTTTCAGATTCACATTCAGAAATGTGTTTTGGTTTTTTTGGGGGTGGGGGGCTGCAATTCTTTTTTTTGCTTTTTTATGTAAAATTGTTTATATTTTTTCCAATTACACGTAAAACATTTTTAAACATTCTTTTACTAAATTTTTACATGTTCTGGCTGGGACCCTCTAGGTGTAATATGAATGGATAGGGCACTGGGGTGAATGTGGAAGGCTACACAAAGTCAGGGAATCCTGACAGTTAAGGAGCCAAGAAGATTAAACAGTAAAGGAGGGAAGAAAAATTGTTAATGCTTTATATAGTACTATAAGGCTTGCAAAAGACTACTTTGATTATATCATTTGATCCTCACAATAAGCCTGTGAAGTAGATGCTATTATTGTACCCATTTTGTAGATAAGGAAACTGAGGCCAGGAGCGATTAACTTGTCCAGGGACACAGAACAAGTAAGCATTTGGGGCAGGACTTAAACTCAGGTCTTCCTGACACCAATTGAGTCCTTTATCCACTATGCCAGTCATTAGGCTAGAATGTGTAAGATTGTTGGGTCTAGAATCAGTAGAGACTTGGGCTTAAGTTTTCCCTCTGATGCTTGCTAGTTATGTGACCATGGGAAAGTCCTTTAATATCTCTGGTTTTTTTTTTCATATGTAACATGAGGGAAATATGTATGCTGTTGTACCTCACAGGTTTGTGGTGAGGAGCAAATCAGAAGATCTGGATTCAAATCATACCTGTGTCGTTTACTATTTTTATGACCTTGGAGAAATCAACCTTTTTAAGCCTTAGTTTCCTCATCTGTAAAATGAGGGGGTTGGAATAGATGACCTTCCTTTTGGCTTAAAAGTTATGATTATATTAATTTCATTGTGGAATCTTCCTTTGCTGGTACAGATAAGTAACTCATCTCTAACTTACAGTCTTAGATAATTGTTTAGTGAATGAAGAAGTTAAGTGACTTGACCACAGTTACAGAGCTCATATGGGTTAGAAGACTTAAAACCCAGGAATGTAGAGTATGTGAAGGAAAAAAATGTACAATATTAGGAGGACCAGACTTCAAATCTGGCCTCAGATACTAGGTATATGAACCTGGACAAGTCACAACCCTATTTGCCTCATTTTCCTCATCTGTAGAATGAGCTGGAAAAGGAAATGACACAGCCCTCCAGTATCTCTGCTTAGAAAATCCCAAATGGGGTCATGGAGAGTTGGATGTGATAGAAATGGCAGAATTACAACAAAAGTCTGGAAAGGGAGACTGAAGCCATATTATGAAGAGTTAAATTTCACAGTAAGGATTTTGTATTTTTTTCATGGGGCAATAGGTAGACAATAAGGAATCTTGAAAATAAGAGTAACATGGTCACATTTTTTCTTTAGGACTAGAATTTTGGAACCTGTATAGAAAATAGATTAGAGCAGAAATCTGTTTAATGTGATTGTACATATATAACCTATATCGGACTGCTTTCTGTCTTGGGGAGCGGGGAGGAAAGGGAGGGAGGGAGAAACATTCGGAACTCAAAATCTTATAAAAACAAATGCTGAAAACTATCTTTACATGTCACTGGGAAATAATAAAATACTTTTATGATTTAAAAATAGATTAGAAAGGGGAGAGAATAAAAGTCTGAAATCCAATTAGGAACCTATTTGTAATAGTCTAGTCAAGACATGATTAGAGTAAAGTAGACCGGTTGAGACTGAGAGGGAGGGATAGAAAATGTAGAAAGTAACCTTGAGCTTGCCGTACTTAGTATTCTAGGTGCCCTGTCTATTTGAATACCTTCTCTGATTACTGATGCTTTAAGAATATTTGCCTTGGTGTGCATACATGGCTTTTATTTGTGAAAGCTTTCGTTTGGACTGATGTCCTATTAATTGAATTTCCCAACCATTTGTTAAGTACTTACTATGTATGTATGGAATTCTGTGACTGCACCCCCACTGGAACCTCAGAGACCATGTGCTGCAAGATCTTGGGAACTCTCTCCCTAGGGCTATGCTGACTTGATTGCTGGAACTTCACATGTTTAGTCATTTTTCAGTCATGTCCAATTCTTCATGACTCCATTTAGGGTTTTCTTGGCAGAGATGCTGAAGTACTTTGCCATTTCCTTTTCCAACTTGTTTTATAGATGAAGAAATTGAAGCAAACAGGGTTAAGTGACTTGCCCAGGGTCACACAGCTAGTAAGTTTCTGAGATCAGATTTGAACTCACATCCTCATGACTATAGGACCATTGTTCTATCCACTGTGCCACCTAGCTTCCCTAATTACCTTAATTCCCTCTTCTCTAAAATTAAAGAATTTGACTAGGTAAACTGTTAGACCCCTTCCAATTTTAAATCCTAGCATCTAGTCCAGCCTGAACTGATCTGTCTTTTTCTGTGACACAGAGTCAGGGAGATCTATGTTCAAGTTTGGCCTCAGACACTTACTAGCTGCATGACAGTAGGCAGATATTTTAAGTTTTGTCTGCCTCAGTTTTCTTATCTGCAAAATGGGGATAATGATAGAACCTTAGGGTTGTTGTGAGGATAAAATAAAAATGTTCATAATGTTGTTTGCAAACTTTAAAATGCTGTATAAATAATGGCTGTTATTATTGTTGTTGTCATTGTTGTCACATGCAACTATCTGGTTGAGTTTTTATGTAGTTCTGAAGTGGATAAGTCACAATAGTTTCTAAGTGGATTAAAAAAATCATTATTCTCTCTGGTATAAACGTCAGGGTTCACTGAAGTATATATATGGGAACTGAGCAGCCTAACACATTTTGAGGTAGTCATCTTGACTGGAAGTCCCTTCTACCTCTTTCATCAGAAAATTAGTATAATTGTGGATTTTTTTTCTAATTTTTCCACTACTGAAGTCTCTCTCCTTCCTAAGCCTTATGATGACATGGAGGTGACCCTATGTTCTTAAAGACAACGCCAATAGAGTTCAATCTCTGGCCTGTCCTACCAAGATGGAAAGACTTTGACTATGGGTCTGATGACAGATTATATTTCTAATATCTGACGACTAACTTATCCAAGTTTTGAGAGACCAATCACCAGAGGATAATAAAAGCATAGGAAACAGATTTGGAAGAGACTTTAGAGTTCATCCAGTTTTACCTTTGTATTTTTCTCCTACTTCCAAATCTTCGTGTTCCAAATTGGTTATTCTCTCTCAGAGCTGCTACTACTTTGGAAAGATTTTCCATTATATATTGAATTTTTCCTACTCTGGTTTTTGTATTTTAAAGTTCTTCATCGGAAGCTCTGATTCTGACCATTCTGGAGTTTTTGGTTATTGTTTTGTAATCTCTGGGAAGTTCTTAAAATTATTTTTTCTTTTTTCATAATGTAATTTTGGTTCAGTTTCCTTCTTTGACCATAGTAGTTTGGATCCTCTTTGAGGGTTTAACTCATTCTTTCTTCTTTAATTATTTTATTGCTGGTTTATCTGCTTATGAACTAGAGTTTAATTCAGGCTTTCTCTCTGCGTTCTTAATCTGAGATTCACTGACCCCTGGGGTCAGTGGATAGATTTCAAAGAGTATGTGACTTTGGATGGGAAAAATAGATATAGCCCTATTTTCACTAACTAGGTGAAATGCAGAATTTTCTTTAATTATTTAAAAAACATTATTCTGAGGAGGTCCATAGGTTTTATGAGATTGCCAAAGAGATCTAGAAGATAAAAAAAGATTAAGAACCCTTGGGCTAGGCTTTCAGTCTTTCTCTTATATTCCCAGTTACTTGTCTCTGCTTCCATCTTACTCTTTGGTTTCTTCCCCTTTCAAAGATCCATCAACCTGTAAGATGATTGTATGCTGGTTTTTCTCAGCCTGCTTGCTTTGGAGGGAGTAAGGGTGGTCAGCCTGGCTCCCTACTTTGGTAAAGTTGGGGAAGAAAAGGACTGTCTTCAGCTAAGTTTCCAGTCTCCTTTTTCTCAAGTATTTATATTCATTTCTATTCTAGCCTATACCTCTGCACTTTGCTGTGTTGCCAACATCTTCTATACCCCACTCCAGTCTCTTTCCTTTTCTTTTGTGTGGGTGAGCAGTATCAGTTTCTGCTGCTTTTTGTAGGTTCTGGGCAGGGCGGGGGTGGGGCGGGAGGGGGATTCAGGATGTGTCAATATTGTGTGGAAGAATGGTCAGAGATCACCAAGGCAGGTTCCTGAATCACAAACCTGAGAATTTGTGCTCACTTCACCTGGCACATGGCGAGTGCTAGGAAGAAGGAGGACAGAGAAAAGGGAGTTCTAAGTATTTAAGCTGTCTGATGTGATTTCATGAAGTTTTTGCCTTGTATGGTATTCCCACCTTTATTGTAGCATTAGTTTCATTTACTCTACTACATAATTTCTTTTTCTGAGAATTTTGGGTTGCTAAAAGCAATGAATTTTTTTAACCATCTTGCCTATGACATCCTGATGCTTTTCCCCCCATTATTGGAATTTTTGATTCCACATCCCAGGCATAAGGTTTGGCTGTTATATTAAAATTTCATTTCAAGTCCACACACTGGGCTCTTGAATTTTATGATTCTGTGACTCTAAGTTAGGTCTGATAAGAAGTGAGATAGACAGCGGGTCCCTTGGAAGAATCACTTTACTTTATTTTCAATGTATGCTCACATTTGCTGACATCTACCTGGAAGTGAAAATAATAATAATATAAATATATCAAGGGCTCCATTATTAAATTGAGGGCTTGAAAACCTGTATTCTCCCTTGTGCATCTATTTCCCAACAAATCATCTTTCTCCTTTAGCTTCATGCCTAGGATTTGGAATCAGTAGTGTCAACTATGAAAATATAGTAATACCACCAGGGAAGGAGTTTGAACACAGAAGTTGATTTTACAGTTAGCTAAAGATCACTCCAGTTAAACACATTGACTTTTAAAATTTTTGATGAAAGGATTTCTGAAAATGCTTTCCACACCTCTGAATATCTTAAACAGAGTATACTGGACATAATTTAGCCCTTTCTTGATGACTCAGGATAATTAATATGAATATCCATTATAACCCAGTGTGGAAGAATTTACCACATACTCTGTGTTTCTTGTTTAGTTAAGGGATTCTTCATTCCAGCTGCTGCATAGGAAGAACCAGACCAGAGACACACTAAGGGTACCATAGCCTATTTCTTCCCCCAAGATAAGTGACAGCTTCCCATTTTATATCAAGGATTATTATTTTTTTGTGTTATGGACACCTTTGACAGTACAATAAATGCTATGGAGGCTTTCTCAGACTAATGTTTTTAAATGAATGAAATAAAATGTATAAGATGACCAAGGAGAACAATTATAATGGAATACAATTATTAAGGTATTTTTTTAAGAAACCAAGCTCACAGACCCCTCTAAAATCTACCCATGGGTCACTTGGGAAGGGAGAGAGGGGAAAAGAATAAGTCTTTATAGAGAGCTTACTATGTGCCAGGCACTGTGCTAAGCACTTTCTGCAAATACTATCTCATTTACTCCTTGGAGATCTGTAGACTCCAGGTTAAGAAGGCCCATTTTATAATTTTTCAAACTAGCTTGGAAAGGTAAAGAAACTGTTGAATGCAGCTACTGACCTTGCCTGATCCTAAAGCTACAAATTCCTGAGGGTGATCAAAACCAGTTAAAACAGGACCGTTGAAACCAATTAAAAAAAATAATATTGAATGCAGACATCACAAAGGGCTACCTGACTTTGATCCCAACTCACCCCATGATTGGAGCAGGTCCATACCTGTTTCTCAATTGCTGTACCTGGAACCCAAGGTTCTACTGTTCTGACTAAATGTCATCCCTCTCCCTCCAGCCTTCTCTATGGTCTTTTGGTTGTTGTGAAAAACAACTTATGTAACAGCTTCTCAAGGCTATGCCTCCCATGAAACTCCCTCATTATTGAAATGTATTTAATCCTGCCCCCTCTGCCCCTCTCGGGCACTCCAGTATCTTGATGCTGTGTGGTGACCCCAAATTGCAATTCCCTTGCCTCCATTAAAGATCCTAATTTTTGCTACTTTGGTAGTCTTCCTTATTTCAGGTGTACAAGACAAATGTGGGTAGTATTGAATAAGGAGGACAGGGCAAGGAGACTGAATTATGGTTTTTAACATTGCTGGAAACAAGTAACAGGTACTCTCCACTTATGCACCTAGAGAAAACAATATTTTCATAGGAAAGGGATGCCTTTAGAACAGCAATGCCTAGATTTCTCATAGCCCTTTCCAGCATTATCTAGAGGTATAACAAAATAAGGAAGCCTAGAATCCTATTTCAAAAACAAAGAAGCCCTTAGGAGCTGTTGTTTGCCCCAGTGCTAAGTGATCCCAGACTGTTATGCTTTAAAATGAAAATCATTGTATGCCTAGTGCCCTTTGTCTTTATATCTCAGTCATTATTTCCTTGCCAAATCCATTATAACTAAGAAAAACATTTGCAATCATAATCAGATACAAAGACTGATCTGATGATAGTCTGATAATACTCAGTCCTAGTAGTTCCCCACTTCTCTACTGTGAGGAAAGCACTATAGTTTATTTTTATTTTTTGATATTCCCATTTTTATTTATTTTTTAAAATAATAAACATTTTTATTTCTAGTTTTTAGTTACAAATTATATCCCTCCTTCCCTCCCTCCCCTTCCCCCTCCCTGAGGCAGTAAGCAATCAGATATGGGTTATACATGTGTGATTATATAAAACATTACCATATTAGTCATTTTATACAAGAAAACTTGAATAAAAGAAAAAATAAAAGTGAAAAATAGCATGCTTCAGTCTGTGATCAATCAATATCAGTTCTTTCTTTGGAGGTAGATAGTAGCTTCATCATTGGTCCTTTGGGATTGTCTTGGGCCATTGTATTGCTGAGAATAGTTAAGTCTTTCACAGCTCTTCAACAAACAATATTGCTGTCTCTGTGCACAATGTTCTCTTGGTTCTGCTCACTTCACTATACATCAAGAAGTATATTTTATGATCTCATCTTTGGAATCTTCACTGGCTTGTACATGATTAGGCATTCAGCTTCCTTGTAGGGATTTTCTCTTTTACATCACTGCAGTTATTGTTATAGCATCCTCTTGGTTCTGCTTATTCCACTCTCCATGGATATGTATTCTTCATACCCATCATTTCTTACTGTATAAAAATAATTCCATTTTGTTCCTATGCCATAGTTATTTCAGCAGCTCCCCAAGTGATGGGCACTCACTCTGTTCCAGTTCTTTGTTAACAGATATAGCTGCTATGAACTTTTTTTTTGGGGGGGGAGGGGGTTATAGTTTAACATTGTCTTGGACTTCATCCAGACCAGAAGTGGGGTTTCTATAACAAAGGATAGGAAACATTTAGCCACTATTTCCCTGTAGTTACAAATTGAAATTCAGAACAGACTACTTTATAAGGCCAACAGTTGGCCTTCCTTCCCACAAATCCTCCAACAGTGACAGCTTCCTTGTTTGCCATTTGCATGGAATGAAATGATTATACCCATTACCTTAACTTACATTTTATCCTACTCTTAGTTTTCTGAAATGTGTTTTCATGTGGTCATTTATAGGAGGCCAATCTTCTTTTGAAAACTATTTGGGGCAGCTAGATGGCGCAGTGGATAGAGCACTAGCCCTGGATTCAGGAGTACCTGAGTTCAAATCCAGCCTCAGACACTTAACACTTACTAGCTGTGTGACTCTGGGCAAGTCACTTAACCCCAATTGCCCCTCAAAAAAAAAACTATTTATTTTTTGGCCATTTGCCTAGTAGGGATGGTATGCTTTTAGTACTTTGATGTGTGGTGTTGATAATTCTAATTTTTCCCTTTCTGTTAGTCTGTCACTCAATACCTTTTGCTACAATGAGAATACTTGTCTATAATCATTTCCCCCAAATACTCTTCTTCTCATTTGCATTGATCTTGGAAATTGATAGCCAAACTTGTTAGAATGGAGTTCAGCTTAATCCTAAATGAATCAAATGGTTCACATTTGTACAAGATTTTAATGTTTCAAAGTGCTTTTTCAAAGTGCTTTTCTCTTACCCTATGAGATAATTATTAGAAGTGCTATTATGTCCATTTTACAGATAAGGGCATGGAAGTTCGGGAACTTAGAGTGATTTGCCCAAAGTCATACAACTAGAAACTGTGAGAGGCAGGATTTGAACCCAGGTTTACCTTGAGTACAATTTCAAGTCTAATGCTTACTTACTCATGGCTTTGTGAGTCACAAATAAGGGCCTGACCAACTTTCTTCTGAGTATTGATGCTTTTCTTCAGTTGGTGAGAGTTAAATGGTCCTGACCACACTTGCAATTCTTCAAAAACAGAGAAATAATCTGGGTTTGCACTTAGCAAGAATAATTAGTTAAATTAGAAAGCTGCTAATTCATCAGGGAAAGTCTTCAAGAAAATGTTTGATAGGAAGAGAAGATAGGTTTGTCTTGCAGGGAGGGTAAGAGGTGTCAGGGCAGCAAGGTGGCGCAGTAGATAGAGCACTGGCCCTGAAGTTGGAAGGACCTGAGTTAAAGTCTCACCTCACACACTTACTAGCTGTGTGACCCTGGACAAGTCACTTAACCCCAACTGCCTCAAACATCTGGGGCCATCTCCTGTAGTTCTGATGTGTATCTTGCCTCTGGACCCAGATGGCTCTGGAGGAGAGAGTGAGACTGGTGACCTTGCACAGCCCTCTCTCACTTAAATCCAATTCACAGCAAGTCATGACATCACCCTGATGTCGAGGTCTTCTTAAAGAATGAAGGACCAATAATAACAACAAGTGTAAAGCGTCTTGACTAATATCCTTGCAAAGTCAGAAGAAAGTGAGGAAGGCCTGCAACAATGTGGATGAATGGGCATATTGAATACATGTGAGAACATTGACGTGGGCTTGCATGGATGGGCTGTAATGTGCTTTGTTTGAGGGAACTTCTACATTTATGAGATCATAGATCCATTTAAGTATTTAAGAGAAGAAGCTACCAGATGGAAGGCTGGAATAAGCTCCTCTTCTTTCTCTCTTTCTACTTTGTGGCCTCCTAACAGACAGAGAACATGACATAGTAGAGAGTGTGCTAGTCTGGGAGTCCTGAACACCTGGGTTTGAATCTCACCACATATACTTTACTTACTATATGACCTAAGCAAGTCACTTAACCTTGGAGCCTTAGTTTCCTCACATGCAAAATGAAGGGGGTAGATTTGATGATATTAAGATCCCTTGCACAGTTCTAAATCTATAATCCTACCATCCAGTCCTTAACTGAGGCCCTCCTTATCCTGGTTGTAGTTCGGGTGCTTGCTCCAGGCACAAAAACTTCTAGTTATGGCTCTAAGTTCTTGGATTTGGTGACATTCCTTTTGGTTTCCCCAAGACTGTTTTTCCTTATTTCAAGATTCTTTCCTTTTTTGTCAGGGGGTCTTTGAAAAGTAACTTCTGAATTTGGTGAGACACTTGGATATGGTAAGGTTTTTGATGGTAGTAATAATGATATCTCAAATCTCAGGCTGACCATAGATGCTTCCTCAAAAATCTAGTGCTCTTGTTATCAAGCTATTTTTTTTTAAAGAATGAGGCTTTTATATTTACCATTGTCCTTTTCATAGAGAGTTACCTCTTTGAAGGTTTTTTAAAGTTCCCATCTGAGGTGATTTGACTTTGTCTTAAAGTAGAAAGGTTGTTCAAATTGTTCCCAAAGTAGGTTCTAAGAAAGTAATACCTGAAGTGGGAAGTAACTTGATGTAGATCCAAAGCCTCATTAACATTTAACTTACACTTCCAAACAGAAGCTATTTTCTGCAGTCATGTTTGCTAATGTAATAATATATGGGAGCTATTTTTTTCCCATGACTCAGCACTATGGGATATTTTTTCCTTTCTTCAAATAGGTCTCAATTTAAGTGTGACACAGAGTCTCTATTTTTGCCATAAATAACATATTTATAGTGTATAGCAGAAGCAAGAGTGCTGTCGTGACTTTTTATGGCACTTTCGTACTTGAGTTATAAGGAAAACAACAGAAAATGGCTTAATAATATTCTGAACTTGGAGATAGTGGGAGCTGGGAGTAAAAACTAAATGGGGTGTCCTTGTACAAATGGGAACGTCTTTGTGCTGTGTGCTCTTCTCTGATTCTGAGTTCCTGGTAATACACAATATGTATGTGGGAGGTAGGAGGAGATTGGGGAAGGAATTTTGATTTGAAGGAGGAGAGAGGTTAGCAGAAAGGTTAGCTTAAGGCAAAATTATAAAGCGTGATGACCCCCTGTCATTCCATCTTTGTGTCCTTTATCCCCTTCCAGGACTGACCCTTCTCTATATGACCTCTGGCTGCCCAGTGCCCTCATTATGCTCCATCAATGTCTAGAACTACCATATCTCCATCTTTCCCTGGTGTGATCCCACCCAGACCAACCCATATTCCAAAATTATCCCTTCATCTTCCTTTAACTCATAGATAAAAATTGAAGTCAGCTAGGTGGCACAGTGGATAAACCACTGGCCCTGGATTCAGGAGGACCTGAGTTCAAATTTGGCCTCAGACACTTGACACTTAGTAGCTGTGTGACCCTGGGCAAGTCACTTAACCCTCATCACTCCACCAAAAAAAAAAAAAGAGAGAGAAGAAAAGAAAATAGAGATTGTCTGTCCAAATAATGTCATTTTGCTGATGAATAAACTGATACCCAAAGGGGCTAAATAACTTGCCTAAGGTCTCCCAGCTAGTGTTAATTCCACTATACCACATTTCTCTCTCTCTCTCTCTCTCTCTCTCTCTCTCTCTCTCTTTTGGTGGGGCAATGAGGGGTAAGTGACTTGCCCAGAGTCACACAGTCACACAGCCACACAGCTAGTAAGTGAGTCTCAAGTGTCTGAGGCCAGATTTGAACTCAGGTCCTCCTGAATTCAGGGCCAGTGCTTTATCTATTGCACCACCTAGCTGCCCCCTACCACATTATCTCTCAATAAAGATACAATAAATTTGAAAAGAAAGGATGCAACAGATTAAAGTAGTATCTCCTAATCCATTATTTGCCCCATTATCCTTTGTTTAACTTTATCTGATGAATTAATTCATACTAAAATGTTGATGACTGATAAAAATGATGTTGGAAAGAGCCCTGGATTCAAGAGTCCTAAAGATCTGGGTTTGAGTCCTGCCTCTGCCTCTTACTGGCAACATGATTTTGGACAATTCACTTAGCTACATGCCTAGCTGGGTCTCTGTGAGAGACATATAAAATAATCAATTTGAAAAGGGCTCTGAAAACTGTAGAGCACTAAACAAATTCAGAGCCAACAAACATTTATTATGTGCCTGTTGTATACAGAGAGCTGGGAGAGATATAGGGTAAAAGTAATACCAGTTCTTGCCCTTATAGAATTTGGTCTGGTAGGGAAATACCATACATTCACAAGAAAGTAGAAAACTATAAATAGCAAGTAAGTAAGAGAATTATAAATAAAGTGGTAAGTGAAGTCCAAGAGTAAGAAGTCTCCTTTATTCTCTCAGCCCCCATCCAAGTACAGGCTTTCATTGCCCCTTTCTGAGAAGATAAATAGATGAATGAATGCATAAATAGATAGACAGATAGAAAGATAGATGGATGGATAGATAAAGAAGATGGATTAGACAGACGAGATAGATAAGATGGATAAATAGAAGATAAAGATATAGATAATAGCTACAAAGTATTTAATATGTCTTACTATGTACTAGACACTGCAAATACAAATATAAGCAAGAAAAATAGTTCCTATTCTCAAATAGCTTACATTCTAATGGGAGAAGACAATACATACAGGGGACCCCAAAAGTGGTTGGGGGAAAGGGAGAGGTTCACAGTAGGCATTGGCATGGAGTGGAAGAGTTTTTTAAGAGGACCAATGACGTCATAGGGTGATGTCTTGACTAGAGTGAATTGGATTTAAGTGAGGCAGAGTTGCACAAAGTCATCAGCCTCACTTTCTCTTCCAGAGTCATTAAAATGCAGTGTCAAAACAAGTCAAGACAACTGTCGATGGCCATTGGAACAAGTTGTTCTCATCCACCTAGTCTTCCTGGGGAAGTCTTCACATGCTTGGGGTAAACACTTCCCCCCCCCAACTCACTTATGCATTTGAGGCCTGTCAGTTACCTTCCAGTCTGCCATGATGATTTTACCAGGGTGTGGCTACTGTTTATGCTACAAATTCTTGGAGCCATAGGTGACAGATGGACACCAAGAGTGGATGAGTATCCCTGAAAAGGGCTTTGCAATCTCCTCCCTGAACACATATACCCCTGGAGGTGACCTAGAATTGATATGGAAGCCAGGAACAGGGAGAAGACAAGAACAAAACTGGATTATCTGAGTCTGTGGTAGTTCCAGGGGGCATAGTCCAATTTTCTGCTTGGGAAGAAGTAGAAATAAGAACTGAATAAATCCAAAATCTTCAGTGGCTCCCTACTGACTACTACAATCTAAACTTTTCTCTCTAGCAATCCCACACCCTACTTTTCTAGTCCTGTCTCACATTGCTTCCTTGGGAGAAGCTAGATGGTGCAGTAGATAGAGTACTGGGAGTTAGGAAGACCTCAGTTTAAATCTGTTCTCAGACCCTCAGTAGTTGTGTGACCCTAAGCAAGTCATTTTGCCTCTTTTTGCTTCAGTTTCCTCAATTAAAAAATGGGGATAATAACAGTGTGATGTATAAAAAGTTCGAGACAGTTTCTAGGTAATTAATCATTTTATTAATCATGCTAGCAGATAATTAATAAAAGGGGTCAGTGGCATGCTCAAATACCAAAGACCTCTCATGGAAACCACTCAGTGCTTACATGCTCTTGGTAGAGTGGGTACTCCTGAGGTTGGCAATTGACTCTGATTGGTTAACAAGTAATGAGAGGACAAATATTATAATGAAGGGTGGACCTATTCGAATGAAGGGCTGCGGGGGGGGGGGGGGGTCATGACTTTGACCACTCAGACCTATCTGAGTAGAACACAATGGGCCAGATTTAACTCAGATAAATTAAATTCTTTGTGAGGGTCTCTAGTTGGGTAGGGTCTCCTACCCAGGATTGAGAGGCATGTATCCCAGGGGTTTGGGGCAATCTCATCCATCAACAGTGTCCTTCAGAGACTGAACAACCTACAGGCTTCTGAAAAAATCCTGGTCCTAATTCAATAATTGATTATTGATATAAGAGAGAAATATTGATTTCTCTCAATAGCACTTACCTCCCGAGGTTGTTGTGAGGAACAAATGAGATAATAATTGAAATGCAATTAGCACAGTGTGCTAACTAATATTATTATTCCTTGTACTTTATACTCTAGTCAAACTGTACTACTCTCTGTCTTCCCCATCACCCCTTGTGTTCTCCCAACTTTGTGTCACCATTCCCTGTGCCTGGAATATCCTCCCTTCTTCTCTTCACCCATCCTTTAAAGCCCTCTCAGATCCCTCCCCTTCCCCACACTTAGTTCTCACACTACATTTTATTTTGTTGCTCTCTAAAGCAGTCAGCATGTGATCTTATGTATTGGTGTTATTTGTGTTTGTGTCTTATCTCCCTATAAGACTAAAAGCTTTATGAGGGCAGGGGCCATTTTCCATTTTAACTTTGGATTTTTCCCAGAACCCAACACATTTCTCTGAACATAATATATGTTTGTTGAAATGACGTCAAATGAATGAATAAATCAATAGCTTAGGGAATCAAGGAAAGTTTTATGGAGGTGGCATTACAAAGTCGGCCTTTAGATAGCTTGCAGCCTAATAAACTAAGTCCGGGAGGCTGGCAGAATAATTCATCATCTCTCCCTCTCCCATAGGAAAAAGAGTTTGGTCATCATCTTTGCTTGTTTTTGTTGTACTTAAACAGGCAGAGAAATAGAGATTAAGGAAGATGATAATAGATAAAGAACTAGAAGCTAAGCCAGAGTTGGGGAAGGCAGCAGAAGAGTAGCTAACAAAGAGAAAAGGAAATTATGAAAAAGGATTAGAATCAGGGTTAGAAGGACCCAAAGGGCCACCTAGTCTAAGTCCAACTTAACCATCACACAGCCTCTGCATGAAGGAGGATGGATCTTGCTTGGGGTTGAGGCAGAACCAGTAGCATAAAAGCTGTGATCATATAGTGTAAACTCAGGGGCTTCCCCAGGGCAAGACTAAGAACTAAGCAGAATAGTGGAAGAAAATAAAGAGGATGAGGTGGGGAAAAGTTTTTTGTTTGGTTATTTAACACAAGTATTTTTATATTTGAAATGTATGTTAAAACAATTCTATTCCTGAAAGCCTTACCTGTTCTGTCCAACTTCCCTAGATACAGTGTGTACAGGACTTGATAACACCCAACTTATACATGACAATGAAAGGGAAACAAAGTAATGAAAATAGAGTCCAAGTGATTTTAAAATTAAATGAGGATATTTCATTAAAAATTATTGTTGAAGGAAAAATATTAATACTGTGTTTTAGGCACAAGTTTGCCAGAAACTATTTTATTTATGTTAACGTTGTTTTGTTTGAGGGTTTTGGTTTTTTTTTTTTTTTTGTGGGGCAATGAGGGTTAAGTGACTTGCCCAGGATCACACAGCTTATAAGTGTCAAGTGTCTGAGGCTGGATTTGAACTCAGGTCCTCCTGAATCCAGGACCAGTGCTTTATCCACTGTGCCATCTAGCTGCCCCCTTTATTTATGTTAACATTGTATAAGGAAGCCAGTGGTAGATGGAGGAAGAAGTCTTCTCTCTTTCAGGCTAAACATTCCCAATTCTTTTAGCTTATCTATATAAGTACCAGTCCTAGATCCATCCAGGCCATTACATCTTCCATCCAATCCCAGAGGATGATTAAGAGAAAAATTTGGGGTTCTCTGTGGTTCTCAGAGAGCTGGCTACCTCTGTTCCCCTAGCTTTGCCTCTTTTGCAGGTGACCATAAGTATCTGGTTATTTTGTGTAGGTTTATCCAGTTAGTCTTAGCCCTCATTCACTAGGAAAATTGCCCTCTTTTCTTCAAGCTAGTAACAAGAGGGAGTTTGTTGTACAAATGTGGCCATGTTTTACTCAGGAAGACAGAATGAAAAGAAATAAAATAAAATAGATTAAAACACAGTGCATGTGTTACATGCCCACTGCTAATCCCAAACTCAGGTGGCTCTTACCCACTCTATAAGTGCAGTGAAATCAAGGAGTTCTAAAGACACAGTTGAAATATTTAGGTGCAGCACTTCCTGGAAGCAGCTCCCACTGGGAGCTAGCAAATGTCCTCAATGTTGTTCCATTCATAAATTCTTTTAGGGTTAATGTACAGTCAGTTAGTTGCTTTTCCTCATTCACTACTAACTGTTGCTAGCTGGGATCTCCAATCCTGTGCTTCCTAGTGCTGCTTTCTCATTGGCTGGGCTACATTGAATTTCAATTGTTCTACTCTATACTGACTAGTAAAATAGTGTCGTGGACTTAAGGGCAGGCTTTAGGCATGGAGAGTGACTCTTTCTGCTCCCACCATCCCTTCCTCTCATCCTTAATCTACCTGTATCTGGTATCCAGACTTCCATCTTCTCCATCCTCTTTTTTCTTTCTTTTTTCTTGAAAAGCCCAAATTTTGGTCCAACCATCTGCCTGACATCATCTTGCCAGTCAAAGTGTATGATTAGATGCTTCCCTACCAAAATCAGGCATGTCTGTTATATCCTCACCTCAGTGAAACATCCCAGTCCTTGAAAATTACATTGGATATGCTTGAACATCTGTGAACATATATCACAAGCATCACTAGCATCTAACAGTAACAAGTAATGATCCCAATTTTCTAGTAATAGTACACACACAGTTACCTAAAACCTGATGTTAACATTAGAACTGCATTCAACTGGCATGAGTACAGGCAAAATCCATAATATATGGCTCACAATCGATATTTACATATATTATGCTAAGGATATACATTTAATCCACACAAGAGACCAGCTTCACTTATGTGATATGGGTTCCAGTTTCCTCATTACTCTAGCCAGAGACTTCAGAGACCAACTAGTCTCTGTATGTATACTATATAGTACAATATCTTAATTGAAAGAGCCCTTGATTTGGTGTAAAATGCCCTGGGTTTGAATCTCCCTTCTGCCATTCACTATTTGTGGTCCTTGAATAAATTATTGTTTATTCCTCTTTGAGTTTCTGCTTCCTTACTTGTGGATTGAGAAAGGTAAATTAGATGATCTTTAGGGACCCTCCAACTCTAAACCTATGATCCCCTCATTTTAAGGATGAGAGAACTGAGATCCAGAAAAATGAAGTGACACCTTCTGCAAGAGGTATTTTTAGATCTGTCCCAATACTAGTGCCTTTACTTTCATATTACTTCCCATTTGTTGTTATTCATTTGTTTCAGTCATGTCCCACTCTTTGTGACCCCATTTGGAGATTTTCTTGGAAAAGATACTAGAGTAGTTTGCTATTTCCTTCTCCAGCTCATTTTACAGATGAGGAAACTAAAGCAAACAGACTTGCCTAAGGTCATACAGCCAGTATGTGTTTGAGGGCAGATTTGAACTCAGGTGTTCTTGACTCCAGGCCAGATTTACATTGTACATATTTTCTATGAGCTTAGTTATTTGCATGTTGTCTTCCTCCTTAAGTATGAGAGCTCTCTGAGGGCAAGGACCATAATTTTGTTTTTCTTTGCATTCATAGCAAATGCCTGGCAAATAGCAAGTGCTTTATCAATATAAATAGGCAACAAACATTTATTAAGCATTTACTATTGCCAGGCACTGTGCCAAGCACTAGAGATACAGATACAGAAAGAAGCAAAAAAGAAAAACACCCCCTGCTCTCAAGGAGTTTATTTATTTATTTATTTTTGCAGGGCAATGAGGGTTAAGTGACTTGCCCAAGGTCACATGGCTAGTAAGTGTCAAGCGTCTGAGGCCAGATTTGAACTCAGGTCCTCCTGAATTCAGGGCAGATGCCTTATCCACTGTACCACCTAGCTGGAGTTTACATTTTAATGGAGGAAGTCAATACATAAAAGGATATAAATGGGGGGGGGCAGCTAAGTGGTACAGTGGATAAAGCACCCACCCTGGATTCAGGAGGACCTGAGTTCAAATCCGGCCTCAGACACTTGACACTTACTAGCAGTGTGACCCTGGGTAAGTCACTTAACCCTCATTGCCCTACAAAAAAAGGATATAAATGGAGGGAAAGAAGAGAGGGTGGGAAGAGAAGGTACCTTGTTCAGATGTGTTGGTAAGATCTGGAGAGTCAGAAATACAGCTGGAAGGAGAATGAAACATGGCTAGCTTGGACCTATCCCCAAAATGGAGAGGGATAGTCTAGTGTAAGAAAGCCCCAGCCACTGAATTTCCAGAGCATGAAGGCAGATGAGTGATGATGGTGAAGTCCAGAGAGTCAGAAGCACAGCTAGTTGGGGAATGCTTGATACTACGGTCATTGTCACTGCTGCTGTTGGGTTTCTTCACACAGCTATTTCACTGTGGGGCCAGCTACTCAGCCTGATTCTCCCCTCCAGGTCAGAGGACCACTTTATAGGATCCATTGGACAGAGCCTTCTTTCCAGCCACCCAGGATGTTTGCTCTTTTAGCCTTGGCCATGCTGCTCAAGTGCCAGCCTACCTCCATTTCGAAGCAGAGATATTCCACTTTCTGGCATTGGTCCTCCCATAGGCAGAGTGCCGCAAGAACTGTAATCAGTCATCTTGATTTTTGTCTTGCCACTGGACTCTGATGACTCTCTAAGAGAGAGTGAGGCTGATGAATTTGTGCAGCTCTGCCTCACTTAAATCCAGTTCATACACAAGTCAAGACATCATCCTATGATGTCACTGGTCCTCTTTGATAACGAAGAATGAACAACAGTGCCACAAAGGAAGAGGGAGTTACTAGCTGAGGACTTTGTTCTTTGAAACATATAATGAGTAAACAATGAAAAGACATATCGTTATTATTGTTTTAGATTCTCTGTTGATGATTCCAATCCCAGAGATTTACCCTCTTTAAGAGTAATTTCTTTAATTCATACCACTAAATCTGTTTCAGGAGGTGTCATGTTAGGTGGCATCAAGAGTATTAAAAAAAGTGACATGACTGATATGATGAATTACAGGGTGACATGTGTCACATGGAAAACATGAACTGAACAAAAGGTTAAGGAAACTATGGGTTTCTAATGAAAAAGTCAAGTTTAATTAATTGTCCTCTGTTGAATAGATTTGTGCCAGGGTTTGGCAACTGAATCTTAATAGCTAATTAGAAGCAATGCCAACAGTTAGTAGTGGGTACTGTGTGTTCCCAATTTCCTTTTGGAGATGTCATAATTGTTATCTGACACAAGAGAAAAAGAAAGACAGAAGGCACTCATAGAAATACATTTAAAGAAATATTGATGTATCTCTGTTTTGACACCACAGACACTTTCTAACACACTGCCCCCTCTCCATCCCTACAACAAAGAACATTTCCCTCCCACTGTTAATTAATAACAAAAAGGGAAGATGAAGCCTTTAAATTTGGCAGTACTGAACTAACATTGTGTCTTCTATTTTACCAGAGTTTTATTGTCTATCCATATTATACAAGACCATTTTTCAATTAACAAGTATTTAATTTCTATACTTTCTACCTCTCCCACTACTGAAAAAAATAGGAACACAACCCTTGTAAACAAATATAATTGACCCCTATGAACTGATGTAGAACAAAATAGAGCAAAACTAGAACAATTTATATGACAATATTATAGAGAAAAGCGGCTCTGAAAGACTTTTGCAATCAGTTCAATGCAAAGATAAACCAAAAGAATGAAGATAAAAACATGCCATCTACCTTCTTACAGAGATGATGAACTTTAAATGCAGAAAGACATATCCTTTCATAGATGGTTAATGTGGAAATTTGTTTTCCTAGACTAGGCAGCTATATACCGAAGGGTTTATTTTATTTATTTTATTTTTATTTGCTCAATGTGGGAAGGAGTTGTGGGAGAAACTGATTGTTTTTAAAATTTGTAAAGTGAAAAAATAAAAATAATAACTTTAAAATACCAAACATGCATGGTCAAGCAAAACAAATTCTCACATTGGTCATGCCCCCAAATCTGCATCTCATTCTGCATGTTTAGTCTGTCACCTCTGTCAGTAGGTGGGTGGCATGCTTCATCATGGATCCTCTAGAGACATGGTTGGTCATTGCACTGATCAGAATGTACAAATCTATTCTTTCTAGGCCTCTTGGGAAGGGGACTTGTGCTGTTGTTCTCAGGAGAATTGTCATGGAAAGGAAGCTAAAAGCTGTGACTTAAGTGATGAGATGGAATCTCAAATTCAACTTGTATACACTCAATTCAGTAAACATTACTACACAGTAGTGTGTGCAGTATGCCATGCTTGGAGCTGAGAACACTCACAGTATGCATCATTCAATACTTAACAAGAATTTTTTTAAGCACTTGCAAAGTACGGTGCTAGGTAATTTAGATGAGAACAAAATTTAGTTGTAGGTCCATAAGAAAGGTATCCTGAGAGATTAGTTTTCTCTTCTGTAAAGTACAGAAATGTACTAGATGATCTTTTATGTACTTTCTAGTTCTAAATCTCTTATCCTCCATTCTGAGAAGAAAGAGATGACTTTCATCTTGGAGGATCAATGAAGGTATTATGGGAGTGGTGGGCCTTAAAGGAAATGTGGGAGGTTAGGGGTAGAAGGTAGAGGTAGGACACAGAAATGTCACAAACACTTGTACACACTTTCCTTGGGGTTGCTGCCAACTACTCCCACCAAGGATGGTAGGAAAATAGTATGGATAAATAGGAAATATTGGAGAAAGAAACCTGGACTTGAAGAGAGGAGAGGACATAGGAACAGAAAAATACAATGGAAGGTTTGTAGACTTTTTCAGAGAGAGAGAACATTGTCCTTCTGCTGTTTCTTTCTTGATCAGCAAAGTTTTAACGGGGGACTACAGCCAGAATAATGAAATCAATAAAATCATTGGACTTGGAGTCATGAAGACATGAGTTCAGATACTGCCTCAGACACTTAGAAGCTGGGTGGCTCTGGGCAAGTCACTTAACCTTCTATGACTCAATTTCCTCATCTGTAAAATGAGGGGGTTGGATTTAATGGTCCCTCTTGATCTATGATTCCATGATGTCCTCTAGTTGGACAGAGAGATGTACACTATCCTGTCGCAGAGCTTCATTTCCTCAGAGACCTCAGGGACTGAAATCCTCTACAAGGCCCTCTTCCCTTCAGAGTACCTGCCTGAACTGAATACAGGTGAAATGAGTACACAGGGTCAGTGATAACAGAAGCACAAGTGAGACCAGTCAAAGCACAGAAAGGCCATGTCTTGTAGCCACCTATAGGCCTGGTGAACTATGATCTGGGGCTTCAAGTTTCACAGAAAATACCCTGCTTCAGTTGGAAACTTAGTGAGATTATTGAACTGGGGGAAGCATTTTGGGTTGTCATTTGGTTCACTCTACTATTTCCTAATGATAGCATACCTCTGTCATTCTAGACAATAGTGATACATGGTGAACTTTTTCTCCTGACTACCTCCGTCCTGCATCAATACCCTTCTATGATACACTTCTCTTAAACTTCCTCTCAATTAGAGTGATGGGTTAGCAGCATATACTTATAGGGTTCCTGATTCTTCTCAATCTATGACATTCTTTTAAAAAAAATTTTTTTTTTGGTGAGGCAATTGGGGTTAAGTGAATTGCCCAGGGTCACACAGCTAGTAAGTGTTAAGTGTCTGAGGTCGAATTTGAACTCAGGTCCTCCTGACTCCAGGGCCGGTGCTCTATCCACTGCACCACCTACCTGCCCCCAATCATTTAAAATTTTTTATTATGAGGCAATTGGGGTTAAGTGACTTTCCCAGAGTCACACAGCTAATAAGTGTTATGTGTCTGAGGCCGGATTTGAACTCAGGTCCTCCTGACTCCAGGGCCGGTGCTCTATCCACTGTGCCACCTAGCTGCCCCCAATCTATAACATTCTTAATGTGTAAACCAGGACCTAGATCTATGGGTCATCTTACAAGTTTGGACCCAGAATCCAGAAATCTGTTGTTTACAAGATATACTTAAAGATTTACACAGAGTTAAAGTAAGGGTGTAGAGCAGAATCTATTATACTTTGGTGGAAGTAAAAAAGTCAGGGGTAGCAATTATAATCTCAGATGAGGCAAAAGCAAAATTAAGCTTAATTAAAAGAAAGAAGGAGGGAAACTACATTTTGTGGAAAGGTACCATAGACCACAAATTGATATCAATGGTAAAATATATAAAGAAATATTATGGTATCTGTACACATAAAGGAAAACTAAATTAGAAGAAAATGGATAATAAGAATGTAAAAGTGAGGGGACCACAATAAACCTCTTTTGGACCTAGATATAGCTAACCAAAAATTAAATAATAAATAAGTTAAAGATGAATAGAGTTTTTTAAAAATTTAGATATGATAGATCTCTGAGGATTATTGAATGGGAATAGAAGGAGTATAACTATTTCAGCTGTATATGACACAGTAACAAAAAATTAACCATGCATTAAGTCATACTTAATACTCTGAGAAAGCATCATTATAAGGCAACCTCACAAACAAATGCAAGAAGAGCAGAAATACTCAATATATCTTTTATGGACCATAATAATAATTATATTAAATATTTTAAAGTAATAAATTATATCAAATAAAGAAAAGTTTAAAAATTAGAGACTAAATAACTAAATTTCCTTTCAGTAGTAAACAACTTATTCCTAAAGAATAGATGGGTCAAAGAAAAAATCAGAGAAATAATAGCTAATAGCATTAATGATAATGATGAGACAGAATACCAAGGATGTAACCAAAGCAATACTTTGGGGAACTTTTACATATTTAAAAACTTTTATACATAAAAGAAATAACAAATCAATGAATAAAGCATGAAACAAAAAAAGGGAAAAGAAAACCAAGAAATTGAGAATCCTCAATTAAACATCAAAATAGAAATCCTGAAAATGAAAGAATACATTAAATAAATAAAGAGAGGTTGTGGTAGTGTGGTAAATAAATGAAACTAGGAGCTGATCTTTTGGGTAGAAATAGATAAGCCATTAACTAATTTATTTTTATAGCAATAAAAAAGAAAACCAAATTACCAATATAAAAAAATGAAAAAGATGATTTAATGGCAAATTAAAAAAGGAGAAATAAATTAATTAAAAGAAATAAAAGAAAAGAAAAAGGAATAAATTATTAGAAGGTATTTTACCTAATTACATGCTAATAAAACTGATGAATAAATGAAATAGGTAAATAATTTTAAAATAGAAAATGTCCAAATTACTAGAACAAGAAATAGATAACTTATATAACCCATCAGAAAAAGAAATGGAACAAGCTATAAATAACCTTGAAAGTTAAAAAAACAAAACAGATTTACAAATGAGTTGTATCAAACATTTAAATATCAATTAATTCTAATATTATAAAAATGTATGAAAAAAAAGGAAAAGGAGTCCTAAAAATTCTTCTGTTACAAATACAGTTATATCTAAACCAAGAAGAGTCAAAACAGAGAAAGAAATCTATCAAAATCACTAATAAATGTTGATGAAAATTAAAAAAAATATATTACCAAGGAGACTTTAGCAACATATCTTAAATATTATAAACTATGATCAGTTTGGATTTATACCAGGAATTCAGAGTTGGTTCAATATTAGAAAACTTAAAGCCTATGATTGACCATGTTAATATTAAGAACAAAAATCATTCTATCAATATTTGCCCCCAAAAAGCTTTTGACAAGAAATATCTTTTGTCATCTATTTCTATTAAAAACATTAGAAAGTATACACATAAGTTGATCTTTCCTTAATATAATAAGTAGTGTCTATCTAAAACCAAGGGTCAGCATTATACATAATAGGGATAAATTAGAGGCCTTTTCATTAAGATTGAGGTAAAGCAATGATGTGCATTATAACCATTAATATTTGATATATTGCAAGAAATGTTGGGGCAGCTAGGTGGTGCAGTGAATGGAGCACCAGCCCTGGAGTCAGGAGGACCTAAGTTCAAATCTGGCCTCAGACACTTAACACTTACTAGCTATGTGACCCTGGGCAAGTCACTTAACCCCAATTGCCTCACTAAAAGAAAAAAAAAGTAGTTATAAAGATAATTTTAAAATGGAAGGAATGAGCATAGACAAAGAAGAAACAAAACGATCACTTTTTGCATATGGTACGGTTTTGCTTAGAGGACCCTTGAGCCAATTAAAAAATTAATTGAAATAATAACTTTAACAGAATTGCAGGATATTAAAAAGCTCACATAAATCCTCATCCTGTCTGTATTTTGTGAATAAAACCCAGCAAGAAGAGATAAAAAGAGAAATTTCATTTAAAGTAACTACAAAATATATAAAATACTTGGCATATGAACTATATGAATACAGCTGTAAACTACACAAATAAGGACAGATCTAAATAATTGCAGAAATATTAATTGATCTTGGATAGGCTAAGCTAATGTAATAAAAATGGCAATACTACCTAAATTAATGCTGCCTGAGTCTGTTACAAACATGTTATCTAATATTAACTGGGTCCTTCCTGCAGCATATCAATCTTTTCCTAATTAATTTTCCACCAGATTCCTCATAGCAGTTATTCTAAACTTTCTCTATCTTCCTCAATTCTCCCATACCACTCCTTCCCCTACCATTTCCTTCCTTCTTTCCTTCCTTTCTTCCTTCTTTCCTTCCTTCCTTCCTTCCTTCCTCCCTCCCTCCCTCCCTCCCTCCCTCCCTCCCTCCCTTCCTTCCTTCCTTCCTTCCTTCCTTCCTTCCTTCCTTCCTTCCTTCCTTCCTTCCTTCCTTCCTTCCTTCCTTCCTTCCTTCCTCCCTCCCTCCCTCCCTTCCTTCCTTCCTTCCTTCCTTTCTTTGGTTCTGCTCACTTCACTATTCATAAGTTAATATGCGTCTTTCCAGGTTTTTCTGGAATCATCCTGCTTGTCATTTCTTATAGCACAATAATATTCCATCACAATCATATACCACAGCTTGTTCAGTCATTCCCCAATTGATGGACATTGCTTTGATTTCCAATTCTTAGCTGCCACAAAGAGTTACTATAAATATTTTTGTACAATTTTTTCCTTTTCTCTTTTTCACAGTTACTATTGTTTACTGTTTTCCTCCATCCTATTCCTCTGTATTCCTCCTCCCCGCTGCTCCCCAGCCAGCCATTAGCCCTTTCACTAGACTGTGAGCTTAGCTCCAGAAGACACTGGGGCTGCAGCTAATTTGGAGGCTCGGGGGTAAGTTTCTCTGGCACAGCCTGCCTGGAGCAGGATCTGTGTCAGTGCGATCACAGGGTTGGATTCTACTCCCAGTCCAGAACAGCATCCCCCTCCTGTGGAACTTCTAAGCTGTCTTTGGCTGGAAAATAATCTTGGCCTGTCTTTTTGTGGGTTCTGCTGCTCCAGGGGTTGTCTTATGGATGTGTTTGGAGGGTTTTTTTGAGTAATTGTGTCAGGAGCTGTGAGAATTTAATGCCTTTCCTCCACTATCTTGGCTCTGGCTCCCCAAGCTCATTGTCTTTTTTTTTTGTGGGGCAATTGGGGTTAAGTGACTTGCCCAGGGTCACACAGCTAGTAAGTGTCAAGTGTCTGAGACCAGATTTGAACTCAGGTCCTCCTGAATCCAGGGCTGGTGCTTTATCCACTGCACCACCTAGCTGCCCCTGGCTCATTGTCTTTTATTCCAAGCTCTCTTTACTACTACTGTCAAGGGCACCATTGTCTCCTAAGTCACCCAGGCTCTCAACTTCAATATCATCCTTGAATCTTTACCCAACCATTTCACATCTCCAAACTGATGCCATCTTATTAGTTTTACTTTCATAAATCTCTCATGTATATCCCTTTCTGTCCACACTTCTAATTATGTCACCCTTACTGCTTCATGGTTGGACTAATACGATGTTGTTATTCAGTTGTTTCAATCATTCCGACTCTTCTGTGACCTCATTTGAGATTTTCTTGGCAAAGATAGTGGAGCAGTTTTCTATTACTTCTCCAGCTCATTTTTACAGATGAGGAAAGTGAAGCAAACAGGGTGAAGTGACTAGCCCAGGGTCACACAGGTAGTATGTGTCTGAGGCTAGATTTGAACTCAGGTCTTCTTGACTTCAGGGCCTTCATTCTATCTACTGCACCACCTAGCTGCTCCAGACTCTCCCCATTCCAATTCATCTTACTCAGCCCCCAAAGTGATTTTTCAAAAGAGTTGGTCTGAACAGGTCACTCATCTATTCCACAGACTCTAAAGGTTTCCTCTTGCCTCCAAAATAAAATATAAACTCTTCAGTTTGATATTTAAAGTCCTTTTACAATCTCACTTCAACCTACCTCCCCAGCTTGCTTCATAGTAATATCTCAGCTCGAGTTCTACCCTTGACCATGAGGTACTTACTGATCCTACCCATCATTAGTGTCTTCCCAACCTTTCCTATTATCTTCCATTTGGTATCTGTTTTGCTGAAATTCAGGAATACTATGCTTACAGCATTGCCCTGATATACCAATCTAATAATCTTGTCCTGAAAGGTAATGAGGTTGGTCTTTCATGACTCTTTCTTAAAGAATCACTGCTGGCACATAGTAATAAATATTTCTCTTTCCATGTAGTCATAAAACAATCCTCTAGTGATGCATTCTAAAGTTTTGCTGGGAGTGGAGTCAAGCTCAGTAGAATGTAGTTTTTAGAAAGTAATGCTTTGCTCTTTTGCTGATCAAGTTCCCATTTGTCTTTTTCCATACTTGCAGGAGCTAGGCAGTCCAATGGGCCCAGGCTTAAGAAGACTCACCTGCCTAAATTTAAATCCAGCCTCAAGCACTTACTAGCTGTGTGACCCTGGGCAAGTCTCTTAACTCTGTTTGCCTCAGTTTCCTTATCTGTAAAATGAGCTGGAGAAGGAATGGCAAACCACTCCACTATCTTTACCCATAAAACCCCAAACAGGGTCACTAAGAGTCAGACAGGACTGAACAACAAGCAACATACTTGGCAGTACATGTCCTAGTCTCTATGTTTGTTTGTTTTTAAGATCAATGAAACTAGTCTAATAATTGTGTCCTCAAGTTCCCTTTGTATCTGATTCAAGACTGATGACCTAAACCAACTGAGGGTATCTAAATGTGTTTTTGCCAGCTCTTCTCTTATCTTAAGTATCAATTTCCTCTTAAATACTTGTGTTATCCTTCCCAATCTGAAGATCAGTATCCTTGCCACAGAAAGTAGAAACAAACCAGGAATTAGACGGTTTTGATTTATTTGGCATAGGTTAACATCATCCTATCAATCCATATGGTGGTTCTACTCCTTTGGTGTTTCTTTTGTCTCCCATATCTAATACCTCAAGCAAATTTTTTAAAGCACTATTTGTGATCCTCAGCCTTTATTGCCAAGTCTAAGCTTATAGGCAGCTAAGACTGCAGCCACTTCCTAGCTGTGTGACCCTGAGCAGGTCACTTAACCCAGTTTGCCTCAGTTTCCTCATCTTGTCAAATGAGCTGGAGAAGGAAATGGCAAACTGCTTCAATATCTTTGTCAAGAAAACTGCAAATGGAGTCAGGAAGAGTCGGACATGAATCATGAATCAATCTTCTTGTTCAACAAGAACAAGAAGAACAACAACAACATAGTATTGAATTTTGGACGGGTAGGTGAATCAGTGTATGGAGTGCTAGGCCTGGAGTCAGGAAGACTCATCTTCTGAGTTCAAATATGACTTCAGACACTTACTAGTTGTGTGACCCAGGGCAAGTCACTTAACCCTGTTTGCCTCAGTTTCCTCATCTGTAAAATAAGCTGGAGAAGGAAATGGCATACCTAGCTGTATGACCAGAATTTTCCTTACTGTCTTCGAAATCATCTGTGTGTTCTCCAGAGCTAAAAGGGATAAAATGAAGCTAAAGATGAGTTGTCAACCACATGTAAAAATGCTGACACAACTGGAGGTAGTAGGAAAGGATCCATGTTTATCAAGGATTAAAATGGTGGAACTGCACTTCTTTCCTTCTCAGATATTTCTTTTTTTAAATAGTATTTTATTTTTTTCCCAATGATATGTAAGCAAAATTTTTAGCATTCATTTTTACAAGATTTTGAGTTCCAAATTTTTCTCCCTCCCTTCCTCCCTCCCTTCCTCCACTGCCCTCTTTCTAAAATGGTAAACATTTGATATAGGTTATATATGTGCAGTCATGTAAATGTATATCCATATTAGTCACAGTTGTGAAAGAAGAAATGGACTTCATGGGCACTTCTTGAGGTCTACATGCTGTATTAATCTGTACATCACATTTTGACACATAGTTTTAGGGTTTGCATATTTTTCAAAATTGTATTTTATTTTCAGTTCTGAATTGTCTCCCTCACAAATTTGCCTCCCCCACAGCAAGAAAAGCAAAATCTATCACAAACATAGTCAAAACAAATTCCCACATTAACCATGTCATACACATACATATGTGTGTATGATGGTATATATGTGTACATACACACATATACATACACACACACTTCAATTTACATCTGAGTCCATCATCTCTCTGCCTGGAGATGGATAGTATGTTTCATCATGAGTCCTCTGGAAATGTGGTTGGTTCCATTGTGTTGGTCAGAGTTCCTTTACCTTATCTTTACACTATAGTTATTGTTATATCAATTATTCTAGTTTCCTCTTACTTCGCTCTGCATCAATTCATATACATTTTTATAAAACCCTTCATTTCATCATTTGTTATAGCACAATAACTTTCCATCACATGCATTCTTATAACTTGTTCAGCCATTCCCCAATTGATGGGCATTCCTCAGTTTTCAATGTTTTACCATCATGAGAAGAGCTTCTTTAAATGTTTTTCTACATATGGGTCATTTTGGTCTTTTTTTTTTTTTTTTTGCTATCTTTGGGGGCATAGATCTAAGAGAAGTATCACTGGGTCAAAAGGTACACACAATTTAATAACTTTTTGAGGCCCATTTCCAAAATGCTTTCCAGAATAGTTGGACTAGTTCACAACTCTACCAACAGCACATGTACTGTTTTCCCACAGCCCGTCTAGCATTTATCATTTTCCTTTTTTTTGGTAAAATATGAACCAGATGGGTTTGAGGTAGTACCTTAGGATTGTTTGAATGTGTATTCCCTTAATTATTAGTTTTTCGTATGGCTATTGATAGCTTTGTTTTCTTCCTCTGAAAACTGCCTATTCATCCTTTGATCAATTTGGGAATGGCTTTTATTCTTGTAAATTTGACTCAATTCCCTATATATTTTAGGAATGAGATCTTTATCAGAGAAACTTGTTGCAAAGGCTTTCCCCTCCAATTTCCCATTTCTATTCTAATTTTACCTTCATGATTTTTGTTTGTCCAAAACCTTTTTTAAATATTACATAACCAAAATTGTCCATTTTACTTCCAGGGAACCTCTTTATCGCTTGTTTGTAAAGAACTATTTCCCTATCCATAGATCTGACAAGTAATTTCTTTCTCAATCCTATGATTTGTTTATGATATCACCCTTTATGTCTAAATCATGTAATCATTTGGAGCTTGTCTTGATATATAGTATGAGATGTTGGGCTATACAAAACTGCTTTTTAGGGGTTCATATTAGTGAAACATATATTTTTCTTTGCTTGTGAACGAAGACACCATTCAAGACAATATTGTAAGGTCACTGATTCCTATTCAAGCAGAAATGCAAAACTCCATCTCTGAAAATGAGGTTCTACAACTGAGGCACATTTGCAAATGATCCTGGTTTTAGGAGCTAGGTAACTAGAATGTAATCTTCTAAAGTGAGAATCATCGATGCAGAGGACAGGTTCTAGCCACAAACTTGTACTTTCAATATTATCTTCCATTCCATTCCCTTTGGACGTGATCAATTCTAGGGGCTACAAAAATCACATTCATAACAGTGTCCAATTCATGTTACCCTTTCTGAATAGTTTCTGCAAGGGAAATGGAGATACAGTAATTTAACATAATGTTTTCTGAGTTGATACATAGTTTACTTGATTTTGCTACCCATAGAATAGGAGAGATTTGAGTCTTAGTTTTGTCTATACTGTTTCTGTCACACATTAGAGTCATGGGCAATGTCATACCCCATCAATCATTTGGACTGAGCAGAATTTAGAGTGCTGATTGGACCACGTCAGTTTCCTCTTTTCTGGATTATCCTTTGGCTCCCATCCAGTAAGCTCTTCTAGGGTCTTCTCCCCTTTTCTCTCCATACTCCCATGGTGACTTTATCAGTCCCCATAGATTTAGGTATCATCACTGTACAGATGACTCCCAGATCGACATATAATAATAATAGCTAACATTTATATAGCACTTACTATGTGCTTAATGCTTTATAAGTTTTGTTAAATGTTTTATAATGATGTTAAATGCTTTATAATTATTATCTCATTTGATCCTCACAATAATCCTAGGAGGTAGGTGCTATTATTATCCATTTTACAGATGAAGAAACTAAGGAAACAGATATTAAGTGAATTTCCCAAGGTTGGTGACTTTGCACAGCCCTGCCTCACTTAAATCCAATTCATTGCAAGTCATGACATCACCCTGCTGTCATGGTTCTCTTTGAGAACAAAGGACAAACAATAGTCTGGTTCCCACCTGCCTTTCTAGTCTTTTTAAATAAAACTTTCTCTTTCATACTCTCTGTTCCTCTCTGACCTGTCCCCTCTCTCCCAGTCATGGCATGTCATCTTTCACCTTGTTGCCTTTGCATGGTAGAGGTATCCACTTATGTTTGGGAAACAGCCCCTCCTCACCTCTACTCTTAGAACCTGCAGCTTACATCAAAGCACATGTAGGTCATGCACTACCTCCTGCATGCCCTGGTTTACTCAGATTTGTGTTCAAATGACGTTTTATTACTTTATATTTCATTTGTATTTATTATCCATGTACATGTTGTACAACGTAAGTTTCTTGATGGCAGACACTGCCTAATTTTTGTCTTGTATTCCCAGCACCTAACACATTGCCTTGAACATACATTGTGGGCCCTTTAATGTTTGTTGAATTGAATTTGGGGGTGTGATGAAGTTGTGGGAAAAGGAGGCTGGGCAAGGGGGCCCGTAGGCAGAAAGTTGGGTTGCTCTGAAATGTGTTTTTGGGTGGGAACTCTAGGTAGGAATCAGTGATAGAGGTAGGAGGCCATAAACTTGTGATTTAAATAATATCCTCATTATCTCCAAACTTCCGTTTAGCCATTTCCATAGGGATCAAAAATCCTGGTCATAACAATGACAATTTAATGTTACCCTTTGTGGGTAGTTAGCACCCAGGCCTCATCTAGGACAGCTGGGGGTGGGGAAGGGGAAGGACACTATGCCAGTTCACACTTTGGTTGAGCTGAGAGTCACCAACTACAAGTCTTCCACCAGGCCTTACCATCTACCCTGTCACTACACCCCTCAGACCCCAGGGCACTGCAATCTGACTCGCAAGCATACCTTAGGGACCCCTAAGACTTGCCATCTATCCTTCTGGTGAACTTTTAGGACCTTCTTGGCCTTTCCATCCACACATCCTGTAGCTGAAGTGTTAAATATATATATTGTCTACCCTAATTAGAATGTAGACTCCCGGGCAGCTAGGTGGCACAGTGGATAAAGCACCAACCCTGGATTCAGGAGGACCTGAGTTCAAATCCGGCCTCAGACACTTGACACTAGCTGTGTGACCCTGGGCAAGTCACTTAACCCTCATTTCCCTGAAAAAAACCCCAACCCTCCCTCCCCCAGAATATGAACTCCCAGAAAGAAGGGGCTGTCTTAGGTTGGCTCTCCCCACCCCCTTCCTAGTTCTAGCATAGTGCTACTCACATAGTGCTTAATATTTTTTTCATTTAATCATTCATTCAAAGTCCTTGAATATAAGGTCAGAATAACTGCAAACAATATCAAGAACCAGACAAATTGTAGAACTTAAAGGACCAGAAGTAAGGGCCACTCTTTGAAGCACAGTTAAAACCAGAAATCACAAGGTCTGTTGTTGTTGTTCAGTCATTTCAGTGGTGTCCAGCTTTCTGTGACCCCACTTGGGCTTTTCAGAGGCTGGAGTGGTTTGCCATTTCCTTCTCTAGCTTATTTGACAGATGAGGAAACTGAGGCAAACAGGGTTCAGTGACATGCCCAGGGTCACATAGTTAACAACAAGGTCTACAAGGAGTCTATGAACTGACTAAGCTTCTTTTGCTCAGTATTTAGCAAGTAACAGGATACTGAGTTAGACAATTAACCAGTACTTAGTGAAGTATAATAAGCTAGTTTATTATAATATAATAATAATGATCAAATAAAACAATAATAACATTTAGAGTTAGGAGGGGCCATTGGCTCAAAGATTTAAAGGTGGAAGGGGCTTTAGAGAACATCTAATCTAACACTTGCACTTTATAGATGAGGGAACTGAGGCAGAGAGGAGGGAGTTGGGTGACTTTCTTTTTTTTGGGGGGGGGACTTTCTTAAAGGTCCTGAAGGAAATAAGTATCACTGTAAAGATTTGAACCCATATCTTATGAGTCATTCAGTGCTATTTTTACTACACTATTGATTGCAGGAATAGAGTCTCTTGATGTCCATCCTTGTGTGATCAACCTTGCTTTCAGTTTACTTTGCAGTTGCTTGAACTGGAGACCTTGTTTCCACCCTTGTTTCCATGACAGGGACCACATCTAGCCAATCTTGAACATCATGGTTGGGGAGGGTAGAGTTGGATATGGAAGGGAGGCCTTCAAGTTGAATTTGGAGCCATTGGAACTGATTCAAATGGGAAGTCTGTAAGGACTGAACAAAATTCCAAAATGCCATTTTGTATCTCATTTCTCTTCAGCCTAATTTTCTTCCTTCAAGTCACCTCTATTCTCTTTCCTCCAAAATAGTAATTGCTATAATTATGACACTTTTACAGAATCTAGACATTCCTTTTATCTGCATTAAAGTTGACAGTGTAACAAAGAACAGGTCATCCTGCGAGGCCTTTAGTTTGGATTATAAGTCATCTTTATTGCCATGGGAAGGATGAAAAAAGAAGGGGGAAAAACCTGTTTACAATTCATTATATTTTTTAGTGCCACACTGTACTATATGGTCTTCTGATACCACTTACTGCTTACTGTGTGTGTGGCCCTACACTATGTATTCTATGAAGTTTAATGTCTTTGCTCTGGCTGAAGACCACAAATGACTAATGTTCCCCAATTAGCAATAAAACAATAGGCTGTGCCAGTGTTAAAACTGCTATTCCCATTTAATGATTTTATTGTTTAACTAATGGCTTTCATCCTGCCAGGGGCTATTAGAGCAACCAAATAACATTTTTTTGGAATTTTTTCAACTTGGAAAAATGATAAATTTTGCTCTTTTTTGTTGTTGTTCCCAAGTGTAATTATTGCATTGAATTTTTAAAGTAGCATTGTTTGGGTGTGCTAACCACTCCTAATGAAGTCAGAAGCCATCAATTAAATTAACCATTAGGTTGGGGAAAATTTACTGATTTGTTGATCATTGTCATGCTTTGGGTCAGTTTAATAATTTCAACCTTAACACATAATTTTTAAAAAATGTTCAGCCACTCTGCTGTTAGGCTAGAGGCAACACAAATGGTAATAACTTGCATTTTGAGATGAGGAGGATATGATATCTTATCCCAGGGATTTTTTCCTCCCCAAAAGGTGATTTCACAACTTCTTCCCAGGTTTCTCTGGTGGAAGGAAAGCTGAGGGAGAGCTGAAAAATAGCAATAAAAAGCAGAGGTGAGGAGAGGGGCAGTTTATCTCTGGGTCAGGCTCTAGATCTTACTTGCATAGAGAAAAGGATGACATTCGTGCCTCTCACTCAAGGGACACTTCAAATACCACTCCAAATATTTTTAACAGTGGTCAGTCACCTTTCAAAAGTGATGTGCCAAATTTCCAGCTTTGTTCTTTAATATCCTTGAAGGGAAAAGGGCAAAGCAGGCCACAGACTCTAGTAAATTATATGGGGTGGTACTGAAACCTGTGGATGGGAGTAGGTGGGTTAACCAGTTCTCTTCTTTCCCATGCTCCCTTGGGAGCAAGTTGGCACATAATTTTCCCTTAATTCCCATCCTTTCTTTATTGTAACTAAAGCATCTCACTTTCTTTAAAGTTAGTAGGTGGTGATGTGCTCGGTTTCAGAAATATATACAAAATTCTCATTACAGCAGTAGGATTCCAAACCTAGTTAATTTTTCATGTGACAGTTGTAATCAAGGCATGGGAAGTTAGTTAAGCTAGCAAATGATTATATTTCACAGTAGATGTTTATAGGAGGCCCTGATTCATGGATTTGCTAATGTTCTTTCCTGCTTTGGATATTAGCTTGATAGCTATTTAATTTAACAGGTTAACCTGGAAGATAGGTGACAGGGTCAAGGCTCTGGAGTGTATAATATCATCATTTTTCCATTCAGTCATTTTTAAGATACTCATTTCAATTCAATTCAATAGACCAATAGTAAGTGCTTCTTATGTGTGAGTCATAATGGGATGCACTGAGAGTAGAAAGATAAAAACAAAATGAATCCTGTCCTCAAGGGACAAAAATTCTATATATATATATATATATATATATATATATATATATATATATATATACTATTTATATAGGTATATATACTATTTATATAGGTAAGTAAATACAAAGTAATTTGAGGAGCAAGAAAACACTTACCAGTTGGTGGAAACCAGGGTCAGCCATGAGATTTGATAATGTGCATTTGTCAGAGAACCCAGCTCTATGACTTCCAGAAGTGTTTAGCAGCTTGTGAGTAACAATGCAAAAGTGTATTAACAGGATTAATCTAGGGCTGAAGTTTGGTGCAATGGATAGAGCACTGGGCTTGGAATTGGGAAAACTCATCATTGTGAGTTCAAATCCAGCATATCATAACCCATTCCTAGCTACGACCCTGGGCAAGTCACTTAACCCTGTTTGCCTCAGTTTCTTTATCTGTCAAATGAGTTAGAGAAGGAAATGGCAAACCACTCCAGTATCTTTGCCAAGAAGACACCAAATGGGGTATCAGAGAGTCAGACACCGATGCAATGACTGTACAGCAATAGAAGTTTGTCAGGGTGGCTTCATGTAATTTGGGTGAGGTTTAGGGTTCTAAGGTGAAGAACAAAGAAACTTGGATCACCTTAAGACAGACTACAATAAGCACCTGAGCAAAAACCAAGCAAGCAAGGTTCGTTGGGAGGAAATACTCACAATCAGAAGGGGCAGTCAGGGAAAAGACAAACAAATCAGGTCTTCTGGGGTCCTGGTGGAAGGGGCACCCAAATGGTTAAAGTCAAGGAGGGGTTTATAGGGTTCTTATCTGGGTCAGGTCTTATCAGGACCGGGTATTGTGGGGAAGGAGTAGGGAACCTTAACCTGGTATAGAGGTCAAATTTTAGGAACTGATGTTGATTCCTACTTGGAGGATCCCCTGAGAACTGGCGACTAGATGACATTCATACTCCTCTTGGACTGGAAAAAGGACTTTTAGCCATCACTTCATGTCTTACTTTGGTTGGGAGACTTGGTGGATTTGAATTTCTCAGGGGCTTCCTTGTTTATCCGTAAGGGAAGGCACCTGAGATCCTCACACACAACTTAAGCATCATTAGGACAAGGTGGTAAGGATAAAGGTCAGTATATTGTAGAACTGGTTAACTCAAGGTTTAAGTCTGTGAAGAGAGAAAAGCTGGCCCTGAGCAGGGAAACAGGAAGGAGTGGAAGAACTGGAGGTTGCAGTGAGGACAAAGAATTGGTTTAAGGAATGAGGTAGAGGGAGAGATGAAAAGATAGGAGATCATGCTCAGAGGGGATTTTCTGAGTTCAGCTCATAGAGGTGGTTCTGTTATGGATGATAGTGAGAGCTAAGGTATTCCTTAGCAAGCTTTAATGTTCAAGCCCTGCCAAAACTGTGGGTGGCTGAGGTGGAGTTATAGACATGAGAATTAGTGAGGTTGATGAAGTAGGAAGCCAGGATTTTTTTCAGGGGAAAGTAGCGTGTCCTTTGGAGTATAGCAGCATGGGCAGGGGAGGAGAGGATGACTGTGAGCTACATGCTCATGGCAATAGGGATACAGACTAGGAGATACAAAGGGATGGAGACACATCAAAGGAGCAGGGATTACTAAATGACAGCAGCAAAGAGAAGGTGTAGAAACATCTGGAAACATCAGACAAAAGGAATACTCTGCACTAGATAAGATGGCCAGGGATGTCCTTTAGAGTAAAGTTTCTGCGAGTTGTTGTTATTTTTCTTTTCTTTACTTTTTTTTTGGTCTGGGAAATGAGGGTTAAGTGACTTGCCCAGGGTCACACAGCTAGTAAGTGTCAAGTGTCTGAGGTCGGATTTGAACTCAGGTCCTCCTGAATTTAGGGCTGGTGCTTTATCCATTGTGCCACCTAGTTGCCCTCGGTTGTTATTTTTAACAATGGAATGATGTACCCAAATCATTGTGCCCAAAGGCATAATGGGAAGATAGAAGAGAAAAGGGACTTGGGAAAGAAGGGTAGGCCTGAGCTGGATGGGTCTAGTAAGGGAAGGGAGTTTTCCCCTTAACAAACAGTAACTCTTGGAACTGATTGATAGGCATTAGTGAAGAGGAGGTAGAAATTTGACGTGATCTTATTTTTTAATTGTATACACTAATATACACAAATACACACAACACATGCATCAGTGTCAGATGACTGAGTTTAAATCCTGCCTCTGACATACACTGACTATATGACCTCAGTCAAATCATTTATTCTCTTAAAGTTGCAGGCCACTCTCTAAATCTCTAAGTTGTGTTATTGTCATTCAGTCACTTTTTAGTCATGTCCAATTCTTCATGGCCCTATTTGGGGCCTTTCTTGGCAGAGATACTCGAATGGTTTGCTATTTCCTTCTTCAGCTCATTTTACAAACTGAGGCAAATAGGGTTAAGTGACTTGCCTAGGGTCACAACTACTAAGTGTTTGAGGCTGGATTTGAACTCAGGAAAATGAATCTTCCTGACTCCAGGCCCAGCACTCTGTCCACTGCACCATCTAGCTACCCTTGCAATCTGTGTGTCCTTAGGGAAATCACTTAAGCAAATCACTTAACCTCCTTGGGCCTTAGTTTCCTTGTCTATAACATCAAGAGTTGAACTAGATGATCCCTGAGGTCCCCTGCAGCTCTATACCTATGTGGAAATTTATTTTGATTTGGGGACCCTACCTTTGGACTGAGATTAGAAAGCCTTAGGCCCTCAGGTTTTTCTTCTTTGCGTGGGAGGGGCTGGTGCCCCTCTCCCTCTGCTTCAGCTGAGCCAAAAAATCCCCGTGGGCTGTACAAGACTCCAGGTCAGACAGCTGGGGGAAAAAGCCCCAGCTCCCTCCGCCCTGAGCGGATCTACTCGAGAGATCCCAGGCTCGTCCAGGCACGGGATACTCGAGCGTCCCCCCCAGCCGTAGCCCTAGTGGGGCTGGCGGATTAGCTTGGTGTGTGTGTGGGGGGGGGGCGCAGGAAGCCCCAAGGTTTGAGTGGAGAGGAGGAAGATATATATACCAGAGAGTTAGACTAAGAGAAGGGGGGCTCTGGCTGACGAGCGTAAGGGAGGAATGGACAGAAAGGGATGCCAGAGGACTAGGAGGCGGCGGAGAGCACAGAAGAGGTAAGCACAAGGTACAGGTTGGAGAAAGCAAAGATTAAGAGAACAGAAAGGCTGGAGCTCTAAGAGATGGGGGAAGGAGAAAAAGCTAAGAGCAAGAAGGGATTGAGCCTGATAAGGAGCAGGGGGGGCTTTTCAGTGAGGGGAACGCTAGAAAAAGGTCCGTTGGTACGCTGGAGGAGGCTAAAAAAGTTCCAGGCACAGCAGGTGGAAAGAGACACGCCAGAACCCAGTCAGATTGTACATTTTATTTCCCTGTATTCATGATTTTAAATTGTATCTCATAAATAAACCCTCTGCTGTTAAAATGGAAGAGGCTTCTTAATCTTTTGCTTATCAATTTTGGGAGTGGAGCAGTGTGGTGGAACTTTATAAACAGCCCATAAAAAGTTAATAGCAGTCAAATAACCAAACAGTCAACAGTCCCAGATTAAGTACCCCAGTCAGATTAGGCCCCCCAAATTAGGCCAGCTACTCAGCAAAATATTTCTACACCTATGATGCTATGATTCCCTACCAGCCAGCCTGGTATAATGAAAAATATATTGGAATCAGAGGTCCTTGGTTTTATGAACTTTATAACCCTGAATAAGACAGCCTCAGTTTCCTCATCTGTAAAATGGGAATATACACTACCTACCTTATAGGCTAAATGTGAGGAAAGTGCTTTGTAAACCTTAAAGGGTTATAGAATTGTGCGATCATATCGTCATCATTGTTTTATCAGACCTTTTGACCCCCTTGTCACTTAGAAATTGTGATGTAGCAGAAGATCTCTTGACTAGGAATCAGAAGAAGTGGGTTCTAAATCTCACATTGTCACCAAATGCTTGACCTTGGATACTCACTTCAACTCTCTGGTCCTCAGTTTTCTCTTCTGTAAAAATGGGAAAATAACAATCACCATGACATCTTTTATAGCCCTTTAAGGTTTACAGTACATTTTACATATATTATCTCACTTGATCTTCACAGTAACTCTGTGAGATAGATGTTATTATTATTCCTCTTTTGCATATGAGGAAACTGAAGCTGAAGGAGTTTAAGTGACTTCTCCAGGATTACACAGCTAGTGTTTGTTGTTCTTTTTAAAATTCAGCTCATTAACCCACCTATTCATTTATTCATATATCTATTTATTTATTCATTCATCCATCCATCCATTCATTTATTTATTTATCCAAATATCTATTTATTTATATATTCATTCATTCATCCATCTATCTATCTATCTATCTATCTATCTATCTATCTATTTCTATATATTTGTTTGTTTTCACAATTAGTGTTTGAGGGAAGATTGGAAGCCTGGTCTCCCTGACTCTAACACCAGAATTATAGGCAATAAGTAGATGATAGATAGATAGATTGAACGTTTATTAAGCACTTACTATATGCCAGCAATTGACCTAAGGGATGAGTACAATGCAAAATATTCTATTTATAAGAATATATAATATTATATATTTATATAATAAATACGAGTAAGCAAGATAGTCTGTGCCCTCATATGGAAGAAGACAACACACAGAGGGGGACTGGAAATGGGAGGGTGCAGTGCATCCACAGAGTGGAGATGACTAGAAGTGACCTGGAGGCTTGGTTCTGGGCAAAAGCTTGGCATCCATTATACCAGTGAGGTTCAATGGAAAAAAGGTAGCTAGATGTTACAGTAGATAAAATGCTGGGCCTGTAGTCAGGAAGACTCATCTCCCTGAGTTCAAATGTGGTCTCAGATACTTATTAACTGTGTGACCCTGAGCAAGTCACTTAACCCTGTTTGCCTCAGTTTTCTCATCTGTCAAACAAGCTGAAGAAAGAAATGGCAAACCACTCCAGTATGTTTGCCAAGAAAACCCCAAATGGAGTCACGAAGTATTGGACACAACTGAAAAATACTGAACAATAACACAATGGGAGAAAGCAACTATAACAACAAAGGAGGCCTGGGTTCATTGAACCACTGCTTCACCACTAGCAAAATTAAAGAATTTGGATCTCTGAGGTCATATTTATCCCTAACCTTCTCTAAATTGACCCCTTACCTTCAGTTTTATTGGCCCAGCTCTTAGCCCCTTCAGAGGGTGGGTGTCAGGTAGAGAGGAAAGGAGGAGACTGATGTTGATATTTGAGGACAGAGGTGGGCATTTTGCCTGTTTTTCAGTAATCCACTGTAAACCAGGGCTGACATTTGTTTGTGAGTTTTATTTAGCCCTGTTCTTCCTCTTTTCCTGTTGGAATGCCTTTCTCTTCCTCAGACTGTAGCATGGCCATGAACTTCCTGGCAGTTTGGGCATTCTACACACTGGCTTTCTTAGTAAATAAATTGGCACGACAACACTGACCTGACTCCCACACAGTTCCACTGTTGTATTTTGATCGATACTGGCAATTCACTGTTTTCCATCTTAGTTTAGGGAAATCAAACTGAAATTGAATTTTTTTGGAACAATGTTTTTCTAATGAATTTCTTTTGCTATCTTTTATCATGTTGACTCCCCACCCCCCCTTCCATTTTATAATCTCTCCCTTGGATTCTACTTTTTTCTCCATGGAGTAGATCACAAGGAGGAATAGTCTCATGCAACTTTGTTTTCTAGTCTATATTCATGTTCATTTCTGGAAACCACATTATCAGAGGAATATTGATAAAGAGAGAATACCTAGAGGAAGGTGACCATAATGGGGTGAGCCTAGAAACCATGTCATGTGAAGGAGAGAGTGAAGGAAGCAAGCATTTATTAAGTGTCTACTATGTGCCAGGTTAAGCACTTTATAAATATTATTTCATTTAATCCTCACAACAATCCTGGGAAGTGGGTGCTATTATTATCTCCATTTTACCATCAAAGAAACTGATTTAGACTGAAATCAGGTGACATGCCCCGGGTCACCGAGGTGGTAACTCTCTGAGGTAGAATTTGAACTCAAATCTCCCTGACTGGAGACCCACTGTTCAATTCTAGGAAAAATGAATGGAACCAGGAATGTTTTGCCTTTTGTAGTTGTTGTTGTTGTTGAGTCTTTTTTCAGTTGTGTCCAATTCTTTGTGACCCCATTTGTAGTTTTCTTGACAAAGATACTAGAGTGGTTTGCTATTACCTCCTCCAGCTCATCTTACAGATGAAGAAACTGAGGCAAACAGGCTTAAATGACTTGCACAGGGTCATATAGCTAGTAAGGGTCGGAGGCTAGATTTGAATTCAGGTCTTCCTAACTCCAGGCCTGATACTCTATCCACTGTGCCACCTGCTGCCCTTAGTTTTTGCCTAGAGGAGACAAAAGGGAAACATGAGAAATATCTTCAAATACTCAAAAGGCTTTCACGTGAAAGAGGGATTAATGGCTCTACCATAAGCTTGCTATTTGATCGTGGTTGACTCCTCTGAACCTCAGGATTTTTCTTTTGTAAAATGGGGATGATAACACCCTACCTGTGTCACTGGGTTCTTTTAAGTCTCTGTAGCTATTCTGAAGCCTCTCCCTGACTTGCAGGGAATCAGTTCCAATACAAGGCTACGTAATGCTCAAATGAGGCAATGTTTGTAAAAAGCCCTCTAACGGCAAAGTACTGTATAACTATCAGTTATTGTAGTGGTGGTGGTGGTGGTGGTGGTGGTGGTGGTCGTCGTCGTTGTCATCATCATCATCACTATAAAATCTGTGTAGCTCCAGAGAGCAAAATGGGGTCCCATAGAATAATTAATAGAAATGAACATTTCTATTATAATAAATTTTAAGTTAAAATTTATTCAAGGTAAATAAATAAATAATTTTAGAAATTACAAGTAGATTTTTTGGGGGGAGGTGGTTTGGACTGTGATTTTATCAGTAAAGGAAACTATCAGTTTGGAAGCTACTGTCTTTGATACACATGGGCAGTTCCTCTGTAACTCATAGCTTGAAAGAGTTACCAGGGCACTGAGAGATCATTTGTCCAGGGTCACACAGCCAGTCTGCAGGATTCTGCAGCAGACCAGATTTAAAACTGGTTCTTCCTGATTGTAAAGCCACTGCTCTAGCCACTATCCAAACCTGCCTTTTTGTATGGGGATAGATGGGAAAAAACTTTGTGAAAACTAGAAATGTTTAACAATGTAGATTATTCCCTATTACTATAAACATCCAAGTAGAGGTGGGATGACCATCTGTTGAGGACATCGAAATAATAAAAACAGCTCTTCTTTATATATGTTGCAAGGGCTGTCCCCCACATATAGCATGGAGGTGTCACTGTGTGGCTTGAAGGGAAGCAGAATAGACACTTCTAGCCTATTCCCTCACTCCATTCCCAACTCCTCTCCAAGGGACACTTTATTTCCTGCCAGGAGGGGAAACAGGAAGTTGAGGCTTTCTAGAAGTTTGGCCACTCTTGTAGAAAGAGAAGTACCGGGATAGAATGATATTGATCTATTCCCTTTTTTATAGGAAATGTGATTGTCAAGTTCTAACTTCTGGTCACTGTTTCATTAATGTGGGAAAGGAGGAACCTAAACCAAATATCCAAGGCTTGACTCCCTTCCTACCAAATACTAATTCCACAATGAACACACTTAACACTTAGCCATTAAGTTCATTTACCCAAACCAGTAGCCAAATAGAAATCAGAGAAAATATCCATAAGAGAGTATATACCAGACAATACAGAGTGAAGAAGCTCTCTCAAAGGGATCGAGGTAACTCAACTCAATTGAGAGAGAGTCTTAGATCTCACCCAAGGGGAAGTTCCCCAAAGTCTCTAGTATAGCTAGTTAGGGATAGGGATATGATGAAGACTGCCAGTTCCTCTCATGTTGGCTTCTTCCCAGAGTTTTTTGCTTCAGCCTCCTAAAGTGGGATTGGCAACTTCCATCTTCTCTCTCAGTGATGGAAACCAGAAGCATCCTGAAGAAAGCTCAGAGAAGATTGATTAGACCAAAGCTCTCTCCCACTCTTTTCAACTCCACCCCATCTCTCACAGAGGTACAGGACATTGATTTCCACAAGTGAAGAGAGAGTCCCATACTAATGGGCTTTGGGACTGAGGTTACATATAGTGTTTAAGATTTGTAAAGTTCTCACATGATCTCATTTGATCATTGTAATAATCCTATGGGGCAAGAATGATGTTTATCTCCATTTTATAGGTAAGGTAATTGAAGTCACTTGCCCAGGCCCATGCAACTAAAATGAGGCAGAATTAAAACCCAGGTCCTACTGACCCCAAGTTTGATACTTTACCTCTTCCACATCACACTGTGTGCCAACAGTACTTTAGAATTATTTAACCTCTCTCAGGCTCCTCCTATATAAGGGCATTGGATAAAATGTTCTTTAAGTTACCTGCTAGTCCTAGACCCTATGAATCTATAAATCTTTTATTATGAACGAATGCAATTAGACCTAACTACCTGAAGCACTAGAGAGGGTTGAGCTGATGTAAAGGTCACAGGATCATAGACTGAGAACTGGAAGGGATCTTGGAGGGCATCTAATACAGAGGACTGTCTCATTTTAAAGATGAAGAAACTGAGGCCCAGGGAAGTGAAATGACTTGAACAAGGACAAGTGGATGATGAGCAATAGAGGTGGACTTGAACCCGGGTCCTCTGACCCCAGTGCCTCTAACATGCTACCTCCTCAAAGGTGTGGGAGAACTTAGACTTGTCCTGGGGGTTAACCTCCCAAAGAGTCATTATCTTTGTTTGACTCTGTTCTCACTTAAGGACAAACCTCCTTATATAACTCAAGCTATAAGCTTTTATATAACTTTGTTGTTGCAGTCATTTCAGTTGCATCTGACTGGCCCCATTTGGGGTTTTCTTGGCATAGTTAGGTTTTTCCAAATGTGGCTAATGGGAGCCCCCAGTGCCAGTAAAAGCCTTCAAGGTACAACATGGCTATTGAACATGGAACAGCTTTGATTTCACCCTACAGAAAATGAATAAAATGAAAAAGATTCATAGAAATCCTCTAATCTCACCAGAAGGTAAACATTCTTTGGGGGGGGGGTGACTGATCAAACAATCCTCTTCCCACTGGACCTGCATTGTCTGAATAATTCACTCTCTGTTCTTCAAGGAAGAAGCTGGACATGAACTATGAATATGATCTTCCTCTTTCTTCCTGGAGAATACTGCATTGGGAAATCACCTTTTCTCTGTGGAACGTTGAATTCCTGAAATCGTAACTTTGGGATTACCTATGAGTCACTGCCAAGGAAACCTTCCCTTCCTCTCTAGAAGGTGAGATTGTAGTATAATCTTGAGGACTGTGGCTGGGCCTACAGGGGCTGAGGTATTGTCCCATTCCCTTCTCATTAAGACACCCCTTTTCTCTGGCAGGATCCAGTCATATAGGTTCACACAGGACTAGATTCAGCCCTGGGGGAGTCTGGCCTTTAACGATAGAGGTTAAACTAACCTTTGCTCATTTTCTTTTTTCTTTTCTTTTCTTTTTTTTTGCAGGGCAATGAGGGTTAAGTGACTTGTCCAAGGGTCACACAGCTAGTAAGTGTCAAGTGTCTGAGACCGGATTTGAACTCAGGTCCTTCTGAATCCAGGTCTGGTGTTTTATCCACTGTGCCACCTAGCTGTCCCCTGCTCATTTTCTTAGTTCATTAACTCCCACCCTGCAAACCTGGGAAATAAGTTTACTTTTAGCTTAAATTATGGCTCAAGGTTTCCCCAAAAAAGAGAAGAAAGATACTCAATGTACAATATGAGTCTGGCATGTGACAGGTAATTTACTAAGAGAATAAAAAATGCTAAACATTTTAGGATAAACACATTGAAAGAATGACAAAACAAGATCCAGTAACCAAGCTTACAACTACTATCACAATCTGATGGAAGGCTGATATTTAAACTTCATCAGAGCATAGAAGAGTTTTCAGGACTGCATATTAGGCATTTTATATTGTATGAACAACTCCCAGTACATAGCTGCTGGTCAAATGGACAGGCTTAGGTCAATCTTCTTGTCAGGGGTCATCCCAACCAATCGTGCTGAAGCAGTTGCTAGAAACCCCTCTCCTGGTTCCACTTAGATTCAACCTGATGGGACTCAAGACCTCCAGACTTCTCAAATTCACAAAGTAACTTCCAAGCCTAAATATAATGGGGGAAAAGAGGAGATGGAGAGAGAGAGAGAGAGAGAGAGAGAGAGAGAGAGAGAGAGAGAGAGAGAGAGAGAGAGAGAGAGAGAGAGAGAGAAAGAAACACAAGAAGCAGAAAAGGGACCCAGATACAAACTCACTTCATTCATAGAGTCCCCTTAGAGTAATGATCATGTGGGCATGACCCTTCTCCACTCTTTCCTTCAAGTTCCATACTGTCTGGAGAGTCAAGAGAGATGGTCCCAGAATCTATCTCTTTGATCTGACAGACAATTCTGCCCCACTTCTGCTGTCATAGGTCAGGGGAAAACAGAGGGATTTCTCAAGATTTGCCACCTCATGCCAAAAGGCAAAGTCTTTTCAGCACTGGGTCACCATATAACCAGAAATAGATTCTGGCGTTTGACAAGAATGACAACTCTGAGTATGTTCCATAGGATGGCCCTCATTTCATAGTATCATACTGCATTTGCCTGCTAGGGAATTCAAAATTCCCTCTCCTTGAAGCTGCAATTGGAATTTATGAATATAAACACCCCCTCAGGCTGAGTAGGCACACATATTCTGCTTCTGCCACATGCTTCTGTAGAAAACCTATTGGTACTCTGAATGCTAACATCTATCGAACTATAGAATTCCATTCTCAATATCCAGAAGTCATAAGGGATAAAAGAAGAGAGATGATGGGAGAGGGAGATTATGCCTTAGCTGCTGGCTTTTATTTACTAATTTTATTTTATTTACTAATAAGATAGGCAAAGGAACCTTGCTGAAGCAGTGGGGCATCCTGAGACAGAGACAGGAGACAGCACATGTCAAGCAAGTTGAACTACCATCACCACCTTGCCCACCATTTTTCCTCAGAAAAATGTCTAGGGCACAAGAGCTTTGGGAATAGCAGTGTATCCCAAACCAGCAGACCTACCTCCATCCTAGTCCCTGCAGCCTCTTCTTTACAATAATTATGGAAAAGAGTTCTACCTTCTTTATCATCACCAGCAACAACTGCTGACCAATCGTGATCAACAGGCATATGCCCCTGTCTTGAGATTCTCAATCAGTTTTGAGCATTAATCAGTCATCAGGAGTTCCTGTGTCCTCTTAGCAATGTATCAGGGCACACAGCTATCCTCCAAAAAGGGTTGTTTGGGGCAGCTAGGAGGTGCAGTGGCTAAAGCACCAGCCCTGGATTCAGGAGGACCTGAGTTCAAATCCGGCCTCAGACACTTGACACTAGCTGTGTGACCCTGGGCAAGTCACTTAACCGTCATTGCCCTGCAAAAAAAGAGGAAAAAAAGAGAAAAGAAAAAGAGTTGTCCCCAAGTTCCCTCTAAAAGCCTATAATGGGCAATGTATTAATTTAATCTGAGACCTCCTTGACAATTTCCCTTACACAGACAAAGTTTGTCCTCAGCTACCCATCACGTTCCCCTTCAGTCACCTTACCTCACTTTCTCCAACCGGTGACTTCTCACTCCCACTCCACCTGCCCCCAGTACATTCCTCCCCTCTTCTCTGGGAGAATCTTTAGTTTTTTATTTTTTATCTTCTCCTCCCACCAAATAATACCCTTTATCAGATCATTGTCCCAAGAAAAGATTCTAATGAAATTAATCAAATTTAGGTATAAATTTCTGATGATAGCTTAATGTGTTATAGGCATTTTAATGCGATAAATGGGAACCCAAAGTAATGAAACTATAGTTTTGTTTTTCAGGCATCAGCAATAAAGCTATAGACATGTCATATCACTTTTATGTCTGTCCATCTTTGGTTCTAGCCAGTGATATCTGCAATTGCACTCACATTCCATGATCCCTGGTTTAGGTGTATGTTCATAATGATCATTTTAGCTTTTTAACTGCAGAAGGCCAACAAAGGAACATCCAAAGTGCTGCATTCCTTAGAGGCTTTGTTTTCAAGAGAGCTTGCTTCTGTCTCCCCAGTTCTGCTTCTCATAGTCCCATCTGGCCCAGGGGCTTCCTTTGGAGTAAGTCCTACTTCCTGCCCCATGGTTTAGGAGCTCTCTGGTGTTCCTACTTCCTGCCTGGCTTTTACCCCCCTGATGTTTATGTCGTAGTGTATTTTGAATAAAATGGTTGTTCAGGGATTATCTAGACAAAGGGTTTAAAGAACTATGAGTGAAGTCTGTGGGTCTGGCTTTTCTTTTGTCAGCTGTAATGATTATAAACAGAATTTCCCCATTTCCTATCATTAAGCTGCAACTTTCTCTCTCAAAGACTCCAGTGTGTGGCTATTGAGTAGAAAACCCCTGGTTTCCTAATGACCACTCCCTAGCTGTGAGGCATCAACTTTCATGATTTAGAAAACACAGAATGTATTGAACTTCTTGATTTTTCCCCCCATTTACTTGTCTTTACTGCTCACATTTTATATCATGCTTTACAGTTTACAAAAACTTTCTTCAAAACATGCACCCATTTTCCCATAGCCCATTTCTGTGTTCCCTAACCTGAGAGGCAATGTGTAGTAAATTGGTAAGATCCCTGAACTAGTGGTCAGATGCTATGGCTTTGCAATTAATTTGCTATGTGACCATGGGCAAGTTGTTTCATCTCTCAGACCCTTAGTTTCCTAACTGGTAAAATAGTGATATTAAGCCTGCCTTAAGAATCAGTGAGGTGTGGGGGCATCTAGGTGGCTCTATCCACTGGATAGAGCACTGGCCCTAGAGTCAGGAGGACCTGAGTTCAAATCCGGCCTCTACACTTAACACTTACTAGCTGTGTGACCCTGGGCAAGTCACTTAACCCCAGTTGCCTCACTAAAACAAAAAAAATCAGTGAGGTGTGCAGCAGATAAAGAGCCAGTCTTAGAGTTAGGGAGATCTGTATTCAAGTTATGTCTCTGAGTCATCTTAGATGTGGGACCATGGGCAAGTCCCATTTTCTCTTATTTTATAAATGTCAGTTATCATGTTTATTTTTAACTATTTTAAAAATGTTTTTATTATTTGTTTTGCTTTCCCTTATTTTCCTTTTATTTATTCATTCATTCATTCATTCATTCATTTATTTGTTTATTTATTTATTTGTTTGTTTGTTTATTTATTTGTTTGTTTATTTATTTATTTAGAATTTCCCCCAAGTTTCATGTATAATTAGCTCTTTTTTGTTTTTTTGGCAAGGCAATGAGGGTTAAGTGACTTGCCCAGGGTCACACAGCTACTGTCAAGTGTCTGAGGCCAGATTTGAACTCAGGTCCTCCTGAATCCAGGGCTGGTGCTTTATCCACTGTGCTACCTAGCTGCCCCCCAAGTTTCATGTATAAACAAATTTTCACATCAATTTTTAAATCTTTGTGTTCCAAATTCTCTTCCTCCCTTCCTTCCTACCCCACCTTAAGAACTCAAGCAATTCAATATAAGTTATACATGTACAGTCATGCAAAACATTTTCACATTAGTCAGGTTGTGAAAGAAAACAGACAAAAAACTATAGAAAGAGGAACAAAAAATTATATTTCAATCTGTATTCAGATACCATCAGTTCTTTCTCTGTAGATAGATTGTCCTTCTGATAGCATCCTGCTCATCATTTCTCACACCACAATAGTGTTCCATCCCAATCTCATCCCACAATTTGTTCAGCCATTCCCCAATTAATGGACTTCTCCACAATTTCAAATTCAACTTTAAAAAAAAATCTCTTTTAGGATACCAACCTAGTAGTGGCCTTGCTAGGTAAAAGAGTATGCATGGTTTTGTAGCCCTTTGGCCATAGTTCCAAATTGCTCTACAGAATGTTTGAATCAGTTTACAACTTTACTAAGTGTGTATTAATGTCTCATTTTCCTCATATTCCCCATAACATTTTGTCATTTTCCTCAGCTGTCCTATTATCCAACCCAATAGGTATGAGGTAGTACCCAGAATTGTTTTGACCTGAATCTCTACAATCAACGGTGAGTTAGAGCATTTTTTTCCCCATATGGCTATACGTGGCTTTGATGATTTCATTTGAAAACTTCATGTATTTCTACTATTTTTAGTATTATTATCATCTTGTTTGATGGAGTTCAGCTAGAAATGGTCCACAGATAAGTTGCTTTTCTGATATTATTCATTTATTCAGACTTTAAAATAACTGCTTTTTTGATAGCTTAATAAAAGTGTTTGTGTAGCATTACTGAAAATGTTCTCAATTTAGCCCCAATACCTATCAGGATGATGGTGATGATATATAACCTCTTTCTGAGCTGACATGATTTTAATTTCTGTTGGGTCTCTATACTTTGGAAAGTTTTTGCTCATAGCTCAGAGATTATGAATATTTCATATTGCAATGTTCTTTAAAATAAAAGCAACTAGATGCTACAGAGGCCTGGATCTAGGGCAGGAAGCCCTGAGTTAAAATTCAATCTCAGATACTTCCTACTTGTGTGATCCTCTGTCTTTCAGTTTCTTTATCTATAAAAATGGATATAGTAAATAGTTCCTACCTCCCAGGGTGGTTGTGAGGATAAAATGAGATACAATAATGTCAAGCACAATGATATAAAAAGTTACACTTTCCAGGGAGATAGTTTAAGTTCATTGTTGCTTTACCTAGTCTTAAATTCATTATTATCACTTCTGCTTATTAATGAATATGCCTTTCAAGTCAAAAAGGAAATTGTATGAAAACATCAAATTAATCACTTAATGTATGTGGATGAAAAAAGGTTATATGACATCAATGAAAAGAGCATCTACTCATTTATTTCATCTAGTAGAAACTTTCTCTGTTAATGCCCACATTTCATTTGGACTGAGTAAGAATAAAGTTCTTAATGTGGTCTTGGGAAGAATAGAGACTGAAGGCTTTAAGATTGAATTCAACAAATTTAACAAATGGATTGAGGCAATATTTACAAATACCCTGGTTTTCTCCAGGCAAAACATACAATACAAAAAGCTATTAAGGAAAAAGCTGAGGCTGACTATGTTAACAGATCACCTGGGATCCTGAAGTCAAAGCTCAATGGGAAGAACACATCTAGAACAATATTAACTCCTTTACAAAACAGTCTTAATATGTACTTTTTGTATGGTAAAAATGGAGGATGATGACTCTAAATTCTAAAGCCAAGAGTGTCCAAACAAAAATTCATACAGTTTTAGTGAAAAACAGGGCCCATCACCTCACAAATCAGCTATAGGAAAACGAATACTTTCTTGTCAAAGGGGAAGAAGAGGATCAATAGTTGTTTTCAGATAATAGGGAAAACAAGTTGAAAATTGGCAGAAATATTTTTGGAACAAATAGCACTCAATTCACAAAGTGATAGTAAAGGTGGACAACAGCTAGATGACGCTGGATTTGTTGAATGTAACAGAAAAAAGTTGATTCGGAGATGGAATCTATGGAATGGCTAAGATCCAAGAGTAGAATCAAAAGGCACTTCATGAGTGGCATTCACATGGACGCAACCAATGATATTTGGACAGAGAAGCATCAAATATATGGCTAAGTCATGCAGATTTGTTTATGGAAATGGAGGTATTTATAATAGTGATTCAGGATCAGATAATCACTACTAGATTTTATACAAAAGCTACCCTTAAGGAGCCTGGACTTATTGATCTATATGAGCTATGCAATTTAGAATTAGAAACCGTGCAACATACTTCTGCAAGTTGCAAAAATTTAACAACTATCTGATATCTTGAAAGCCACGATAAGGTGGCTAGGGTGAAGCTCACTACACTAGCAGATGAGAAATACTTACACTATAAATATAAACCTTGTCACTTCCTTGAAAATTCAAAAAGTACATTGTATTGGAGCCCGAGCACCATTACAGGTAGAACTGTTGCCCAGAATAACCCAGATATTACATCAATCCATAAAAATTTGGGAAAAATATTTTGGATAGATATCACCATTCTGGATACTCATAATGTTCAAACTACATAAAATGGAAAAATCTTCAAAATGTAGAGACCTAGTGAAAGAAATGAAAGCCATGTGGGGACAGGATGAGGTGCATGTTGTCCTTGTCATCCTGTTTCCTACTGCAGTCCTCTTGAAGATGCTTTTAAATGAGTCTACAGAGGATGACTTTATATTCTGGACCCCTTATTCCATTAAAAAAAGCAATCATTTTATCCTCTTTGGCAATAGTCTGCAGAACATTAAACATAAAAGAATAACTGCAATGTAGTGACATGTCCTCAGACTTTTTCTACCTAAACCCCATCCAAATAGATGATAGTGTGAATAAAAAAAAGTGATAGTAATACCAATCATTTCACTGAAGAAGAATAAAGGTTTACAACAAGTACACGCCATTAGATTTTGTATAATGTAATTGAAAGCAATTTGCTACTGGATGGAGCCTATAAAATGGCTGAAATCCATGAATGGAATCAAAAGACCCTCCATGGGTGACCTTTGTGTGGACTCAGCCAATAGTATGTTGACAAAGAAGTATGCTATTTCCCTTGAAATTCTTGACCTTTTGTTCCCCCAAATGAATTCTGTTATATATATATATGTATATGTATATATATATATATATATATATATATATATATATATATATATATATAGAGAGAGAGAGAGAGAGAGAGAGAGAGAGAGAGAGAGAGAGAGAGAGAGAGAGAGAGATTTCTTGGTAGTTTGGCATAGGACTGAATGACTAAATTAATTTAGGTAGTATTGTCATTGATGAACAAGAATTAATCAAATGTCTGAGTCATGAGATTTTATTTATGGAAGCAGACGAATTGGTGGTAATTACTCAGGACAAGAACAGAAGCCCTGGAAGGGTTATTTTTAAGGAGTCTGAACTTAATGTTCAGTATAGACTATTCAAGGAAATGGTAGAGACTGCAATACATTGCTGCAAGCCACAAAAATTTTGCATTTTCTGAATTCATTGAAAGATATGACTTAGTGGCTAGAATTACATATCAGAATCTTACTGTCTTTTTATGGACCGAGAGATGACAAATCCTCATAGTAGATGTAGACGTCAAATTATTCTGGAGAACTCAACCAATAAACTGCCCTGGAATTGGAGCATTTTTACAGACTGGACTGTTGCCCACAATTGTATAAATCATTGATCCATAAGAACTTAAGAATGTTTTTAATAGATGTCACTGTACCAAATACTCAAGATCTTTAAGCTGTCTGGAGTGAAAAGCTTTCAGAATGGTTATCAGAAAAAATCAAGACCATATGGGAGCAACATCAGTCAATTGTCTTTCAACTAGCGTCTTTTAAGCACCTACCGTGTGCAGGAACTATGTTAAGTCCTGGGGATATAAAGAAGACAAAAACATGATTGCAAATGTATAACCTATATCAAATTGCTTACCTTTTCAGGGAGGTGGAAGGGAAGGGAGGAAGGGAAAGAATTTGGAACTCAAAATTTAAAAAAATATTAAAAGTTGCTTTTACATGTAATTGGGGAAAGTATTGTTTTTAAAAAGGAAGGCAAAAACCAGTCCCTATTCTTGAAGAATTCATAATCTAATAATGGAGGAGATAACATAAAAACAATTATGTGCAAACAAGATATAGACAGGATAAATTAAGGATAGTCTCAGAGGAAGAGTACTAAGATTAAGGAGGACAGGGAAAGGTTTCTTGCAGAAGATGAAACTAGCTGAAACTCAAAAGAATCCAGGGAGGCCCAGAGATAGAATCCAGGCATGTTCACAGTCAGGCTATGGAATACTGTAAATAAGGAACAATAAGGAGACCAGTGCCATTGATCATAGAATTGTAGTAATAGGATAGCAACCTTCCCTAGGACAATTTTTCGTGGCGCTCCTTTGAACAAAATGAGAGTAATCTTAATGTAATAATAATTTTATAAGGAAATAAGAAATTGTAGAATGCGAAAATTTAGCACCTACAAAAGACTTCAGCAAGTGGCCAGAATTATTTATCAAATTCCTTCTATCATTGATCAACTAAGAGATGACTAATTCCTGTATTACAAATACAAACCCCAAAACGTCCTTCAGAATACAACAAATAAACTGTATGTGCATTATTACAGAAAAAAATGTTTTACACAATTGCTTGGATATAATGAAAATTTAAATATAATAATATAATTTAACCAATATTTTACAAGGATGTCACCAGGTCAAATACTTGAAACCTCTAAACTATGTATCATTAAAAAGCTCTCAAAGCATAGATATCTAACAGAAGAAATTATAGAATCATAGATTTTTTTTTTTTTTGCGGGGCAATGGGGGTTAAGTGACTTGCTCAGGGTCACACAGCTAGTAAGTGTCAAGTGTCTGAGGCCGGATTTGAACTCAGGTACTCCTGAATCCAGGGCCAGTGCTTTATCTACTGCGCCACCTAGCCGCCCCCAGAATCATAGATTTAGATTTGCGTGGTGTATTAGAGTTCATTTAGTCTAATTCCTTCATTTTGCAGATGAGGAAACAGGTCCAGAGAAGTTAAGTCACTTACCCTTAGATGTCTGAAGTGAGTTTCAAGGCCAGGTCTTTCCAATTCTAAGTCCAGTACTCTATCCACTTGCTATGCTACCTCTCAAATCAAAATCATGTGAGAAGAGGATAAAGTGTCTATCATCCCCTTTGTCTTGTCTGCTGCTGAAGTTGTCCCAAAGATGTTTTTATTGTGCTTACAGAAGATGAGCTGACATCCTAACACTTTAATTACAAATAGCAATAATTTTATCCACCTGCAATATTTATCCACCAAACATTAAACATAAAAGAACAATAGTAGAATAGTGACTTGTTCAAAAGCTTCTATTTGAAAACTTTCAAAAAATAAGTTGAGAACAAGAAAATCAGTAGTGACAATGATGATCATAATAAATAAATAACTAGGTGGTGCTGTAAATAGAGCACCGAGCCAGGAGTCAGAAAGACCTCGGTTCAAATTCAGTCTCAGAGGGAGCAGCTAGGTGGTGCAGTGGATAAAGTATGGGCCTTGGATTCAGGAGGACCTGAGTTCAAATCCAGCCTAAGACACTTGACACTTAGTAGCTGTGTGACCCTGGGAAAGTCACTTAACCCTATTGCTCCACAAAAATAAAATAAAATAAAGTTCTCAAATTCAGCCTCAGTCACCTACTAACCATGTGACCCTGGGCAAGTTATGTTTGCTTCAGTTTCTTTATCTGTAAAATGAGCTAGAGAAGGAAATGGCAAACCACTTCAGTGTCTTTGCCAAGAAAACCCCAAATGGGGACACAAAGAGTTAGACCCAACTGAAATGACTCAACAACAACAATACAAAAAACTCCTATTTATAGCATGCTTACATGTTTGCAAAGTGCTTCACCTACATTATTTCATGTGATTCTTGTGCCAACCTTATCAGGTAGCTACTATTTTTCTCCCTATATTACAGTTGAGGAAAATGAGGTTGAGAAAACTGAAATGAAATGGAAAGAGTAATAGAATTGAGTCTAGAGGCCTAAGATCGAGTCCCTGCTCCCCAAAATCAAGATGTGTGTTTTTAGGCAAATCATTTCCAAAGTTTTAGACTTCATCCCTTCAGTAACAACAAAACAATAGGAATTTATGTGTAGAGGTCACTTTGAGGTTTACAGAATGCTTTCCTTCTAACAGCTCCGTAAATAATCCAAGGCTCAAAGTTCATTTGCCTAAGACTCTCCTCAAGGGTGGAGACTGATCACTCAATGTTCCATGCTTACACCTTGCACCAGGGGTTGAAGGTGGCATGAGCCTGGGAGAAAAGAGATCTTGATCTCATAATGGCTTCCAGTCTTGAGAGGGAAGACATGACTTCTAGACTCTCTTGAGGAACCTGGGAAGCAGCTGACATATGAAGGAGTTGACAACTTTCTCATGTTTGGGGGAATTTCCCTTTTGGCTGAGAGCTAGGACTCCCTCTTGACTGAATTGAGAAGCCAGAAGCCCAGGACTTTTCTTCTCCCAAACTCTCCTAGCCCTTCATAGAGCTCTGAAGTAATACATTTCCACCAATGCAGAGAATCCTATGTCACTGAGCTTTGAAGCAAGTTATACACATTATTCTCATTTTACAGATTAGAACATTGAGACTGAGAGGGTGAGTGACTTATCTGCCCCAAAAGCAGATGGAAGGAAGAAGGAAAAAAGAAAGAAGGAAAGAAGGAAAGGAAAGAAAGAAGGAAAGAGAAAAAAGAAAGAAAAAAGAAGAAAGAAAAAAGAAAGAAAGGTCACATTTAGTTCAGAGGAAAATAATAGAGTTAAACTGGGGGTAGGGGGAAATTCCCCAATGCAGTCCTCCTCCTTCAGCCCTTAGCTTGCAATATAGACGTCATTTTATTAATTACCAAGACTGCCACTTCCCTCTTGGCTTGAGGTTGGTCCCGGTAAATCAACATCTGTTGCAATCTGGGCAAAAGGGCAGAACATACTATACAACAGAGTATTTGAAAATCCAGCTGCAACACATTAAATCACAACACAGAGGGCTCCGGTCATTGCAAGGCTAACCATTTGCAGTAGAACTGCCAAAGGAAACCAGAAACTGACTATTGGGGTGAACCCTAATTCAGGTTAGCAAAGTCATTTTTCTGCTGGGGTAGGTATATGCTTATACCTGAAACCCACACACTGACTAACAAAATGTGGTAGAAAGAGTACTAGGTATCTCAGGTCATAAATTTAGGACCAGAACTGACCTTAGAGGTCATCTAATGTAACTCTCAAGCTTTTTTACAGATGAGGAAACTGAGGCCCAGAGTGATTGAATAACTTATTCAAAGTCATACAAGTAGCAAGAGGCAATGTCAGGGTTTGTGATCTGGACCTTGAATCAGGAAGATCTAAGTTCAAATCCAGCCTTAAAATTTACTAACTCTGTGACTCTGGGCTCACTCAACCTCCATCTGCCTCAGTTTTCTCAACTGAAAAATGGAGATAATAATTTCACCTGCCTCTCAGCTTGCTATGAGGATCAAATGAGATAATATTTGTAAAGGGCTTAGCAGAAGGCTTGACACAAGATAGTCACTTAATAAAGGCTTATTTCCTTCCCCACTTCTCTACCCTTGGTCCTCAATCTGTAACACTAACTAGTTAGGCAACTTTCATCAAGCCCCCTCCATCTGGTTTCTTCTTCAGTAAAGGTTGAATTAAATAATCTCTAAGGCTCCTTTCAAGCTGTAGCACTCTTTGATTCTAGAATTCTAAAATAGAGCTATTCAAAGAAAACGTGGCTGGCTCTGGGGTGAGATAACCCATGTGACCTTGGGCAATTCACTTTACCACTGTGGGCCTCAGTTTCTTCATTTGTAAAATGAAGGGGTTGTATTAAATAGTCCCACTCTAAGTCTCTGATCCTTTGAACCATAGAAAACTGACTATTAATTTCATGGGAAGAGATTGGACATCACAGTGAACAGGATCTGGTAGAGGACACCCTCCCCTGACCCCCTGGGCCCCCTCCCAACCCCACCCCCCAATCCTGTCCCATACAATGTTCTCCATAGGGACTAGAAGTCTGGGATATTCACTGGTAGAGCTGTTACCATATTATATTAACCAGGGGCTTAGGGGGCATCTCAGGAACAACTCTGAAGAATTCCTTGTGGCTCTGGACAGCCAATGCTCTCAAATTCTGGTCCCAGGACAAGTAAACAGGGCTCCATCATAATGCAACATTATGTTTCAAGACCACCCATTTTATACGAAACTACTCATCAGAATGGCCACACAGAAGCATCATTAACTTGTTTTCTCATTGCTCCATAAGTACAGATCTACTTCAATTTAAACCTCGAGCAAACCACAGATAGAACGAAACCTGAATGAACCAGAACCCCATTAGCAAGAATCCTCAACTAATCAAAACAGATTCACCACATTCCACTTTGAGAGGAAAGAACAGATAACGAAAGATGCATTTTCATGGATTTCGGAAAGAAGAAAAAGGAACTCTTAAGCTTAGATTCTCTTCTGTTTAGCTCAACCTGACAACATGGTAGAGATCAGAGTGCTGGGATTGAGAGCCAGGCACCTGGGTTTTGAATCTTGACTTTTCCATTTGAGTATCTGTGTGACAAGTGACTTGGGCAAATCACTTACTCTCTAGGACTTGGCAGAGTTTCTCCCTCTGTAAAAGAGGGGGTTGGACTAGGTGGCATCTGAGGGAACTCTCAACTCTAGAGCAACGATCTCAGGATGGGATTTGAAGTCAGAAGACCTGAAATCTACAAATACTTCAAGGACCTGTGATTTCCTCAGTGTGGCCACTACATCTACTGACACAGATTGCTATCCCTATTTCAGTAAACATTGATTAAGCGCCTACTATTTGCCAGACACAGTGCTAAGTGCTGGGGATATGTAAAAAAAAGAGGCGAAAATAAGAGCCTACCCTCAAGGGGCTTTAGTTCTAGTTGCTTAAAGTTTCTATTATGAAAAATTCATCACTCTGTGACAAATCTACTGATGAGCCTCTCAAAACTTCAAAAGCCTGGTTCTCAGATGAGAGATATCACAATCTACTACTTTCCAACAGCCTTTCCAACCTGTGAGATTCTACCACAGCTTGGTCTCTACTGGCATAGCTTTAAAGAACCCAGGTTTATTTCCCTGCCATGATAAAGCACCAGAAATTTAGCTTAGAACTTTAGTCATAAACAGACTAATCTCCTCTATCTGCTATATCTAGAATACTAAAGAATCTTGATTGGTCTTTAGAATGCTTCCTAGGAGCATCAGCCTTGGTCATCAAGGGACATGGCCTACAAAGGCAGGGAAGTATTTAATAACACATTTACTAAAAAAGATTTTTCAATAAGAAAGCTTGAAACAAAAAAAAATGTTGATTTGAATTGAATGACCTAGTGACCAGAGTCTGATGCTAGTGTCAGTAAAAACCAGTCAGAGAGGAGCTGGTATTCAACATGAGAATCTTTTCCTTAATTGTTGTTTAGTTATTGTTCAGTCCTGTAGACCTCTTCCTGACCCTGTTTGGGGTTTTCTTTGCAAAAATCCTGTAGTGGTTTGCCATTTCCTTTTCCAGCTCATTTTATGGTTAAGGAAACTGAGGCAACCAGGGCTAAGTGACTTGCCCAGGATCACACAGACAGCAAGTGTCTGAGGCTGGATTTCAGCTCAAGAAGATGAGCCTTCCTGACACTAGGCCTGGCATGCTATCCATTGTGTCACCTAGATTCCCTACTTTTTTGCTTAAAAAATCATAATCGTGATGAAAATTAAATGACTAGTACATTCCACTTTGATTCATGGCTTCCTACAAGTTTCTGTATGGGCTAGGGTTATTCCGTTTTGACCTTCTATCTCCAGTGCCCCATATGTTTTGATTTTGATCTTACAAATGATTTCATTGTGACCTCATTGATGTAGAGACCTCCTACAGGGCAGAAATTTCTTTCTTCTAGTGCAACTAAGCAACTTTTCTTCAATTTAAAATATAAGAAAGATGCCTAGAGTCAGCTAGGTGGTACAGTGGATAGAGTACCAGCCCTGGAGTCAAGAGGACCTGAGTTCAAATCTGACCTTGGACACTTACAAACTGTATGACCCTGGGTAAATCACTTAACCCTAATCGCCTCAAACAAACAAATAAATAATAAAAAAAGAAAGAGCCTTAGAGTACTGAGAGATTAAGGAACTTCCCTTGTTAAATATCCAGTACTTTGGAGGGGTAGGATTTGAATCCAGGCCTTCTTGACTCTAAGTCCAGCCCTGTATCCACTGTTGGGCTGCCTAGACTTGTCCCATAGTAAGTAGGTGCTTAATAAATGCTTGATGAAAAAAATGAATGAATGAACAAAGGCCAATGTGTTGAGTCAGATTTAAGTGCTGCAGACCCTTGGCATAGTCAGCTGTGCTGTTTCTGATGCCAAAATTTACATTATGAAACCCCTTTATGCAGGATAGGAGCAGGATAGAGCTTGAACTCTATTAAATCAGGCTTTTTAGAGTATATGGTACAATTGTTTCTGACTCTTCATGACCCCTCATTGGGATTTTTTTGTCAAAGATACTGGAGTGGCTTGCCATTTCCTTTTCCAGCTCATATTACAGTTGCGGAAACTGAGGCAAACAGGGTAAAATGACTTGCCAGGGGTCATACAGCTGGTAAGTGTCTGAGGCTGGATTTGAACTCAAGAAACTGAATCTTCCTGATTCCAGCCCTGGTGCTCCATCTACTGTGCCACCTAGCTGCCTCTTTTAGAGTATAGCACCTATCTTTTAAGGGCCACAACTCGAGTTCTGTTGAGTCCAATTTGTGTAATTAAAAAGCTGTCTTGTGAAAGGGATACTTACACAGACACATTATTTTCTAGCTCTGATCATCATCAGTTGGCCCTTTATTAGAACACTGTTCACAGCCTTAGGCTCCAAAACTAAAGTGCGTCATGGTGAGAGAGCTTGGAGGATGGCCAATGAAGAGCAAAGAAAATGATTCAAGGTTTTGGGAAATGGCCCTTCTGGGGAAAGGCTACAAGAACCTACAGAGGACAAGTGTGGCTAGACTTAATGAGATCCTTTAAGATATATGTGTGTGTATATACATATAAACATACACACATATATGCACACAAACACATATACATATTTATGAATATATAAACACACACATACAAATATACACATACATACATATGTTGACAACGAGCCTTTTTTCTTTTTGCTGAGGACAAAAAGGAATGAGTTTCAATTGTCAAAGGGGGGCCTTGAGTTAGAAAATTAGGAAGTTCTCTGAGTGAAGACCCTGTGTTGTAAAGGTGGGGAGGGGAAAGTGTGCAAAGTTTTAAGAAAGGGATAGAAAGTTATCTTAGGAGGGGTTCAAATGAAGGCTTGTCTGCACTAGATGCCCTTGTGAGGTTTCTTCTGGCTCTGTGATCCCATACCGGGAGGGAGGGAGAGAAAGAGGGAGAAAGGTAGAGAGAGACAGAAAGACAGAAGGAGACAGAGGAATTACAAAGAGACCAAGACCTAGGCACAGACAGCATGGAATAGTGGGTAGAGTGCTGCCCTTGGAATAAAGAAGACCTAAGTTCAGATCCTGTCCCTGACATTTTCTGGTTATATCACCTTGGCCAAATCACCTAATTAGCCTAGGCTAATCCTATAAGACTCAGAGTTGTAGAGGAGGTAGCAGGAGGTACACAAAAGAAATAACAGGCCTATATTCTGTAAACCTACCCTGGAAATGTCCATATGAACCTTGTCTAAAGGTACAGAAGTACTTTGGAATCCTTCACAAAGGACTGAGGCTGATGGTACTGCAAGTTTGAAGGGGTTTTTTTTTTCATATGAAAAACGCTTAGCAATGGTAGTTTACTACAAGCTAAATATGAACTAAATGGTGTAACTTGAATGCAAAAAAAGAGTTGGATTCTAAAGTCTCTTCTAACACTAAGCATCAGGATTCTATAGCTAGGGAGGTATTGGGTTATGTACAAGAGTGAACAGACTTTTTGTGTGTGACCTTGGAGAACCTAAGTAGGAGTGATGCAGAGTTAGGGAAGCACATTTCATTTCAATAGCAGGTACTTTCTAACAATTAGACCTGACAAATAATGGAATGGGTTATCTTGTAAGACAGTGGGTACCCCATCAATGGAAGTCTTCAAGTCAAGGTGAAATGATCCATGTATTAGGGATAGAGATGTTATAGAGGAGATTTTTGTATTGTGCTGGAGCTTGGACTACATGACCTCTGAGGTGTCTTCTCACTCTACTGCTCCATGATCAAATTAAACAAACAATGAACCCAGACAATAAACCCATTCAAAGGTGCTTATGAAACATGCAGGCTTTGAGAAGTTTTGTTGTGCTGACTTTTGCAAAACTGGCTGGTTTCCATTCTCTCTCTCTTTCTCCTATTACTTCTCTCCTTCTCTCCTCCTCTGTCTCTGTCCCCCTCCCCTCCCCTCCCCTCCCCTCCCCTCCCCTCCCCTCCCCTCCCCTCCCCTCCCCTCCCCTCCCCTCCCCTCCCCTCCCTCCCCTCCCCTCCCCTCTCCTCCCCTCCCCTCCCCTCCCCTCTCCTCCCCTCCCCTCCCCTCCCCTCTCCTCTCCTCTCCTCTCCTCTCCTCTCCTCTCCTCTCCTCTCCTCTCCTCTCCTCTCCTCTCCTCTCTCCTCTCCTCCCCTCCCCTCCCCTCTCCTCCCCTCCCCTCCCCTCCCCTCCCCTCCCCTCTCCTCTCCTCCCCTCCCCTCTCCTCTCCTCTCCTCTCCTCTCCTCTCCTCTCCTCTCCTCCCCTCTCCTCTCCTCCCCTCCCCTCCCCTCCCCTCCCCTCCCCTCTCCTCTCCTCTCCTCTCCTCTCCTCTTCTCTCAAATAGAGGTTCTTATCTTGTTGGCAGTGTTTATGAATTACATTTTAAAACATTTTGATAACTATTTCAATATAATTGGTTTCCTTTGTTATTGTGTATATTTTATGCCTTAAAAACATTACTCTAAGAAAGGATCCACTAGACTGCTCTTTGGCAATTCATTACACCAAAACAATTGTGAACCCCTTAATTGAAACAAGAAACAAGATAACCCATCTGGAAAATGTTTTTCTGTTATGGAGAATGGATGCTTTATAATCATAAACACTAGGGGGAGCCCATATTGCAATATTGCTGAGAGTCTATTCAGTGTCTTCTTGTAGTTGATTTTAATCTCTCCCTATTCCTGTCTCTCTCCCCCCACCCCACACCCCCCAGGAGATTCTAGATGCTAAGAATAATTTTGGGAACCTTTAGCATCTTTTACGTATGGATGCTACATAATTTAAGTCACAGCAGTGGCTTCCGGCACCTTTCTGTCCTCCCCTCCAAATCATGCATGACACATCCTAGCATTACTCATGGGTCAAACACCTGAACTCACAAAACATCCAAATAGAAAAGCAATATTCCTGACACACTGTCTTAGAATTACCAGGAGGCTAAAAGGAGCAATGGTAGAGGGGAGCAAGGGATGCTGGGAGCTGCCTTACTTGTCAAGGCAAAACCTGAGGCAATAGATGAAACTCAAATTAAAATCCAGCCTCAGACACTCAACTAGCTGTGTGACCCTGGGCAAGTCACTTAACCTCTGTCTTTCACTTTTCTCAATTGTAGGAATAAAAAAAAGGATAATAATAGCACCTACCTCAGAGGACTGCTATGAGGATTAAATGAAATGTTTGCTAAGTGCCTAGCACAGTACCTGGAATATAGGAAGCATTTAGTAAATACTTGTTCCTGCTTTCCCTAAGAATTATATCCAGTGAGGCAGCTAGGTGGCACAGTGGATAAAGCACCAGCCCTGGATTTGGGAGGACCTGAGTTCAAATCCGGCCTCAGGCACTAGACACTTACTAGCTGTGGGACTCTGAGCAAGTCACTTAACCCTCATTGCCTTACACACACACACACACACACAGAGAAAGAAAGAAAGAAAGAAAGAAAGAAAGAAAGAAAGAAAGAAAGAAAGAAAGAAAGAAAGAAAGAAAGAAAGAAAGAAAGAAAGAAAGAAAGAAAAAAAAAAGAAAAAGAAAAAAAGAATTAGCTCCAAGATGTAGAACTTGGGAAGTAAATTTAAAAAATCACAGAGTAGCACAAGGTTTTAATGGTCAGTCCTTCCTGCTTTCCTTCTTTGTTGACATGAACACAAAGATAAAACAGTGCCTCTAGACTCTTAGCAATCAGACTAGACTCAATCACAGAGTTTTTCTTTCTATTAGCACTGGTATGATTTTTGTTTGCTCCCACCCAGAAATCTCTTTCTTTGGAAACATCTGAATTTGGGTCATTTCTGCAAACAATAATGGCTATTAATAAGCATAAAGCATATTTAGGGGGATAGGACCTGTGATTTCATTGGTATAGTGAAATCTTTTATAAAAGCAGATTGGCTTCTGTTCTGAAACTGTCTTTAAATTGTTTTTGTAAATTACTTTGCTTATGAACATGACAACCACAAAAATACATGAATTTTCCATATACAAAGAACATAAAAAGATTATATATGAAACCACAATCTCTATTATACACTATTTATTTAATGCATCTTTAAAATTTAACATTTACATTTTAACATTAAAATTTAACAGCACCATCCTGCTTGTTGGTGTCACTTCTAAATACCTTTCTTCTCTCTTTTTTGTATTTTTAAGTGTTTCATTGATGTTGTTTTCTTTCTTTTCTTCTCTTTCCCCATCAGTATCATTATCTCTTCTCCTTGCCCCATCCCCACCATGCCACTCACACTGCCTTCCACAATTCTACTTCGCTCTGAATATGTGTAATCAGGCAAAACAAATTCATCCATTGGTGGTGTCTGATAATGAATGTGTCTTACTGTCTCTTTCATTCTGGTCCTTCACCAACTCTCTGCCAAGGGGTAGGAAGCAACAATGCTTCATTAGTCTGGATTTGTTATTAGTCATTTCTTGGATCAAAGTTCTTAAAGTTTTCCAAAGTTATTTTCTTTTACATTATTATAATCATTATATAAATTATTCTTCTAGTTTTTATCACTTTACTTGGCATTGGGTTTCTCTGATCTGTCTTTCATTATTTCTTGTTTTTTTTCTTGGGTTTTTTGGGTTTTTTTTGGGGGGTTGTTTTGTTTTTGTTTTTGGTGAGGCAATTGGGGGGGACAATGAGGGTTAAGTGACTTGCTCAGGGTCACACAGCTAGTAAGTATTAAGTGTCTGAGCTCAAATTTGAACTCAGGTCCTCCTGACTCCAGGGCCAGTGCTCTATCCATGGTGCCACATAGCTGCCCCTGTTTCATTATTTCTTACACAGAAATATTCCATAATCTACTCAACCATACCCCAATGGATGTGTACCCACTTTGTTTCCAGTTCACTTCTATAATAAAAAAAATTTGTAACATATTTTTGTACATATGTGTCCTTTCGCTTTGTATTTGATGTCTTTGGGGGTATATATGCATTGTAGTGGTATCACTGGGTCAGAGGACATGCACATTTAGTCACTTTTGGAATATATTTGCAAATTGTTTCCAGAATGGTTGGATCAGTTAGCAGCATTACCAATAGTGCTTGTCCTTCTATAAGTCTCCCAACAACTGTCATTATCCATCATAGTGCAACATGTGATACTATTTCTCAGGTATTTGCATTTCTTCTATCAGAAATATGGTGAAAGTATTTGTATGGCAAGCAATTTGATGTTTGCGAGGTGGGATCTCAGGGTAATTTTCAATTGTATTCTTATGATTAGTGAATTAGGGAATTTTTTTTTCATATGGTTTCTTGATGGTTTGCCTTTCTTCTTTTGAAAACTAGCTGTTCATATCCTTTGATTATCTGTTGAGGAATGGCTCTTCTTCTTACATATTTGTATCAATTCCCTATATTTCTTGGATATCAAACTTTTATTAGAGAAGATTGCTACAGAGACTTTTCTTTCAAGTTAACCATCTCTCTTCTAATTCTTTTTTTTTTTTTAGTGAGGCAATTGGGGTTAAGTGACTTGCCCAGGGTCACACAGCTAGTAAGTGTTAAGTGTCGGATTTGAACTCAGGTACTCCTGACTCCAGGGCTGGTGCTCTATCCACTGCGCCACCTAGCTGCCCCTCCCTTCTAATTCTAACTGCACTGATTTTGTTTCTGCAAAAATTTGTCAGTTTTGTGTAATCTAAGTTTTCCCCTTTACATTTTATAATAATCTTTACCCCTCGTTTGGTTAAGAATCTCTGCAACTTATAGTAAAAGAATTACCCGGCATATTGAGAAGCTAAGTGACCTGCTCAGAGTCACACAGCACCCATATGTCAGAGGTAGGATTTTAACCCATATCTGCCTAACTCCAAGGCCCTACTCTCTGTGCTCTATGTGTCATGATGAGTCTTGGCTTATAAAACATATGTAATAGGGTAGAGTTGATCAGGATACTCCTGATCAATTATCCTTATCAACTGGTTTTCCCTTAGTCCAGTTGGTGTGATCATAGAAAATAAGTGAAAGGTAACGGACAAGATATTAAGGTTCTAAAAAAAGTATAAAGAAGGATTTATGTTCCTTAGTATTCATTTGTGAAGTGTGAGTAAAGAATTTCTTGAGTGAATTTAATGAAATTAGAGGATAGCTTTTTATTGGCTGACCAAAATTAGGCACACCCATAGTAGCTTTTCAAAAGCAAGCTTGCCAACTTTCTAGTCAACTGAAGTAGGAGAGCTCAGAGGATTGTGACCTTGGCAGCAGAGAAGAGAGCCAATTATGGAAGAAGAACACAGCAAATCAATGTTCAATAGCTTTTATAATAAATCATATATATATATTTATATAAATAAATATTTATATTTATATATTTTTAAAAATCATATTTTTTGAAAATTTTATTGGTAAAAGGACAGAGTACTTTCTCTGATACACCAGAATTCTTTCGACTTCATTTGAGAAGAAAAGACTGATGTTGAAGAGCAGGTAATAGTAGTGAAACTGAGGCCCACATTCTCTCTCTAAGTGTTAGGTTCCCTGGAAATGAAACTGTCATATACCAAGACAGGGACTCCTTCAAAACTGTGGGATGAAGGTGAAACTCTGACAAAATCGGAAATCAGCCTGGATCCCTAATGTTGAAGAGATAACTGGAGACATTGAAAAAAATGACTAAAGGCTTGGCAAGTGAACTTAAGGTGGAAAAGCTAATAGATGGATTTAATAAAATAAACTCATAGAAGAAAGGATTGAAAAGTTATTTTGTAGTTACAAGGATAAGAAGGGATGCTGTTTATGCAAGAGAATGAACCATAAAAATGGCTATTATCTGTTTCTGTTAAGAAGGGCATGGTGAGGGGCAGCTAGGTGGTGCAGTGGATAGAGCACCAGCCCTGGAGTCAGGAGTACCTGAGTTCAAATCCAGCCTCAGACACTTAACACTTACTAGCTGTGTGACCCTGGGCAAGTCACTTCACCCCAATTGCCTCATTTAAAAAAAAAAAAGAAAAGTATAGGGTTCAAGAAGGGCATGGTGGGAAGGATTCCTGACTGTGGTAACTTTGAGGTATAAACTGGAAACCTTTTTGAGGGAGAATGTGGTTGTTTTGGATTGGTATCTTCATCACTACAGGGAACTCCCACAAATAGTATTTCTCTTTCCTGATGCAGATTAACACCTCCTCCTTCACTGAAGAGTCCTAAAGAGCTGCCTTAGGGCACTGAGAGGTTAAAGCCATTCCCTTGGTTTTGTTGTTCAGTCATGTCAGACTCTTCATGACCCCACTTGGGGTTTTCTTGGCAAAGATACTGGAGTGGTTTGCCATTTCCTTCTCCATCTCATTTTACAGATAAGGAAACTGAGGCAAACAGGATAAAGTGACTTGCCCAGGGTCATACAGCTAGTAAGTGTCGGAGGCCAGATTTGAACTCAGGTCTTCCTGACTCTAGGCTTGGCACTCTTTCCACTGCACCACCTAGCTTCCTGTGTTCTTGGTTATATAACACAAGAAATCTTAACACCAAGGCAGACCTTCTATCCACTTTTACTCCATGTTGCTTTTCAACATAACTTTTTTTGTTTCACCGGACTTGTCATTTCAATAGTGTATAAAGATTTCTAGTGAAGAAAATTTCTCTATCAATGCATGCTGTATGTTGGTTCTATGAATTAGAGTGTTAGAATGTTGCCTGAAAATGACATGCCTACTAGTCACACAGCCAATATGTGTCAGAGGCAAGATTTGAACCTAAGTCTTCCTGACTCTGAGACTCGCACTCTATTCAATATACCACACTGCTTCTCAATACAATCTTAAGCCGCATTAATAAAAGTACGTCTGTGATCAATATGATGGATTCCTAAATTTTAAGTGTCTACATGCATCCTATATTACTGTAACACTTAAAAAATGTATATCCCTTTCCTTACAGAGCTAATAGTTCCATTTCTATTTTGTGCTGTTCTGATCATACCTGGGACATTGTATTCAGTTCTTGGCACCACATTTTAAAGGGACATCGATTAACCAGAGAGTGTTCAGAAGTGAGAGGCCTAAGATGGAATAGACTCTGGAAGTCATGCCTTGGGGATGTTTAATACAAAGAAGACAACTTGGTGGAGGGAAGGTAGGGCATATAGATGCAGACAATGATAGCCATCTTCAAATAATTGGAAAGGCTGCCACATGGAAGAGGAGCTAAATATCTTCTGTGTCAATGCAGAGGAGTGAACTAGGACCAATGAAGAGAAGTTACAAGGAGGGAGACTTTGCCTAGATGTAAAGAGGAACTTGGTAATAGAGTGTCCAGGCAATGAATAGGACTCTATTTTCCCTAATCGGAAACATTCAGATAGAGTCTGGTAGGCCCCTTACTTGGGATTCTGTGGCACAGATGGTTCCTGCATTGGGTATGGAGGTTGGACTAGATGAAATTTCAGATACTTTCCAACCAGAAACTTCTATGAGACACTGACTCTTCTTACAGAGACATATAACAAAGATAGGCTTATTTGTAAAGTGCTTAGCACTAATAGGCTTATCTATAGAAATGCTTATTCCTTTACTTTCTCAAGATGGTCTCTGGTCAGTCCTGCTCAGGCAGAGTGTGGACCGTTGAACCTCATTGTTGTCCCTCCTGACTCTCTGCTTTTTTGAGTTTAGAAACTCAGAAAATGATAAATGAAGGGTTTGCTGAAAGGGGGAAAGGTCAGAACTGAACAGTGGACTTCCCTGCACCAGTCTCACTCCCATCGTGCCCTTATTGGCATTCTTTTCCTATCTAATATTTCCTAAACATTGTACCTGAGGTAGTAATAGTAAGGGTGCTGGTGTCCAGCTCCCATTTTGGGGACTGCATGAAATCGATGAATAGAGTCAGGGTTATGCAACGGGAAGGATTTTGAGTAGAGAGACAGAAGATTTGAGGAAGGATGGTACTGACTCTGGAGTTAGAAGGCCTGAATTCAGATTCTGCTTTTGTTACTTGCAAACTGTGTAACCTTGGGCTAGTCATTTGCTCCCCTACCCCAGCCTCAGTTTTCTTGTTGATACAATAAGAAGATTGGATTAGATGACTTATAAAGCTCGTTTTAGCTCTAAATCTGTCCTCCTACAGCTTGAGTTTGAATTCTGGCTCTTCTGCTTACTATCCTTCAGCTAACCAACATTTAATTAATCATTTACATTGTGCTACTCCTTTGGCTAAGTGTTGGAAATTCAAAACAAGACAAAAACCAGAATAAACTCACAGTTTCTGTCCTCAAGTAGTGTATATTACAATAGAAGAGCCAATATGTAAATGCCTCAGTATATACAAGGAATATACAGAGGTAATCTTCCTGGTTCACTTAGTGCAAATCTGTCCATAACCTCCCTGGTTCTTCATTTGTAAAAATAAAAGAGGCTCGACTAGCTGGCTCCTAAGGTTCCTTCCAGCTCTGACATACTGTGATCCTATAAATTTTATACAATGGATTTATTGTAAAGTGCTTGGATGTGAGCATTCACCGTTCACCCTTTTGGACTCTCTAAGAAGCATGCTGAAGATAAAGCGACTCCCATTCTCCCCCTTGCTTGTTTCCAGAAGCCAAGAAAGTTGCTGAAGCCCTTTGTGGCTCTCTGTGTGTTCAATCACAAGCTCTTCTCTATGGAGAGCAACTCTCTCGGGATCTCTCCTAAAGCTCATTTGGTACAACATACTTCAGGGGCCCAGCCAATAATAATAATAATAATAATAATAACAATAACAACAACAATAATAACAGACACACATGTTCGGTCCCATTATCCCTTTCAGCAGACACTGGTAGAGGAGGAGCAACCAAGTTCCCCAGCTGCAACCCAGGGCTTCCTCCCTGGAGTGGAGAGGGGAGGGGTTGGCTCCTGATTGCCTTTCACAGGAGAGGCATATTTGCAGGGGACCACACCTGTATGGAAGTGAGTGGGCAGAGAAAAGACAAAAGGTGTGTTGTTTCTGGCATAATGAATAGAGAACTGGGTTTGAACCTACCTCAGATTTCTTTTTTTTCTTTTTTTTTTTCTCTTTTAGTGAGGCAATTGGGGTTAAGTGACTTGCCCAGGGTCACACAGCTAGTAAGTGTTAAGTGTCTGAGGCCGGATTTGAACTCAGGTCCTCCTGACTCCAGGGCTGGTGCTCTATCCACTGCACCACCTAGCTGCCCCTACTTACCTCAGATTTCTACAAGCCATGTGACCTTGGGCCCTTCTGAGCCTTTGCTTCCTCATTAGCAAAATAAGGGAGATAGACTTAATGAACTCAAGGCTCCATTTCAGTTCCAAGCCTATGATCCTTTGGTCCACAGATGCTTCCTTAACCCAGGGAGGAGGCCACAGCCTAGGAGTATGAGTTCCAGTGTAAGGAAGGAAAAAGTTGCTAACAGTTATGTCAAGGAGTGAGGCATTCTCAGGAGTTTGTGGGCTTACCCTCACCATAGGCCCTCAAGTACAGGATGGATGACCATTTATTGGGGATATTACAAAAGAGATTCTTGGTTAGGTACCAGTTGGAATACTGGGCTCCAAAGTAGCCTCTGGCTCCAAATTATGTGGCATGGTGGCAAGAATCTGGGATTTGGAGTTGAAAGAACTGGGTTTGTTTGTTTGTTTGAGTGAGGCAATTGGGGTGAAGTGACTTGCCCAGGGTCACACAGCTAGTAAGTGTTAAGTGTCTGAGGTCGGATTTGAACTCAGGTACTCCTGACTCCAGGGCTGGTGCTCTATCCACTGTGCCATCTAGCTACCCCCAAGAACTGGGTTTGAATCCTGCCTTTCTCTTTTTTTTCTCTAGGTGACTTAAGACTTTGAGTCAGAAGGCTGGGATTTGAGTCATGGATCTGATCTGCTACTACTTTTGTGACCTCCGACAAGTCACACAACATCTGAGTCTCATCTCCCTCATCTAAATGTAGCCTGTATAATCTCTAACTATCTGAATCCCAACTCCCACTCACACAGAGGAGTTCAGTTCCCTAAAATGAGGAGTCTGGACTTGATTCCCTTTCATCTCCAGATTTTGTCATCTTGACTGAGTCTGTGTTTCAGTAGGGGCCTCCTTTGGTCACTGTGTGTGGGTTTCTTTTCTTTTGATTTGATTTCTATGCCTGTTATTAGTGTTATTAGAAGAAAATGTGTTTCTTAAAGAACATGCCAATTTGGAACTCTACCTCCAGTTTGAAGAAGATAGAAATGAGATGATTTATCACTCCAGAGTCTCCCTTTTTGTAATTATTATGAGAGCATGTAATATTCTTATTTACATAACTTATTAGCATCTGGCTGTTGCCTTCTCTGAGGATGGATACAGTTCTTGGAGCAGTCAACAGTGTCTCTCTCTCTCTCTTTTAATCTGGCAAGCAGATTCCAAATTCCAGCTGCATTTTGTTTAACAAAATGCTGTCAGAATTGCTAATAAGCTTTTTCTCTATTTATACTCAATCCACAAGCTTTTGTTTAGGAGTTTTGATTCACTAAAAAGTTACACAATACACTTGTGGTAAAAGCAGATGTGTTATTATTATGAATAATGTAGCCTATCAGATGGATTGTGCATAATAATAATAGCTCATATTTATGTGGAACTTTTTAATTTTAAAGCACTTTACATATATTATTTTGTTTGTTCTTCACCATAACCCTGTGAGATAGATAGTGTGAGTATTATTAACCCCATTTTACACATAAGGGTGGGGTCAAAACCACCTTACTCCATTTTAGCCTTGAAATCTTTTCCCTTTTTTTTTTTTTTTTTTTGGTGAGGCAATTGGGGTTAAGTGACTAGCCTAGGGTCTCACAGCTAGTAAGTGTTAAGTATCTGAGGCTGGATTTGAACTCAGGTCCTCCTGAATCCAGGACTGGTGCTCTATCCACTGTACCACCTAGCTGCCCCTTAGCCTTGAAATCTTAACTAGGTGATAGCACAATTTCAATCAATCAATCAATTAATTATAGGCTTTCAGCTATATTTTTTTGAAAGTCCTTGAAGTGAAATGATACCAGATTATTTCAATTGGCTAAGGGATGTTGTCACACTTTTTGAGCCCTATGTAAAAGCATCAAACTAGTTGGCCTCAGAGAGAGTCTAGCAAATGGAAAATGAGCAAAGAGTATTTTGTCTTCATCACCTGAGGAGTTCCTTGTGGAAAAGGCAAGCATTCTGGTCTGGACTCAGACTCCTTTCTACCCCCGACTTTGTCCAAAGGGGTACCTTGGGAGCTATGAGTTTCAAAGGGTCTGGGAAATGTTGCACTTCCCATTTTCCCATTGGTATCTTACTAGCATTCCTGGATCAGCAGCTGAATCTGCATTAGGAGCCAAGGGAAAAATGGATACAGATTCACACACTTAAGGCTTCTTGAGCACCCATGAACTCAAGAAAATGCCTTCCAGCAACCAGGAATTGTGAGTTACCCTTTATCACATGTGGACCCTAAGCTTGAGCTCAATTTCCCTTGGATTCTGTATGTTCTTGTTGGAAAGTGTGTCATAGACTTTTGTGGTAGTATTTTATGCCAATGGTTCTCATTGCATCACCTTAGTAAATATTCTTTTCTAAAAACTACTCAAGGCTGGTTTATTCCATTGATTCTCATTTTATAACCTTGAGGTTGGAAGTACACTGGGGGCTCAAGCCCACAATATTGTAGAGTCACCTTTGACTCCTCAGCATACCTCTAGAACCCAGAGGGAGGGATATATCCTTGCTCAGGAATTCAAGACTCATCTATGTGAGTGAGAATTGAGGTAGGGATCATCAGGGCTTATATAGGCAACATTTAGATGAGGAAGATGAAGCTCAGATTAGTTGTATGGCTTGTTGTAAATCACATAAGAAATTAGTAGCAGATCAGATCCACGACCCAAACTCAAGCCTTCTGATTCCAAGCCTAATATTTTTTCTCCTACAAAATGCTGATGTTAATTATAGCAAATAAAATCTTTCTGGAATGCAAAAATAAAAGTACAAGGAAAAACTAGGTATAGTTAGCTGTTTGTGAATGGTGAGATGACCAATTTGTTAGCAAAGATCAAAAGCAATACCAAACCAGAAGAATGACAATAAGAAAATACTGTATGCAATTGAAGCATTTCCAACTGGATTTATTTCATCAAGTTGTTGCTACTCAGTTCTTTTATAACTCATTCCTTCTCTCTCCTAACATAGCCACTACTTTTGTTCAGGCCCTCATCACTTCTCACCATGTCTTATTGCCATGGCCTCCCAATGGGTCATTCTGCTTCATTTCTGCTCCCTACCCTACCTGGGGCAGCTAGTAGCATATGTATAGATCATTGGGTTTAGAGTCAGAAGACCTGAGTTCAAATTTGATGTGACAAATTTTATCTTGACCTTAGGCAAGTCACTTAACCTCTTTGCCTCAGTTTTCTCAATTGTAAATGGGAGTGATAAAAGCATTGACTTCACAGGGTTGTTGTGAGGATCCAATGAGATAATAATTGTAAAGCATTTAGCACATGTTTGTAAAGCCTAGCACTTGATAAGTGCCTAACTTTACTTACTCTCTTCCTTCCTTCCTTCCTTCCTTCCTTCCTTCCTTCCTTCCTTCCTTCCTTCCTTCCTTCCTTCCTTCCTTCCTTCCTTCCTTCCTTCCTTCCTTCCTTCCTTCCTTCCTTCTTCCCTTCCTTCCAGGAAACAGAAAATAATAAAAGAACAGACATTAGAAATATATTTAATCAATTAAAATAAATCAGCATAAGACCCAAAGAGCCCCCAAACTGTCTTAGATAACACTTGATTTCCTTGTTGGAGACAACCAAGGGTACCACAGTTTAGAATATACAAATAATTTGTAGTTTACAAAAATATCATGGTATAGGATAGTGTCACCTCACAAAACAGCAAGATGCTTTAGGTGGAAAAACAAACTTATAAAAAGCTTACTGAGAGATCTAATCAAGCCAAGTCAGCCCAAGGGCCTTTAAGGATGAAACTGAAAGAACAACAAATAGATGAAAAATGGAAAAGACCTATAAATATTTCAATAACAAAGTCTTTGTTTCATCAACAATAAAAGACTCTCTGTTGAATCACAGTTCTTGTGATCATAGCATCATCATTCCTGATTAATGAAAGAGAAGAAATGACATTAAAAAAATGAAGTTAGGGAAAGTGTCTGGATTAGACCAATTATGTGCAGAGGAAGTCCATTGAGGACACCAATGACCAGTTTTTAAGATATTTGAAAGAGAAGATCCAAATAACTAGAAAAAAATCACAGAAGTGACTAGTACTGAAAAAAAGCCAACCAAGAAATATAAGTAAAGATTGAACCATTTGTCTACTTTCTCATTGCTACAAAATCTTTATAAGAATAATCTACACATATATTAAGGACATCCTTGATGAAGGTTTGAGGAGGGAACAAGCAGGTTTTCACAAATGATAATCTGGAGGTGACTCCCTCTCTACATTCAAACAACTTACTAAAAGGCACAGAGATAATGGGATCTTTCTGTGTTTATTTGTTGACAGTAAAAAAACCAACAACACTGTAGAGTAAAACACTTTCTTATTTAAAGGTGTCACCAATGCATTTGTCAGAATCATACGTTTCCTAAAAAAAAAATGCCACAAACATAACTTTGCTTGACAATCCTCTGATTATTATTATCAAGTGAGGCATAAAACAGGGAAACAGATGATGACCAAAGGTATTTGCTGTTGTCATGGAGGATAGCCTGAGTATAGTCCAAAGTGGGATTTCCTTATGGATGGTAAAGAATTTAAAATGTTCCTATTTGTGAATGATATTGTACTGATTGCATCAATCCTGAAAAACTGAAAAGCCTCCTAAACGACATCCATAACTGCTCTAAAGAGTTTGGCGTTAACTATGCACACTAGAAAAAACTGGGAATGAAGAATGTTTAGTGTCCAGACAATGGTCTGAAATTGGGTGAACAATTCATAACTTAGAAAAATACAAATAGATAGACAGTGATTGAAGCCCGGAACTGAACAGAAGGAAGAGACTGGACTAAAATAGTCTTTGGGAAAGTGCAGTGTATTGAATGACCCACAGCTTCTCCCTTAAACAGAATCTCATTTTTTAACACAAACATTCTGCTGATGCTATATGGCTATGAGTCATGTAATATAATAATCTCCAAAGAAATAAAATCGAGGGTCACTCAAAGATCATTGAAGAGACATATGGTGGACATGGATGGGCTAATTACCTTGAATCTGCTTTATATATGCCTGTAAAAACTCCTAACAAGGGGTTGGCTTTTTTAGTTTTTTTTAGAGAGGAAACTGAGATCACTCTCCATTGGGAGGGTGGAGGTTTCTCCACAGACCACAGCTGGAGTTTTGGGGACTCTCCCTGAGCCACTATGGCAGCAGCTGGTGTCTGCCACATCTGCATTTCCCTTCTTCAAGAAGGCAATTACTTCTAAATGGCCAAACTGGTTAGTGTATGACTGTATGCGGATCCCCCCCACCCCTGACACTCACTGTAGTAGAATGAGCCCTGAGAAAATCAAACCAAATTAGTTATGGTCCCTACCTGACTCTGGTTTATACTTGAGATTGTTTTTCTTCTAAATACTTCCGCTGGATTTAACCTTATTTCTCATAAAACATCTGTGGTTGACCCTGTCTTTATTTTGCCTGATATTTTTCTTACCCACTCTATTCTGCATCTCTACCGTTTTCTTATTCTGAGTCTCTTTGTTGTCTTTATCTATATTGTTTCACTTTCTGCCCTAAATGGGGAAAGATTTCATGAAGTTATTCCAAATTATCTGTTTTCAAGTAGAAAGGATCCCTGACCACCTCACAAATCTGCATTATTTCTTGCCTAGCACTTCCCCCACCCTGTTTTCATCTGAGATTCATCCATTCCTTCAGGAATGAAAGATGTTCTTTAATCATTCTCCTTTACATAATATCCCTTTGTAGACTTAAAGATCATTAAATACCCCTCAAATTTTCTCTTTCCCTGATTAAATCATAGTCTATTGAGGTTCCCTCATTGATCTAATTTTCCAACTTTTAAATCCGTTGTGATTCTCCTCTGGGTCTTTGCCAATTTCTCCACATTTCTGAAGTTGAGGAGTACAAGACTGGACAGTACTTAAAACTGGGGCCCAATGTAGAGGGAGAATGATCTCACATTTCGCACATTAAATGTTTTCATTTTCATTTCATCCCAATAACAGGCTTACATTTTAGATGACAGTACCATATTGGAAGAATTACAGGAAATGGTCACTGAAGAATGTAAAGAGCCCAAGGTTTAGAATCAGAGGTCTTGGATTAGAAAGATGACCCTGATGCTGTGGGACTCTGAGCAAGTCACTTCATCTTCCTTCAACTCAGTTTCCCCAAATGCAAAATGAAGAGGTTGGCCTAGATCAGTGATTCTTAATCCACTGTAGTTGTACTTTTAGTATTCGTTGTTTGAGAAAGCACACAGTTATATTATTTTTTTTTAATGAGGCAATGAGGGTTAAGTGACTTGCCCAAGGTCACAGAGCTAGTAAGTGTCAAGTGTCTGAGGCTGGATTTGAACTCAGGTTGTCCTGAATCCAAGGCCAGTGCTTTATCCACTGAGCCACCTAGCTGCCCCAAACAGTTATATTATTAGCTAACATTTGTACAGAGTTTTAAGGTTGGAGAAGCTCTTAATATACTTCACAACAATCTGGTAAGAGTGGCGCTATTATCATCCCTATTTTATAGATTAGGAAATTGGGGTTCAGCAAAGTTGAGAATTTCTCTGAGTCACATAGCTAGCAAGTATCAGGGGTAGAATTTGAACCTATGTCCTCTTTTCTCTTCTATAATGCCTCTATAATGGTGATAAAATCTACATGAATTTTTTTTTTTTTGCGGGACAATGGGGGTTAAGTGACTTGCCCAGGGTCACATGGCTAGTAAGTGTCAAGTGGATTTGAACTCAGATCCTCGTGAATCCAGGACTGGTGCTTTATGCACTGCTCCACCTAGCTGCCCCCATAAAATGCTTTAAAATTAATTAACGTTTAATTAATCACAACAAAATCTATGTACATTTGGAAAAGAATAACACATATGTACAAGACATTTATTATGTCCATAGAAGGCATGTGTGCTTATTTATTGTACTGTCATTTAATGAGAGTATATGCATATATGTATGCGTATGTGTATGTGTATGTATACATATTATATATGTATAGTATAGTATATTTCATATCCCTTCTTTCAATGTGTCTGTGGCCCTCAGATTGGAAGCTACTTGACTAGGTGATCTCTAAGGTTCTTTTCATTGGTAGGAGCAAAATTCAGACTCAGGAAGGCCTGGATTCCTAGATGTTCAAATACTTATTAACTGTATAAATGTAGGCAAGTCTTTGGATCTCAGTTTATCTGTAAAATGGGAGTAATAATGACTTGAAATACTTAACAGCATTATTGTGATGGTGTAATGGTATAATATAAACAAAGAACTTTGCAAACTTAAAGTTCTATATAAATGTCTCTTAGTGTTGTTATAGAAAAAGCGTTCTTGATGAAAATAATAATAATGATAAAAATAATAGCTAGCATTTATATAGCAACTTAAGGCTTGCAAAATACTGTACATGTATTATCTCATTTGATCCTAACAACAGCCCTCAGGTACTATTATTATCTCCATTTTACTGAAGGTGAGGTTAGGTGATTTTCCCAGAGCCACATAGTTATTAAATGTCTTAGACAAGATTTGAATTCAGGTTTTCTTGACTCCCAAGTCCAGTAGTCTTATTCACTGCACCACTTATCTGCCTCAAGGTCAGACTAAAAACAAAACAAAAGAACCCCAGTCCTAGTACAAGTTGCCATTGTGATAGTATTCTTTTATATTTAATAGTTTTAAGACTTCCACAGGTGGATACAATAGTTACTTTTCTGTAGTTGAAAAAAAATAGTAGGATGTAGTCACCTAGGGTATGCTCAATGAAAGCATCCTTGATATAGGTCCAGTAACACCCAAAGAGATGGGCATAATCTGTATCCCATCTTATTTGCAAATAATTTTGATTTCTTCTGCTAGGTCTCTATATTTTGAAAGCACTTCATTCTATACAGCTTGGAGATTACACAAAAGGATCATGGCAATATTTATTAAAATGTTGTCCTTAAATTTTTGTGGATTAGTATTATGTCCAGGAGAATGGGGCAATAGTTCAGCTTTTGGAGAAGCTCTGGTTTTTATTGCTTGAATTCTCAAGAACATTTTGAGGTGTATATAATACGGACATTTGTCATCTGTTGATACATGAATAATAATGTTGTTGTTGTTGAGTTGATTTTCAGCCATGTCTGACTCTTTGTGACCCCATTTGGGGTTTTCTTGGCAAAGATAACAAAGCGGGTTGCCCTTTCCTTCTCTGGCTCATTTTACAGATGAGGAAACTGAGGCAAACAGGGTGAAGTGATTTGCTCAAGATCACACAGCTAGTAAGTATCTGAGGCCAGATTTGAATTCAGGGAGATGAGTTCCAGTCCTGACACTCTATCCAATGTTCCATCAAACTGCCCATGAATGATAATAGTGAGCTTCTAATGTATAATTCTGTACACTAGGTCATGACTTGGTAAGCATTATTTTGCAGAGTTTTAACAGTTTCCTATATTGATTGTTTTTTTTTTTTAATTAATTATTTATTTTTTTTAGTGAGGCAATTGGGGTTAAGTGACTTGCCCAGGGTCACACAGCTAGTAAGTGTTAAGTGTCTGAGGCCGGATTTGAACTCAGGTACTCCTGACTCCAGGGCCGGTGCTCTATCCACTGCGCCACTTAGCTGCCCCCCTATATTGATTGTTAAGTCCAATCTCCTTAAGGGTAACCCTTCTGAAACTTCTGGTAGCAATGACCTAGCCCTCAGTTGCCATCTTAAACCCCTATGTTACCGTAACAAGTCTGCATGATGCAAATACTTGATGCTTCTTTGTTGACATATTATTTGGGGAGGGCATATAGACGTCACCCATGAAAGGCCTTTGGATTACATTTTTATGGAATTGGAGCTATTGTGCAGGTTCCATCTGAAGGTAAATTACTTTCATTTACATTAGAAAAGTCCAATGGCATGTAGATTTATTATTTATCATTTTACTATTCCTAAGGGAAGTGATGCCTCCTTTCTCCCAATGTATTTCTATAGATTTTCACCCTACTTATTATGTGGTCTCGGGAAAGTATATCAAACCTCTTCCTCCTTTTTAGTGAGGTAGTATCACTGTGATTATCATCTTATTCTTTTCATCTTTTAAAAATAGCATTCAGAAAGAAATGATCCAAGGACAAGCCTCTCTCCTTCTACAATTCTTTGATGTTTCATGTGAGATAGACTCTTCTGCTGGTGGATAAAAGGACTTTTTTTTTTTGTAATTGAATGAAAGGATTGGGATTTTGGTTCATCTTCTGTAGTCTCACTGAAAGCATCTTCAGGCTAATGCCAGTAGTAAATGACACTATTCCCATCTGGTTTTAATTTCTTTCACTAAGTCTCTATGTTTTGAAAGCTTTTTATTCTGTGTAGCTTGGAGAGTATGAATAATTGGTATGGTAGCATCTATAAAAATATTGTTCTTTGATTGAACATGTATAACTTATATCAGATTGTTTACCCTCTCAGGGAGGGGGGGATAAGAGGAGGAATCGAATTTGAAACTCAAAACTTAAAAACAAAAATTCATGTTAAAAATAGTTTTTAGGGGCAGCTAGGTGGTGCAATAGATAGAGCACCGGCCCTGGAGTCAGGAGTACCTGAGTTCAAATCTGGCCTCAGACACTTAACACTTACTAGCTGTGTGACCCTGGGCAAGTCACTTAACCCCAATTGCCTCACTAAAAAAAATGAAATGTCTTAGAAATAAAAATACACTGTTCTTAAATTTTTATGTGTAAATATTATATTCAGGTTGCTGGGGGACAACAATTCTAATTGTAACAATGTAGTAGTTCCAGTACTATTTTTTCATATCATTCCTTTTTTATTATAAAAGTATTTTATTATTTTCCAGTTTCATGTAGAGATAATTTTCAAAATTTGTTTTTATAAGATTTCTAGTTTCAGATTTTTCTCCCTCCCTCCCCCCCTCCCCAAGACAGCAAGTAATCTGATATAGGTTATATTTCATATAATTTCTAAGGACATTTTGAGGTTTCTATCTATTAGTACTTTTTCCAGTCCTTCATAATCTTAGTATCTTCCCTCGGAGATTACCTTTATTTTGTCCTGTATATAATTATTTTCATAATGTCTCTTCCATTAGGCTATGAACATATACAGGACATAATAATATGTAAGATAGAACATATCTTATCTGTGCCCAGTAGTTTGTATGTTGTCTCCCTCATTAGATTATGAGCTCCCTGAAAGCAGGGAATTTTTTCATTTTGTTTTGGTTTGGTTTTGCCTTTCTTTGTTTCCCTAGTGCTTAGCCCAGTGCCTCACACATAGTAGGTGCTTAATAAATGCTAGTTGAGTGATTGACTTCTAGTAAAGGGGTTTATTACTGTTAGCTTATATAGAACTCAAAATTTAAAAAACCCAAATATTAAAAGTTATTTTAACATTGGGGGGAAATTTATACACACCCATATGTGTATGTATGTATGTATATATGTATATATGTGTATATATATGTGTGTGTGTATATATATATATATATATACATATATATAAAGAAAATTAGGCCAAGACATCAAGCAAATGATGCTGATGCTGATGATGACAATGATAGCTAAAATTTATATAGCAAAAAAAAAAAAAAAAGAACACCAAGGTTCTTGTGTACAATTCTAGCTAACTGATGATGACCTTCTGGGTATCTTTTAGAAGCTACATTTTTGCAACTTGCAATATGATATGTTGTCAAATTTCTACCATTTCATTGAATAATCTACCCTCATCAGTAAATTCAGGCTTCCTAAGGTAACTTTTCAGTAGTAGTAGTAGTAGTAGTAGTAGTAGTAGTAGTAGTAGTAGTAGTAGTAGTAGTAGTAGTTGTCGTAGTAGTAGTAGTTTGTTTCACAATCAACCCTAGACCTTTTTTCTATAGTATTAGTTGATCTCTTGCCATTCATTCTCTTTGTACTTTTAATTTTTCTTCTCCATATAATTTCACTCTCAAGTTACATTTTGTTCATTTCTACTCTTCAACTTGTCAAGGATACTGAATCTTAATTCTTTTCCCTAGGCTAGTTTCTCTCCCAGCCTAAGTCAGTGTGTGTTGCTGTCAATTCAATATTCAAAGCATGTTTATTTCACAACCATAACAAAAACAATGTTTAAAGGTAGTAAAAGTGCAGCTAGCCCACCTTTAATGGTCTTTATTTTCTAATGATACCTCTTCAATGGATTTATGAGATGTAGACATTTTCTCCACCAGTAAAGATCACAGCCCACCTATGCCTTCTCATTGTCTATGATTCTAGTCCATATCCTTCCACAAATCCTCCCTGGAAATTATTCCCAAGAGATCTCTCTGGGAATATCAGCCCAACACTTGAAGTTATCCCTTATCTTTGACACAAAGACTAACATGTAGCACTATAAAATTTACACGGCACTGTACATGGATTATCTAATCTGATTCTCCTAATAACTCCATGAGACAAGTAGTTCAGATTTTGACTTGAACTGCTACCCAGTGCATTCCCTCCAAACAGACCAGGAAGGAACTATGTCAAAAACACAGCAAAGTAAACAGAGAAAATCACTCTCAGTTTCAGCCCTTTCTCTCCCACCCCTCTACAAGAATGGGTAAAATCTTCAGACTCTCTTGCTACTGGTTGAGGGAACAATTTCCCAGGAAACTTGTGCTCTATGGTAGGGAAGGGTTGAAACTCTGGCCAGGGTTCTCTCAAACCATCTTGCAGTAACTGACTAGGCCTTGATAAGCTGTCTCTGCTGCTTCCTGGCTCCTGTCACCTCACTCTACCCTCACAACTGTTATCTGCTGAAGCTCCATCTTCACTCTCTTTGAAGATGACTTTAAAGATAAACTTCAACAGGTCAAGGGGACTCTAGCATATGGCTGGACCTCAGTTTTGAAGAAACCTGGCAGCAGATGGCAGCAGCAGCTCAATGCTAAAATAGGCAGCTGCAGCTTCTAGGGCATAGAAAAATGTCAACTGCAAAGGTTCATTGGACCAGCTGTGGAGAGAAGCAAGAAGAAGCCAGGGGGCCACAGCCAACTTTTACAGAGTTGTGAGAGAGGTTCCATCTGGGCTGTCACTTCAGGATCGTGGGTTTTCTGAGGAAGTACTCCCTTTCTCCACTGGTTGTGAGGGATTCAGAGGGAGATTATACCTCTTTGTGTATGAGAGGGGTTCCTCCTTTTTATTTACTTTGCTAATTTTTCCTAATTAAAAGCTTTGTTACTTGATTTATGTTTCTTGAGGAATTGTGTTGTGAGGGATTTATTAGGATATCATACTTCTTTGTGTATGAGGAGGGGTTCCCCCTTTTTATTCACTTTGCTATTTTGTCCCAATTAAAAGCTTTGCTATTTGACTTATGGTTTTTGATTTCACAGAAGAAAATGCATTAGATGGGAGGGCATCAAGGTTTACATGCATAACTAGAATTACCCAAATACCCTACCTTGAACCTGGGGACAGGGTAGAGAGTGGTGCTTCACATAAAGTGAAGAATACCCACATGTAACCCCTGAACCAAAAGCCTATTGGTATGGGACTTTCTCTTTAGTGGTAGAGATGAAGTTGTTGAGAGATAGAGAGCTTCATCTCTTGGCTAGTCCTGCTAGCCAAGGGACTCTTCATTCTAGAGTCTACCTTTGGGACTCTCAAGTGAGCAAAGAATAGTCAGGAGAGGCTAATCCCACTTCAGACTGTTAAAGGAAAAGACTCTGGGAAGACATGAGAAGAGTGGGCAATCTCCATTATGTTCCTCTTCCCAGCTTGTTACTTCAGAGGCGTCAGAGAGTTTCTCCTTGGGTGAGATCCAGGACCCTCTCTCTTGGTTGAGCTGAGTTATCTTGCTCCTAGTGGTAGATCTACATTTGCTCTGTATTGTCTGGTATATATTCTCCTATGTATACCTTCTCTGGTTTATGTTTTGCTACAATTTGGATAAATGGGCTGCTTTGCTATTTGTTATGTGTGTTCACTGTAGAGCTGGTATTAGATGGGAAAGGGGTCAAGCCTTAAATATAGAACTTGGGGTCCCTCTTTCCCCCAGATAACAAATCAATCAGAAGTTAGATGAACTGATCATATCCCTAGATTAATAATATTTAAGGGAATAGATAGATATACTTCTAGCCCAGTGACCCTTCTCTGAGGAGAATAGAGTGGCCTCTGGTGCCAACCTCCTGCTTTTCCTCCTGGTAGGACTGAAAGTGTCCCTTGGAGAAAGGTGGGGAGAGAAGAGGCGATAGATATCGATTCTGCCTTCCTTTAAGCCACGCATAAGGACAATGTCTTGGACACACACGGCCCTTGTCTCTATGTGGAGCTCCCCACATTCAATCACTACATATATGATGTCTAGAACCGTACTTGTTTTCCCCTTTCATATGGGTTAACAAACTTGTGGAGTAGAGATCCTTGTTCCACTCTAACATTAGACCTAGTCAAGGGAAGATATTGTTTGCCTGTGAGAGAGGGGGTCCGAATAGGAAAGGGCAGGCTAACAGAAGGGATCCTGAGGCACCCACTCTACATATGTAAGAAATTACTTATACAAGGCATCAAGGAGTTGGAAAATGAATTCAAATCCCTTTGTAGTGTATATGCTGTACTCCCCCAATGTATTTCCCCCTGGGGCTAATAGGGTGGTGGTGGTAATATTCGCCTACTGAGTACAGAACGGGCAACTAGGTGGTACAGTGGATAGAGCACCAGACCTGGAGTCAGGAAGGTTCATCTTCCTGAGTTCAAATCTGGGCTCAGATACTTACTGGCTGTGTGACCCTGGGCATGTCACTTAACTCCGTTTGCCTCTGTTTCCTCATCTGTCAGATGAGCTGGAGATGGCAAACCACTCCAGTATCTTTTCCAAGAAAACCCCAAATGGGGTCATGAAGAGTCAGAAAAGACTGAAAATGACTGAACAACTGAGTAGAGAACATAACCAGTTATAATCACTTGCTGTCTCTCACAGGAGGGGGGCATGTGAGGGGAAAATTGTGCTAAATATTTGATGATGAAAGTGGTGGAATGGAATGTGAGAGATCTGTACTGACGTCAAGTTTGCCTTTCATTTTATTTATACCCGTGACATTGTGACTCAATCTAATTTTCCATTGTAATTTTTTTGTTGTTGTTAAGAACCAAAGTGATGAAAAGTTAATTTGAGCCTAAGCCTGGAAGGATATTTTTAATCTACAACCAGAGGCCAAACAATGCTCTATATGTCTGTTTGCCTGTCCTCCCCTTGAATTGGTAACTAGGAGACAAGGGGGCAAAGGGACAATCTCTTCTAGATACTAGGGCTGCTTGAGTAGTCAGTGCTTGAGAGATCTGATTGCCAATTTGCTACTGGCGACGTGAAATTTCTCCCTGACTCTGGAAGTCTGGAAGCAGGCCAGGCACTCTGTCTGTCAAAGGGGCCTAGCACGGCTTTGGCACTGAGTTCCTGACACTGTCTGGGCTTGGACCCAGACTCCTGCTGCACACAGTGTCCGGTTCCAGCTCCCTGATCCAGAACTGCTTTGTGCTTTTTAACTCAGGGCCAGTGTTGGGCACATGTTAGGTCATGTTTTGGAGCCAGGATCCCTTCTCCGATCCTTCAGCAGCAGAGTGTGGTAGCTACAGAAAAGAATTAGAGGTCATTAGTTCTGGGGGGAGTCTTAGGAATGTGGAAAAAGTTGGGTACCAAAGGGAGGTTAATAACAATGATTGATGACTTCTTGTGGTACTTTGAGGTCTGCAAAGCACTTTACCTACAGCATACATCATCCCATATAAGCCTCACAAACAATCCTGGGAAGTTGGTTCTGTTATAATCCCTATTTCACAAATGAGGAAACTGAGGCCGAGAGGCAGGGGTGTGCTGGAGCTATTTCAAATTGATTGGAGTCAATTGTTACATTTTCAGCATGACATTTACACCTGCCAAATCCATCACCACCACAACTCAGTGCTTAGTTTGTTGTTTTGTTAATTGTTTAGACTTAATAAAGTGGTGGAGAAATAGTAATAATGGAGATTAAACATAAAAGTGGGCCTTGGCTATGAGTTCTTTGTTTTCAGAGAGCCTGTTGTTAATCACTTACTTGTCCACTATTTCTGAGGGGGATTAAGTGACTTGCCAGGGTTACACACAGCTAATAAATGTCTGAGGTAGGTTTTCAACCCAGGTCTTTCTAATTATAAATTCAGCACTATTCAAAGGTACCAACTGCAGGGATGGCCTCTGGGAATGTTGGATTCTAGGCAAGAGATTGCTCATTAGTGAAGGATAAAGATGTGCTTTCTCCTCAGCTACTTCAGTACCTCTTGACCATAGGCCTACAATCAGAGAGGCCTCAGGGTTAATAAAGGACCCGTGTTGACAGCATAATGCTGTGGGAAGAACACTGGATTTGGAGTTCTAATTCTAAACCAGACCATTATTACGTATGGGAATGGCTTCAGGCAAATCACTTCTCTAAAACTTCAATTTCCTCTTCTGAAGCTCAGGACCTTGATCTCTCACCTGGACTTATAGGCACGGCAGCCCAGCTGACAACTGGGTCACCAGTATCTCCCTTTCAGCCATTGATCCCAATGAAACCTCAGGTGCCCCATTTAATGAGGCTTATCACGTGGGATCATTAAGAGCTGGAGATTGACTTTGAAGAGCAAGGCTCCCAGAATGAGCAAATCAAGATCAGATCTGAGGCTGTAAAGCCAAGAAATGCCAGTGACAGCTCCACCCTGAGAGGTGGCACACTGTCAGCTTCTGTCAGTTGAAATCCGCCCAGGATACAGTATTTAGAAATGTGTGTCAAGGAGTTTTTACTGTTTGTCTTGGATTTCTCATTTGTTCCTCTGCAACAAAAGTTTGCAGTAGCATGAACAAGATCTTCTATATATCTCATTGAGGTGGAGATGGTTCATTTATTTTAATTCATGCTTCCCACTTCTGGGTCACTTTTCTTTTTCTTGGCAAATACTTTTTCTTCAAATAACATACATTGAAGTAAGAAGTATAAAGGCATATGGTGATCTATAATGAAATGTATGAAGCTAAAGAGTATATGCTCAAGTTACCTTAATGTAACTACTATGTTTATGACTTTTCCTAAACAACTTGATGATAGCATCTATTTACTTATTATCTATCTATCTATCTATCTATCTATCTATCTATCTATCTATCTATCTATCTATCTATCTATCCATCCATTCATTTATTTATGAAGCAATCAAGTTTAAGGGACTTGTCCAGGGTCACACAGCTATTAAGTGTCTGAGATCAGATTTGAATTTAGGTCCTTCTGACTCTGGGGCCAATGTCCTATCTACTGCGTCACTTAGCTGCCCCTCAGCAATAGAATTTAAAGGAGTCAACTAAACAAAATGAGAAGAAACTTCTCTCTTTTTAAAAAATTCAAGTTTCTTTTTTTAAAAAAATAACTAGTGTTTATTTTCTCTCTACCTCATTAGGAACAAAACAAAACAAAACAAAAAACTAGAACCCTTGTAAGAAATATGCATACTCAAACAAAACAGAGTTCCACACTGGCTGTGTTTAAAACCATGTGTCTTATTCTGCATCTTGAGTCTATCCCCTCCCTGTTGGGAGGTAGGTAGCATGCTTTATTTATCATTAGTCTTCTTGAATTGTGGTTGGTCATTGCAGCAGTCTTTCAAAGTCATTTGTCTTTACAATGTTGTTTTTATTGTATAAATTGATTTCCTGGTTCTACTCAGTTCATTCTATATCAGTTCATTCAAGTCTTACCAGAGTTCTCTGAAACCATCCCTTTTGTCATTTTTTTATATTGCAACAGTGTTCTATTATGTTCATAAAATTTGTTTATCAGTTCCCAAATTGATGGGTATTCCTTAAGTTTCTCAGGAACTAAGTACCTAAGTTTTGACACTACAATAAAGAACAGCTATAAAAATTTTTGTATATACACGTCCTTTTCCTCCTTCTTTGATCTCTTTGGGGTATAGGCCTAATAGTTATATTGCTGACTAGAAGGACATGTACAGTTTTAGTAATTTTTTTAGTTTTTTTAGTAACCATTTGCTTTCCAGAATGACTAGACTCATTCACAACTCTGCCACAACAGAATTAATACTTCCATTTTTTCCTGCAGCCCCTCCAACATCTGTCATTTTAATTTTTTTGGTCAACTTTGTCAATCAGAATGAAGGGTATAAGGTAGAATCTCAGATTTACTTTAATTTGCATTTCTTTAAATATTAGTGATTTGGAGTATTTTTAAAATATGATTATAGGTAGGCTTGGATATCTTCCTTTGAAAATTGCCTGTTCACAACCTTCGGTCATTTATCAATTGAAGTATAGCTCTTATTTTTATAAATTTGAAGCAGTTTTTTTATGTATTTGGAAATGAGACTTTTATAAAACTTGCTGCAAATATTCTTCCCTGTTACCTTCTAATTTTCCCTCCTGTTTCCCTTCCTATATTCAACCTACACACTCTTAAAATTTTTTTTCAAATAGTAAAAATCCACCTTTCTTCTACTTTCTCTTCCCCATTTTTTTGGGGGGGACAATGAAGGTTAAGTGACTTGCCCAGGGTCACACAGCTAGTAAGTGTCAAGTGTCTGAGGTCAGATTTGAAGTCAGGTACTCCTTTTGTTTGACTCTCTAGAGCTTAGTACAGTGCCTTAAACATCATAAACAATTAACAAGTGGTTATCAATTAATTAAGGGAAAAGCATGTATATATTTATACATATATATGTATGTATACATATATGTAAATGTTTGTCTATGAAAAAACTCCTTATGCCCTATATTATGTTAGAAAAGATTTTTCTTTTTAACTATGGTTAATCTTCTATACTCTACCATGTGTATTATGTTTTGTAAGCGCCAAATTTAATATGGGAAGAATTAATTGGGTGGCTCACCATAGTATTGGGGTAAGAAACAGCCTCTTTCAAAAACAAAACAGGTTTATTAATGGGAACAAGTTCAAAACACAAGTGAGATTAATAGAGCTAGGGACAATGAGAAAGAATCTAAATCTCTGGGGTAAGAAGGCCCCAGGCACCCCAAACCTGCCTCCAGCCCATCTAGCTCCAAAGAGCTAGCTTTGCCTCAAAAACACAAACTCACCACCACCCGAAATCTGTAGCTCTAAGGAGAATTAGCTTGCAGTCTCTTCTGTTTTGGTCTGAAGGTCAAACACCAATAGCTCCTCTAATTGTCTACCTTCCTTTCCCGTTTCTCTCAGAACATTCTCCAACTGCCTCTAACTGTCTCTCACTGTCTCTCCCACAGGAAGGGGCAGTTCTTAGTCATGCTGAGTCTCCATTTGGCTCAGTACACCCACATGGGTTGTCCCCATTATAATCTGGCCAGACCCTTGTGGGCGTGGGGGAGCTACCAGGGGAGGCTCAGTTACTTAGTTTTAATAAATGTTCCCTGTGGTCAGAGCTCCTCTTATTTGCTCAACTATCTCCCAAAGTACACACCCAAATTCTCTTAGGCTTTTAAGCTTACATTTTTTTCAGCCTGACCATAATGAAGCAAAGATAGAGTTATGAAAACCCCAAATCACAATTAATTCCTTACAGCTTTAATCATTAGTACCATATGTCATCTGTATCTTGGCAAATCAGAAGTTTCTCAGTGTTTTCACTTTAGTATATTCCTGATGTTTCTTAACTATGAGGGTTTTTGATATTCCCATATATTATTATACCTTTTAGTGTAACCAATCAGGATTCAGTAAGCATTTATTTTGATTTTGTTACTTTTCTATATAAAAGAAGTTCTGTTGGAAAATCAAGTTGAGTTTGTACTCAGAGGTTTCTCCCTCTGTTTCTCTCTCTCTCTCTCTCTCTCTCTCTCTCTCTCTCTCTCTCTCTCTCTCTCTCCCTCTCTCTCTCTTTTTAGTGAGGCAATTGGGGTTAAGTGACTTGCCCAGGGTTACACAGCTAGTAAGTGTTAAGTGTCTGAGGCTGGATTTGAACTCAGGTACTCCTGACTCCAGGGCTGGTGCTCTATCCACTGCGCCACCTAGCTGCCCCACATAAGCAATTTTATATCAATTATATATGTGAAGTCACCAAAACCATATTTCCATATTAGCCATGTTGCAAAAGAAAACACAGACAAAGGAGAGAGAAAAATTTTAAAGTAAAAAGTATGCATTGATCTGCATTCAGATCTCACCAGTTCTCTCTCTGAATGTGGACAGTATTTTTTATCATGGGCACGTCTTGGATCATTGTCTTGATCAGAGTAGTTAAGCCCTTTACAGATGATCATCTTTACAATATTACTGGTACTGTGTTTACAGTGTTATCTTGGTTCCGCTCATTTTACTTTGCATCAGTTCATATAGATCTTCCTAGATTTTTCTGAAATCATCCTGTTCATAATTTTTTTTTGAGGCAATGAGGGTTAAGTGACTTTCCCAGGGTCACACAGCTAGTAAGTGTCAAGTGACTGAGGCTGGATTTGAACTTAGATCCTCCTGAATCCAGGGCTGGTGCTTTATCCACTGTACCACCTATCTGCCCCTGTCATTTCTAACAGCATAATAGAATTCCATCACAATCATAACTTGTTTGGCTATTCCCCAATTAATGGACATCTCTTTGGTTTCCAATTCTCTACCATCACAAAAAGAGCTATGATAAATGTTTTTGTAAAAAGAAGTTCTTTTGCTTTTCTTTGATCTCTTTAGGACACAAGCCTATTTGGTCAAAGGTTATGCAATTTTATAGCTCTTGGAGTGTAGTTCCAAATTGTTCTCCAGAATGATTGGTGTAGTTCACAATTCCACCAATAGTGCAGTAGTGTCCCAGTTTTTCCAAATCCCCTCCAGCATTTGTGATTTCACTTTTCTGTTATGTTAGCCAATCTGATAGGTATGCAGTAGTATCTTAGAGTTGTTTTAATTGGCATTTCTCTAATCAGTAATGATTTAGAGCATTTAAAAAAATTTGGCTATTGATAGCTTTGGTTTCTTCTTCTGAAAACTGATCATGCACTTTGATCATTTATCAACTGGGGAAAATTTTTTATATATTTGACTAGGTTGCCTATATGTTTGAGAAATAAGGCCTGTATAAGAGAAGCTTGCTGTAACTTTTTCCTAGTTTTCTGTTTTCTTTCTAAATGACTTCATTAATTTTGTTTGTGGAAAAACTTTTAAATTTTATAATTTTATGTAATCAACATGATCAATTTCGCTTCTTGTGATCCTCTCTATGTCTTGTTTGGTCATAGACACTTCCCTTACCCATAGAGCTGACAAGTACACTTTTCCATGCTCCCATAATTTGCTTATGATATCATGCTTTATGCCAAAGTCATGTACCCATTTTTACCTTATCTTGGTATACAGTGTGAAATGCTGTTCCATACTTAGTTTCTGCTAAACTGCTTTCCAATTTTTCCAGCAATTTTTGTCAAATATTGAGTTATTATAAGCAGTTTTCTAATGAAGAAATCAAAACAAAATTACTCTAAATCATTGTTGATTACAGAAATGCAAATTAAAACAACTTTGAGGTACCATTTTACACCTATCAGATTGGCTAAAATAATTAAAGGGAAAAGTGACAAAAGTTGGAGGGGAGGGGGAAAAATTGGGACACTAATTCACAATTGGTGAAACTGTTAGCTGATTTAACCATGTTAGAGAGCAATCTGGAATTATGCCCAAAGAGTTATTAAATTGCCCTTTGACCTAGCGATACTACTATTAAGTCTGTTTCCCAAGGTGATTAGGGAAAAAGGAAAAGAACCTATATGTTCTAAAATATTTATAGCATCTCTCTTTGTGGTGGCAAAGAATCAGAAATTTCAGGAATACTCATCAATTAGGGAATGGCTGAACAAAGTATGATAAATGATTCTGATAGAATACCACTGTGCTATAAAAATGATGAGTTCAGTGATCTTAGAAAAACCTGGATAGACTTGCATGAAATAATGAAGAGCAAAATGAGCAGAACCAAGAGGATATTGTATCCAGTAATTGCAACATTGTTTTAAGAACAATTTAAAGTAACTAAGTAATTCTATTGTAAATACCCAAGTTTAGTATAAAGGACATATGAAGGAAGAGGCTATCTACATCCAGAGAAAGAAGTGATAAATAGAAATATGTATAGAATGATTTTTCACACACACTCATGTTTGTGTCTAGTGGTAGCCATCTTTTGGGTGAAGGGGAAGGAAGAAGAAAAAGGAAAAAAAAATTTATGTGATAACTTTATTATGTATTTAAAAGAATAGCAAGCTGTACATAATAGAGTTGCAGTTTCATTTGTAATCATCTCTTAAAAAATTATACTGTTATCAAAATGCTTATTTTGTTCCATAAATTTAAAATAAAATAAATACTTTAAAAAAAAAGTTGAGTTCTTACTCCAAAAGCTTTGATCTTATGGCTTATCAAACATTAGATTGTTTTGATCATTTATTACTGTGTATTGTTTACCTAATCTATTCCACTGATGCACCTCTTTGTTTCTTAGCCAGTACCAGATTATTCTGATTATTGCAATTTTGTAATATAGCTTGAAATCTGGAAATACTAGGCTGCCTTCTTCCACATATTTTTCATTGATTCATTTGATATTCTTGATATTTTTTTCTTCCAGATGAATTTTGTTAGTGTTTTTCCTAGCTCTTTGAAATAATTCATTGGTAATTTAATTGGTATGGCACTGAGTAAGTAGAATTATCATTTTTATTATATTGGCTTGTCCTACCCATGAGCAATAAATCTCTGTGTTCTGGTTAAGGGCTTTCCCCCCTGAGGCAATGAGGGTTAAGTGATTTGCCCAGGGTCACATAGCTAGTGTCAAGTGTCTGAGGCCAGATTTGAACTCAGGTCCTCCTGAATCCAGGGCTGGTGCTTTATCCACTGCACCAAGTAGCTTGCCCATAGGTCTTTCTTTATGTGAAAACTGTTTTGTAACTGTGTTAATTTACTCCCTGGATTTATCTTGGCAGGTAGACTCATAAGTAGTTTATGTTATCTGCAGTTCTTATAAATGGAAATTCTCTTTCTTTTTTTCCTGCTGGGTTTATTTTAAATCCTTCAATTTTGCTGAAGTTGTTAATTATTTTAATTAGCTTTTTAGTTGATTCTCTAGGCTTCTCTAACTATCCCATCATATCATATGCAGAATGATAGTTTGTTTTCTTATTGTCTATTTTTATTTATTCATCCCCCTTTTCCTTGTCATATTGCCACAGCTAGCATTTCTAGTACAATATTTAATAATAGTGGTGATAATGGATATCCTTACCTTGGCCCTGATCTTATTGGGAAGGTTTTAAGTTCATCTCCATTATATATAATGTTTGCTCTTGGTTTTAGATAGGTAATACTTATTATTTTAAGAAAGGCTCCATTGATTCTTCTGCTTTCTATTGTTTTTTAATAGGAATGGATGTTGCATTTTGTCAAAGGTTTCTTCATCTATTGAGATAATCACATATTTTTGTTGTTGTTGGAATTTTTTTGATACAACTAATGATACTGATAATTTTCCCAATATTGCACCAGACTTGCATTCTTGGTATAAATTCCACCTAGTCATAGTATATGATCTTTGTGATATATTGCTATAATCTCCTTGCTAGTATTTTATTTAAACTTTTTGCATTGATATTCATTAAAGAAATTTGTCTATTGTTTTTTTTTCTCTGTTTTTGCTCTCCCTGGTTTAGGTATGAAAACCATATTTATATCATATAAGGAATTTCGTAGGACTCCTTTACCTATTTAAAAAAATAGTTCATATAGTATTGGGATTCATTGTTCTTTAAATGCTTGGTAGAATTCCCTTATAAATTTATTTGTTCCTAGAGATTTTTTCTTAGGGAGCTCATTGATGCTTGTTCAATTTCTTTTCCTAACACAAGGTTATTTAAGTATTCTATTTTCTCTTCTGTTAATCTGAGTTTATATTTTTTGTAAATATTCATTCCTTCACTTAAATTATTAGTTTTACTGGCATATAATTGGGCAAAATAAATCCTAATAATTGCTTTAATTTTGTATTCACTGGTGGCATATCCACCCTTTATATTTTTGATACTGCTAATTTTGTTTTCTTCTTTCTTTTAAAATTAATCAATTGTTTATCTATTTTATTGTTTTCCACCCATAAAACTGCTCCTACTTTTATTTATTTGTTCAATGGTTTTTTAATTTCAATTTTACTACTCTCCTTTGATTTTTCAGGATTTCCATTTTGTTGTTTAATTGAGGATTTTTAATGTGTTCCTTTTTTAGTTTTATTTTAGTTGCCTGCTTAATTCATTGATCCAGTCTTTCTTCTTTTGATGTACACATGTAGAGATCTAAATTTTCCCCTAAGTACTATTTTGGATGCATCCCACAAATTTTGAAATGTTGTCTCATTGTTGTCATTCTCTTTAATGGAGATATTGATTGCTTTTATGATTTGTTCTTTGACCCACTCATTCTTTTATTAAAATTCTTTTTAAAAATTCTTTTTCCAATTACATGTAAAGATTTTTTTCTGAGTTCCCACGCTTCCTTCCCTCCCCCCTCCCAATGACAGTAAGCAATTTGATATAGGTTATGTATTGCAATCATGTTAAACATATTTCCTCATTAATCATGTTGTAAGAGAAGAATCAGAACAAAAGGGAAGAAAAAAACACAAGAAAGAATAAACAAGAACAATAACAATAAAAGGAACAATAAAAGTGAAAATAGTATGCTTTGATCTGCATTCAGACTCCATAGTTCTTTTTCTGAAATTGGAAAGTATTTTTCACCATAAGTCTTTTGGCATTGTCTTGGATCATTGCATTGCTGAGAAGAGTTGAGTCTTTCACAGTTGATCATCACTCAATGTTGTAGATACTGTGTACAATGTTCTCTTGGTTCTGCTCATTTCACTCAGCATGATTTCATGTATATCTTTCCAGGTTTTTCTGAAATCCATTTTCTTATCATTTCTTAAAGCACAATAGTATTCCATTACATTCATATACCAAAACTTGTTTACCCATCTCCCAGTTGATGGGCATCCCCTCAAGTTACAATTCTTTGCTACCACAGAAAGAACAGTTATGAATACTTTTTGTATATGTGGGTCCTTTTCCCTTTTTTATGATCTCTTTGGGATATAGACCTAGTAGTGGTATTGCTGGGTCAAAGAGTATGCACAAGTTTATAGCCTTTTGGGCATGGTTCCAAATTGCTCTCCAGAATAGTTGTATCAGTTCACAGCTCCACCAGCAGTGCATTAGTATTCCAATTTCCCCACATCTTCAACATTTATCATATACCTTTTTGCCACATTAGCCTATTGGATAGGTGGGAGGTGGTACCTTAGAGTAGTTTTAATTTGCATTTCTCTAATCAGTAGTGATTGGGAACATTTTTTCATATGACTGTAGATAACTTTAATTTCATCATCTGAAAACTTTCTGGTCATATCCTTTGACCATTTCTCAATTTGGGAATGACTTGTATTCTTAAATATGTGATTCAGTTCTCTATATATTTTAGATATGAACCCTTTATCAGAAACACTGTAAAAATTGTTTCCCAGCTTCTTGCTTTCCTTCTAATCTTGTTTACATTGGTTTCATTTGTGCAAAACCTTTTTAATTTAATGTAGTTAAAATGATCCATGCTGCATTTTGTAATGTTCTCTCTATCATCTTTGGTCATAAATTCTTCCCCTATCCATATATCTGACAAGTAAATTATTCCTTCCTTTTCTAATTTGTCTATGTTTATGTCTAGATCTTGTATCTTGACTTTACTTTGGTGTATGGTATAAGATGTTGGTTTATGCTTAGTTTCTGCCATACTATTTTCCAGTTCTCCCAGCAGTTTTTGTCAAATAGTGAGTTCTTATCCCAGAAGCTAGAGTCTTTGGGTTTATCAAATAGGAGATTGCTATATTAATTTACTGCTGTGTTTTGTGTGCCTAACCTATTCCACTGATCCACCACTCTATTTCTTAGCCAGTGCCAAATAGTTTTGATGACTGCTGCTTTATAATATACTTTTAGATCTGGTATAATTGGGCTACCTTCCTTTGCATTTTTTCATTTATTCCCTTGACATTCTTGACCTTTTGTTCTTCCAGATGAATTTTATTATTTTTTTTCTAGCTCTGTGAAATATTTTTTGGTAGTTTGACTGGTATGGCACTGAATAAGTAAATTAATTTAGGTAGAATTGTCATTTTTATTATATTAGCACGGTCTACCCATGAGCAATTTGTTTAGATCTGATTTTATTTGTGTGAAAAGTGTTTTGTAATTGTGTTCATATACTTCCTGGGTTTGCCTTGGCAGGTAGACTCCCAAGTATTTTATATTGTCTACAGTTATTTTAAATAGAATTTCTCTTTCTATCACTTGCTGTTGGACTTTGTTGGTCATAAATTGAAATTCTGATGATTTATGTAGGTTTATTTTATATTCTGGAACTTTGCTAAAGTTGTTAATTGTTTCAAGTAGTTTTTTAGTTGATTCTTGAAGATTCTCTAAGTATACCATCATATTATCTGCAAAGAATGATAGTTTTGTTTCTTCCTTGCCTATTCTAATTCCTTCAATTTCTTTTTCTTCTCTTATTGCTAAGGCTAAAATTTCTAGTACAAGATTGAATAATAGTGGTGATAATGGACAGCCTTGTCTATTTCACCCCTGATCTTTGAAATGTCTCTAACCTGTCTTCATTGCATATAATGCTTTCTGATGGTTTAAGGTAGATGCATTTACTATTTCTGTCTTCCTCATCTTGAGGAAAGCTCCATTTATTCCTACGCTCTCTAGTGTTTTTAATAGGAATGGGTGCTATATTTTGTCAAAAGCTTTCTCAGCATCTATTGAGATAATCATATGATTTTGGTTAGTTTTGTTATTGAAGTAGTTGATGTTATTGATGTATGTTGATAGTTTTCCTAGTATTGAACCATCCTTGCATTCCTGGTATAAATTCCACCTGGTCACAATGTATTTTTGTGGTGATAAAATGCGATAATTTCTTTGCTAATATTCTATTTAGAATTTTTGCATCAATATTCATTAGGGAGATTGGTTTATAATTTTCTTTCTCTGTTTTTGTTCTTTCTGGTTTAGTTATCAGCATTATATTTGTCTCATAAAAGGAATTCATTAGGATTCCTTCTTCACCTATTTTTTCAAATAGTTTGTATAGTATTGGGATTAATTTTTCTTTAAATTCTTGGTTGAATTCACTTGTAAACCCATCTGGCCTTGGAGATTTTTTCTTAGGGAGTTCACTGCCATCTTGTTCAATTTCTTTTTTCTAAAATAGACTTACTTAAGGATTTTATTTCCTTTTCTGTTAATTTTGGGACTTTATATTTTTGTGGATATTCATCCATTTCCTTTAGATTGTCAAATTTATTGGCATATAGTTGGGCAAAATAGCTTCTAATTATTGCTTTAGTTTCCTCTTCATTGGTGGTGATTTCACCCTTTTCATTTTTGATGCTGGTAATTTAGTTTTCTTTTTTCTTTTTTTTTAATTCAAATTAGCCAAAGGTTTATCTATTTTATTGTTTTTCTCATAGAACCAGCTCTTAGTTTTGTTTGTTAATTCTATAGTTTTCTTACTTTCAATTTTATTAATCTCTCCTTTAATTTTCAGAATTTCTAATTTGGTATTTAATTGGGGATTTTTAATTTGTTCTTTTTCTAGCTTTTTTAGTTGCATGTCTAATTGATCTCCTCTTTCTATATTTTATTCATGTAGGCATTTAGAGATATAAAATTTCCCCCAAGAACTGCTTTGGCTGCATCCCTTAAGTTTTGGTATGTTGTCTCATTATCGTCATTCTCTTGGATGAAGTTACTAATTGTGCCTATGGTTTGTTGTTTGACCCACTCATTCTTTAGGATGAAATTTAGTTTCCAATTACTTTTTGTCTATCTTTCCATGGCCCTTTATTACACATAATTTTAGTTACATCATGATCTGAAAAGGATGCATTTACTATTTCTGTCTTTCTGCATTTGACTTTGAGGTTTTTAATGCCTTAATACATGGTCAATTTTTGTGTATGTGCCATGTACCACTGAGAAAAAGGTATATTCTTTTCTATCCCCATTCAGTTTTCTCCAGAGGTCTATCATATTTAATTTTTCTAAAATTCTATTCATCTTCTTAACTTCTTTCTTACTAATTTTGTGGTTAGATTTATCTAGTTGTGGGGGTGGGGCCAAGATGATGGAGGAGAGGCTGTGACTCCCACAAGCTCCAGATAAACCCGTCCATTGACGCCCAAATAATGCGGTAAAAATCAAAACCCAGAACAGCCTAATGCACATAAGAACAGAGTGAGACTGTTTCTTCGCAAAAGAGGGCAATTCGGATCACCTACTGATCAGGCTGAACAGCTCAGCGCGTAGTCCGGACCCAGCCAGAGACACTGCTTCCAGCGCATGTCAGAGTCTTCAGCACCAGCAGCTTCTGAGGCTCTGATCACGGACTGGTGACGGGGTTCGGCGGTAGGCCGGGGTAAAGTGGAGGCAGTATCTACTGGAGTTGGAGCAAAGCACCCTGGGTCTGAACCAGTGGGCTGAATCAAGTGGTGGTGGCCCAGTGGGGGAGGGGCAAAAGCACACCAAGCTTCTGACCATAGAGAATCAGAGTTCAATCAGACTTCTGTTTCCAGGTCACAGAGAAAGTGGCTGTGATTACTCACAAGCCAGGCAGGCTGACAAGAAGCCCAGTCACCCCCTGGGCCATGCTGTAGCACGAACAGTGTGTCCTGGAAGCAGTGCTACACTGTAAAGAGTAAAAAGCCAAGAAACAGTAAGCCAGGATGAGTAGGCAGAGAAAGCAGAAGACCATCGAAAAACTTCTTTGGGGGAAAAGTAGACCACAATACATCCTCAGAAGAAGAAGATAATAATAGGGTCAAAGCTCCAACATCCAAAGCTTCCAAGAAAAATATGAACTGGTCTCAGGCCATGGAAGCTCTCAAAAGGGACTTTGAAGAGAAAGTAGGAGAGATAGAACAAAGATGTAGAGAAAGAGAGGAAGGAATGGAAAGAGAAATGAGAACAATGCAGGAGAGTCATGAGAAAAAAGTCAACAGTTTGAAAAGCCAAATGGAAAAGGAGATTAAAAAACTGTCTGCTGAAAATAATTGCCTAAGAATTAGGATTGAACAAATGGAAGCTAGTGACCTTATGAGAAACCAAGACACAGTAAAGCAAATCCAATTGAATGAAAAAATAGAGGGCAATGTGAAATATCTCCTTGGAAAAACAGCTGACCTAGAAAATAAATCTAGGAGAGATCGTTTGAAAATCATTGGACTACCTGAAAACCATGACCAAAACAAGAGCTTAGACACCATCCTCCAAGAGATTGTGAGGGAAAATTTGCCCTGATATTCTAGAAGCAGAAGCTAAAATAGAAATTGAAAGAATCCACCGATCACCTCCTGAAAGAGATCCCAAAAGGAAAACCTCCAGGAATATTATAGCCAAATTCCAGAACTCCCAGGTCAAGGAGAAAATACTGCAAACAGCTAGAAAAAAGGAATTTAAATACTGTGGAGCTCCAATAAGGATAAAACAAGATCTAGCAGCTTCTACATTAAAGGACCGGAGGGCATGGAATATGATATTCCAGAGGGCAAAGGAACTGGGACTACAGCCAAAAATCACGTACCCAGCAAAACTAAGCATCATCTTTCAGAGGCAAACATGGAACTTCAAGGAGAAAGAAGACTTTCAGGCATTTGTTATGAAAAGACCTGAACTGAATAGAAAATTTGACTTTCAAATACAAGACCCTGGAGAAGCATAAAAAGATAAATAGGAAAAAGACTTCATGAGGGATATTAAAAGATCAAACTATTTATATTCCTACATGGGAAGATAATACTTCAAACTCATAAGAACTATATAAGTAAGGATTTAACAGAGGACACAGGTCTGAACTGAATATGAAGGGATGTTATGTTTTGTTCTGTGTGGGGTGTCTTATGTCTGGGGCCGGATTTGGGCTTGGGGCCTCCTGGGTCCAGGGCTGGTGCATTGTCCACTGTGCCACCTAACAAACCCATAATGACATCCTTAAAATAGGGTTGAGGTGTAAGGAGAAATAGACTGGGAGAGGGGGAAGGGGAAAGATGGTCTGGGGAGAGGTTGTTCACATGAAGCAAACAAGAAAAAAGCTTATGGAGGGGAGGAGAAGAGGGGGAAGGAATTGGGGAGTGAGTGAACCTTAATATCATCAGAATTGACTCAAAGAAGGACTAACATACATACCCAAGTGGGTATAGTAATATATTTTTGCCCTGAGGGAATGGAGGGAGATAAGGGGGGGGGGAAGGAGGGAAGGACAGATTCGGGGAGAGAGTAGTAAAAAGCAAAATACTTTCGAGGAAGGTAAAGATGTTCTGCATAACAGCACAAGTATGACATATTGAATTGCTTGATTTCATAGGGAGGGTTGAGGAGAGAGGGAGGAAGAAAATTTGGAACATAGAATTAGCTCAAAGACCTTAAACTCATCAGAGTTGGCTCATGGAGGGAATAACATTTACACCCAGTTGGGAGGAATAATCTATTTAACCCTAAAGGAAAGTATGAGGGGAAGAGGATAAGGAAGGAAGGGTGAAAAGAAAGGGAGTGCAGAGTAGGGGAGGGGACAGTCAGAAGTAAAACACTTTTGAGGAGGAATAGTTTAAAAGAAGATAGAAAATAGAGTAAATATCATGGGAAGGGAATAGGATGGAGGGAAATAGTTATGATGACTTTGCTGGGCTAATATGAAGAAAATTCTTTGTCAAGTTTAAGGTACTTTATTTAGGTTATGATGAACAGGATACTATTAGAAAAACCTGGAAAGACCTACATGAACTGAAGCAGAGTGAAATGCACTGTATACAAAATAATAGCAATAGTGTAAGATTAAAAAAAAAAGATTTATCTAGTTGTGAAAGGGTAAGATTGAGGTGTCCCACTAATATAGTTTTTCTATCTATTTCTTCCTGTAACTCATTTAACTTCTCTAAGAATTTGGATGTTCTACCACTTGGTACATACATGTTTAATATTGATATTACTTCATTGTCTATGGTACCTCTTAGCCAGATGTGGTTTCCGTCCTTATCTCTTTTAATTAGGTCAATTTTTGCTTTTGCTTTTGCTGAGATAAGGATTGCTATGTCTGCTTTTTTTACTTCAGCTGAAGTGTTTATTCAGCTCCAGCCTTTTATTTTCACTGTGTGTAGCTCTCTGTTTCAAATGTGTTTCCTGTAAACAACATATTATAAGATTCTGGTTTTTAATCCACTCTGCTAACTGCTTCCGTTTTATAGGAGAGTTCATTCCATTCACATTTACAGTTATGATTACTAACTGTGTATTTCCCTGCATCCTATCCTTTCCCTTGTTTGTACTTTTCTCTTTCCTTTCCCCTTGTCCCTTCTCAATAGTGTTTTGTTTCTGGCTACCTCAGTCTACCTTTCCTTCTGTCAGCCTCACCTCCTTTTTGTCCTTTCCCCTCCTACTTCCCTGTTGGATAGGATAAATTTCTATTACCAATTGAGTGTATATATATATATATATATATATATATATATATATATATATATATATATATATGTCCCTCTTTGAACCAATTTAGATGTGAGTATATGGGTGGCGCAGTGGATAGAGTACTAGGTCTGGAAACAGTAAGACTGATTTTCCTGAATTCAAATCTGACTTCAGACACTTGCTAACTTTGTGACCCTGGGCACCCTGTTTGCCTCAGTTTCCTCATATGTAAAATGATTTGGAGAAGGCAATGGCAAACCACTTTAGTATTTTGTCAAGAAAATCCCAAAGGGAGTCATGAAGAGTCAGACATAACCAAACAACTGAACAATGACAACAACTATAGCAAGATGTGAGTAAAGTTCAAGTTTTGCCCACCCCCACCATTTCCCCCTCCACTATAAAAGTTTTTCTTTGTATGCCTCTTTTATGAGATAAAATTCCCCATTCATCCATTTTTCCCCTTCAAGGATTATACTGTTTTGCTGAGTTGGTTATCCACCTTTTTTGCCTCCTGGAATATCATATTTCAAGCTCTCCACTTCTTTAGCATGTAGCTGCTAACTCTTGTGTGATTTTAACTGAAGCTCAATTATATTTTGAATGGTTTCTTTCTGACTGAAGTATTTTCTCTTTGATCTGGGAGCTCTGGAATTTGGTTATAATATTGCTGAAGGTTTTCATTTTGGGACCTCTTTCAGGTGGTGGTCAATTGATTCTTTCAATTTCTATTTTACTCTCTGTTTCTAGGATATTCAGGCAGTTTTTCTTGATAATTCCTTGAAACATAATGTCTAGGTTCTTTCTTTGATTATGGTTTTCAGTTAGTCCAATATTTCACAGATTATCTCTCCTTGATCTATTTCTATGTCAGTTGTTTTCCCAATGAGATATTTCACATTTTCTTTTTTTCATTCTTTTAACTTTCTTTTATTTTTTCTTGATGTGTCATAGACTCATTAGTTTCTACTTGCCCAATTCTAATTTTTAAGGAGTTATTTTCTTCAGTGAGCTTTTGAAGCACTTTTTCTATTTGGCCAATTCTGTTTTTTTAAGGTATCATTTTCTTTAGTAATTTTTGTACCTCTTTTACCAAGCTGTTAATTGTGTTTTTATAATTTCTTCCTTTGATTTCATTTCTTTACCTATTTTTTCCTCTTCCACTCTTATTTGATTTTGAAAATAATTTTTTAGCTCTTTCAGGCATTCTTTTTGGGCTTGTATCCAATTCACTTTTATTTTTCCTTTGAGGCTTTGCCTGCAGTTGTTTTGACTTCCTTGTCTTCCGAGTTTGTGTGTTGAGCTTCCCTAAAACCATAGTAGATTTTTATGGTCAAGTTCTTTTTTGTTGTTGCTGTTTGCTCATTTTTCCACCTGATTTTTAAAAAATTTTGAACTTTATGTTAAAGTTGGGATTTTCCCTCCATGGGTGGGTGGCAATGAAAAGAGACACTGTCTTATACATCAGGCTTTTTGACACTGCTATTTTCAGAGCTAATTCTGGAAGTTTGTAAGTTTTCAGTGATTCCAAGGTGGTATGATATGGGGAGAAGTATAGTCACTCCTCTCCTGGTCTGCACTTTTGAGCCATACACAGGAAGGGCCCCTGATGCCTTGGGATTGCAGTTGATACTGATCATCAGGGCCATGGTCCCTTTGGGCCAGAAATGATACTGTTCCTTAGGGTTCCTGATCCCTTGTGACCAAAACTGATATTGCCCTTTAGGACTTCTCCCCCCCCCTTTTTTTTTTAACCAAAAGCACTCCTCTTCTCCCTTGAACTATGAGTCAAAAGTGGGTTTAGGCAATGGACTTGCCATCAATATCAGTTCCCAAATCTAGGGCTAGCATAGGAGTCCCTTGTAATCTTTTTCTGTCCATTTACCAGGTCACCTTACTATCTCTGGCTTGAGAACTCCCAAAGCTTCTGTTCCTTATGTAGCAGCATCATTGGTGTTTCATCCACATGGGATTCAGGTCAGCTTCCACCTTTCTGTCACAGATCTCTTCTTTTGACCTCCTAAGTTGTCTTGGGGTGTAAGAATGTCTCACTCTGACTTTTTGTTTACTTTGCCACTCCAGAATTAGAGGTATTATTTTTAAATTGTTCAGAGGGGAATGTTGGGAGAACTCAGACTGGTACTTTCTCTATTCCACTATCTTGGTTCTAACCCCAGAAATCCAGGGATTTTCTTTCTGGAACCATAACACTCTCTAGGGATGCCCCTAATTAATATGCCCCCATCATTTTTTTTGGTAAGAATTAACATCTTTGAGGACTACAGATGGCATGTTGCACACAGCTCAGTTATTCAGGGAAGCATTATTATTATTACTATTACTATTATTATTATTATTTCGGGGCAATGGGGATTAAGTGACTTGCCCAGGATCACACAGCTAGTAAGTGTCAAGTGTCTGAGGCCAGATTTTAACTGAGGTCTTCCTGAATCCAAAGCCAGTGCTTTATCCACTGCGTCACCTAGCTGCCCCCAGGGAAGCATTGTTATTAAGCAAAATTTGTAGCTGTCTCATTGATCACTTAAGAAAAAGAAGAAAAAACTTAATAGAAAAATTGAATTCCAAACACTCCATTTTCTATGACTAATAAATCTAAGCTGGAAAAAGAATAGCTCTGACAATATGAATTGGTGATATATTTGCCATACAAGAAAAGGTTGATCCTTCAGGTTAAAGACCTGATCATCCTGTGTACAGCTATCAGAAAGTCACTTCATGCAAATTTACAATTCTGAGAAGCCTAGACAAATGAAATCCAAAGAGTGTCTGAAAAACTCATTTTTATCAATAGTTCTGATTTTTTTTTCATCCTAACCATGTACCTAAACAGCAGCAAAATTGCCCAAATTACATGCCCTCTCAGTAGTATGTTCATGAGCAGCAAAATGGTAAGAAAAGTGAAAGGAAGGAGAATCGTGATCATAGTCAGTTCACAAATTGGGCAACTAGTCCATGAATAATTTGAAAATGGACAGTATTTATCTCTCTGTCCCAATTTGCTGTCCTGGTAGTGACCTCTGGAATTGTTCCTAGATCCTTAATGACAGGGGAGATCTCTAGCAATATGTGTTATGAAAAAAGTGACCCTGCCTTTAACCTAAAAGGGGTTAAACCATTTATTAAAATGTTCATTCTTTGGATGAATATTCCTCTAACTCACAAATACAATAATACCAGATCCCAGGCTCCAACTGCACCTAGCCCACAGGCTATAATAGAGAAAGCACCTATTATGGAATAAAAAACCTTGGGTTCATACTCTACCTCTCAGGTTGACTCTGTGTGTAGCTTTGGGCAACTCCCTTAACCTCCAAACACCTCAGTTTCCTCATCTGTAAAATGAGGGGGATAAGATGAGGTAGCTGCTGAGGACCTTTGCCATTTGAGATTTTATAGAAATAAGCCAAAAAAGTAACCACACCATGTCCTTTTCTGCCAAAGCAGTAAACTCTGCTCTCTTATTTTGGACGTTAGAGGGGACCTGGTCTCACCTTTATCAGCAGGTCCTCCTAGACTCATGAGTAAAACAGAGTAGGAAGAAACTATAGCATCTCAGCCATGATTCTGGCTAAAAGTTGTAATGATTGGAATGACGCCACCTGCTGGAGACTTACTGTAGAAAAGCTCCGCCATGAAGTGAAGGTCTTTGACGGCAAGACCATGCATCTTTTCTTTGGCGTCAGGAAGTGACGTTTGCTTGTGGGACGAAGAAGGGAGAGCCTGGCGTTCTGACTGGGGTGCTTTTTCCTGAGGACTCAGGTGGAGAAGGGAGCTAGAAATGTGCTCTCCCTTTAATAGATAGATGAATGTAGGCCTTTCCTTCTCTATTTACCAAATTCTTATTCTCCTTAATAAATGCTTAAAAGTCTAACTCTTGCTAAAGCTTATAATTTATTGGCAACCACTCATTAGATATTTTAGACAATATAGCTAGAATTTTAGCCCTTAACAAAGTGGTGGATGCTGAAAGAAAAACCAGTAATATTTATTTTGAATATAGAAAGAACAGCTAACTACTGTACAGTTGTTTTCTATCACACCACAATGCTTAAATGAATGGATTTTACATGTTAAAACTGCACATTGGGGTTTTGAAACAATATTAGTCCACTTAAGACTAAAGAATGATAAAGCTACCCAAATAGCTTTTTGGGGATGTTTATTTTTATCTTTTACCTAATTTATTATTTGGATAGTTAATATGTTGAAGATACCAAGCCAAATGTAATTGAACTTGAATTAGATATAGCATAAAGGGTTTATAGATAGGAAAACATATCTACACAATCTGAAGATAGACCCTTCTCAAAGATAGTGCCATTTGCTTAAATTTTTAACAAAACTTTAATATTTTATTTTTTCCAATTACATGTAACAACAATTTTAACCTTTTTATAATTTTTTTTTTTAGTGAGGCAATTGGGGTTAAGTGACTTGCCCAGGGTCACACAGCTAGTAAGTGTTAAGTGTCTGAGGCCAGATTTGAACTCAGGTACTCCTGACTCCAAGGCTGGTGCTCTATCCACTGCGCCACCTAGCTGCCCCAATTTTAACCTTTTTAAAAAAAATAATTTTGGGTTTCAAATTCCCTCTCTCCATCCCTCTTCCTTCATTGAGAAGGCAAACAATTTGACAAAGGTTATACATGTGCAGTCCTGCAAAACATATTTCCATATTAGTTATGTCCTGAAAGAAAACACAGACAAAAAAATACCCAAACAAAAAACAAAAAAACAAAAATCAAACCACAGTATTCTTCAATCTGCATTCAGATTCCACAAGTTCTTTTTCTGAAGGTGGATAGCAATTTCCATCACAGGTCCTTCAGCATTGTCTTGAATCTTCATATTGCTAAGAATAGCTAAATCTTTAACAGTTCATCATTGTACAATATTGCTGTTACTGTATAAAAAGTTCTCCTGGTTTTGCTCACTTCACTTTGCATCGGTTGATGTAAGTCTTTCCGGGTTTTTCTGAAAGCACCCTGCTTATCATTTTTATAGTACAATAGTGTTCCATCACAATCATATATCACAACTTGTTCAGCCAATCCCCAATTTAAAGACATCCCATCAATTTTCAATTCTTTGCCACCACAAAAAAGAGCTGGTATGAATAATTTTGTACATATAGGTCCCTTTCTTTTTAAAAAAATTTCTAGGATACAGACTTAGTAGTGTGCCATCTGCTTTTAAAAATTTGATATTTCTGCTAAAGCATGAGGAGAATTGATAATAGAACCTTGTGAGAATTGATAATGAAACACACACATATTAGTAAATATAAAAATTCACACTATATGTGCCATCCAAAGCATGTAGGTAGAACAGTGGATAGAGCACCAGACATGGATTCAGGAAGACTCCTCTTCTTGTGTTCAGATCTGGCCTTAGATACTTACTAGCTGTGTGATCCATGGCAAGTCACTTAACCCTGTTTGCATCAATTTCCTGATCTGAAAAATGAGCCAGAGAAAGAAATGGCAACCCACTCCAGTATCTTTGCAAAATGGGGTCATGAAGAGTCAGACACAATTGAAAATGACTGAATGCTAACTTCTGACCCTGGATAGATCAGTTTACGTTTCTGGGCTTCTGTATCCTTTGTCTAATGAACCAGCAGGTGTGTCTCTAAGATCCCTTCCAGTTCCAACATTCTCTGACTCACAGTGATGGGTCATTTTCCTCAATCCTCCATCTTAATTTCATCTGGTCTGTGAGAGAGGTGTTAAGGAATTCCACTTTAGCCTGTAGTAGCAAAATCACAGCTTGATTTTAAGTTTCTAGTTGCACTGCTATGAAAGTCTCAAGGTAGTAATATTATTCTGCAGAAGTAGTATTCTCTCCACCCCACTCCTACCCCCCTATAAATTGAAAAAGTGCTAGATTTTGAAACAAAGGATCTGAGTTTGAATTCTGACTCTTGTTTACTACTTGTGAAATTATAGGCCTGATATTTAACCAATCTGGAATTTTAGTTTCCTTCAGTTTCCTCATATAGAAAATAAAGGGATTGGACCAGTTGATCTCTAAATCTATAAGTTTAAATGCAATACTTATATCTTTCCAGAATAGGAAATTCAAGGTTTTTCCTCAATTGAAAATGAAGAAAATGACATTTTAAGAATACCTCTGCTTTTAAAATTGATGAAGGAATTTTAAAAGTTTTTATAACAAATTCTCTCCAAAAAAACTTACACGAAGTAATGAAAAGTGAAATGATCAGAACCAAGAGGATGTTGGACATGGTCACAAATATTGTCACAAGAACAGCTTTGAATGATCAATTCATTTTGGGTATCATAAATACTCAAATCAACTCCAAAAGACCTATAAAGGAAGAAGCTATCTACCTCCAGAGAAAGAACTGATAAGTAGAAGTATGCATAGTATGGTTTTACATATATATGTATATTTGTGTCTAATGGTAGCCTTCTCTAGGGAGAGAAAAAGGGGGGTGACAAAGCACAGCAAAGAACAAAAGAAAACTTGGAAGCACAGAAAAGCAGTATAGCTTTGAAAATGATGAGTATTATTTATTATGTAGTTTTAAAAATAAATAGTGTGAAGTGGAAATTTATGGCTTTATACTGAATCTTCTTTTTATGTCGTGCTGTGTATATGGAAATGGGTTTTTGTGTGTGTGTGTCTTTTTGTATTTAAGTTCAAAATGAATTAAAAAAAATAACTATGCAATTTCCCATAGGTGATCTAGCCTATTTTCCTCCTCCAGGTATTGTCCATGTACAGTATTTACTGTGCTATCTATTATAAAACTATATATAATGTATAATATTACATAATCACACATAATGTGTGATTATGTTATGATAAATTGTATTTAATTATATAATATATTGATTATATTGTTATATAACAATATAAGCATGATATAAGAAATTATTTAATTATATTTCTATATATTATAATATATTCATATAATATGTTAATATACATGGCAGTATACACATCCATATATCCATATATCCATACATGTGTATATGTGTACAGATAGACAGACAGATAAATATAGATGAGCTCTGTAGATTGTCCATCTAGCTCCATGGTTTAAACATGTGTCATTCATCATGCACTTGTTTTTTTCCCCGTTTGGATAGTTAGGCCAAACTATTTTTAGTGAAAGATTTCTTTCATTTTTAACACCTTCCAAAATAACTTAGAACTCTAGAATCAAATAATTTTAGGCCAGAGAAGATCTCTAAAAAATTATCTTCCCAAATTCCTCATTTTACAAATGATGAAATCAAAGCCCAGACACATGAAATGCCTTTCAGAGACAAGAATGCAGGTCTTCTGACTCCTAGCCCTGTATATTTTCTACTACACAAAGCTAAAGTTTAACGAATCAAGACTATTATTTGTATGGATAATGAAAGCCCAATCTGTATGTAGGTTTATATGACCTTCCTTGTCTTTCTAAGTCCTTAACACTTTCCTAGGTACTTCTTCCCAGAATTATAAAACCTCAGAGTTGGAAGGGACCACAGGGTACAAGAAATCCATCCTTAACATACTCAAATTTCACTTGAAGACTTATAGTGAGGGAGAACTTAAAAATCTTCCAAGGTAGCACATTCCACTTTTGGCTAGCTCTAATTTTTAGGAAGAGCAAGCCTAAATTTGCCTCACTGAAATTTCCATCAATTGGTCTTAGTTCAGTCTGGGGTTGAGAAGAAGTATATTCCCCTTTTCATATAACAGCCCTTCAAATACTTTAAGACAATGATCAGTGCCCTTCCCCCCCCAGTCTTTCTCTTCTCCAGGCTAAACATATCTAGTTTCTTTAACTGCTAACATACAACATGGTATTGAGGATCCTTGCCAGTTTTGGCACCCTCCTCTAGCATTCTTCAGACTTTCAATGGCCTCCTAAAATATGATACCCCAAATTGAACACAATGCTCCAGACGTGTCCACCAGGACAGAGTTCAGTGGGACTATCATCAGTGTCATTCTGGATTATGTTGCTTTTCATGGGCCAAAGATTATTTATTAGAATTTGAGGGTTTTTTTTCTGTTTTGGCTTCCAAGTTGCACTTGACTCATATTTAGCTTAGAATCCATTAAAGTAACTAGACATGTTTTTGGTGTTAAGTCTTGTCTAGTTATCCCTTCTTTGTCTAGTGCTTATGACTTTGATGCAATTAAAAAAAATTGATACATAGTGTTTTATATTTATATTTATTATACATATTCATATTTACTAAATGTTTATATTTATTTAAATATATTTATGTTTTGAATTTACTTTTAGCCCATCATTATAGACTGTAAAGATTTTTTTTGGATTCTGCCTATATTATACAGGATGTAAGTTATTCCTACCAGTTCTGTATCAAATTCAATTGCCAAATCTAACGACCTTTATCAATCCTTAGCTTTCTTTTTTAAAAAAAAACATTTATTTTGTAAATAGTATTTTTCCCAATTACATGTAAAGATAATTTTCAATGTTTATTTTTCATAAGATTTTGTTTTCCAAATTTTTTCTCCCTCCTTCCTTTCCACCAAGAAAGCAATCTAATATAGATTATACAATTTATTATGTGCAATCATGGAGACATATTTCCACATTAGTCATGTTGTGAAAAAAGAAACAGAACAAAAGGCAAAAGCCACAAAAAAACTCCAGAACAAAAAAAAGTGAAAATAGTATGTTTCTATCTGCATTCAAGACTCCACAGTTCTTTTTCTAGCTATGGGGAGCATTTTCAATCCTTATCTTTCTTGACCTCTCTGAAATATTTGACATCTTTGTTCACTTTTTCCTACTGGAGATTGTACTTTCCTCTGGAATTTTACGAAATGACTCTCTCTTGGTTTTTCCTCTACCATTCTGAGTATTTCTTCTTAGTCTCCTTTGCTCTTTCTTTATCTTTGTTACAAAGACTTAGACTTTGATTATTGCTAGGTCTTTAAGAAGTTTAATTGGTCATAAGATGTTACTGTAATAAGGAAGCCAAGAAATATTCCCATCAGTCCATGAATTAACCCCTTCAGAAAGCCAAAAGAATGTCAGCCAAAGGCAAAATCTATTCACAAAACTTTATGGATGAAAATGACAGAAAACTTTTAGTGGTTTCATTTCTTAAAACATAAAAGAGTCATGGTAAAGAAAAGGATACAGAAGTGACAGTGCATAAGATCCAGCTAAACCAGATTACATTGAAGGATTTTACAAATTAAATTGAAAGGACAACAAGTGATGTAAATTGGAGCAAGTCTGCCAGCCTTTCAGTAACCAGAGTGTAGCAACCATTTGTGGACCCAACCACCTGATTAACCAGTGAATAATCTGAGAAAATGATAATGGAGCTTAAGAAGATGAAGGCAGGAAGAAAAACTAGACCTGACCAATAAGGATAGATTGAGTCTCCCCTCTCTAGGTCCACAGGCTGATACATTCGAACCAGGGCAGTGAAGGGCTATAATGGAGGTGCCTAGGTGCCATGATTGTTTGGCTATGGCAGGAGGAATTAGGGGATCATTGGTACTTCTATGGATAATCTTCTCCCTAATGTGGCTTCATCAGCTCTCTGTTCTCTTGGGTCACTTGTTATCTACAAAATAAAGCATTTCAATAATGTAAATGAGGGACATGGATTTTGTAGAGAGGGTTTGGGACTCTTACATGTGATTGATGCCCATTTTCTGATGCCATAGGTAGGGGAATTCTGTAAACTGGCTACTGCGAAAGACCCATGCCAGCCTTTCTGTGGTGATTTCTTCCCTTCAGTCACCAGTGAAGCTACTATTTTGGGACTCTACCATTTGATTACCCAAGGAATAATTTGAGTAAATGACAATGGCACTTTAGGAGATAAAGTTACCTGAGATTTATATATGTGCATGTGTGTATATGAATACAAACACATACATATTAGAAGTATGTATGTACATGTGTTATATATACAACACATGTATATATACAGATGTCATATATGTACACTATTGCTTTATATGTAACATGTAATTAATATGCATTTTATATATATATATATGTAAATTGAGAAGCAGCATGGCTTAGTGAAAAAAGAGAAGGTCTTGGAGTCAGAAAGACCTTGGAGTATTTATATATTACTTTTAATTATCCCAAAGTGCTCACTTTACAAAAACTCATTTCCTTCCTTCCTTCCTTCCTTCCTTCCTTCCTTCCTTCCTTCCTTCCTTCCTTCCTTCCTTCCTTCCTTCCTTCCCTCCCACCTTCCCTCTCACCTTCCCTCTTTCTTCCTTTCTTTCTTTTTTTGTGGGGCAATGTGGGTTAAGTGACTTGCCCAGGGTCACACAGCTAGTAAGTGTCAAGTGTCAGAGACCGAATTTGAACTCAGGTCTTCCTGAATCCAGGGCCGGTGCTTGATCCACTGTGCCACCTAGCTGCCCCAACTCATTTCTTTAATAACAAAATATTCTTGTGACTCTATGAGGCTATGAATTATGGAGTACCAGGATCCTAGAAGAATACAAATGACAAATTATCCAAAGGCAACAGAAAGATTCATGGTGAACATAAATCTGCACAATAATAAATACTAATAGCTAACATTGATATAGCACTTACGTGCTAAGCCCTTTATAATGATTCTCTCTTTTGGTCCACACAACAATCCCGGGAGCTAAGTGCTATTATTAACCCCACTTTACAGATGAGGAGACTGAGGCAAATAGAGGTGAAGTGACTTGCCCAGGGTCACATAGCTAATCAGAGTCTCAGGCTAGATTGGAACTCAGGTCTTCCTGACTTAAGACTCAGTGCTCTATCTGTTGCATCACCTAACTGCTTCATAAGATAAGGGGTGTGACCAATATCAACAAAGATGTATGATTTGGAAAGAAAACATGTCAGTTATGTAGTGATAATGAAAGGCAATGAAGAAGAGTGGCTACATGATGTGGTAGAAAGATAACTTGATTAGGAGTCAGAGAAATTATATTCAAATCCTGGCTTTCCTATTTGCACCCTACAGCTCTGAGAAAGACCCATCACTTCTGAATCTCTTTCTTCATTCTCATCTGCAAAATGGGAGTCAAAACACTTGTGATACCCAACTCATTTGATTGTTTTGATGAATGGGTTTTGCAAGTTGTAAAGTGATACACGAATGAGTTATCCTCATTGTCATCAATAGCATGAGAGGGTTGGACCAGATGCTATCAAAGGTCCTTTTCAGCTCCAAATTCTGTGATTCAGACTGATGTCCTGAGTGTGGTACCCTGCATATATATGAACTCTGCCCACAAAGGCTTTAAGGTATTTCCTGAGGGACAGCCCTTTGACTCTGCATTCAGCATGCATGAGGGAGACATGACTCTTGATTGACCGAATTATAAGTCTTGGTATTTCCTCCCAGTGTGAGTGAAGAGGGGATTTCTTTGTATAGTTGAAGAACATTGAGAGAGTCAAGTTGAGAAGGGTTAAGTGTGGACTTTTGAATGATTACCAGAAGCCTCAGAGACTCCATTATATAGAAGAGGCTGTACCCTACCACCCCCAACATGCCCTTGCCTTCTAGCTTTTGCAACCTATGTGATTGATAGTAGGGTCCCTTTTCCTCACCCTCACCCCTGAGATTGTTCTCTCCTTGGTTAAGTTGTGGTGTTTTTATCTTGCTCCCAAGCTGAAGAGCTCCTTTATTTTATATATTTGGGGGTGTATTCTGATTTTTATAATTTCTCTGTTTTTCATTTATTGCTTACTTTGATTGAAAGGTATAATAGCTATTCATAATGATCTTTTGAGAAACCAGTGTGGTGGGAGGGAGCTATTCTGGTGATAGTAAGATAAGTATTACTTTTCTCTTGTGAGTGATCGGGAAAGTGGCATTTATCTTGGGCTTCAAAGCATATCCCTAGAACACCAATATCTGAGGCATGGTGGATAGATATAATTCTATTTCAACATTCTTCTTAGAGATAAACAAGTGAAAGAACAAGTGCCCAGCCACAGCCTTCTTCCTAATCCTCACAAAGGCAGAAGTCATTGTCTCCCTTTCAAAAGGGGTGGGTCAGATCCTAGATGAAATATTTATATGTAGCACACAAGTTATTTTTGTATTTAAATAACAATCACATTATTTTACCCAGCACACACACTCGTATTTCCCCCTTTTACAAATCATTGTTTCTGAATATACCCCTCCCCTACCCAGAGATCCATCTCTTGAAACAGAGAATAAAAAGGAAAAATCAAAAGCAAACCAGTAAAACTAAAGCAAAACATCAACCAAGTCTGAGAAAGGGTTTTCAACTTTCCTTTTGTTGATCTTGGCAAAGATTATCTTATCTTTTATCTCCTCCCTTTAGTCCTTCCTCCTTGATTGTATACTATTCTTACAAGTCCCAAATATGAGAAATAAGTTCCCCTCCTTTTTTCTCCTTTCTACAACTAGTTTATTCCTTTTAATTGCCTTTCTGTTTCCCTTCTAATAAAGGTCCATTTTTTGTAGGATTATACTTTGTTTTGTGCTGTCAGGTGGATGGAATAGAGTGGATAGAGTTCTGGGCCTGATGTCAGACTCATCTTTGTGAGTTAAAATGTGTCCTCAGACACTTAGTAGTTGTGTGACCCTGGACAAGTCTCCTTCACCCTGTTTGCCTCAGTTTCCTCACCTGTAAAAATGAACTGGAGAAGGAAATGGCAAACCACTCCAGTATCTTTGCCAAGAAAACCCCAAATGGGGTCATGGAGAGTAAGATACGACCAAAACGACTCAACAACAAAATACTTAGCTTTGCAGGGTAAGTTATTCTTGGTTGTAAGCCTATATCGTTTGCTTTTCAGAATATTGTATTCCAGATCTCTTGTCATTTATAATTAAAGCTTTCAGGTCTTAAGTGATCTTAACTGTGATTCCTCCATACTTGGACTCTTTTTTTTATGTATGTTTGCCGTATGATTTTTTTGTGTGGATTTTGGCTGTAATTTTTCCCTTTTGGATTTCCTTTAGGAGATGATTAGTGTCTTCTGATTCTAATAGATCTGGACAGTTTTCATTTATGACTTTTTGAAATATAATGTTCAGGATTTTTTAAAAAGTCATGGTTTTCAGGAAATCTGATGATTCTTAAATCATTTCTCTTTGACCTTTTTTCCAGATAATTAAAAAAAATACAGCAGATACCTTACATATTCTTCTGTTTTTCAGGCTTGTAATTTTGTTGTAATATTTCTTTCTGTCTTATGGAATCATTGAGTTTAGTATGGTTTATTTTAATTTTCAGGTAGTTAGTTACTTGGATAAAGTTGATAATTTTATGTTCTAATCTGTTTATTCTTCTTCCAATTCTTTCTTTCAGAATTTTTATTTCATTTGTTTATTTATTTATTTTTGCTGAATTTCTCCTAGGCATTCACATAATCATTATGGAAATCTACTTTTTCCTTTGAATCTCTGCTTGGAAAAATGGGTAATCTCTCCTTCTACCTTAGATTTTAGGGTATCTTTGGCTCTAATATAATTTTCTGAAGTAGTTTTATAAGAGTTGGGTTTACTGCCACTGTTTGGGCATCCATTTTGCCCAGATGTTGATATTAATTGTATATTATGGCAATGATATATTACATTCATGTGCTATAATTCATTCAGTTATTCTCCTGACAAATGAATATCTACTGTAGTACTTTTGCTACCAGAAAAAGTGTTGCTATGAATACTTTGATGTATATGGAATCTTTCTTTCTGTCACTGATCTTATTGGGAGGGCAATGGAGTTCTCTGGGTAAAAGAATATGCTTTTTATAAATTGTTTTCCAGAATGGTAGAACCAATTCATAGCTCTCTAACAGTGTTTAATTAGTGTTCCTGCCTTTCTGCAGCCCTTCCAATATTGGACATTTTTATCTTTTGTCAACTTTTCCAGTTTGCTAGGTTTGAGGCAAAAGCCCAGAGATGTTTTGATTGATATTTCTCTTATTATTAATGATGTATAACAGTCTTTCCAATGGTTGTTAATAGTTTCCAAATTTTTTTTGAGTACTGATTGTTTATATCCTATGATTACTTATGTATTGGTGATATATTTTGTAAAGAATTAATTGTTATTTGAGGTTTTTATGACCCCATCTTTTGGCTAGAATTAAAAAAAAAACAAACAAAAAACCTTGGTGCATGCACTGGCCTCTGGGGCTCAGCAGAAGGCACAGCGCTCCACCCACTAGTTGTAGCCGTTGCCAAGGCGCTGGCACTTCACATCATCACTACTTGCCGAGGCCTATATGGACCTGGCAAAATTATAATGATTGGAAGCCTAGTGAGGGCAGTCATGTGACTGTCAGAGCGGCCAGCCAATTGACTGCGGGTTGTGTATAGTCAGCCTGGGGTCTGCTGGGAAGAAGGGAGGGTTTTACGCCATTCTAGCTTGAAGCTGGAAGGCGACAGGACGCTGCTGTGTGTTCTCAGCTGATTCCTGGGCATTGGTGTTGTTCAGGTTGTATAATTTCCCTTTCCCCATTCTATTTCCTTTCCCTTGATCTTACTGATCCTGTTTGCATTTTTTTAAGTTCGTTCTTGTTAAATAAATCTTGCTCTGTTTTGAGGGAGGCTGCCGGTCTCCTTCCTTGCCCCAATATTGCAGTGAGCCGCTTACCTAACACTCCCCAATTAAAAATTGGTCCCCACAATTTGTAATCTTATACATGTGTATTAGTTCCTTGAATATCTTAGATATCAGACTCATCAGAGATATTTTTTGTTTCCCCCATACAAACCGCTTCCATTTGTATTCCAATGCATTGATTTTATTTGTGTAAAATCTTTTCAATTTCACATACTAAAATTTTACCATTTTGTCTTTTGCTATCACTTCTCTCTATTATTTGATTAACAACTATTCCTCCTACCCACCCACGGTGGAGAAAGTTACTTTATCTGGTTCTCTTCTAATTTTTTTATGGTGTTAAATTTGATATTCAGGTTACATATCCATTTTGAAACTTTTGTGTTTTGTATAAGATGTTCTGAACCTAATTTCTGATAAACTGCTTTACATATTTTTCAACAATTCTTGGCAAATAGTAGGATATTTCCCAAGTAAATTTTGTTCATGGATTATTGACCACTGGATTTTTTAGTCTAAATGTGTTATCTAATATCTACTAGGTAGTATATCTCATTTACTTTTTTGTTTTTCACCTAATATCATGTAATTTTAATTATTACTGATTTATAATGTAATATGAGGTCTGGAAGTGCTATGTCTACTTTATTCCTCATTTTAAGAACTATTTCCTTTGCTATTTTAGACTTTTCATTTTTCAAATGCCTTTATAATGTTTTTGTCTAAATTACCTCCCTCGATAGTTTAATTTGTATAGCACAAAATCTGAAAACTAATTCAAGTAGCATCACCACTGGAGAGGTAATGCCATGCAATGGAATAAAGCCTCTGACACATATTTATTATGTGACCCTGGGCAAGTCAATTAACTTCTCAGTGCTCTGTATAATTCCCTAAGACTGGAAATTGCATGAAGTTTCTGGTCTGCACCGGTAGAGAGACAGTACTCACCGAGGAATTCCTTGTACCAATGAAATCACAGGTACAGTACCCATCCTTCTTCCTGTCCTTATCCCCAATACTATCATTACTGGTATTCGCAAATCTGTCTTCAGATGTACTCTCTCCAGCATTTATGGAAAGCCATGGACAAAGGTCATGCAGATAAAAAGATGGAGGTTTGCCATCTGCACCACTGGAGAGAATACCTACATGGTAATATAATAGATTTCTGAAAAGATTAAAGTGCCAGCTCAAGAAAAGGAGCTGAATATAATTCTTTCACTTCAAAGCCAAGTGATTGTTTTGGTAATTAGACAGTTTAGTGTCTCAAGGCTTCCCCTATGATCAAAAAAACTTATTGGCTTGTGGCTATGCCTCAGATAGAAATGTGAGGCTAAGTTCTCATTATTAAGTGTCTGAGGCCAGATTTGAACTCAGGTCCTCCTGAATCTAGGGCCGGTGCTTTATTAGTGTCATCTAAAATAGTGGGCCCCACCCCTTGTGATTGCATGCCTTTATTAGTAAAATATTTTTGAGTGCATACCTCCAAATATATATTTATTTACAAATGATAGAATGATATATATTGCACTAATGTATTCTGTATGTTAAAATCATATTCAAAATTTTTAAAAGTTGAAGAAGAAATGAACAATATTTTAACATTTATTTTATTTTAAAATGGTATAAAACCTTTTTCTTTTGCACTCACTAAGCCAAGAAGTATGTTTTGTGTGCTTCATTGTTTTTTTTTTTAAATCTTGGCTTAATATCTTATGATACAGCCATTTGAAGATCTGGTTCTAAATTCAGTTGATTTCCACATTTGGTTTTAACAGCTGTTATAGTTGAAAAATAAGCTTCTTTATCTAATGTCTATTAGACAGTGGAGACCTAGTTGATTTCAAAAAAGAAAACTTCAGTCCAAATCAAAGAAATGCATCATGGTCTGCTGTTATTAAATCATGGCAGTCATTTTTCAATTCTACCCATGTTATAATGCAAGTTAATCAGAAAGTGGTATTTTTAAACAAATGGATACAAAACCCACTGACTCTTTCTTTGGGAAGATTTTTAAACAGGTTAGAAAATCCAGTTTCCAAGTTTTTTAGATGTGCACAAATGAATTTTTGTAGGTGGAACATTTACATCATTTTCAGTGACAAGAAGTTTTAGATGTCTTTCTAATTGCAATGGCTTTATACCATCCATAGATAATAGCTCAAGTACAATTTGAACATTGGGCAAGATTCATTATTGTGGTGGTTGCAGATCCATATTCAAATAAAGTTCTTGATAAATTTGAATTTGTTGGACCAACTTCTTGTCAGACTTAACTAGGCCATCCTTGTTTTTTCAGCTTGTAATATGACTGATGAAGAGTTCACCCTAGGAGCAGGAGAGGTATCAGCTTGGACATTTTCTTGTTGCCAAATTGTGCTCAAATTGTTTGATTATTTTCAATCCATGGGTTGGTTTGTTTTTTGGAAGGGTCAGGAATCTCTTAAAGCCACTTATTTACTTTGAGAAGGTTAGTAATAATCTGTAAATCTACCTCCCTAGGCATGAGTCAACCGCCGTATGTGGCAATACATTGAATGCAAATAATGAGTGAGGAAGCTACTGTCAATCTTAGCACCACACTGTGAAACATCCACTCTTTTCTCCACATGCCTCATATGCTATAGGTGGCATGTGTCCCTCTGACATGCAGACTAATAATTCATTGTTGATCTATATATTAAATATCAACAAAACTTAATCTGATTATTTATTAGACTTAAAACACACATAGAGGTTCTAATATTTCCTTCCTATATCCCAGTGGATTTTTTATGCATTTTGCTTTATAATCTAATTGTTCTAGAAACCTGTGAACTTCCTGTTCATTAGAAAGCCCTGAACTCCTTATTCCAGACTTTGCCAGTTAACCACAGAGCCACAGAGACAACATACCTGGAATCTCAGGTGAGTTTTGAACCTTCAGTACCACTGGCTCTCACTAATCTGGGCCATGGTAAAACCATCCTGATAGAACAGGGACTCACTGCTCTCCAGTGAGGGCATATAAGGTCAGTTATTTTTTTAAAAAATAATAAACATTTTTATTTATAGTTTTGAGTTCCAATTTTTATCTCTCCTTTCTTCCCTCCCCTTCCACCTCCCTGAGGCAGTAAGCAATCAAATATGGGTTATACATGTGCAATTATGTAAAACACTATGAGGTCAGTTCTAAAAGCTTAAATTTATTATGTCCTAGAGAAATAATATCAAACTCAAATAGAAATATATTCTTAAATATTGACTTAGAAAACCACAAATTAATTTTATTTATGTTGTGTTTTAATTTAATTTATCTTGTTAAACTTTTCCCAATTGCATTTTAATCTGGCAAAAGTCCGTGAGTTTGACAACTCATTTGTTCTATAAATTCTCAATAGTTGCTTAATACATGAATTCTTTCCAAGGTTCCAATTGAGTAAGGGAAATGTGGCTGTTTTTTAAGGAGTGATTCTGAAACTTAGCTCAGTAGCGAGTCCTGGGGCACACCAAATGGCCCAGGAGTTTTAATTCCTCTTCTTGCTGGAATGAAAATTGTGCTACTATGTTTGTGCTTCCTGGGGATGGTTTTGGTGATGGAATAATGATGTACCACCTGGACAGATTCATCACAGTGGTGCCAACACAGTAGTGCCAACAAGTGACAAGCCGATCATCAGAGGGGCATCTTAATGCATGTGTTGGCGGTGATGTTGACATATGGAGTAACTTCACTGTTTCTCACCTAATTGGAAATTGGAAAAGTGAGCAGCAGTGAGCTCCTCCTGCTTGGATGTCCTACCAAGCACCAGCTTGTTATCACCAATACTTCCCGCCTGAAAGAGACATTACTAATGTACCCACCAAGATTTAAATAGTGACATCTTATTGTTTATGTTGTAGTTCATCAGTCAAAACTGAAGAATGTTTGGATTATTACAGCTACCCTAATCTTTGGCTGCATTAAGAGACATGTAGCTTCTAGGAATAATGAGGTGATCATTCTACTAAATCATCTTGGGTACTGTGTTTAGTTCTGGTCACCACAGTTGAGGAAGGACAGTGCTAACAAGAACAACAACAACAACAACTAGCATTTACAAAATTCTTTAAAATTTGCGAAGTGCATTTATGAATATTATCTCATTTGATCCCCATAACAACCCTGTGAGGGATATGCCATTATTGTCTTCATTTTATGGATGAGGAACTTTATGGCTAAAAAATTCAGTGACTTGCCTAGGTCACACACTTAAGAAGCATCTGATACAAAAAAACAAACCAAAGTATCTGAGGTGGGATTCCAACTCAGGACTCTCCAAAATCATGTCCAATACCCTATCCATTCTAACACCATATCACCAAACTGTCCAGTGTTCAGAAAAGGACAATTAAGATGGTGAAGGTTTTTGAGTCCATGGCATATGAGGATTGGTTGAAAATATCAGTTGATATTCCCAAAGGGCTATAAAGCTGTGCATACCCTTTGACCCAGCAATACCACTATTAGGTCTTTTTTCCCAAAGAGATTATAAAAAAGGGAAAAGGACCCACATGTACAAAAATATTCATAGCTGCTCTTTTTTTTTTTGTGGTGGCAAGGAATTGGAAATTGAGGGGATGCCCGTCAATTGGGGAATGGCTGACCAAGTTGTGGTATACGAATGTAATGGAATACTATTGTGCTATAAGAAATGATAAGCAGGGGGCAGCTAGGTGGTGCAGTGGATAGAGCACCGGCCCTGGATTCAGGAGGACCTGAGTTCAAATCTGGCCTCAGACACTTAACACTTACTAGCTGTGTGACCCTGGGCAAGTCACTTAACCCCAATTGCCTCACAAAAAAAAAAGAAAAAAAGAAATGATGAGCAGGCAGATTTTAGAGAAACCTGGAAAGACTTACATGAACTGATGCTGAATGAGATGATCAGAACCAGGAGAACATTGTACACAGTATCAACAACATTGTGTGTTGATCAACTGACTCTTTTCAGAAATACAGTGGTCCAAGATAGTTCCAAAGGATGCATGATTGAAAATACTCTCCAAATCCAGAAAAGGGAACCGTGGAATCTGAATGCAGATTGAACCATACCATTTCTACTTTTTTTGTTTTTGTTTTTTTTTAATTTTTCCCTTTTGTTCTAATTCTTCTTTCACAGCATGACTAATGCAGAAATATGTTTAATGTGATTGTACATATGTAACTTATATCAGATTGCTTGCTATCTTGGGTTGGAGGGAGGGAGGGAGAAAAATTGGAAACTAGAAATCTTATAAAAACAAATGTTGAAAACTATCTGTACATGTAACTAGAAAATAATAAAATACTTTTAGGATAAAAAATATCAGTTGAAATTTTCCCTGGAGAAGAGAAGACACAAGGAAGACATAATAGGTGTTTGAAGAGCTGCAGATGGAGGAGAGACTAGACTTGGCTCCATAAAGATGAACCAGAAGTATTTGGTGAAAGTTGCAAAGATGCAGATTTAGGCTTGGTGTTAGCAAAACTCCCTAACTAACAATCAGAGTGGAATGAAGTCTTTTAAGATGGAGTCGCTACAAGCAGAAGCTGGACAGCTCCTTGTCAGCTATGTAGAGGAGGGATTCCTTTCAGGTTGGATTAGATGACCACCTAGAGCCCTTCCAACATTAACATTCTCTGATTCTGCTAAGTCTTGAATATTGGACTGACCACCTGCTTACATCTCTCAACTCTTCACTGGTGACACAGCAAACGTATCATAATGTAGCATGGAGACCACCTGAGTTAGTTGTCAACAAACTTTCAGCACTAGGCTTCTTTAGTAAGACAGAAAACCCCTTTCAGCTACACATGCTTTCCATGGCCAAAACAAATAATTAAAATTTTGTGGAGTTTGGGTATTATTAAAGCTGTCTTTTTGAAATGTTAAGATCTGAGCTCTTTCCATACCTAATTTAATCAGTGGTGGAAAATACACCTCTTAAAAATAATAAACATTTATGTAACTTCAATTTGGCACCAGCCTCTATACCATCTGTAGAAGGAGGACACTTATAGACTACATTTTGAGAATCATTGGAACTTCTAGTAATCTCTTGTGAAAGCCAGTCATTTGTTAGCTAAGACATTTGTGCTTAGTAAGACCCTGTGCCTTGCTGAGACTGTCCAACTCTGAAAATGTTGACCAAGGGTAGGTCACTGAGAAGAAAAACAACATATGCAGTTCACATATACTTGTGGAATTCAAGAACTGTTCTAAGTGATGCCTATAATAAGCAATGAAGATCGTAATACAAATATAAATATAATTATAGTTGACAATGGAAATGTAATAGCCTAATGAATGAAGCCCTTGTTAGTTGTTCTCTATTTACAGACATCAGTTCAAGTTCCATATTGTAACATATATACATATACTCCATTTATATGTTTGCTCTATTTCACCATTCGGTCAACAAATAAATTACTGAATACTGCATTTATCACATGTAATGGGTGCCCAATAAAGATTTCCATAGTAAGTACCTGTTATATACAAGGCAATGTGCTAATTTCAATGAGGAGCTGCCAAGATGTAGAAAATATGTTCTGTCGCCTTAGTGAGCTTATAACTTAGTTAAGGGAAACAAAACATGTCTATGGATAAAGATAAGTAAAAGGGAATATGTGAAAGAAGTGATTTAGTTATACAGATTATAGGTGTTATAAGAGTTCAGAGGAGAAAAAGATCACTGAGGGTTGGGATAATCAGAGATAGTTTGTGGATAAAGTAGGGCTTAAGATGGGTCTTAAACAATGGGTGGAATTCAGATTAACAGAAAAGAAGAAAATGAGAGCACTTCTAGAGGGAGGTAATCAAGTCATGCAAGGGAGATAAAAATGCAAGGCATATTCAAAGGATGAGCTCTGGCTGGAGATAAGGATATATGTAGAGGAATATTGTAGAAGAGTAGTGGGAGATGTAAAGGTAGTTTGGGGACACATGTTGGGAGCTTTAAATATAAGCATTGGGATTTGGGTAATAAGGAGTTTTACTAATAAGAAGGTTTACTATCAGGAGAAAGACATGAAGAGGGAAGGAAGATTAACATATGCCAGATGAATTGGAAGGCAGAGACTAGAGGCAGGAAGATTAATTAGAAGACTATTCTATTGATGCTGATAAAAGGTAATAAGATCTGGCTGGTCAAAAGTAGGGGAAATGAGTATAGAAAGGAAGATATGGGGGCAGCTAGATGGCGCAGTGGATAGAGTACCGGCCCTGGATTCAGGAGTACCTGAGTTCAAATCCGGCCTCAGACACTTAACACTTACTAGCTGTGCGACCCTGGGCAAGTCACTTAACCCCAATTGCCCCGCAAAAAAAAAAAAACCAAAACACAAAAAACACAAAAAAACCCCAAAATATTTCAATGAAAGGAAGATATGGTTAGAGCATTATGTACTACACTTCTTGATGAGTAGTCTAGGCTAGAGATTTTTTCCTCCCTTAAAGGCAGGGAAGTTTTCCCTGGGACTTGATTTGTCTAGCTTGCTCTAAGGCATGAGCCAATGACTTTTGGCTTCCCAGTCACCTAGGGCATAAACAACTCAGCCCCAAAGCCATAAGGGCCCCTCAAAGTTGGCAGATCTGCCACTGCTGTACCCATATGACCCAAAACACGTTGCTCACTAGCTATGTTTCTGTATGGAAAGAAAGGGACCTGAACTGGAGATATATCCTGGCTGATTGATCTTTTCATGCTATTTGAAAATAAAGGGTTTTTTTTTTTGGTTAAATGTTGTATAATTTTAAAGAGTCTTATTTAATTCTAATCTTAAACCTGAACCAATCTAAATCAGTCCTGCTCTGTGATATTTGGCATCAGTCAGTTGTATTGGATTGGAATGAACTCATGGTCTTTGTGGTTGAAGTAGAAGATAGATACAGATGGATCAGAGCCTCCAGTGATCAGATGGCTCTTCATGGAAGGCAAATTCTCTCAATGAGATAAAGTGTGACTCCCATTGACCTAAAGAGATCAATTTGGTGGAGATACAGATTGAAATGGAGTAAAAAGGGCCAATGTGAGCATTCCCTGGTTATTGTTAATGGTCATAGAAAAGCTAAACACCAGTGGAAGAAAAATAAAAGTTAGCTTTCTCTGTGCTTTGAATGACTAAAGACTGAGGGTTTTTTTGTATTTGTTTTTTGTTTTCTTTTTGTGGGGCAATGAGGGTTAAGTGACTTACCCAGGGTCACAGAGCTAGTAAATGTCAAGTGTCTGAGTCCGGATTTGAATTCAGTTCCTCCTGGTCTTGGGCAAGTATATTTTCCAACACAGAGGTCATGCTGCAAAATGTATTGACTCCCACTAAGTTCATGATGTTGAGAGATTGAAAGTGGGGATGAGTATTAAAAAAAAAAGAAGTCTGCCCCATAAGACCTAGAGACTCAGAGTGTTAGAAGGTGGGCAAGTTTTCACAACCAAGGAATTTGGGAAGCTGCTGAAAAAAAAATTTAAACAATCCGCTGAGTCATTGGAATAATGGCTATTGAGGGCACAGTCCAATGGATCCAATTCACAGTCCTTCCCTGTGGCAGAGTTCCATCTGCTTTGGGAGCTCACAGAAGATTCACTTTTAAAATTAAATTAAATTAGCTAGAGATTCCAGATGGTGACTCTCCTTTGTCCCTTTTTAGGTGGCTAAGAAGGAGAATTGCATATATGTAGTTCCATAAAAATGAGTTCCTGTTGCAGATATTTCCCAGATAGGGGTCTGAAAAGGAATGGGTAAAATTCCTGTAAAAGATGGGTTTGGTAGAGTGGATCCATGCTATCCTGATCTCCATTTCCCAAATCAACTCACTGACCACTGTTGGGTGTAATTAGATCCTGATTTTTGGATGGAACACTGGCTGAATGTTATCAGACTTTAGCTATGGGACTCCATAGGCCCACCAGTCTATTGGCTTGGGTAGACTAATGAAATTTTGGTGGACTAATGAAATAGACTAGGAGATCATTACAACAGTTTCTCTCCAGGCAAATTTGGACAATGGTCATATAGATGCATTTAACATATCCACTAACAATGTATTAGTGGGTCTAACATTTTGTAATCCCTTCAACATTGATTGTTGTCATCTTTTATCTTCTTTGTAAATTTATGGAGTGTGAGGTAAAGCCTCAGGGTTGTTTATATATATATATTACACACACACACACACACACATATATGTATTAGTGATTTGGAGCATTCTTTCATATAGTTGTGAATACTTTGGAATTCTTTTAAGAACTGTTCACATTCTTTGATCACTTATCTATTGGAGAATTACTTTTAGTCAAATGTGTATATATATGTATGCATATACATATGCACAGGTATGTAGTTTACATGTCTTGAATACCATATTCTTTTAAGAGAAATTTAATGCAAAGATTTTTTCCCATCTGACCTCTTTCTTTTTTATTCTAGATGCATTAATTTTGTCTATGCAGAAGGTTTTCAGTGTCTTGTAAGCAAAGTTATCTATTTTATCTTTTGCAATTGACTCTCTGGTTAGGAATACATATCCAACATCCTCCAAAAGAGAAAAAAAAACCTATTTGTATAAAAAATATTTCTAGCAGCTCTTTTTGTGGTTCCTAAGAATTGGCAATCAAAGGAATGCCCATCAATTGGGGAATGGCTAAACAAGCTATGGTATGTGATGGTGATGGAATATTATTGTGGTATAAGAAATGACTAGCAGGATGAGTTCAGAAAGACCTGGAAAGACTTGTATAAACTGATATATAGTAAAGTGAACAGAACCAAGAGAACGTTGTGCACAGAGACAGCAATATTGTTTGATGAAGAACTGTGAACGACAACTATTCTCAGCAATACAATGATCCAAGACAATTCCAAAGGACTAATGATGAAACATACTATCCACCTCCAAAGAAAAAACTGATATTGATAGATCACAGACAGAAGCATGCTATTTTTAACTTTCTTTCATTTTTCTTTTATTGAAGTTTTCTTGTACAAAATGACTAATGTGGTAATGTTTTACATCATTGCACATGTATAATCCCTATCTGATTGCTTACTATCTCAGGGAGTGGGGAGGAGAGGAAGGGAAGGAGGGATAAAATTTGGAACTCAAAACTATAAATAAAAATGTTTATTTAAAAAAAATATCTCTGATCCATACCTGTAAGAGGTATATAATCAGCTTCTCTTCTAATTTTTTTATAGTATGATCTTTAGTATTAAGGTCATGATATCCACTAAGAATGTATTGGGAAACATAGTGTAAGATGATTATCTAAGCCTAATTTCTACCAGATTGATTTCAAGTTTTCCTAGAAGTTTTTATTAGATAAAGAGCTTTTTGCCTAGGTAATTTATGTTTTATATTTTATGAAACACTGGAGAATTGAGTTCCATTGGTTCTGATTTTCCCTCATTTAGTCTGTACTATGAAAATCCAAGGGTTAGTTGGCTTAGTCCAGTTTTATGGAACAGGGTGAGAACGAGAAGAAACCAGACAATCCCAGACGCAGTCCCAAAGAAACAACATTTGCTTCCCCGATATATAAAAAAGGAATCTCAGAGGATTACTAGATTCTTTGGGTTTTGGAGAATTTCCATTTTCCACCTGAATATGTTGATGGCCCACATTTGGAGATCCTTCCTCTTTTGAGTGAGACCTAGAATATACTATCCCCAAATCAGACCATTCATCAATCTCTCCCTAGGTACTTAGGACCATTTGGCACCGTTGTTTCTGAAGGCTTCTCTATAAAGACCAGGCTTAATGAAACCTTTGGCAGGCATATAGGAGTCTCCAGACCAAATGAGTACAAGACTCCTGGCATTACAAACTCTCCTCAGAGACTACTCATATTTGAAAAGCATTTACTTGTATGCTATTGGGTCCTATTTGCCACTGAAGATATGATGAAAGGATATACCATTACTCTTTATCTACAGTCGTCTATTATGGGTTGAGTAACACAAGATGGTCCCTCTAACAACATGGGTAGGGCATAGAAGGTCTCTATTTTTAAATGGAAGTAGCACGTTCCTTGCCTAAGTTCCTTATGTGGTGGTTTTGCCAAGACTTAGGCCTCCAGTGTAGGTCCTAGGACCCTCCCTCCTTCACAAGCCCAGTGGTCCTCCATCTATGAGGACCTGGGGGAGCTTTATTTTATCTGGTTCATTGGCAGTTTGGCCAAGAGAGAGGAATATGCAACTATAATTCAGTTGCCATTAATCCATTAATGGGGAATATCCTAAGGGATTAGAATCATGGAAAGTCTAGTTTAGGAGAGAGCCTTAAGAGACAGAGGGGATAAACTCTTCATCTTCATTGGTTCCTGGGAGGTAATGATGGGCTTGGATGAATAGTCTGGAGCCTAGAGAGAATAGGACTAGAAAATCAAATGCTCTCTCCTTTGAAATGAGCATAATGGAGGAATTTTAGTGATGCTTCTCACCACATACAATTGTTTATGGACCATGTCAGTATCTATCAGAGATATATACTCTCTGCTGAGCTAAAAAAAAAGATTGATGTAGTAAGATGGCATAGTTTGGGGAATGTGTCTCTTGCCAATCTGGATATGGTGGCAGTGATGCCATGTTGTACTCACATGTGACAATCCTTACAGAGGGTGAGGCTACTACTTCTGCCCAATGGGGAGCCTCATGCTAACTGGAGTTCCCACCTATCCTGTGCGGTCTTCAACTTGCCACCAAATGATAAATTATCCCATTCTCATCTCAGGGCAAGAGGTTTGCCCTTGCTAAACTTCTGACTAGCAGGACGGGATGCTCCACTTCTTAGAAGTCATGTCTGCAATGAATCAGTATCACCATGAGTAGGAGGAAAGCTTTCTTATCCAGTCGCTTCTTAAATCCACCCTCCAGGAAGACTTACTTCCTAAGGGTGGACTGCATTTGAACATAGTCCTGGTTGACCCTCTCTTGCCCTTCTTTATTTTGTCTCTGGCACAGAGACACCAGGGTTTACAGTTTTATGCCTCCTTATAAGGTTGCATATCCTTGAGAAAAAACACTCACATCCTCCCTTAATTGCCATTTCTCTTTCCCAGGATGATTTGGGCAACCTCTTTCCAGAGAAGGTCTGGGAAATTAAAGGGTGATATTCTTTGGAGGTACCTCGTATTTTAAGGACATGGGGAGGTAAAATGGTGAAATTGTCTTAATGTAACGATGGTAAATACTTGTAAAAAAAGGGGGTCTTGGGGCAGCTAGGTGGCGCAGTGGATAGAGCACCAGACCTGGAGTCAGGAGGACCTGAGTTCAAATCCAGCCTCAGACACTTAACACTTACTAGCTCTGTGACCCTGGGCAAGTCACTTAACCCCAATGGCCTCACCAAAAAAAAGGGGGGGGTCTTCTAATATATCCCTGCATGAAAGTAAAGGAGAGTTCTTACGGGGGTGTGCTATACATAAATAGCCCTAAAACAATTTAAGTCTGGAAGGAACTCTGGAAGACCTTTAGGATCTCTCCACCAAGGGGTGGCATGAGGTAGGAGCACTCTCTATTAAGGTTCCTGATGTATAAGCAAGGTGTGTGTGTGTGTGTGTGTGTGTGTGTGTGTGTGTGTGTGTGTGTGTGAATGTTTTGTTTCCCTTCTAGGCAGGGAAGCTGATCCTGAGACCTGATTCATCTAGGGAACTAAGGCTTAAGCTATTGATGCAGCTTCCCAGTTGTCTAAGACATAAAATGACTAGACTATAAGGAGTAAGTGACCTTTGGATTTGGCAGCTATCCCATTCCTTCAGTTACCAAACCCTTCTAACTCAACTCACCCTGCTGATCAGGTTTACATATAGCAACGAGGGGTCCATTTCTCCCTGAATCAATGTTGTATTCTTTTAATTTTTTTTTGGGGGGGGGAAATTAGGGTTAAGTGTCTTGCCCAGGGTCACACAGCTAGTCAAGTGTCTGAGACTGGATTTGAACTCAGGTCCTCCTGAATCCAGGACCAGTGCTTTATCCACTGTACCACCTAGCTGCCCCCTATCAGTGTTGTATTCTTACCGATGGACAGTATGTGAGTCTCATTTCACTCCAATCCTGAACCTAAACTAACTAGACTGGCCTGAGTCAGTCCTGGCCTATGACAGAAAGAAAAGATGGGGGAAAAATGTAAAGGCCTTGGTGATTAATGCAGATGACAACACAGAGAAAAATATAAAATTATTTCAGTTGTTACAACCACAGAAACTGATATAATTTTATTATTATAAATTATAAAATCATGATATAATTTATGATTAGAGGAAATAACATTAAAGAAGAGACATCTTTGCTGCTATACTCTAAAGGCCATGGGACTAGCAGATGGAATCTTCCATATGTATTGTCTCCGCCATTAGAATGTGACATACTTTTCTATCTGTATCTCTACAGCTTAGCACATGATACATTCTTGACAAATGCCTCATTCATTCCTTCATTCTCTTCCTTTAAAAGTCCCTTCATCCTTTTCAGAACCTTATTGCTGTCATATGTGGACCTCTAGGCTATTTCCCTCTTCTTCCATTAAGTTTAGTCCCGGGGGCAGCTAGGTGGTGCAGTGGATAAAGCACTGGCCCTGGATTCAGGAGGACTTGAGTTCAAATCCAGTCTCAGACACTTGACACTTACTAGCTGTGTGACCCTGGGCAAGTCACTTAACCCTCATTGCTCTGCAAAAAAAAAAAAAAAAAGTTTATTCCCAGGCCTTAGTTTCCTTCTCCACTCAGAATTTTTCTCCCTTCAATCATCCTGGGTCTCCCAGTTCCTCAAACTCCTTACCCTAATGAGCTGGGCCTTCAATCTACCTCAACCTAGAAGAGGAGGGCTTATCACTCAGACATCTTCCTCATGCTCTTTCCCAACCTCCTTCCAGATCCACTGAGTTTTACCAAAGTGCCAGAATTGTAAGTCATAGCTCTACGTGGGTGGCTCAGAGAAGGAGGAGAGGGCAATGGCAAGAAGACAAAATCAGGAACCAGTAGGAAGGGAGGAAATGGCTAGAATTAAATTCAATTGAATAAATTGAATATTTCATAAAGCACTTATTACATTCAAGGCACTGTGTTAGGGTTTTGAAGATCAGCAGCTCAGGTAGCTAAGCATCTTTTTTTTTTTTTAAGTGAGGCAATTGGGGTTAAGTGACTTACCTAGGGTCACACAGCTAGTAAGTGTTAAGTGTCTGAGGCCAGATTTGAACTCAGGTCCTCCTGACTCCAGGGTTGGTGCTCTATCCACTGTACCACCTAGCTGCCCTGTAGCCAAGTATCTTAAATGTCTGATATGTGCCAGGCTTTCTTTGATTTTAAAAGGGTTGAAGTGATGGAGGGAGGGATAGTCAAATCTAGCAGGCAGGTGAAGATTCTAAGTTCTTGGACATTTCATATATATGTTAGCAAGATTGTAAGATCCTTTAAGGCAATGAATATGTATTTTCTTTCTTTCTTTCTCTTTTTTTTGGCTAATAATCACTGGCATAATGGTAGAGAACTAACCTTGAAGCCAGAAAGACCTGGATTTAAAGTCTGTCTTTGACACATCCTAGCTGTATGACCCAAGGTAAATCACTTGACTTCTGAGCATTCTAGGCCAGAGTTATCAAACATTCCACATCCCACAATACTCCCAAGTGCCCTGAACCAGATTAAAATGCAGTTAGGAAATATTTAACAAACATAAGGCTATGATAAAACATAGATAATATATTTTAAAACAAAGTTAATATATGGCCTGCAGGGATCCCTAGCTAGAAATTAGTGACCCTATTTCTATTTGAGTTTGATACCATGCTCTAGGTATCCAAGACTATAAGCTTCAAAGAACTCCTCTTGGAGCTCCTCATACCAAAGAAATCATCCTTTAAATTCCTTTAATCACCCACTCCCCACAGTTCCTTGTACAGAGATGGTAGTAGATGTGTAGTAAATACTAGCAGACAGGCTGTTGGTATACATTTTGCAGTACATTAAGGTGCCAGTAGGTGGCGCAGTGGACAAAGCTCTGGGTCTGGAGTCAGGAAGACAGTTCAAATCCAGCTGCACTTACTAGGTTTGTGACCCTGAGCAAGTCACTTAACCCCTTTTGCCTCAGGTTCTTCATCTGTAAAATGAGCTGGAGAAGGAAATGGCAAACCACTCCAGTATCTTTGCCAAGAAAACACCCAAATGGAGCTGTGAAGAGTTGGACACTATTGAACTGTTGAACAAGAAGACTTACTCAGAAGAAAAATGTAAAATATGGAATCTGTAAAAACCCATAAAGCTTAATAAATTTGTACAGTTGAAGAAAAGCCTTGTTAATCGTTTCTCAACACCGTCTGTTGTCAGGCAGCCTCTCAGGAGCAACCTTTGGCTTGATGACATCCAGAGGCATGCACTGTGTGCACATTCTCCTAAGTATTTCTATAGGGCCCTTCTGGAAAATCCCCACACTTGAAGCTTATGTTTCACAAATTAGAAAAGTGATTCAGTTGATTTGATGCGTTGATCCCTTTTCTTCATGGTTTCTTACCTTCTTTCTTTTTTTCAGTTCAGCTAATTTCTTTCTGAAACCTCTGTATTTTGACTTTGGCATGTATAACCTTATCTTAAATTCAGCAAACCATGCTTATCTCCCCTAAATATTTCCTTTCCTCCTTGGAGGGTCAAGTGTCTTTGTTATTTCTCAACTACCAAATTTCTTTTTATAATTTTCTCTGACCTTTTAAAGTTACTCATGATGATTTCATTTTTCATTCAAATACCTCAGAAACCCTAAGGTTTAGTATGGAGAATAGAGGGTAAGGGTTCCAGCCATTCAATTCAATTCAACAAGCATTTATTTAAGACAGAGGTGTTATCACCAGGGTCTGCTAGGGTCTTTGCCCTGGGATGCTGTAATTCCAAAGGTGGTGAGTGTACTTGTACTTATTCCTGCAGCAGGCCCTAAGCTAGCCCTTAGTAAGCAAGAATGATGAGGCAAAATAGGAACTCACCAGATGGATCCTGAAATGTGAATGCTCACACCGAACATTTAACACCCTGCTCTTGATAGCCAGTTTAAGTTGATCCTCACATACCCTGTCCCCCTACCTTTTAGGTCTCTACCATATGGGTAATATCCTGGAGTCTCTCCCTGAGGTTTCTATCCCTCCCCCCTTTAACTTCAGCTGAATTTATCTTACAATGCCATTTTGAAGCACCTTTGTGATACTTGTCCCAGCATGTTTTGGGGTGCTTACTCCAAGTACCAGAATGACTAATTATGGCTCTGAGTAAGCCCTTACTCTGTCATAGGAACTATGCTAGCAGCTAGAGCTACAAAGACAAAAGAGAAAACAGCCTCTGCCCTTAACAAACTTACATTCTATGGTGGGGATACAACCTGTATACAGCTGAGTAAATGCAGGATGAGAGAGGTGACAAAAGTCTAAACGTGGCCTGTGTCCTTAGAGAGACAAGAACAAATGTCAGAGGAGTCGTGGCACTGTGGGAGGAGTGCACATATGGGCCTAGCAGTGGTATACATGTGCACAAATACTTATTGAAGCTCTTTGTGTGGTGCCACAAAAAAAAAAAAAAGGCAGGCTAAAAAGATGCCAATCTGGTGGGGAATGGCCAAAGAAATTGTGATGGATAAATAGAATGAAATACTGGTGTCTTATAAGAAAGAGAAGAAAAGATGATTTTGAAGGGCTATGGGAAGACTTGTACCAACTGATACAGAGTGAAGTGAGGAGAAAAAGAATAATTTGTACTACAACATCGATATTATGTAACCTGCCTGAAGGCCAGGTATGTTGTACTCCACCCTTCCTCCTTCAGGGTTTTCCAGTACCAAAGAGGAGATTTGAGAACGTCTTGTCTCTCTGTCATTGGTTCTAGCTTCTACCGATGGTGCTCTCTCTAATTTAAGGTTCCCTTGAACCCCTGGTTCCATTTAACCACTTAAGAGTCAGATTACTTTTCCAAAGGAATATTTACTTCAAAGGCATAACAAAAAACAAACCTACAAACATTGTTCCCCACCCCACCCCGCCCCCCAACACCAGCAGGATGCACATGGGGTCAACACCCAGGCTCGGTCTCTGGGGAGGGCAAGGAGATTAGGTTCTTGGCTAAATTGAGTTCCAATACAGCATGGTCATACCAAGTCCTAAGAGGAAAGCCCCCTTGAGTTCACATTTCATCTCCAGGACTTCTTAGAGCTTCCCTGTTGGGCTGATACTAACACTGGGCTTGGAATCTAGATCTAAGGTCACCCTGATTCCAGGTCCTCGGTCTTGGAACAAAAGGAGAAAATAAAAGACACCCAAACTCCAAGCCCATTTCTCAGGGTCACAGGGACTAAAAGGGAGATTGGGGGTGGGAACCATGGGGTGTGAAGGTAGCTCTTCTCCCCAAGCAGCTTAGTTTATAGTATCTGTGCTGTGGGTGAACAGAACCTTCAACCCCTGGACATAGCCAGAAAGAAAAAGAAAATGTCCCATTCTGGCAGTTTTAAAGATACAGTCTGTTCTGGCTTCCCATCCAAGTCATAGGGGAACAGGATGTCTTTTCCGGGAAACAAGGCATCTTCCACTTAGGTGACTCCACCTTAGGTGACCTGAGCACGTGCCAAAGCTGGGTTACATTAATAAAAACAAACCATTTTGAAGACACAATGACCATTCAGGACTCTAGAGGATGGATGATGAAGCTGCATATCCACCTCCTGAGAGAGAGGTGATGGATTCAGGATGCAGAATGAGACATTTATTTTTTAGACAGAGCCAATAAGGAAATGTATTTTGCTTGATTATGCATATTTGTTAGAATAATTTTGTTTTTCTTTTTAGGAGAGAAAATGGATTTCTGTTCATTTAAAAATAATGATAATAATGACAACAACAATATAACAATAATAATAATGTCATAGAACCTGCTTTAAATCTTAGCTCTACTACTTAACTGTTATGTGACCATGGCCAACTCAATTTACCTCTCCAATCCTCAGTTTTCTTATCTGTAAGGCAGTTAACCTTGCTGACCTCTGAAGTGCTTTCCAAATTCCCAGATGTGCTTTTATGGTCAGTATACAAGCTGGCACCAGAGACAGAATTGACACAACTTGGCAACTGACTGGCTAGAGACGATGGGCTAAAGGAATTAGGAGAGTTTAGGATGTCTATGAAATTGCAAACCCAGGTGCTTGGAAAGATGGTTTTTCGTGCCCTTTGCAGAAATAGTTGGAAGGGTGGTGCTGGTAATTTGATTAGGGGACATGTGGATTTTGAAATGCCTGTGGGATATCATAGGGCGGCTAGGTAGCAAAGTGGATAGAATGCCAGGTCCAAGTCAGGAAGACATGAGTTCAAATCTGGCCTATATGACCCTGAGCAAGTCACTTAACCCTGTTTGCCTCAGTTTCCTCATCTGTAAAACTATCTGGAGAAGGAAATAGCAAACTACTCCTTTTCCAAGAAACCCCCAAATAGAATGAAGAAGAGTCAGATATGACTGAAAAGACTCAACAACAACAAATGGGATATCAATGTAAAGAGGCTTAATAGGTAGGTAGTGGTGATGTGTCCTGGAGCTCAGGAGAGATGTACCATTTGTTAGATTTGGGAGGCATTTGTGTAGAGCTGCTAACTGAATGTGTGGAGGTTAATGAGACTATCAAACCAGTGAGCATGTAAAGAAAGAAAAGAAAAAGGCCCAAGTTAGTCATGTTTTCCTTCCCTGCCTTCCTCCCTCCCTCCCTCCTTCCCTCCCCCCCCCCCTCTCTCTCTCTCTCTCTCTCTCTTTCTTTCCTGATTTTGTCACCAGCTACGGATGTTAACCTTTTTGTGTCTTAGTTTCTTTATCTCTAAAATGAGAGAATAATGCTTTCTGTCTCCCTGGGCAGGTAGAAGTAATAAAATTTCCTTAAGATACCCTTAAGGAAATGCTTTGGGTGATATAGGCTGGAGAGCACTGGATTAAGACTAAAAGACTTGGGAAATTCTCAACCTTGTAGGCCTCAATTTCTTCAGCTGAACAGTAAAGGGTTCAGATTAGATGATCTCTAAGGTCCCTCGGAATTTTAAGTTTTATCATCCTAAAGTAAAGGTAATAGGAGTTATTCTATTGATAGTCTTTATGTGTGTGTAATTTATGAACTGTAAATTAATAGTAATTATTATTTGCATATTTCTTAGCATATCTTTTTGTTCCACAATGACCATGTAAGATAAGTAACGAGGATATTATTTTTGTTACTTTATAGATGGAGTAACTGAAGTTCAGAGTTAAATGATTTGCCTGTGGTCACATAGCTAGGAAGTATTACAGCAGGTTTTGAATCCAAGTCTTTGTGACTCCAGGTCTAGTTCTCTAGCTCCTAGACCAGCTGTCAGAAGGATTATGCCCTTCTTTTCTTTTCTTTTTCTCTCTCTCCCTATTTCCTCTGAAATGAATCTTACTTAAAAACAACTTGCTGTGGTTTCTTTTTCATCCATAAGAAGTCTTATTTTTCATCATTATTGCTAGATGAGAAACGCAGCAGGCATGAAAGCTGTTGTTGGTCCTTGTTCTGGGCTGACTCAAGCCATGTGGGCAGCCAAAGGGAAAATGGAGATTTCAAATGTTTTGAGCATTTTTGTTGCTAATTCCTCCATGCCCGGGAGGACTAGATATCCTGTGGAGTCCTAGAACTCTACCAAGGAGGGTTATGGCAATTGTGGCAATAATGACAGCCTAAATGCCTGAGACTTATTTACAGTTAGAATATTTAATTAGGTAGATTAGCTCCCATTCAGGGTGGAATTTTGGAAGCCTGATGATCTTCACAAAAACCTGTGGCTTCAAGCATCTTAAAGAGAAGGTTTGAGAAGGGAATAAAGGAAAGACATGCAGGATATTTCAATCCATTTGTGTTTGACTTATGTTCATTAATTGTTCAGATAATGAACCCTGATTTTTCTCACAATTGGGTTTTGTTGTGTTATTCCTTCAAGAACAAGAGGCCCACTTTATAGTAAAGTGGGAAAGTCTCTTATTGACAATGGTATCTTACTTTACAGCCCCAAATTATAAAGCTGTTAAGTGGAAGCACATCTATATAGTCTCATAATTTAAACATTTTGGAGTTACAGGAAGCTGGCAGAGCAGGCCCTAAACTCCCTTTTCTCTAGGGTGCTGAAGAAGAGCCTGGTGGAAAGGCAAGGAGCCCTATTAGAACATCATCAACAATCGGCATTTATTAAGACCCCACTGTATGTCAAGCACTCTGCTAGGTGCTCAAGGACTACTAATACTATAGTGAGACCATCCCAGCCCTTAAGGAAGATATATTGTATACAACCCAGTCTGAGCCACACTATGGGATACTGAGTCACAAAGAAAGGAATTTAGCTCCCCTAAAAGATGAGTCCTAAACTCTTATCTCCAGAGGGTCAGAGAAAGAAGAGCCTAAGAAGAGAATTTGGAGGCAGAAGACCGAACTCCATGCCCTGATAAAATTTAGTACCTCTGTAAGCACTGCTAAGCCACATCACCTCTAAGAGTCTATTTTCCACCAATGTAAAAATGAGGAAAGTGGTCTAGATAAGATCCCTTGCTCCAAAACCCTAGATCCCGTTATTAGAAGAAATGACTGGGAGCTAAATCCGCGCTAAGTCAGCGCCCCGGGCGCGCGGTGGGGCGCTAGGACCCTGCCATTGGGCAGCCTGGGGACGTGTCGGAGGAGGACTAGGGAAGCATTAGCGCCCAGGGAAAAGCCTCTTGGAGAAATCCAGCCCCTTGCACGTGCGGGTGCGTCCTAGACACTTGGCAGCAGCCAGGATGCGGGGGTGCGGGTCCGGGTCGCGGGCGGGCGGCGCGGAGACTGCAGCAGCACCAAGCTGCCGCCGAGCTGTTCCGGGGACCCCGAGCCATCTGCAGCCCAGGACCGTCCCGGGGGAAGGGACCTCCTCACCCACGCTGCGATCAACACCGGGCTCTCCTGCCCCGGCCAGAATGCATGAGCCGGGAGCCCGCGAGGGACTGCGGTACAGCCGCAAGGAGGTGAGCCCCGGGGCTGAGGGCGCAGCTGGAGCCGGGGGCGGGGAGGCCGGCAGCTTTCACCGCCGGGATCACCGAATCCTGTTTGCAAAACAACCTCCCGGGCATGTCACTCACACTCGGGCTCTTCTGGGGAGAGGGGGAAAGCCAGACACCCCCAGATAGACACAAGGGTTGCAGTGGGCCCGTTCTCTTCTAGGCTAGGTGAGGAGAGGGGTTCCTTCATCTATACACCAGGTTTCATCATTGAGCGCTTTCTTAGATCGCCGCCCTGGGAGGGGGTAACTTGGCGCTTCCCTGGAGCCCACCTTCCTTGCTTGTTACTTCCCTAGCCTTAGGAGGACCTTGGAGGCTCCTTTTGGATAAAGGCAACCCGATCTCTTCCTAGGGGACCATGTTCGCCCTCCCTGAGAGTGTATGTTTTGGGCGACTTGACTTTCTTTCTCCTGTTGCGCCTCACTTTTCCCACACTCAGATCCCTCTTTCTCTCCCTGCTCGCACCCTGCGCTCCGGTACCACTGTTTAGCCTTTAGCTGTGTGTGTGTGTGTGTGTGTGTGTGTGTGTGTGTGTGTGTGTGTGTGTGTGTGTGTGTGTGTGTGTGTGTGTGTGTGATCCTCTCTCGCTGCGTAGCAGCTTTCTTTTTCTAGGGGAAAGCCTCTGCTGCTTGAGACCCTGTTGCCGGCCTCTGGTGGCTCGATCAGCTGAAGGCTACAGCCTCTTGCCTCTGTGCCTTGTTGCCACACACACACACACACACACACACACACACACACACACACACACACACACACACACACACACACACACACACACACACACACACACACACACACACACACACACACACACACACACACACACACACACACACACACACCCTACCTTAGAGGCCCATATTACCTCTCCCACAGCCCCGATTATCCAAAGGACCTAAGACTGTTTTCCAAAGCAACCACCTAGGGCGGTATTTGCTGGGCAAACAGAAAAAAAAAAGAAAAGAAAGAAAGAAAGAAAAAAAAACGTATTGATTTAACAGTAGCCTGGTGGGAAGTTGTACCGGGCGGAGGGTTTGTGAGGGAGGAATGGTCGGGACTGAGGAACAGGGACGGGGAAAAGGGTCTCCTTCTAATTGACGACATTTACAGTAATAACAGTCTGCAGTGGATAGGAAGGGAAGTGGATTGATTGTTTTTCGCAGAAGGGCTGGAGGAGGCGGGTGAATCGGCTAGTGGATCAGAGATCACGGATTTTCGGGGTTCTTCTGGGATCCAGTGCTCTGTTCTCTGATTGCTCGGGGCAGTAGGGGAAAGTTGCAATTGTCTCCCAGTTTGGAGGGCTGAGGCCAGGACAGGAAATCGTAATACTTTACTTAACCTTTATAAATACAAAGATAGTTGTCTTAATCTTTCCAAATCTCCTCTGTAAAGCCTCAGCCTCAGCAGTTCGGTTGATCCAGTTTTCAGTTGCAGGTTGTTTTTGAGCATGCCGAGTCTGACGTTAATTTACCTCTCCATGTTGGCAATCTTAAGAAGGAACTCATGATTGAATGAATGAGCAGGCCTGAGTTGCCAGGGTTGCCACTTGGAATTCTTGCTTCACTGGAGTACCCATACTGGGCAGTGTGTGTGTGTGTGTGTGTGTGTGTGTGTGTGTGTGTGTGTGTGTGTGCGCGCGCGCGCGCGCATGTGTTCGAGTACACGCTTGCTCCAGTGATATTTGTTTTGGTTTGGTTTTGGTTTTTGCAGGGCAATGGGGGTTAAGTGACTTGCCCAGGGTCACACAGCTAGTTTTGAACTCAGGTACTCCTGAACCCAGGGCCGGTGCTTTATCCACTGCGCCACCTAGCCGCCCCCTCCAGTGATATTTGTAACACTCATATCATGACATTGCAGATATTTCGAAGATTTTTTTTTTACAGGAAGTAGTAGGAGCCCTGAAATTATTTAACAAAACTAATTGGGTAATGGTGAAGAAAATGAACAATGGCATGAAGAAAAAGGAAAGACTTTAAGTTGATGTCTTTCCTGGGGCCATTTAATCAAAACACTTTCAGTAAGTAAGGGTGCAACTGAGAGAATGAAATAGCTGTATTACCAGTTTTATAGAATTGTATAATCTAAGAGGCCTTTGTTGGTAGTTCTGCCACATGTGGGTCTTTTCCATTTAACTTTATAGATTTTCTATTCTTCAAAAAGGGAGGAAGAATTCACTTAGGATAAGATTCCATCTTAGAAATGGCGGGGTGCAACTAGGTGGCACAGTGGATAAAGTGGCCCTGGATTCAGGAGGACCTGAGTTCAAATCTGTTCTCAGACATTTGACACTGACTAGCTGTGTAACCCTCCGCAAGTCACTTAACACATTGCCCCACCAAAAAAAAAAGGGGGGGGGGAGGGAGGGAATGAGCATTTATTAAGCATCTAGTATGTGCCATGGTTTCCTCCTGTGTAAAATGAGCTGAAAAAGGAAATGGCCAACCACTCGAGTATATCTGCCAAGAAAATCCTAAATGGAGTCACAAACAACTGAATAACAACAACATGTGCCAGGCACTATATTAAGGGCCTTTTCCTAGGCAAAGACAAGTTAAGTGACTTACCTAGGGTGCCATAGCTAAGCAAGTATCTGAGTGCAGATTTGAACTCAGTTCTTCCTACTCAAAGGCCCAGTGCTCTATCCACTGTGAGACTTAGTTTGGCAAAATAATTGTTTTGCATGTATGTAATATTATATATTATATTTATTTATGTATTTATACCGGATCCTCCTACTAGACTGTAAGCTCTATAAGGGCAGGGACCTTGCAAAAAAATAGGTGATTGATAAATGTTTGTTGGTTAAATGAATGAAAATATTAATCAACCTACAACATTTGCACTGTCTTTACATATTTATTTGCATCATATCACAATGTATCTGATAAAAAAGAGAAGAGTTAGATTGAAGAAAGTCTGGACAAGAATTGTGGGATGATTTGTTTTTATTGAAATTCTACCACATCAAAATCAGATGGTTTTTAGGTCTATCTCAATTCTTTCAGGATCTGGAGCTATAGATCTGGGTTGAAATGGACGAACATTGAATTAATACTGACGGTACATTGCCATCGTATGTTGAGGGCCCATAATAAAGGGTCCTATTTACAAACAGAGTGCCATTTTCTAAGCAGGGAAAGAAACCTTAACTCTTCTGAGTTAGTGCTGGTGGAAAAGTCTGTCCTTTTTTTTAACCAGCCTGTCTCAGGAATAAGTACGGGGCAAGCAGTAGAAAGTTTCATGGCCACTGAATTCTTGAAAAATTAGGAAATAATAGAGGATTCCACGTGGTGTGATTACAACAGCTTCATATGTTATTTCCATGTTATGAAGTGAGAAAATTTGTCATTTGTCAGGATAAGCCTTCTCAAGTAAGCACCACTTAAAATGTGGCAACCTGTTTACTTGTTAAAGATCTCATGAATCTAGAGGGGGAAAGGACCTCAGTGGCCATGTAGTCCAATTCCCTTATTTTATACTGTTATTTTAAAAATTGTACTTATTTTTTAAAAGCATACTTTTTTATTCATTTTTTTTTCGGTTCCAAATTATCTCCCTCCCCCGACTTTCTCTCTTACCAAATGAAGAGGCAAGAAAAAACACTATAACAAATATGTACAGTCATGCAAATCAAAGGTCCACATTAGCCATGGCCATTTTATATATGTGTGTGTGTATGTATATGTGTATTTGTGTGTGTAAGTGTAAATATATATACATGCATATATGTGTGTATGTGTATTATATATGCATGCATGCATACATACATACACACATACTCCAGTCTGCACCTTCTAAGTCCAAAAGTTATCTCTCAGGAGGTGGATAGCATTTTTCATCATGAGTCCTTTGGATCTGTGATGTTTCATTGCATTGCTCAGAATTCCTAAGTCTTTCAAAGTTTTAAATTTGTGCTGTTATCATTATTATTGTCTTTACAAGATTGCTGTTTATGCTATTCATGATGTAGATTATTTTCCTGGTTCTCACTTTACTTGGCATCAGTGCATTCAGTTCTTCCTAGGTTTTCTGAAACCATTCCCTTAATTTCTTCTTCTTCTTTTTTTTTTGCAGGGCAATGAGGGTTAAGTGACTTGCCTAGGGTCATACAGCTAGTAAGTGTCAAGTGTCTGAGGCCAGATTTGAACTCAGGTCCTCCTGAATCCAGGGCCAGTACTTTATTCACTGTGCCACTTAGCTGCTCCATTCCCCCCCCTTTATTTTTTATAGCACAGTAATATTCCTTTACATTAATATATCATAACTTGTTCAACCATTCTTCAATTGATGGGCATCTCTCCTCACTTTCCAATTCTTTGCCACTACAAAAAGAGCTGCTATAAATATTTTGATATTTGTGGGTTCTTTTTCTCCTTCTTTGATCTCTTTGGAGTATAGTCCTAGCATTATTGCTGAGTCAAAGGGTATAAACAATTTAAACGTTTTGGACATAATTCCAAATTGTTTTCTAGAATAGTTGGATTAGTTCACCATTCCACCAACAATGCATTAATGTATCTGTTTTTCCACATCCCTTCCAGCATTTGTCTTTTTCCTTTTCTGTCATTATGGCCAATCTGATGAGTGTGAAGTGGTAGCTCAGAGTAGTTTTAATTTGTATTTCTTTAATTATTACATTTTTATATGTCTTTTTGTTTAGCTTTGATTTCTTCCTCTGAAAACTGACTATTCATATCTTTTGACTATCAGTTGGAGAGTAGCTCTTATTCTTGTAGATTTAAATTAGTTTACTATAGGTTTTAGAAATGAGACCTTTATCAGAGAAACTTGCTGCAAAGATTTTTTCCCCCAGTTTCCTACTTTTCTTCTAATTTTAGCTACATTGATTTTTTGTGTGCAAAAGCTTTTAAATTTTATATAATCAAAATGATCCATTTTGCCTCCTGTGACTCTCTCTATTTCCTGTTGGCCATGAACTCTTCCCCTATCCATAGTATTCACAGGTACTTTCTTCTCTGCTCTACTAATTTGCTAATGATATCATCCTTTATGTCTAAATAATGTAGTTATTTTGAGCTTATCTTGGTATTCACTGTGAGATACTGGCCTATATATGGTTTCTGCCTGACTACTTTCCAGGTTTCCCAACAATTTTAGTAATATAATAAATTCTTGCCCCAATACCTGGGATCTTTGGGTTGATTTGACCCTAGATTACTGTGTTCATTTGCTTCTGTATATTGTATACCCAATCTGTTAATTGATCAACTTCTCTATTTCTTACCCAGTGCCAAAATGTTTTGATGATTACAGCTTTTTGATGAACTTTGAGATCTAGTATTACTAGGTCTCCTTCCTTCCCTTTTTTTCATTTTCCATCGATACCTTTGATACTTTTGGCCATTTGTTCTTCCAAATAATTTGATATTATTTTTTTAGCTTGATAAAGTAATTCTTTTGTAGTTTGATTAGTATTGCGTCAAGCAAGTAAATTAATTTAGTTAGTATTGTCATTTTTATTATATTGACTCAGCCTACCCATGAGCAATTAACATTTCTCCAATTATTAGATCTTTATTTGTGTGAAAAGTGTTTTGTCATTTTTTCCCTATAGTACTTGTGTGTGTCTTGGCAGTTAGACTCCCAAATATTTTATCTTGTCTATAGTTATTTTAAATAGAATTTTTCTATTTAAAGTAGAAAAGTGATAGAATTTCTATCACTTCCAGCTGGATTTTGCTGGTAGTATACAGAAATGCTGATGATTTGTGTGAATTTACTTTATATCCTGCAACTTAAGATATTGATTGTTTCAATTAAGTTTTTAGTTGACTCTCTAGGGTTGTCTAAATAAACTATCATATCATTTATTTAAAAATGATGGTTTTAGGGGGCAGTTAGGTAGCACAGTGGATAGAGCACCAGCCCTGGATTCAGGAGGACCTGAGTTCAAATCCAGCCTCAGACACTTGACACTTACTAGCTGTGTGACCCTGGGCAAGTCACTTAATCCTCATTGCCCCACTCCCCCCCAATGATGGTTTTATCCTCTTATTGCTTATGCTCATTTATTCAGTTTCTAGTACAATGTTAAATAGTAATGGTGGTAATGGAAATTCTTGCTTTGCACCTGATCTTAGTGGAAAGACTTCTAGCTTATCCCCAACATAGATAATACTTGCTCTCTCCTTTATGTAGATTCTACATATCTTTTTAAGGAAAGCTCCATATATTCTTGGACTTTCTAGTGTTTTAACATGAATGGGTTTGTATTTTCTCAAAAGATTTTCTTGTATCTATTGAAATAATCATGTAATTTTTGGTGTTTTTGTGATTGATATGATCAGTTCTACTTATTGTTTTCCTAATATTCAACCAGTTCTGGATTTCAGTATAAATCCAGCCTAGTCATAGTGTATGATCTTTGTGATATAGTTCTGTAATCCCCTCGCTATTATTTTAATTAAATTTTCTTGCATCAATATTCATTAGTGAAATGAGTGTATAGTTTTCTTTCTTTATTTTGGTTCTTCCTGGTTTAGGAATCAAAATCATATTTTTGTAATAGAAGGGATTTGGTAAGACTCCTTTATTTCTTCAGAATTTGTGTAATATTGCAATCAATTGTTTTTTGAATATTTGGTAGAATTTGCTTATAAATCCATTTGGTCCTGTTTTTCCCCCAGGAAGGAGGTCATTTATGGCTTGTTTGATTTCTTTCTTTTTGTAAATACTCATCCATTTCATTTAAGTTGTCAGTTTTATTGGCATATAGTTGAGCAACATAACTCCTAATAATTGCTTCACCCCTCCTTCATTGATTGCTAATTTATCTTTTTAATTTTTTAAACTGATAATTTGACTTTTTTCTTTTTTAAAAATCAAATTAGCCAATGTTTATTATTTCCCCAAAAAACTTCCTAGTTTTATTTGATAGTTTAATGGATTTTTTTACTTTACATTTTGTTAATATCTCCTTTGATTTTCAGAGTGTCTATTTTAGCATTTAATTTGGGCTTTTAAATTTGTTTTTCTAGTTTTTAAGTTGCATGCCCAATTCACTGATCTACTCTTTTTCTCTATTCTGACTCTTAAAATTTTTTTCTCATGGGCAGCTAGGTGGCGCAGTGGATAAAGCACTGGCCTTGGATTCAGGAGGACCTGAGTTCAAATCCAGCCTCAGACAGGACACTTACTAGTTGTGTGACCTTGGGCAAGTCACTTAACCCTCATTGCCCTACCAAAAAAAAAACAAACAAAATTCTTTCTCTTTCAAAATTTCTCTCCTTTGTAAATATTTACACAGTTTTATTGACATGTAGTTGAGCAAAATACCTCCTAATAATTGTTTTATTTCCTCTTCCTTTTTATACTGGTAATATGGGTTTTTTTCTTTTTCTAAATAGGTACACTAATGCACTGCTGGTGGAACTGTGAATTAGTCCAACCATTCTGTAGAACAATTTGGAACTATGCTCAAAGGGCTATAAAATTTCACCTACCCTTTCACCCAGAAATACCATACCACTACCAAGAAGATTATACCACTAGCAAAGAAAAAGGAAAAGGACCCATATTTACAAAAATATTTATAGCAGCTCTTTTTGTGGTGGCAAAGATTTGGAAACTAGGGGTGCCCATCAATTTGGAATGGCTGAAAAAGTCATGGTATATGAATGAGATAGAAAACTATTGTGCTATGAGAAATGATGTAGGGGATGATTTTTTTAAAAAAAACCTGGCAAGAATTTATATGAACTGATGCAAAATGAATTGAACAGAACAAGGAGAAATATCTACATAGTAACAAAGCAATATTGTAGAGATAATCAACTGTGAAAGACTTAGTAACTCTGATCAATACAATGAACCATCACAACTCCAAAGTATTCATGATGTAAAATGCTATTCTCTATTCAGATAGAGAACAGATAGATTCAGAGCACAGACTGAAACATTTCCATTCTTTCTTCCTTCCTTCCTTCCTTCCTTCCTTCCTTCCTTCCTTCCTTCCTTCCTTCCTTCCTTCCTTCCTTCCTTCCTTCCTTCCTTCCTTCCTTCCTTCCTTCCTTCCTTTCTTTCTTTCTTTCTTTCTTTCTTTCTTTCTTTCTTTCTTTCTTTCTCTTTCTTTCTGAATATGGCTAATGCAGAAATGTTTTTCATGACTTCATTTGTGTACTATTTTTTGCCTTATCAATGGGTACAGTAGGGGTGGAAGGGAGGGAGGGAATTTATATCTGAAAATTAAAAAAATAAAAATCAAATTAGCCAATGGTTTATCTATTTTATTTATTTTTTAAAAACATGTATATAAGCAGTTAGAGATATAAAAATTCCCCTGAGTAGTTCTTTGGCTGCCTCCCACAAATATTGGTATGCTGTATCATTGTTGTCATTATTTTTAATGAAAATATTGACTATTTTTATTTGTTCTTGGACTCACTAATTCTTTAACCTTAGTTTATATAGTTTCCAATTAATTTTTAATCTATGCTTATTGGATGTAATTTGTATTGCATTATGGTCAGAAGATGCAATTACTATTTCCAGTTTTTTGCATTTGTTTGTGAGATTTTTATGTCCTGATATAGCTCAATTTTTGTGAGGTGCCATTCACAGTCAAAGAAATAGATGCCCATCTTTCTATTTCCATTCAATTTTCTACAGAAGTCTACTACATCTATTTTTTCTAAAATTCTATTCATCTCCTATTTTTTTTTCTTATTTATTTTATGGTTAGATTTGTCTAGGTCTGAGAGGAGTAAATTGAGGTCCCCCACTAAAATTGTCATTTAACTTTTCCTTTAAGAATTTGGATGCTCTGCCATTTGGTGTATATATGTTCATCATTTATTCAATGTTTTCTTGTTCATCTCTTTTAATTATGTTTATTTTTGACTTTACTTTGTCTGATATCATGATTTTCATCATATTCTGCTCCAGTACCTTATTTTAACTCTATGCACATCTTCCTGTTTCAAATTCCATAGACAGTGGAAAAAAACAGGGGGATAGAACATCTGAGTTACAGGTTCTAGTCCCAACTCTGCCTTAGATTCATTGTCTTTGCCTCGGGCAAGTTGATGTCCTTCTCTTGGACTGAGTTTCTTTGTATGGAAGATGAGAAAGTTGGACTAGATCATTGGTCCTCAAAGTGTGGTCTGGGAATTCCTGGGCACCCTCTAGACCCTTTCAGAGTGTTCTTGAGGCAAAAAATTTTAATAATACTAAGACATTTTAATTTCTAATGCAGTAAATATTAGACATAATACAAAAAACTCTTTGGTGGGGGAGAGGTCCTGAATAATTTTTAAGAATGTAAAAGGGCCCTTCCCCTCCTCCATCCTTCCCTTCCTTATTACAATATAATTTTCTTTGTAATATTATATCATTTATTTTATACTTCTAAAATCATTGTTTTGAGGTTTCCATAGGCTTTAGCAGATTTCCAAAAAGGTCCATGACATAAAAAAAGTGAAAGTTGATCTAGTTCAAGTCATTCATTTTCCAGATGAAGAAACTGAGGATAAGAAGTGAAAAGCCTTGTCCAGATTCTTAAGCGAGTAGCAGCAGTAAGCAGCAGAATCAAGACTCAAATCCAGGTCTCCCAATTCAGTGCTCTTTTTGCAATGCTATCCCTATTGACTTTGACCTCTAAGCACAGTATTGTTTTATCAGCTCCTTAAATCAAGAGTTACAGACACACAAATCAGTTTTTTATTGGTGGCCAACCACCCACCTTCTAAAGGTACTGTTTCTATTGTGGGATCTGAACCTTATGCACAGTGATTTAGGAATCCTTCACAATTGTGCAACTTGCTTAAATTGCCTGCATCAAGGACAGCTCCCTAGAGCCTTTAGGGCTAAGAAGTTTAAGATTGTTACTGCTAATGAGTGCACATGGGCTTTCATAGAATGCCTTAAAGTCATGTATTCATTTGTGAATGATTACAGTAGTCAAAAACATTTTATTTAGCTCCAACAAGGAACTACAGAATAAAGTCATGGATCTTATAGTTAGAAGAGTCCTAAGGGGGAAAAAAACCTAAAAACTATGGTATATTGGAAAGACAGGGCAGTAGATAGTGCAGTGGATAGACCACCAGTCCTGGAGTCAGGAAGATCTGAGTTTGAATGGCCTCAGACATTTACTAGCTATGTGAACCTCAGCTACAGTTCTTTATCTTCTCCCCATTGGAAAAGGAAATGGCAAACCACAACAGTATCTTTGCCAAGAATACCTGGACATTGTCCATGGGGTCACATGTCCATGGGACATGACTGAACAATTGAACAATAACAACATACTAGAAATAAGACTGGCTTGTGAAGTCAGTCCAGTCCCATCTCTGACATATTAACTGTGTGACCTTGGACAGGTCACTTAATCTTTTGACTCCACTTTCCCTATCTGTAAAATTAGGGGGTTGGACCAAATGACCTCCAAGGTCCCTAGATCTGTGCTTGTTGTTTTTGTTCAGGGTAGGAATATTCAACTAAAAACCCATCTGTTGGGGCAGCTAGGTGGCATAGGGGCAGCTAGGTGGCGCAGTGGATAGAGCACCGGCCCTGGATTCAGGAGGACCTGAGTTCAAATCTGGCCTCAGACACTTAACACTTACTAGCTGTGTGACCCTGGGCAAGTCACTTAATCCCAATTGCCTAACCAAAAAACAAAACAAAACAAAACCCATCTATTAAATGCCTACTATGTGTTAGCACTACACTGAACAAGGAAGTTCCAAGGACAAAAACAAAACAATCTGCCCTCAAGAAACTTATGTTCCTAATCAATCAATCAATCAATCAGTCAATCAATCAATCAATCAATATTTATTTAAATGCCTTCTAGGCACTGTATTATGTGCTGAGGACACAAATACAAAGAATAAAGCAATCCCTATTTGGAAGGGCTCAAGTGATAATGAAGGGACTAGAACCCAGTTCTCTTGCTTCCTGGTACAGTTTGGTTTTGGTTTTGTTTTTTTGCAGGACAATGAGGGTTAAGTGACTTGCCCAGGGTCACACAGCTGGTAAGTGTCAAGTATCTGAGGCCGGATTTGAACTCAGGTCCTCCTGAATCCAGAGCTGTGCTTTATCCATTGCACCACCTAGCTGCCCCTCTGGTACAGTTCTTCATAATCTAAACTCCTTAGCCTGTCATTCAAGGCCCTCCACAATCTGGTCTCAACCTGTCTTTATTTATTTATTTTTAAAACTAAGAGGAAGCTTCTATTATACTCAAATGGATCATCATTCCAGCCCCCTGAAGCACCATTACCCTTCTTATCTCTATCCTTGGTCATGTCATTCCCTTTGCTTGAAATGTTCTGCCAACCTCACTGTACTTGTACCTTCCCTTCATGGAACAGATCACCCATCATCTCCTCTTTCAAGGCCTCCCCAGCTTGGCCAGTTCTACTTATTTGAATTTCTGTAGCACTATTTACTTGTAGCCTTTATTGATACCTAGCACAAGTTATCCCAATACTGTTATTGTTAGTTATTGTTATTGTATTTATTATTAGTTATTGCTTCATAGCAAAGACTCAGGCTTGTTCCTGACTGCATCACCCTGGGATGGTAGCACAGTGCCTTCCACATAGTAGGTGGCCATAAAGGCTTGCTGCCAGTGGCATGCTAGCTCACCTTTATGTGACACTTCATATTTTGCAAATTAAAAGCCTCACAGCTATTCCAGAAGGAAGGCATCATTACCACCATTTCATAAATGAGAACACTGAGGAGCAAAGGGGCTTGCTAAACTAGTTAGTGCTAGAGCTGTGACCCCTGCCCAAATCTTGTCACTCCAGTGCCCATGTTCTTTCTATTACAAAGGTTCTCGATGCCAGGAATCAGCAGCTTCCTTGGTGTGATCAGTGGATTGAACAGTGCCAGGGTGCGTGCCACTGATGAGGATGAAAGTATAGAGTCCAAAAGATAGACTTAAAACCAAAGGAGTAGGAAAGCAGAAGAGAAATGGGAGATGTGAGTGAAGGATACAGAATTAAGCAAACCAGGCACAGTGCCTGGAAGTAGCAATTGCTTAATAAATGTTTGTTGACTCACATATACAACATTCTATACCCATAAACCCCATGCAAAGAAGGGAGATGCTTTTCTTGGCTCTTCTCCTATGCTAAAATTAATCATTATAATTATTACCAATGGTCAGTTTTTTTAAATTATCCTTTGTTGCCTTTAAACTGTTGTTGCATGTTAAACTATTATTGTACATGTTGTTTCTTCTACTTCCTTTTCTTTGCATCAGTTAATATAAGAACTCTTCCCATGTTTCTTCAAATTCTTCATATTCACCAGGAGCAAAGAGTACTTCTAAGGTGAGAATTCTAGGGCTGAGGTAATGTTCCCGAATGAAGAGGTTGCTCATGATGGTGAAGAATGTCAGAGAATCCCAGAGGAGTGCATCCTAGCAACAACAATACAGCATTACTGAGATGACTTAGTACCGATAGTTGTAGCTGCTGCTGGAGAGATGAAAGGAAGACAGGAAAAGGACAAGAAAACCTTTTTGTCTGAAAAATCTGTATATATTGCATTGTGAAAGGGCCATAAAATGTATTTGTAATCCCATTTATTTTCTTTTGTACATTTAGGAACATTATTCTGAGAAAAGGTCCATAAGCTTTATAATCTACCAAAGGGATCTATGACATAAAAAAGTTAACTCTTGATATTGGCAAATTTATATATGAAATGGATATAAATAGTACCCAACCTGGAGTTATTCATCACAAGATCAGCCAAATGAATCAGTGTTAATATCACTCTAAGCTAAATACTTCTAGACACCTTCCTTTTTCTGCCACTGACTCTCGTAGGGTACTTATTGCCTGGCAAATTACTTCCCTAGAACACTGAACAGAACCTTAGTGAACTGGATGAGTTACAGCACTCCTGGCAGGGCTTGACATACCCGTAGGAAGTAATAAACATATTAGGTGGGGGCGGAGGACCCGGGCTGATGAAATAACAGAAAAACAAACAAATTCCCTTATTCTAAAGAACCAGTATTTTAGGTGTTCCATTGAAGACATTCACAGTTTATGTGCATGTGTATTTTGGGAAAAAAAATTCAAGAATACCCCTCTTGTAGCTGGATGGAATGCATGAGAAGGAAAATTAGCTTCCTTAGGGAGCTTTCATCAAACCCCCTCTGTTTTGAGAGCTGAACAAAAGACCCTCTTAGCAACATGAGAGCACTTTAAAAAGTGAAGGAATTCCAGAGACCAACTAACTGGTGATGGAATAATGGCAGAAGGATTGGTTATAAAATCATGTTTGTAACCAAGGGCTTGATATGAACATTTCTATCAGACTGAAAAATCTGGCAAATGGCGCCTTTATGTTAGAAGAACATCCCTTTGCAGTAACTGATTTTAATGTCTTCAGGGAGAAGCTCATTTTTTTTTTCAAAGTAACTTATGTGGTCACCAAATGCATTGTGGTGCTCAGTCATGTCTGACTCTTCATGGCTCCATTTGAGGTTTTCTTGGCAAAGATACTGGAGTGATTTGCCATTTCTCTTTCCAGCTCATTTTACAGATAAGGAAACTGAGGCAAGTAGGGTTAAATGACTTGTCCAGGGTCACACAGCTTGTGTTTAAGTGTCAGAAAGGTGACTCCAGATCCCACACTCCATCCACTTTGGCACCTAGCTGCCCTTACTAACAACCTTTGCAGAAACACCCATACTAGATTTCCTCCTTACCTAACCATTTCAGAAGTTTTTGCTGCATCTCATACCCAACTCTGGCTTCTTGTCCAGCCTTGACCATGCCTGTAGGATACTCCCCAAACCTTTTGTGAGGTTTATTTCTGGACCCAACTTTGTGTCTGTGCTTTCCCCCTATTCACCAATCTTCAGAGGTTAGAATGAGGTTACCTGCTGAGACACAGTCTTGTAAGTAGAAGGTTCAGTTGAAAGGAAGATTAAGCCTTCAGGCTTTAGCTAACATTAGCTCTGTGTCCTAACAAGCTCAGCACCTGGTATAAATAATTTCCTGTTGGTCATGAAAGGCCCTTTTTAAAAAAATTAATATTCTTTTAAGGAACAGAGAGGTAGCTCCATAAAACAAGTAAACAAACCCAACACCAAAAAAGTAAAGAAGGGTTTGTTTATTTGTTTTTCCTTAGAGCTATTTATTGTTTATTCTGTGGCTGAGACAAGGTTGCCAGTTTTTCCAAAGGAGCTATTAAAAAGTCTCTGGCTTTTGAGCTAAAAGAGCATGGTAGAAACTACTCTTCCAATGAGGAATAGATACTGCTAGAGCCAAGGTTTGAAGTTGAAGTCAGAAGTTCCACTGTACTGGTACATACCCAGTAGGCTGTGTATTTGGCAGGGCAATAGAAAGTGTCTGGTTGGGACTCTGCATCTGGTGGGAAAGTTTCTGTTAGTCTATCTACCTATCCTATGGACCACAGTGGGGAGCACACCTGGTGGAATCAGCATCACACCATCACAAGAAAACATCAGTAGATCTGCAGCTTGGTGGCATGAATTGCTTTTTGACTTGCATGTCTTGGTCATGTTTTCCTTACCAATGTGTCTCTTTACATGTCTTCCCTCTGTATGTCAACTCTTCCCAGTGATGGTGTGTATATTTGTTAAAGAATGTGCTTCAGGATTATAGGAGAAATCTTTTGTTTGTGCTTTTATTACTATGCCATTTAATTAAATTCCTTTGCTTTGAATTAATTGTGTACTCTGAATGATTATTAAAGACAAACACATTGATGGGGGCTCATGAACTTTAGTATATGCGGACCCACAGATTACCTTGAACCTTCTCTGTGGGAATTTGACCTGTGAATTAGAGGGTGCCTTCACATTCTACACCTTTAAATATAAGGCTCACCTTGATCCTCAAAATCTTCTGCCTCCCTTAATGCCTTGATGTTTTACCTTCTTTCCCTTTTTCTTCCTTTGAGAATATTCCCTTTAGGGTGAAATCACCAAAAAGGGAGGCATCAGTAAGAAAAAGGAGGACCATCAAAGACTAATTAACAAGAGAGCTGGAAACAGAATCCAGGTTGTTAAACTTTCAGTCCTGTGTCCTTTCCAACTACAGCACATGGTTATGGAGGCCAGACCATGGCAGTGCTAATTTTCAGCGGTCATTCTATTGTTGTTTTTCATTCATTTCAGTTGTGTCCAACTCTTCATGACTCCATTTGGGGTTTTCTTAGCAAAGACACTGAAGTGGTTTGCCATATCCTTTTCCAGCTTATTTTACAAGTGAGGAAACCAAGGCAAACAGAATTGAGTGATTCGCTCAGGGTTACACATCTAGTAAGAGTCTGATGGTCATTCCAGGCCATAGTTAAATCAAAATCACCTCCAGTATACCTTCTCCCTCCACCTAGAATTCTGTGGAATGCTACCCTTTTACCCTACCTGGGAAGGGTGATAGATAGTATTAGGGGCTGGAGAGGAGTGTGACAGTTCACAATTAAGAAAATAATAGCTTAGATCAATTTTAATAAGTGAAGAAATCAAAGCCCATGCGATAAACGAAATGGCAGTGTTTCTCTTCCAAATACATATTCAATTCTACTGAGTGTGAGTCTCCTGTGACCCAAAAGACCAGGATACACTTTGGGGGAGTTCTTATCTTTCCATCTCATTGTCCCTACCTAGAAAATTTAGGAAAGTCACAATGTGGAGGCACCAAATGTACTGTCAGTGACTCATGCCTGTGAAGCATGAGTGTTCAAAACCCAATGGAGAAAAAGTTTATTTACAGATCCAGGAAAACAACTAGAAGTTTGATCAGAACTTGTCAGTGCCTAATAATAAGCAACACTTTCCCAGAGATATACAATTTCAGTGACAGTTGTTTACTTCAATTCAGTCAAATTTTTTTTCCAGGCATCTACTTTCTGCAAGACACTATGTTAGACACATAAGAATACAAAGACAAAAATAATGGCTAACTTGAAACTAACGTCACTTGTTGTGATGTTCTAAGAACTTTCTCTTCTTCTGCCCAATTCTCTGTTACATTTGCAGTCTTCCTCTACTGCATTGCCCCATTTGTATTTTATATTGGTCACATGAACCTGTATCTGGTTATTAAAAAAGAATAAGGGGGCAGCTATGTGCTACAGTGGATAAAGCACTGGCCCTGGATTCAGGAGTACCTGAGTTCAAATCCAGCCTCAGACACCTGACACTGACTAGCTGTGTGACCTTAAGCAAGTCACTTAACCCTCATTGCCCTGGAAAATAAATTATTCAATCAACCAAAATTTATTAGGTACCTACTATGGGCCAAGCACTGTGCTAAGTACTGGGGATACAAAGGGAACAAAAGACAATCCCTGCCCTCAAGGAGTTCACAATCTAACAGAGGAGGCAACAAGCAAATATATATAACCAGGCTATAAGCAAGATAAATAGGAAATAAGTAACAGAGGGAAGGCACTATAATTAAGAGGGACTGGGAAAGGAATCCTGGAGGAGATAAGATTTTAGTTAGGACTTAAAGGAAGCCAGAGAAGGCAGTAGGCAGAGATGAGGAGGGAGTATATTCCAGGCATGGAAGGGGGGCAGCCAGAGAAAATGCCTGGAGCCAAGAGATGGAGTGTCTTGTTTGTGGAACAACCAGGAAGTCAGTGTCACTGGATGGAATACTACATGGCGAGTAAGTTGTAAGAAGACTGGAAAGCTAGGACAGGGCTGGGTTATGAAGGCCTTCAAATGCCAAGCAGAGGATTTTGAATTTCCTAAAGGCAGTAGGGAGCCACTGGAGTTTAATTGAATAATAGGTATCATGGTCCAGCCTGTGTTTTAGGAAAATCACTTTAGTGGCTGACAGAGGATAGAGTAGAGTGAGGAGAGGCTTGAGGCAAGCAGACCCACCAGTGGCTATCTTGTGAAGAGGAGCTGCCCCAGAGCAGGGGCAGTGTCAGAGGAGAGAAGGGGTAAGATTTGAGAGATGTTGCAAAGGTGAAGACAACAGACTTTGGCAACAGATTGGATATAGGTGAGGAGTCCATGATGACTCCCAGGATGTGAACCTTAGGGTCTGGGAAGATGGTGTTGCCCCTCTATGATAATAGGGACAGTGGGGAGGGAGGGTATGGGGGAAAGAGAATGAATTTAGTTTTAGGTATGTCATCATTAAGATGTCTACTGGACATCCAGTTTGAGATGTCTGAAAGGCAAATTGAAATGCAAGATGGGGGGCAGCTAGGTGGTGCAGTGGATAGAGCACCAGCCCTGGATTCAGGAGGACCTGAACTCAAATCCGGCCTCAGACACTTGACACTTACTAGCTGTGTGACCTTGGGCAAGTCACTTAACCCTCATTGCCCCACAACCCCCCCCCCCAAAAAAAGAAAAAGAAATGCAAGATGGGAGGTAAGCAGAGAAGTTGAGGCAGGATAGGTAGAGCATTAAGGTTTGCAAAGTGCTTTAGAAATACTATCTCGGGGGCAGCTAGGTGGTGCAGTGGATAAAGCACCAGCCCTGGATTCAGGAAGACCTGAGTTCAAATCCAGTCTCAGACACTTGATACTTACTAGCTGTGCAACCCTGGGCAAGTCACTTAACCCTCATTGCCCCGCAAAAAAACCAAAACCAAAACTAAAACAAACAAAAACAGAGAAATACTATCTCATCCGATGCTCGCAACAACCCCATGAGGTAAATGTTATTAGTATCCATATTTTATAGATGAGAAGACTGAGGCTCACAAATGTCAAATAGCTTGCCCAGGGTCACACAGCTGGTAAATGTCTGAGGTAGGATTTGAATCTAGGTCTTCCTGATTCTGTGTCCAATACTCCATCCATTATAGCATGCTCTAAAGGAACACATATTCTGTGATAGAATATGAGATGTTGCTCAGTCAGCAACTGTGTGTCAGGCACTGTGCTAAACTCTGGGGTTACGGAAAAAGGCAAAAGACCCAGTCTTTTGCTACTGTCCAGGAGCTCACAGCTGAAGGGAGGAGACAACATAGAAACAACTATGTATCAACAAGATAATGCAAGAAAAATTGGAGATTATGAATAAAGGGAATTTTTATTGTTGTTCAGGTGAGTCTGACTTTTTGTGATCCCATTTTGGGGTTTCCTTGGTAAAGGGAAAAAATTGTTTGCCATGTCCTTCTCCAGCTCATTTTACAGATGAAGAAACTGAGGTAAACAGGGTGAAATATCCTGCCCAGGGTCACATAGCTAGTAAGTGTCTGAGGCCAGATTTGAACTCATGAAGATGGGTCTTCTAATCCTAGGCCCAGTGCTCTATCCTCTGTACCACCTCGCTGCCTAAACACAAGGCATTCGTGTTAAGGAAAACCATGTGGGATTTTAGCTGGGACTTAAGGAAATCAAGGAAGCTGGAAGGTAGAGATGAAGAGAGACAGAGAATTCTAGGCATGAGAGACAACCAGAAAAAATGTCCCGAGTCAGGAACTGGCTTGTCCTGTGAGAAAAATGGGTCAATGTCTTTGGATCGCAGAGTATGTGGCAGTGAAGAAGGGGAAAGCAGACTGGAAGGCTAAGAAAGGTCTAAGTTATGAAGTCAGAGGAAATCAGAGTCAGTAGATATTTATTAGCACCTACTATGTGCCAGGAACTGTGCTAAGCACCAGGAATCCGAAGGAAGGCATAAGACAGTCCCTGCCTTCAAGGAACTCACAGTCTACAGGGAGAAGATAACACATGAAAAAAAGCAGAAAGGGGGGGAAGGAAGAGTTCCCCCATGAATGGGCATGATGAGGATCTGTACCTGAAGGGAGAAATGATCTGAAGAGGTCTGAGTTTCTGTTGATTTCATCTTGCAAAATGATCATTTTCTGGAGATCATGAAATCTAGGTCAGCTGGATGGGAAATAAACACCAAACAAGATTTTATATTTGATACTGGAAGTATAATAGGGAGTCGCTGTTTATTGAATGGTGGGGGTGGAGCTTGATATGACCAGACTTATCCAACTGACCGCTGAGTGGAGGCTGGACTAGAGTGGACAGAGCCTGGTGGAGAGCAGACCCACCAGCAGACTATTACAGTGGTCCAGGTGATGAGGTGATGAGGGCCTTGACCAGGGTGATGGCAGTGTCAGAGGAGACATACACACATATTAATAAAAAGGTCATTTGAAGAAGACAAAGAGGACTTACAATAGGAGATTAGAGTGAGAAATTTGTATCATTTCTGGAAGTATATGCTAAGCTGTGCCTTGAAGAAAGAAAAGGAATATTCATGGAAATATGATGAGTTTGGGGGATAGCCGCTAGTCCAGTTTGGATGGAATACAGAGGAAAGTAATGTGAAATCAGACTGTGAGCCATATAATGGGGGAATTTAAAGCTGAGGCTCACGAGCTTTGTGCTCTATCCCAGAATCAATAGGGAGCCACTTAAGGGTTTTGAAAAGGGGAGAAAGGTGGTCAGAATTCTATCTCAGGAAGCACAGAGATCAGTTAGAAAGCTATTGCAATGGCCCAGGTGGGCGGTGTTGATGGTCTGAGCTAAGGCAGTTACCAATAACTAGAGAAAAGTGGGCAGATGTTACAGCAGTAGAACCAATATGTCTTGGTAGCTGATTGGATATAATAACAAAACCTAGATATAGATGGAACTTGGGGTTTGTAAAGTGCTTTACCTATGTTACTTTATTTGATCCTCACAGCAACGGAGTGAGGTAGGTGATATTATTACCCTCATTTTACAGATGTGGAAACAGAGCCTGATATAGGTTGAGTGACCTACCTATAGTCACACAGTTAATTAGCTAGTAAGGGTCTGAGGCAAGATTTGAATTCAGGTCTTCCCAAACTCCATCTACTAAGTCACCTAACTGTGTCATAATATGGGAGTTGAGTGAGAGGGAAGGAATGAAGGACAAAACAGGGATTATATCAAAAGCTCTGGACAAATCAGAAGGTTATTGGATTTACTGGTTAAAAGATCATTAGTAGGGGGCAGCTAGGTGGCATAATGGATAAAGCAGTGGCCCTGGATTCAGGAGAACTTGAGTTCAAATCGGGCCTCAGACACTTGACACTTACTAGCTGTGTGAGCCTGGGCAAGTCACTTAACCCTCATTGTCCTGCCCCCCCCCAAAAGATCATTAGTAGACTTGAGTGTGCAGTTTCAGGGGCATATTAGGGTCAGAAACCATATGACAGAAGGTTGGATTAGGAAGGGGAGTCAGTGCATATCAATGACCTTCTCTGGGTGCTTGGCAGTGAAGGAAGGAGATATTTCAGACAGCTTAAGAGAAAATCAGGGGAGACCCAGGCACATCTATAGGCAGTTGGGAATAAGAGAAAAAAGACTGATCAAACATATTTATTCTTGGAGGAATCAGGAGATGATCAGATCAAGGGCAGAAGTAAGGGAGGGCCTCTTTTCCTTCAGAGATCAGAGTTAAGGAAGAAGAGGATGGATGATTGATAAGGCTTCTGAGGTGTGCAGTAGGGGAGTTAGGGAGTTCATGCCAGATGGCCACAATTTCCTCAGGAAGTCAACCATGAGGTAGGGCTACCCACCTCTTGTGCAATGGTTCCGGTTGACTTCAGATGTAACACAAAAGTTCACCCTGGAACCTCCTCCTTTCCTTTCACATTAGAGCTGGTCTCCATCATTGACACCATGTTGACAAAAGGTGCCTTCCCAGTCTGTGGTGGTCATCCATGTCAGTACTTCTCCTAGATGTAGAAACTTGATAAAATGTTTCAGTCTATCTTTAACTTCCTGGCAATCCCTGGAAATCCCTCATGAGGGGCAACTAATTGGGGTTGTTCAAATAACCTAAGTCTGCTTTTCCCCTGAGATGTGGAGGTAGGAAAACACTTTGCAGTATTACTTCACACCAGGAGAAGAAGAAATGGTCTTCACTATTCAGCCAAACTGTATAACATGTATACTCTGTCCTAGGTACTGGTAATACAAGGATGAAATGTGACATAGTTCCTCATTTCAAAGGAATTTAAAATCTGGTTATCAGGATAAGAGAGAGACATAAATACCTCTAATGCAGGTTATGCCATGGCAGATGCACTGGTGAAGCCTGAACAGAGTGATTTGAGAAATTTCAGAAGGAATGGAACCCTCCTCATTAGAAGCATCAAGGAAGGCCTCAGGAAGGAGGTGGCATGGGAGCAGGGCTTCCAAAAAAAAGTCAATATCTGAATGTGAGAAGCAGTGTGGCATAGTCGATAGAGAGCAGGCCTTAGACACACCCAGTTGAACTGGATTCAAGTCCAGCCTATAGCACACACTGACTGTGTGGCCCTGGGTGAGTCATTATATGGATGTCATATAATGGGTGAATTTAAACTCCAGGCTGAAGAGTGTGTGCTTCATCCTGGAATCATTGGGGAGTCATTGATGGTTTTTGAGAAGGGGAGTAACATGGTTAGAATTATATGAGCAAGGGGGCAGCTAGGTGGCGCAGTGGATAAAGCACTGGCCTTGGATTCAGGAGGACCTGAGTTCAAATCCAGCCTCAGACACTTAACACTTAACTAGCTGTGGGACCCTGGGCAAGTCACTTAACCCTCATTGCCCTGCAAAAAGCAAAAAAAAAAAATTATATGAGCAAGCCACTTTACCTGGCAGTGTCCTAGGCAACTCTGGGATTATAAATTGTAGAACAGGTGCTGCTATGCATTAGTAGAGGAAGTTTCGTCACTGGGAATAGTGTATACCAATGAAATCACAGGTCTGGTTTCCTTGGGCAGTTAGGTGGCACAATGGTTAGAGAACTAGGTCTGGAGTCAGGGAGACACCTGTTCATCTAGCTTCAGATACTTACTAGCTGTGTGGCCCTAGGGAAGTCACTATTTGCCTCAGTTTCCTCAATTGTAAAATGGAAATAATAGCACCTACCTCACAAGGTTCTTATGACGATCAAATGAGATAATATTTGTAAAAAGCTCTTAGCACAGTACCTAGCATATAGTAAGCACTGTATACTGCTTATTCCATTTCCTTCCCTCTTTCCTCATCCAAAAAAAAAAAAAGATTTTAATAGGCTACCTACAATGTGTGTGTGTGTGTGTGTGTGTGTATGTGTGTGTGAGGCCATGCCAGTTATGAGGGGGATGACAGGTCTTGCTTCCCCTCATTTCTGAGCCTGAGACCCTTGGGATGCAGAGCATAGTCACATTTAATGTGTGTCCCATTAAGCGAGAGGGACAGTGGGACCTCAGAACACAGTCCAACTCTGTACATCCCCATGGAAAAGTAAAACTCCCACAAACGCATAGGTAGAAATATCTCTCTTCCTTACCCAGAATCAGCCCAGAATTTGTCTCCCCAATTCTTCTTATTCAAAGAGATGCCAGGAAGAGGGCGGACATTTTTCACAGGTCACACAGCTCAGAGTTGGAGGACCCTGGGTTCAAGACTTGGCTTGACTACTCACTAGCTTGGTGACTGTGTACACTTCAATTAACTTCTAGGAACTAAAGTATCCTTGTCCGTAAAGTGGAGGTGATACTACCTCCAGGAGCTGCTCAGAGGAAGGTGCTTTGTAAGCCATTAAGAGCTATACTGATGTTCCTCTTGGAGAGGATTTAGAGATTCTCTTCAGCATGGTTAGTATGTACTTATAGGGAGATGCAGAGAAAGGGACTTCTCCCATCCATCTTAGTCATGAGCTCTGTTCCATTTCTAAATTCAAAATGCTAATGTGTCCCTTTTTCAGAAAATTCAGTGTGACATTCTAAAATTACAAAATCAGATTATTAATGGGTAGTTTTCTATATTGTTATATATAGGATGTTCCAAAAGTCTTAGTGCAGTTTTAAGTTATTAAAGCTTAAAAAGTTGTTAAAATGTGATTAAAGCTTTAATAGCTCGAAACTGCATTAAGACTTTTGAGATGTTCTGTTATAGAGAGACAGTGCGACATAGCTGAATGGATACAGAGCTGGCTTCATAGCCAAGAGAACTTGGGCTCTTCTTCTTCTTCTTCTTCTTCTTCTTCTTCTTCTTCTTCTTCTTCTTCTTCTTCTTCTTCTTCTTCTTCTTCTTCTTCTTCTTCTTCTTCTTCTCCTTCTCCTTCTTCTTCTTCTTCTTCTTCTTCTTCTTCTTCTTCTTCTTCTTCTTCTTCTTCTTCTTCTTCTTCTTCTTCTTCTTCTTCTTCTTCTTCTTCTTCGCAATGAGGGTTAAGTGACTTGCCCAGGGTCACACAGTTAGTCAAGTGTCTGAGGCTGGATTTGAATTTAGGTCTTCCTGAATCCAGAACCAGTGCTTTATCCACTGTGCCACCTAACTGCTCCTCACGTCCCACTTTTTTTTTAATTTAATTTTTTTTTTTTTTTGCGGGGCAATGGGGGTTAAGTGACTTGCCCAGGGTCACACAGCTAGTAAGTGTCAAGTGTCTGAGGCCGGATTTGAACTCAGGAACTCCTGAATCCAGGGCCGGTGCTTTATCCACTGTGCCACCTAGCTGCCCCCACGTCCCACTTCTGACCTAAGCTGTGTGGCCCTAGACAAATTATTTAACTTCTCAATGCCCAGGCAGCTTTTTTGGTGGCAGAGAAAGCTCCTACTTCAATTTGTAGAAAGAGGTTACTCATGGGCGGGGGGAGGTTCCCTATATCAGTGAAATCACAATTCTAGTTTTCAGATTATTTCTGTTGGTTAGTTGTTTCAGTCATGTCTGCATCTCTGTTTGGGCTTTTCTTGGCAAAGATACTGGAATGGTTTGCCACTTCCTTTTCCAGTTCATTTTATAGTTGAGGAAATGAAGGCAAGCAGGGTTAAGTGACTTACTCAGTGCCACACTGTTAATAAGAGTATTGTGAGTGGCTAAAATTCTAGCTAGTCTGTCTAAAATATCTAATGAGTGGTCGCCAATAAATTATAAGTTTTAGCAATAGTTTAGACTTTTAAGCATTTATTAAGGAGAATAAGGATTTGGTAAAGAGAGAGAGAAAGGCCTAGATTCATCTATCTATTAAAGGGAGAGCGCATTTCTAGCTCCACTCTCCACTACAGTCCTGACAAAAGAGTGAGTCAGAGAGTGCCAGCCTCACCCCTTCTTCCTCCCACAAGCAAACGTCACTTCCTGATGCAAAAGAAAAGCCACATGGCCTTGCCCTCAGAGGCCTTCTCCTCATGGTGGAACTTTCCTACAGTAAGTCTCCAGCAGGTGGTGTCATTCCAGTCATTACAGTATGAGGCCAGATTTGAATTCAGGAAAATGAGTCTTTCTTTCTCCAAGCCTGGAGCTCTATCCACTTCATCACCACCTAGCCGTTTATTGCCAAAGCATTCTTTGGTTTTTTTCAAATGGATTTATTACAGGGTAGATTTGAATATCTGTTCCATGAGTATGATTCACAGAGGAAAATGGTAAGACAAAGAACTATAAGCTTCAGGTGCCACTGCTAAGTGAACATCCATCCGAATTAAAGATTATGTTGGAATGACAATGTACATCCATGGGAAGGTGACTTACCAAAGTTCCGTTTACATCCAGCTTTCTGGGAGCCCCTCTGTGTTGTGAAGTGATGTATCCCTCCAGCCCTTCTGTATCATTCAAGAAATATTTGCTTGGTATTTCCCATATGTTAGGCAGTAAAGAAGCTACACAGAAGACTGCAGCCTGATCCTAGTCTCCTGGGGTTTCTAGTCCAGGTACTTGTGTTATAAATAAACTGGCAGCAAAAACTTGCTGATGTCAGCATCCATTTTTAGAGTAGTAACTGGCACTTGATAAATGCTTGTTGTCTGTTGTCCATAGATCTAAAAGTTTTATTCTCATTGCTCTCTTTGGTTCCAATTCAGAGCACTGTGGTAGAGTGGAAAAAGCACTGGACTAGGAGTTAGGACAACTGGGTGCCTGTTGGAGCATCACCATTGACAAATGTGTGACCTTGGTCAAGTCATTTTATTTCTTTTGGCCTTTAACATCCTTAGCTGTAAAATGAGAGTTTGGACTAGATAATCACCAAGCGGCCTTTTTATCTCTGATATTTTGTGATGAATCTGTTCCAAAGCAAAGGAAACTACTAGTCTCTCAATGGGGCAGCTAGGTGGCTCAGTGGATAGAGTGGCAGGCCTGGAGTCAGGAAGACTCAACTTCCTGAGTTCAAATATGGCTTTAGACATTTATTATATGTGTGACCCTGGGCAAGTCACTTATCTCTCTTTGCCTCAGTTTCTTCATCCCTCAAATCAGCTGAAGAAGGAAATGGCAAAACACTCTAATATCTTTGCCAAGAAAACCCGAAATGGGGTCATAAAGAGTTGGATGCAAGTGAAAATTACTCAATACTGAATAATAATTAATAATACTACCTAAGATTTACATAATGCTTTAAAGTTTGCCAATCACTACAAATATTTCTGTCTGTACAACAACCACGTGAGGTAGATATCATTATTATCCCCATTTTACAGATGACTTGTCCCAGGTTGTACTGCTAGTAAGTATCAGAGGCAGATTTGAAGTCAGGTCTGCTTGGTTCCAGGTGCAGCACTCTATCTACTGAGCTACTTCCATTCCATTACTGTACTAAAATTTATTTTTCCTTTCACAAATTGATAGGCACCCACTCTGTTTCCAGTTCTTTGTTTTGTTTACACAAAAGTGCTACTATAAATATTTTGGTGTATATAGGACCTTATCTATCTTTGACCTCTTTGTCATTTATGCCTAGTAATAGGACCTTTAGGTCAAAGGGTATGGACATAGTCATCACCTTTTTTTAGCATAATTTCAAATTTTTTCTAGAATAGTTGGACCAATCCATAGCATCACCAACAGTACATCATCAGTATGTCTGTCTTTAAGCACCTCTAATATTGACCATTTTCATCTTTTTCTGTCTTTGACAATTGCAGTGTATGAAATAAAAACAGTGAAATTTACATTTCTCATGATTAGCTATTTGGAGCAAACTTTCATATGGTTGTTAACAGTCCACATTTCTTCTTTTGAGAAAAGTTTATTCATATGCTTTGACCATGATTCTATTTCGAATGGCTGACATAACTTCTTTTTTTAAACTGTGGGTAATCCTGTAGTTTGGACAATCAATGCTCTATCCATCACTTAGTTTTTTAATTTCATAATTTCATGTATTTCAGTAGTAGTAGTAGTAGTAATAGTAGTAGTAGTGGTGGTGGTAGTGGTAGTAGTGGTAGTGGTAGGTTTTGTTTGTTTGTTTTTTGGTAAGGCAATTGGGGTTAAGTGACTTGCCCAGGGTCACACAGCTAGTAAGTGTTAATTGTCTAAGGCTGGATTTGAACTCAGGTCGTCCTGACTCCAGGGCCAGTGCTCTATCCACTATGCCACCTAGCTACCCCAGTGGTAGTGGTAGTAGTGGTGGTGGTAGTAGTGGTGGTAGTAGTGGTAGTGGTAGTAATGGTGGTGGTGGTGGTGGCGGCGGCAGCGGCATCAGCAGCAGCAGCAGTAGTAGTAGTAGTAGTAGTAGTAGTAGTAGTAGTAGTAGTGTGAATGTGACTTTGGGACTTCTCTGAAAGATTTCTCTACCATGCCTGTTGTTTTTATGTAGTCATTTCAATCACGTTTGAACCTGTGTTTCTCCATTTGGGGTTTTCTTGGTAGAGATGTTGGTGTAGTTTACCATTTCCTTCTCAGTTCATTTTACAGATGAAAAAACTGAGGAAAACAGGGTTAAATGACTTGCCCAGTGTTGCACAGCTAGTAAGTCTGAGGATTCCAGGTCTGGGGCTTTATCTACTGTGCCATCTAGCTGCCCTCTACCATACCCTAGGAAGTTCATTACTTGGATAACCTTATCATCCTGGAAGATCTCATCAGCCTTGAAACTCTACTACTTGAAATTCTGTCTTCTCTGCTTCTCTCATTGTAGGGTGGGGAAATGAATTCCAAAACTTCCATTTAAGGAGAGATCCCAGCTCAAACATCTCATTTTTCACTTCACTGCATTATTTGGGCAGTTCTCAGACTGATTTCTTTACCATGCCCCCGAGTAGAGTACTGTACCTTCTTCTCCTAGCTTCTTTTTGTATATTGTTTTCCCTCATTAGATTATAAGCTCCCTGAGAACAGGAACTATCTTTTTTGGATATTTATGTCCCCAGTCCTTAATAAATGTTTATTGTTGTTTGATTATTGATGAGTGTGTCTATATGTGTATACTAAAAGCTACATAGTAAGTAAATAGCCAGAACTCAAATGTAGGGCTCCAGACTCCCAGGCCACTGATCTTTCTACTACACTATGCTGCATTTAATTAAAAGTAAAATTTTGGGGAGAACAAACTCTGGCTTGGATAACATTATGTTGGGAATTTCTTATATGACTTCCTAAAATTTCCCTCTGAAAATTTCTTCTATGCTTGCAGAAATTGAAGCTTGGCTCAGTATCCCACTGAGGTGTTAAAGGAGAAAGGTGTTAAATATTGGTAATGTTTTGTAATTTTAATACTGGGGCTAAGCTGCACATTTCCTGTTATGCTGGTGGGGTTCAGAAGACCTGGGAAGTGGTCCCTCATTTTTTTTCATTTTTGTTTTTTTGTTTTTTGCAGGGCAATGGGGTTAAGTGACTTGCCCAGGGTCACACAGCCAGTAAGTGTCAAGTGTCTGAGACAGGATTTGAACTCAGGTACTCCTGAATCCAGGGCCAGTGCTTAATCCACTGAGCCACCTAGCTGCCCCCATGGTCCCTCATTTGTAAAAGCTTTTATATTGGTAGTTTTTAAAGGAAAGAGACAGAGTGATATAGAGAACAGAGAGCCAGTCTCAGATTCAAGAAGGCCTGGTTTCAATGCTGCCTACTGACACATACTGTGGGGCCCTGAACAAGTCACTTTTCAGTGTTCCAGGTAATTCTCTAAGACTGTAGACTGCAGAATAGGTGCCAATCTGTACTGATAGGAGTTTCCTCATTGAGAATTTTCTATAGCAGGGCAGTTCAGTGGATAAAGCACTGGCCCTGAATTCAGGAAGACCTGAGTTCAAATTTGGCCTCAGACACTTGACAATTACTAGCTGTGTGACCCTGGGCAAGTCACTTAATCCTCATTGCCTTGCAACAACAAAAAGAAAAAGAAAAAAAAGAGAATTTGCTTTAGCAATGAAATCACATGTCTGCTTCCCCAAAAAGGAGCTTGTGAAGCTTATCTTCCATAATAGAATGAAGATTACAATTCATATGGACCCAACTTCCTATAGAATCTTGATGACTTTTGCTCAGAAGACAGTAGATTTGCTCATGCCCTGGAGGAACCTATAAACAGAGATTGGAGCTTGGTGTTAAAATTAGTTTATAGGGGGCAGTTAGGTGGCACAGTGGATAGAGCACTGACCCTGGATTCAGGAGGACCTGAGTTCAAATCTGACCTCAGACACTTGACACTTATTAGCTGTGTGACCCTGGGAAAGCCACTTAACCCTCATTGCCCTGCAAAAAAAATTAGTTTATAGGAGAATAAAGATGAAAAGAAACAGAAAACATCATTGTACCCAAGTTCCACCTTTTTTCTGGATGGAGTACCTGTGCATCTCAGCTTCTCAGAACTTCAGTCATTGATGCCAGATGTAAAATAATCTTTAAGAATTTCTCCCAGAAGGGGCACCTAGGTGGCACAGTGAACAAAGCACCACTCCTGGATTCAGGAGGACCTGAGTTCAAATCCGACCTCAGACACTTGACACTTACTAGCTGTGTGACCCTGGGCAAGTCACTTAACCCTCATTGCCCCACTTAAAAAAAATTTCTTCCAGAATTTGATCTCAAATTTTAGAGAGAAAATGTCAATTATTAGAGACTCATTATTCTACCCATTTTATAAAAAAAGGAAGAGTTCCAGGGGTCATATCTAAAAGTGACACCCCCCCCACCTCAGGGAGCTGGTCTTAGAAATGCAACACTTTGATCACTTAAGGGACACCCCTGCCATTATGGGACCTAACTCAGGGCCTAATTGCTGCATCAAAAGGATACTCCAATCTAGTTTCAGTTTCCTAAATTGTCTTATATTGAACATTTGTTTTGTATGTAAGGGATTCAAGCATGGACAAATGAAATGTCTTGGGTGACTCTAAAGCAGTTGTCTCAGGAGCAAATCTTATTGTCTTATTACTCACTGCAGCTGACCGTCCCTCTAGATGTCCCTATTTTGTCATCCTTCTCTATTCCCATGGCTTCAATGATTCCCTTTATTTAGATATCACTACAATGTCTCTAACAATATCTACTCTTCATCTCTCCTTAGAACTCTTCCCTTACTGTTATTTCCAAACTGAGTCTCCCACTGACAATTCTAACTGAATGTGACCAAAAGTGCATGCATTCTCTCCCCCCTAAACTAATTCTACTTCTCAATTTTAGCCAAGATTGCCCCTTTCCCTTTGGTCACCCAAGCTTAAAACCTCAGAGTTAACTTTGGCTCCCTATTTTGGCTAAAGTCATGACCTTTCCTTCCTTCAACCCAGCTTGATTCTTGAGTCAACTTTGACTTTTCCTCTTCCCTTATTCATAGATATCCAGGAGACCACCAAGTCTTGTTAATGTCGTCTTTATAATCTCTTTTGCATCTCTCTCTTCTTTTCAGTCCCGCTGCCACCACCATCCCCACCATTTCTCAGTCCTTTGTCCTCATTTCACAAGCTTGACTTAATGGTTCTACCTTTGCATTCCTTGCCTCATTGAACTTTTATCATTCATACTCTGCTAATTCTCAACCTTGACTTACTCCCATTGTATACCTTTTCTATTTCTATTCTTGATCCTGCTTTGCTGAAAGCTATTGTAAGTACTGATGCAACCCTAACGCCTGGGTCCACTACAAACTAATGTTCTTCTATCCCAACTGGGTCCTCCCAGATGCAGGGCAGCATTTTTTTAAATCACAAAGGTATTTTATTATTTTCCAGTTACATGTAAAGATAGTTACAAATTTTTCTTCCTCCTTCCCTTTCCTTCCCCCTCACTCTCACTGTATGACTGGCTCCTTTGAGTTATGTATTTTTCAAGTGACAATACTTCATGCCCTTGCTTCTACATAATATATCATGCCCACCATGCTAAAGCTTTTACTTCATCAAATGACATAACATGTAATGTTGAATTTTTCAAATCTTAAAGCACTATAAATGTACCATTATTATGCTCTTGAATCTCTCCTCATTTGTAAAATTGAGATAACAATAGCACCTACTTAGCCGGGTTGTTTGCAGATCAAAAGAGATAATATATGTAAAACACTTTATAAGCTTTAAAGTGCCATATGTCAGCTATCATCACCTCTGCCATCATCATCATTACCATCTCTCTGACAGCTTGCTCCAGTGATCATTGTCTCTCTTGTTCCCTCCTTCTTCCTTCCTTCCTTCCCTCTCTTGCTGTCTTACTCTCTTTCCAAGCATTCCTTACTTTCTGGCTATTGGTCTGTTGTTTTTAAAGCCCAGGTCATCCCTTTCCTATCCTTAAAAAACCTTCACTTGACTCTCAAATTATCGTCCTATTTCTTTCTTTTATAGTCATCTATATTTACTGCCACAACTTCTTCACCCACTCACTTCTTAATTCCTTGTACTCCCTGGCTTCTGATCCCACCAGTTTACTGAAATTACTCTCTCAAAGGTTACCAATGGTATAAAAATATGTAATCTTAACATCCATCAATAAAAACAATTTCAAAATTTCAAAAGAAAGGGCAAAATTTTGCCCCAAAGCTTAAGTTTTAATAGAGCAGAGCCTTATTTGGTACATGATGATTGACTATCTTATTTTTTTTCTCTCTTATTTCAAGCATCTATGTCTCATTTTACCACATAGATTGTGAACTCTCTGTAAGCAGGGGAAATGTCTCGTACCTCATTTATGTCCTCCACAAGTACCAATATAGTATTTACCATAGCTGTTTGCTTGTCTGTTGTCTAAATTTGTGGGTTTTATTGGTAGAGTGAAATTTTGGTGTGAAATTCCTCAAACAATGCATATCAATAGCTCACCCATAGGTTATACTCTTAGAGAGAAGATGGTAAAACACTCCGGTATCTTTGCCATGAAGTGAGTGGCATATAGATGACTATAAAAGAAAGAAATAGGATGATAATTTGAGAGTCAAGTGAAGGTTTTTTAAGGATAGGAAAGGGATGACCTGGGCTTTAAAAACAACAGACCAATAGCCAGAAAGTAAGGAATGCTTGGAAAGAGAGTAAGACAGTAAGACACTGTCCATGGGGGTCCATGGGGTCACAAAGATTCAGATACAACTGAACAACAATTCTTAGAGTCACTCAAGTGTACTGAGAGCACATTGTAAATATTTAATATACACTTTTGTTTAAATTAATTGGGTTGAATCTTCTATGTCCATAGAAGCACTATTCTTATTGTGGCATGGCCGCCAGTCATGATGGTACCTACAGGGAAACAACTTGAAACTCTTCCATGTCCTCATCCTTCATGGCTCTGGTCTATGTCTACCTGTATACCTACCACAAAAAGATACCCACTATGATGGAGGTCTTTCTTTGGTTCTCTTGATATTGGATAACAGTAGAATATGTGGGCTGTCCGTTGGTTATCCCTCACTGTGGCTTTATGACTAGCTCATTTTCTCTCCACTCATATGTGTCTCTGACAATGAGTCTTTACTCTCTCTTTTGTAATTCCTCATTTGTAAGGTATTACAATCCACTCATGCCTTCCATGTTCTTCTCCATTGCCCTTGATTTCTTCATCTGAAAACTCCGTGTTCATATTCTTTGACCATTTATAAATTGGGGAATGACTTGCATTCTTATAAATTTGACTCAGTTTTCTATATATATGAGAAATGAAGCCTTTATCAGAGACACTGTAAAAGTTGTTCCTTAGCTTTCTGCTTTTCTTCTAATCTTGGTTGCATTGGTTTTGTTTGTGCAAAAGCCTTTTAATTTAATCAACTCCATTGCCCTTTAAATGGTTCTCAACTTAGTTCCTCAGAGACTGTGATATACCATGACTTGAAGCCTTATAAGCCATTGGAAGAATGAGTCTAACTTGGTGAGCTTGCCAAATGTAGAGACATGATGAAAAATTATTTAAAAAATGAAAGAGCATTATAGAAACTGACAAACAGTATTACCTCACAAAAAGTTGAAAAGCAGTGGAAAGGCAGATAAGTCTGCAGCAACCTAGTGTGAGATTTAACTAAACCAGATCATCCAGGGAACACTCATAAATGAAACTAAAAGAAGGAAATGAACTAGATACAAAGGAAACATCATTGATGAGAGGCATCACATCTGGATTCTTCTACCTCATTACCCAATGTGCTACATGGGAGAGTGTAAGTGGAATTTAATGAGATAGGATGATGAGGCTGAACTGGACTATATATACATGGAAAAACATTAGAACTAGCCTGATTTTAAAGACATTCAGGTATTAATTTGCAGGATAGTTCAGAGGGATAAACCCCAAAAGAATGGAAAGTTTATAAATGGTATTTTTTTCAAAATGACAGCCAAGAAGACATCAGTGACTACTAACTGCCAAACATTTCCTTTTTCAACTCTTTAAAATATTTATGAAAAGGATCTTTAGGCATATTTTGGGTATCCTTGATGAAAAAAAAGAAGGGAACATATTGGCAGGTTTTTGCAAATCACTTTTTAGTTGTTTACCCTTCACAGTCAGGAAGTTGACTCAGAAATGTACTGAGTATGAAGTTCTTTTGGGTTTATTATTTGATGATTACTTCTACCTCCCCCAAAATTTCATTTGGTTGAGCAAGATGGCACCTTAAAGGTTGTCCTTCAAAAATGTCTTTCTAGTGCCTATTTAAGGATCATACAAGTGGAATGGATAAGGTACACATTGCACAGTAGTAAATAATTATAGTAATCTAGTGTTTGATAGACCCAAAGATCCAAGATTTTAGGGCAAGAGCTCACTATTTGACAAAAATTACCCTGAAAACTAGAAATCAGAAAATATATATAGACCAACATCTCATACCATATACCAAGATAAGGTTGAAATGGGTACATGATTTAGATATAAGGAGTGATATCATGAGCAAATTAAGGGAGCATGGAAAATTTTATGTCAGATCTATGGATAAGGGAAGAATTTAAGGTCAAACAAGAGACAGAGAATATTATGAGTTATAGAATGTACAATTTTGATTACATGAAATTAACAAGGTTTTGCCCTCAACAAACAATGCAGCCAAAATTAGAAGGAAGTAGGGAAACTGGGAAAAAGTTGTTACAGCAAGTTTCTCTGATAAAGGCCTCATTTCTCAAATATATATAGAGAACTGACCCAAATTTATTGTTGTTGTTGTTGTTTTTGGTGGGGCAGTGAGGGTTAGGTTACTTGCCTAGGGTCACACAGCTAGTACGTGTCAAGTGTCTGAGGTCAGATTTGAACTCAGGTACTCCTGAATCCAGGGCCAGTGTTTTATCTACTGTGCCACCTAGCTGCCCCCAAACTGACTCAAATTTATAGGAATATGAGTCATTCCCCAATTGATAAATGGTCAAATGATATGGACAAGCAGTTTTCAGGAAAAACCAAAGCTATAGACATATGAAAAAATGCTCTAAATCACTATTGATTAGAGAAATGCAAATTAAAGCAACCACCTTACACATATCAAATTGGCAGAAAAGGAAAAATGACAGTTGTTGGAAGGGATATGGAAAAGTTGGGACACTAATACACTGTTGGTGGAGTTGTGAACTTATCCAACCATCCTGGAGAACAAATTGTAACTAAGCCCAAAGCACTATAAAACTGTGCATACCTATTGATCCAGCAATACCATTTCTAGGTTTTATATCCTGAAGAGATTTTTTAAAAAGGAAAAGGATCCACATGTATAATAATATTTATAGCAGTTCTTTTTGTGGTGACAAAGAATTAGAAATTTAGGGGTTGCCCATCAATTGGAGAATGGTTGAAGAAGTCATGATATCTCATTGTGATGGAATACCACTGTGCTAAAAGAAATGACAAGCAGGATGGTTTCAGAAAAACTTGGCAAGACTATATGAATTGATGCAGAGTGAAGTGATTAGAACCAAGAGAATATTGCACACCTTAACAGAAATGTTGTAATGATGATCAACTGTGAGTGACTTATATATACCTATTTTCAGCAATATAAAGATCCTAGACAATCCTGAAGGACTTATGATAAAAAAATTCTATCTACTTCCAAAGAAAGAACTAATGGAGTCTGAATGCAAATGAAAGCATATATATCTTCCTTCCTTCCTTCCTTCCTTCCTTCCTTCCTTCCTTCCTTCCTTCCTTCCTTCCTTCCTTCCTTCCTTCCTTCCTTCCTTCCTTCTCCCTTCATTCTCTACTTCTTTCTCTTCTCTTCTCTTCTCTTCTCTTCTCTTCTCTTCTCTTCTCTTCTCTTCTCTTCTCTTCTCTTCTCTTTCTTTCTTTCTTTCTTTCTTTCTTTCTTTCTTTCTTTCTTTCTTTCTTTCTTTCTTTTCCTTTTGCCAAATGGCTAATAAGGAAACATTTTTTGCATGACTTCATATGTATGACCTATATCAAATTGCTTGCCTTCTCAAGGCGGGGAGGGGGAGAGAGAATTTGGAACTTAAAATTTTAAAAATGAATGTTAAAACTTGTTTTTTTACATAAAATTAGAAAAACTAAAATATTTATTAATTTTTTTTACCTGTAATTGAGATTATTTTTAAAATCATGCAAGACAAATGTTGGGGCATGTGTTGTTGTTGTTGTTGGTGGTGGTGGTGGTGGTGGGGTAATTAGGGTTAAGTGACTTGCCCAGGGTCACACAGCTAGTAAGTGTCAAGTGTATGAGACCTGATTTGAACTCAGATCCTCCTGAATCTAGGGCTGGTGCTTTATCCACTGCACCACCTAGCTGCCCTCCAGGGCACATGCTTTTAATCCCTGCTACTGGGGGAGACTGGTGAATTGCTTGAATTTGGAAGTTCTGAGCTACAGTAGTGCTAAAGCTGATCAGGTGTCCACACAAAGTTCCCTAAGAGTAGGGAGCCACTAGGCTGCCTAAGGAGGGGGTGAACTGGGACAGGTCAAACCCAGTTTGGGTCAGAGCTTCTGTGATGGTAAGCAGTGAGATGGACTTGTGAATGACCTCCATACTACCAGCCTGGACATAGTCTTCAAGGGAAAAAATCATTCAAGATTCCTTGAGAGAGACAAAACATAGAAATAACTTTGTCCAGTGACCTTCTGAATCTCCATATGAAATGAGTCACACCATAGGAAAACATGCTTGTCAAAAGTGTTTGCCAGGGTCATGGCATCAGATGACATAGCGCTGACTGCCTTGAGCTCTGAAAAGCTACAGGACCTTCTAAGTGAGATCCAGTGACACCCAGAAGACATTGGCTTAGTAGCCTGCCCTGAAGAAAAAAAAGTAGATAATGCATATTTCCTAGATTAGGACATGCAGTTGGATGGGCAGCTCAACTATTAATTTATTAGTATGTATATTTCTTTGACAGAGTACCATAAATGGACAATGAATTTAAGAATTGAGAGCAAAATTACACAAATTGAGAATTAAATAAGAGGAAAACAAACCGAATCTCATTTCGGAAATTGCGGTCAGAAATTGATTCCAAGTTGCTATATATGGCAAAAAAGTGGAAAATGAAATTATTTGTATTTAGAATAGCAAGTAGTCCAGTTTGACTGGAGTATAGAGTATGTAAGAAGGAGTGACAAGGAATCAACTAGGAAAGGTAGATTGAAGTGAGGCTCTAAAAATGGCAAACAGAGGTATTTGTATTTTATCCTAAAGAGAATGGGGGAGACTACTGAATCTTCTTGAGTTGAAGAATAGCATTGTCATATGTGTGATCCTAATCACATAGGTTCTTGGCATGTACCTCTTCTTACATGTTCTCTGGTTAGATGTATTCCCTCTGTGTATGTCCTTCCTAGGAAGACCCTGGTCACACATGTTCTCTCTGGTGTACTCTCCCTCACGAATAATAGGATACCTTGTAAGAGTATAACTCAAGTATATGAAGGAAATCTCTTACCTCTTTATTTGCTATGCCGTCTGATTAAGTTTCTTGTATGTCCTCTGACTGATAAAAACAAACACATGGATGGGGGATCAAGAGTTATGGTTTTGTGGAACTGCTGACCTAGTGGGTAACTGGGAACTGGTAGCCTTTTTTTTTTTTTTTTTTTTTTTTAGTGAGGCAATTGGGGTTAAGTGACCTGCCCAAGGTCACACAGCCAGTGTTAAGTGTCTGAGGCCGGATTTGAACTCAGGTACTCCTGATTCCAGGGCCGGTGCTCTATCCACTGCGCCACCTAGCTGCCCCAACTGGTAGCCTTTTTAGGGGATTCATATGCAAGAGAATATTCCCCAGGAGCTATGTATATATATATATATATATATATATATATATATATATATACATGTTATATATTTCCAGAAATACTTTTCAATCTCAGAGGATAATCTTACCAATTTTAGAACTTTCCTGTCCTTATTTTTTAATGAAAGTTGCATGAATATAAATCTGTTATTGTCTCTTCAATCCCTAAATGTGTTGTATTTACTGAAAAATTCCTAACTTTCCAGTAAAATATGACTCAGTAACATTTTCAAAACTTAACTATAGTAGATGGAGACATATTTGGGAACTGAATAATAAATCCTTTAATTGAATGTTTGGGGAATAGAGTATACTGGTTCATTGAATTTTGGGTTAAATGATAACAGAAAATCTTTGTTGTTGAAAAATTACATGTATTAGTCACTTTTCTTGTCAGAAATAATAATAAAAATAAAAATAATTTGTCTTTATATAGTAGTTTACATTCAGAATCTTTATGAAGTTGTTCACATGTCCTTATCCCCATTTAATAGATGAAGAAATTGAGGCTCAGAGAGGACAAAGTTACTCACTGGTAAGCAATAGAGCCAGAAATAGAGCAATTCTAGAAGAATTCTTGAATTTTAGAGGTGGGTGCCATGGCTTAATATATCCTAAGGTCTAAAGCCTCATGGAACCTAGCATTTCATCATGGTGCCTAGTATTTTCCATGCAATCTTATTCAAATTGATGAAGGGGGGGAAGAAGGAGGAGGAGGAGGAGGAAGAAGAAGAAAGAAGAGGGGAGAGAAAGGAAGAAAGAGAAAGGAGAAAAAAGAGAGGGGGAGAAAAGAGAGATAGAAGAGGAAGGGGGAAATAGAGGGAAGAGAGAGAGGAGGAAGGAGGAGGAGGAGGAAGAAGAAGAAGAGAGGAAAGAGAGAAGAGGGGAGAGGGGAAAGACAGAGAACAGAGAAAATAGAGAGGGGGAGAGAGAGAGAGACAGAGAAAGAGAGACATACAGAGAGAGAACTCACAGTAAGTTGAAAAGAAGCCTGCAGCTGTAGACCACACAGTTTATCAGGGGTAATGATGGAGAACCCCTTAGAGGACCTGCTCTAGATCTTGGTTGGTCTCCCTTTCCTTTTAAAGATTCATTCTTATTTATTTATTTGTTTGTTTATTTTCTGCGGGGCAATGAGGGTTAAGTGACTTGCCCAGGGTCACACGGCTAGTAAGTGTCAAGTGTCTGAGGCTGGCTTTGAACTCGGGTCCTCCTGAATCCAGAGCTAGTGCTTTATCCACTGTGCTACCTAGCTGCCCCCTAAAGATTCATTCTTGACCACACAGACACCAGAGAGTACCTCTGTTTCCCAGAAAAACAGCTCCTTCCCTCTTATCTTTGACCTTTACCCTGAAATGACATTATGGGGTGTGGGAGAAAGCATGCTGGATTTGAATTCGAGGATCTAGTTTTAAATCTGACCTCTGTATTTACTATCTTGGAACTATTACTTCAATTCTTTGGATCTCATTTTACTCATCTGTAAAATGAGAATTTTGGACTAGATGACCTCTGAGGGCCTTTCCATCTCTACACAAATGTTCCTACGACTAATTTTTTACTGTATTTTAAAGCTTACCAATTTTTATGTCTTGAGGGCACGGATCCCTGAGCCTTCAAGGTCCCTGAACCAATTTGGTTCTCAGGCTTCATGAACATGCTACAACCATTCACTGGTTTCCTATTTCTCCTTCCCACTTCTACTACTACCACTGACCCTAGGGATTCTAGTTCTGATACCTACACCTCCTTTTCCATCTTTTCTACAGCAGGATAATAGCTAATCAACAAGTATTTACGACTACTTACTTATGCCAGGCATTGTGCTAAGTTCTGGGGTGTATAAAGAAAGACAATAGAGAGTCCCTGCTCTCACGGACCTTATACTCTAATGAGAGAGACAATATGCAAAGAACCATAAACAAACAAGAAAGAGGAGAGGGGCAGCTAGGTGGCATAGTGGATAGAGCACTGGCCCTGGATTCAGGAGGACCTGAGTTCAAATCTAGCCTTGGACACTTAACAATTACTAGCTGTGTGACCCTGGGCAAGTCACTTAACCCCAATAGCCTCACCAAAAAAAAGAGGAGAAATTGGTGGTGATCACCATAGGGAGGGCACTAGCATTAAGGGGGGGGTTGGGAAAGACTTTTTAGATGGAATTTTAGTTGGGAATTGGAGAAAGCCAGAGAAGCCAATAAGAGATGGAGATGAGGAGGGAGAGAATTCCAATTATAGTGGACAGACAGTGAAAATGTCTGGTTGAGAGAGTAAATGTCTTCTGCAAAGAACCACAAAGAGCCCAGTGTCATCGTTGGGGTGGGGTGAGGTGTAAAAAAAGAGGAGAAAGGGTTTTGAAGGGCTTCAAAAGCCAAACAAAGGGTTTTATATTTGATCCTAGAGGCAATAGGAAGCCACAGCAATTTGTTGAGTAGTGAGGGTGACGGGGACATGGTTAGATTTATACCTTAGGAAGATTATGTTGATAGCTGAGTGGGGCATGGCTATTGCAACAGTTCAAGGATGAGGTGATGAGGGTCCACATCAGGGCAGCAGCAGGGTGAGAGGAGAAAAGAGGGTGTATACAAGAGATGTTACAAAGGGAGAAACCATAGGACTTGGCAACAGATGGACTATGGATAGAGGAGAGTGAGAAGTGAAGGATGACACCTAGGTTGCAAGCCTGAGTGACTGGGAGATTGCTGGTGTCCTCTGCAATAAGAAAGCTGGGAAGAAGGGAGGGCTTTGGGGGAAAGATAATGATCTCAGTTTTGAGCATGTTGAGTTTAAAATGTGGATAGGATGTCCAGTATCATCCTGTAGTAACAAGGGCCCACTGAACACTCCTTAGACTGTTGTATGCTTCCTATATCTTCCTTCTTTCCTGTCCACTTCCCATCCCTTGCCATTGTTTTTCTTGCCTTGAAAGCCTAAAAATGAATTTCATTCCTAAGTTTGAGAGCTGCCTTCTAGATGCAAAGCAAATTTGTTGAGCCATAGCTGAAAGGAAGACAGTAGAGAACTAATGCTAATACTAATTTAGGGTTTTGGTTAATGGAGATTTACTGAGCTTGGCCATATGTTAGAACTTGAATTTATCTGTAATGTGGTTGTGTAGGATAGTGAATAGTGTTTTGAACTTAGAGTTAGGCCTTTACTGGATTCTCATTGCCTCTGGGGTGAAATACAAACTACACATTTTGACATTAAAGAGGGAAAGGGAGTAAGCAGGCAGATAGATAGATAGATAGATAGATAGATAGATAGATAGATAGATAGATAGATAGATAGATAGATAGATAGATAGACGGATGGATGGATGCATGGATGGATGGATAGATAGATAGATAGATAGATAGATAGATAGATAGATAGATAGATAGATAGATAGATAGATAGATAGATAGAAAGCCAGTCAGCCGGCCAGACAGACAGACAGATAGATATAGATATGCGTGTGGGTTAGGTGGTTGGGCATGGACACTATATTAAGCACTTTGCAAATATCTCATTTGATTCTTGTCAGAACCCTGTGAGGTAGGTGCTCTTACCCCCATTTTACAGATGAGGAAATTGTGGCCAACAGGTTAAACGACTTACCTAGGGGCACACAGCTAGCAAGTGTCTGAGGCCATATTTGAACTCAGGTCTTCCTGACTCCAGGCTCAGTGCTCTACCTGCTCCTATTGTGCTATCTAAATGCCTCAAGCTAGTCAGCTGCCCATTAAAACCCTTCATAATCCGACTACAATTTTTTAGTTTTATTATATATTATTCCCTTTCATGAACCCTACATGCAAGACAAACTGGTCTACTTATTATTCCCTAAACTCAGCATTTCATCTCCTACTTTTCTAGGTAGATTGTCTCTCACACTTCTTTTTTAATTAAAAAAAAATGTTTTTGGTAGAGCAATGAGGGTTAAGTTACTTGCCCAAGGTCACACAGCTAGCAAGTGTCAGGTGTCTAAGACCAGATTTGAACTCAGGTCCTCCTGGATCCCAAGCCAGTGCTTTATCCACTGCACCACCTAACTGACCCCCCCCTCATACTTTTTTTTTTGTAGGGTCACACAGCTAGTTAAGTGTCAAGTGTTTGAGGCTGTGTTTGTAACATTACTATTTTCTTTCTTTTTTGGGGGGCGAGGCAATTGGGGTTAAGTGACTTGCCCAGGGTCACACAGCCAGTAAGTATTAAGTGTCTGAGACCAGGTTTGAACTCAGGTCCTACTGACTCCAGGGCCAGTACTGTATCCACTGCATCACCTAGTTGCCCCCCTCTCATACTTCTAATGCTCCTTTTCACTCCCACTTCTTAGAATCCTTGGTTCCTTTCAAGATTTAACTCAGGTTTGCCTCCCTTGATCCACCTAGTTGTTAAAACTCTCTCCCTCCCTCTCCCCACCCTCTCCATAATCAAGTATATAATTTTTTAAAATAAAAAACAACATGTATCCTCCAGTAGAATGTGAGCTCCTGATGCCAGAGACTCCTTTGTTCTGTCTTTATAAACATTTGCTGAATTTGAATTGAATAGGCCCTTACAGTCATTCTGTAACTATGAGTAAATCTGGTCTTTAAGGTAATAACACTATTGGCTCCATCTGCTTTTTAATGGATATTGTGAGGAAAGTACTTTGTAAAATTAAACCACTGACAGGGGCATGCTGAGAGGGCAGGTAAGGGCTCAGAATGTATCTCCAAGGACACAGTTGTCACTGACCTTGTGTTGTAGAGTCATCACTGCCTAACCCTGTGGTGTATTCTACTCTTAAGACCTCAGGCAGTTTTCAGCACAGCCTAATGCATAAAACTTTCCTGACACAGGGGAATACAGAGGCAGACACTCAGGGAAAGGCACTCAGAAATACTTTACCCCTCCCCCCAAGCTGTGCTGCTCTGAGATGATGTAGTGGCCCCATCCCCCATTCCTCTTGTTCACTTGTCCAATAAAGCCACGGTTATAGGGCCATTTTAAGATCACTTGGCCCAAGGCCTGGGTTCTGTCTGCTTTCATAAGCTGTCTATGTGTAGCCTCATAGTAGGAGAGAGGCTGATGCCCTGCTTAGGGCTCTTATCAGCAGTGCCTTCCTTCTTGATCCCAAAGAATAATTTTAGCCTGCTTGCCTATTTGTGTTAACAGTTTATGATTACCCTGGGTTGCATAGGAGTAGGTATGAGAACTGGACCAGAAGCCATTGGAGCCCACAGGAATCTATATGTCAAAACTAGGCAAAGAAATAAGTGTCATCTTAAAGTCGAGGGGCCTCCAGTTTCTTATCTACAAACAATGGTTCTATATCTGTTCCTGTTTCTAGATCTGTGTTTGCAACCAGGCTTGGATACTCACTCCCACCGATAAAACTGTGGGCATACTTTTTCCTTACAGGAGGAACTACTGACCTGGGAACAGTTACAGGAGCAAAGCTGAGAAATGAGGTGAAACCATTGGCTAGATTAGTACTGAACACAGACATTGATGTTGAACACTCTCTTGCAATTGAGTATGATGGCCAAAGGGATAGTCTTGGAGACAGAATATGTTGGTTCAAATCTTGCCTTAGACACTAGTTGTGTGACCTTGTACATAATGTCATTTAATTTCTCAGCATATCACAGGGAAGGGAGGAAAAACAGGATAGTATGATGGAGTATAGAGGTGTCAAACACAGGGCCCACAGCTTTCCTGAGTGTACCCCGAGGCGGATTAAAATGTAATTGGGTAATATTTAGCAAAATGTTGTTAACACAATAAAACATAGATAATGTTAATATGTGGTTTTCTGAGTCACTATGTAGCCCATAGGGATTCATATGTCCAGTTTAGTGATTCATTTCTATGAGTTTGACACCAACTGTGTGGTAGGTCTTAGATAGGTCCTGGGGGTCAGGAAGACTCAGGCTCTGCCTCTACCACATACTGACTACTTGTGTGACCCTGAGCAAGTCACTTCTCTTTGCATCAAGAATTTCATAGAAGTCCTGACAACCCCTGCCCCCCGAAGAAAAAAGAAAGAAAGAGAGAAGGAAAGAAAAAAGCAATGTTGGGGAAGATAATATTATTAACTCTCAGCATTGTTGTAAGAAAAAAATGCTTTGCAAGTCTTGAAATGCTATACAAGTGTAAATTATTATTCCTTGTCAAAGCACAACATAGAAGCCGGGTAACTAAAGAAGTCATTGGTCAGTTTCAAATGTTAACAATTTAATACGCCAAATTTGCCTCATTCTCCAAGGCCTCCTTGAAGGGATTCTACATTCTCATTTTCCCAAACAAAAGGAGTTGGATCCCTATTTGTTCACAGACCCAAGGTTTAGCTGTACAAGTCTGGTCTATAAATTCTGTTTCTATTAGATTGGAAGCTCTTTGAGAGCAAGGAATGTCTTTTACCTCCTTTTGTATTGCCAGAACTTGACATAGTACCTGACACACAGTAATCGTTTAATAAATAATATTGATTGATTATTGGTGCCATAAAAGGAGTACCAATCAGGGACATGGAAAACCTGGATTCACTAATTAATTACACCAATTGCCACAGGCAAGTTGATTAACCTCTTTGGGGCTCCTGTTTCCTTATACACTAGGAACATAATACTTTCACTATTCCCTACTCCATGAGGAAAGTAGAGGATAAATGTAACATACTGACTTTTCAAGAGGAGAGTCAGTACTAGCTATGAGTACAAAGTGAGTTATGTCTTTCTTCTTCCCTGGGTGTTATTGGTCACTTATGCCATTCTTAGAGAGAATAGTTCTCAAGAGTAGGTAGATGGTGCATGTATGTGAGAGTTAACACCATTCTAATACTTTGTGTCACAATTTCCAGGCTGCAATGATGAGTTCCATAAGGAATAATGACTGAAATGGGTATAGATATAGAACTATTAATAAGCCTAAGAAATAATTAACTCCTGCTATTATATCTGGGATTGGAATAGAGACAAGGATGCCTGTAATTTGAACTATAACATTGTTTACTTTGTTCCTTGATGATTGTTAGGAAGTCTGGCCTCTGAAGGGAAGGAATATTATAATATAATATAATTATAATATTATAATTTTTCAGCCTCACCCATTTAACATGGCAGCTCCTATAGTGGTGGAAAAAGGGATATTGTATGGAAATAAGGCACTTTAGTAGATAAGTGTATAAGGGATTTACCTATACACTGGGAAATATAGTGTAGACTTATATTATATATTATGGTTAGAAAGACATAACAATTTAGCTTGGGATGGGGGAGGGAGGGACTGAAAACCTCCGTATAAATTTAAAAGAGGAAAAGATGGGAGAGGTCTGGCCGTGCCCTGTAGTGGCAAGAATGCTGACTATGGCGTTCGAAGACCTAGATTAAAATCCTAGTTCTGCTACTTGCTACCTATAACTTTGAATACATAACCTTGCCTCTCTGAAACGGTTTCCCCATTTCATTTTTTTTTTTTTAGTGAGGCAATTGGGGTTAAGTGACTTGCCCAAGGTCACACAGCTAGTAAGTGTCAAGTGTCTGAGGCCGGATTTGAACTCAGGTCCTCCTGACTCCAGGGCCGGTGCTCTATCCATTGAGCCACCTAGCCGCCCCCACCCCATTTCATTTTTATAAATGACCTGGTTGGTTTAGATCCTTTTTAGCTCTTGATTCCTTGATCCTCTCTAGAGCCAAGTTCTGGCTACCACTTTATGATTTGAATTCTAAATAGTCTCCTTCAGGGATGGTGTGAGGTGGGATAATTAAGACTGCATCCTTGATAATATCAAAGGATGTCCTTCAGGGTTTGGGGAGAATATGAAGGAACAGGACAGTGTAATGCAGTGGGAAAAGCATTGAATTTCGAGTAAGTGGTTTGAAGTGACCTTAGGCAAGTCACAATCTTTCTGGGGCCATTTCCTCATCTGTAAAAGGAGGGATTATACTAGATGACCCCTGAGGTCCTTTTTACCTCTGTCTACACTGTGCCCACTGATATACAACATGAGCCAGAAGGGAGAATCCTGGAATTCTAGTGAGAATTCTGAGGGATGGACTTTCTAAGTGGGGGGTGGTCTCAGTGCTCCCATCTAAGTCGTGAGAAACGAGAACAGATTTCACTAAGGAAGGGTGTCTTTACATTAACCAAGTCATGAAGCAGATGGGTAGTTCTCCCTTTGAGGCCGCATTGAAGAAGAAATAACTGGTTTGGATTGTACTGGTGTGCATCTGTAGATGTGGAGAGGCCGGTTATTTCAGGGGATGTGGACCCAGTTTTTAGCTTCCCTGCCCCCTCCTTCTGGGATGACCACGGTTTTTTAGAGGCCCCAGGGGAGGAGTTAGGGTGAGGATGGATTAGGGTTGGGTTAGAGCGCTGGACAGGCAATGTCTCTTGGTTATTGGTATCTCCTGATTTTATCCCCCTCCCCCAACCCGAGAGAAAGAAGGCCGTAGCTTCCTGGCACCCACAGGGCCGGCGCTTGGGGAAGGGAGGGAGGTGGCAAAATTGGTGCCAGCTGATGAGCGCAGCTGAGTCTGGCTCTGGGGCCGGGTGATCCGCGGACTTCTCTCCCGGCGGATGCGCGAGGGGTAGCGGTGGGAGGAGGGGAGTAAGCTAGGGGGCATTGGCGGGGAAGTTTGGGACCGCTTTGTTTTGTTTTGCTAAGCCCGAGGTGGCCCCCAAAGCAGGTGGCCCTGCGCTTTCTAAGAGACTTCCTAAAGGAAAGAGACTGGGAGCTCGGGGGTCTCAGGGAGGCCGAGGAGGTCCAGGCAGACTGCAGAGGGGCTGGCGGGGCGGGGCGGGTTGTGCCAGGGGACTGGGGCGCCCGGCAGGTGCTCGGGGCGGAGATGAAGTAGGAGAGAGGAGCGGAGAAGGGAGGGGTACTGCGGGGGAGCCGCGGCATCTGACAGGGGTGGGGGGGAAAGAGGCAGAGACAGGCGTCTTGCCTGAACACTAGTGCGTGTGTGGCGGGGGCGAGGGCGCGCGGGGGGTGGGGGGTGTCTCTATGCGTGCGTATCCGTGTCCCCACACGCCTGAGGCTGGCTCCGGAAAGATGGTCAGGGCACCTCTTCGCCCTGGAGGGAAAGTTGGGATGACCGGGAACGACTGCGGAAGGCTCGGGGGAGAGCCGCAGTGAGACAGGATTGACAGACAGACGGACTGGCAGCCAGGCAGGACAGGGGGTGGCTCCGCGGGGAAGAGGGGGGCCGCTGCCACCCGCTGGTGGCTAGCCATAAACTGACTGCGCGGGGCGCAGCCGAGGCGGCGGCAGAGGCGGCAGCATCCTAGGTGGCGGCGCCCGCTCCATCCCTCCCTGCTGCAGGTGGTGGCCAGGGTTCCTTCCTCCCCGCGCCCCGGGATCTGCTCTGCCTTCGTCAGAGACCGAAGACGAGAGGTGGGGTTGAGAGGGCGGAGCGGGGCGCGGTGGTGGTGCCCGGTGGCCCCCCAGCCGCGGCTGGCCAGAGGAGGAGGAGGAGGAGGAGGAGAGGCGGGAGGGAGAGGGATGGGCTGCGCTCCCAGCATCCACGTTTCGCAGAGCGGCGTGATCTACTGCCGAGACTCGGACGAGTCCAATTCCCCCCACCAGACCACTACCCTGTCGCAGGGCACGGCGACCACCTTACACGGCCTCTTCATCAAGACCGACGCCGCCGACGCCATCCCCTCGGTGCTAGCCTACCAGAGCCGCCAGGCCGGGGCCCCGGGCGCTCGCCGGGAGCGGAGGGAGCTGGGGAGCGGCAGCAGCAGCAGCGCAGGCACCGCATCCTCTGCCCCGACCACCTGCAGGTTGCGCACCCATTACTGCTGCAGTAGCGCCGAGGCCGAGACCCAGACCAGCTACACCAGCGTCAAGGTAAATGTCCACGTCCGCGGGAGTCGTGGGGGAGGGAGGGACCTCTGGGTGACTGTCAGGGCTCTCTCCGCCTCCCCGATCCTAACCGTGCAAGAGGGGTTCCTAGAGTTGAAAAGGGGTCGTGCAGAGTGGAAGGGTCAGGCTACTTGGTTTGAGGGTGAGTAGAAGTTAAGGAGGCTTGCATAAGGGAGGCGAAACCAGCTGGCTCTTCACTTTTCATCAAGGGGATGGAGTTGGGGGTGGTGGTGGAGTAAGAATAAGGTGAGAGGGTCCCAAAGAGTTTGGACAGAAAAAAAAAAGACTGAGATCGGTGGGTGTTCTCCTTAAGCTCATTCATGATGTGGGTGTGTATATTGGTAGGGATGGCTGGAGGAGGGAGCCCTGGGAGAAGGAGATGAGCAGGCTCCGCCTTCATTGAGGGAAAGGGGCAGAAGACTATGGCTCTGTTTATTCAGAAGAAAAGGACAAGGGATTGGTGTCATTGAGAGGAATTCAGCGCAATCTGAGTGAATGAGGGACAAGCAGCCCCAATTGGTTGAAGCTTCTACCGTGGTTTTTCTATGCCTTGTAAATGAATAAGATGGAGGTAGTATAGCAGAATGTGGTCTGTGTCCCATATTGATGAGCTTATCTCTTGGGGAAGAGCACACACAGTGCTGCAGCCTCAATTTCAGGGAGAGAGAGTGTGGATTTGTGAATGGATGTAGCTGTTTGTATACGTGGTCTGGGGAGAAATGTGGGAAGGAGTGGGGGTAGTATCAGAGTGGGAACTTGAATGATTTTATTCGATGTCTTACTTTAGCCACCTTCTATTTATTGCTTGGATCCTGGAAATTAGATGTCAAGGACCTGGCCACAGAGGGCCTCTTCCCCACGATTGGACCACATGGAGGTGATATGGTTTGCAGCCAGTAGCCCGTGTCTGGGTACTGCTTTACAGAGAAGGCAACAATTAAGATGCTGAGTACTTGAGGATTCAAGGGAGGGTTTTTCTTTTCCTAAGAAGTGGAAAATGTTGAAGGTTGTAGCCTAAAGCCACTGCTTGCTGCTGCTTCTGCTAACATTGTTACTTATTATGATAAGAGGAGAGTGATTTATTATTTTTTTAACACTGCTTTACTGTATTCTTTCAAAGAACTTGAGAACATATGAAGGTCAGCTTGAATTGTGTAGATTTGGGCATTGCAGGATTTTGTTTTCCCTCAATAAACAGAATGATGATGGCAGATCACAATAGGTAAAAGGAAGAATAATTTTCTTATCTCTAAGGAACCCTTCATGTTAATGACAATTATTGCATTTTTAGTCAGAAGTACATGACCAGGAACCTGCTCCAGTATATCTTAAGACTTCTGGCAAAGGCACAATTGTATATTCAGTAGTCAGGAAAATTGTCCAACAATTGGCCTAGTGTGGGGACTTAGAGCTTGTTCACTTCAATGGCCTAAGTCATCAGCTCTTCCCTAGAGGGGGTGGGGAAAAGGCCAAATGCAGCAGCTTTTATTGTAGAAGCTTGGAAATTTCAGAAAAAAAATCTACTGTGCTTTCGTAGAAACAACATTTCATATTGCAATATGAAATCTGTTATTGATTTGTAGTTGTGATGAATGTTTAGAAAATTTTTCATGTTAGATTTTGTCATTGAAAGTTACAGTAGAATACCCAGAAAAAAGGTATTTGGGTATAAGGTGACGTAATTAAACTTTCTAGTACCTACTTGTTGCAGGGTCATGTGACCAAATGTTATACTTTTATATATCACAGAGGTAATGCAAAAGTTTACTGGTGTCAAGGGTTTAAGGTAAAAACCATTCATACAATAATCTGGTTACTGGGAAGATACTCTAAAAGCAGTCAAAAAGAAAAAAATAATTACCCATTCATATGGATAAATGGATGGATGGACAGGCAGACAGACAGACAGACAGATAGATAGATAATTTACAGCATTATATGTAATTGTCCCAAATTGGAAATAAGCTAATTTTCCAAGAATTAGGTATGTTGTTGAGTAAATTGTGATATAGCAATATAATAGAGCAGCCCAGTAATGCAATTAAGATAGATACTTGTTTCATAATTGTATATATGATCTCATTAGTATGGGTACTTCCTTTATTGTTTCATACAGAAACCTATCTATGCCACTCAAATTGATAAATACAAGGAATGCACAGAAATTTGGAAAGACATAAAATAATATAAAGAAGCATATATATATGTATATATATATATATACACCAACTACAATTGTATCAAAGGACATATAAGTCAAATATAGGGATGACTGAAGATAGAAAATGGAAGAATAGCTGGTAGATTGTTCTAAGTAACTTGAAGTTACAACATTATCTAACCAAACTGTGTAAGTATACTAGTGCCCTTGGAACTTTTAATTTACTATATTTCCATATGTGCCTTTTTTTTGGGGGGGGGCAATGAGGGTTAAGTGACTTGCCCAGAGTCACACAGCTAGTAAGTGTCATGTGTCTGAGTTCAGATTTGAACTCAGGTCCTTCTGAATCCAGGGCCTGTGCTTTAACCACTGTGTCACCTAGCTGCCCCTATATGTGCCTTTCTTAAGCATTTTATAATTCACAATATATATCATTTGGGGTGAAGTGATACAAATTTTTTAAACATTATCTTTAAGTGTCATAGGATCATAGACTTAGAGCTGGAAGGGACCCTAGAGGTAGGTTTATTTAATCCAGCCCTCTCATTTTACCAATGAAGAAACTGAGGCCCAGAGATGTTAAGCATTTGTTCCAGGGTCACGCTGCTAATTACTAGAGTTAGGATTTGAACATAGGACATTTGATTCCAAAACCAGCATGTTTTCCACTACACTAAAGCTCTTTCCAATTTTAAAATTGTCAAAGTGCACAGGTGCATAGGTGAAGCCTTTATGATATAGTGCAATTACTGTGCTGATGAGGTGGCATCATTTTTCTGTCTTTCTACATTAATTATAAACCATCCTCGTATTATCCAGTAGGTCTCTCTTATTCCCCAGTGTTCAAAAGTATGTGCTCAATCCCTTTCTTCTTTTCATGCAGGATCATCTCATTAAAGCTTTTAGAATCATGAGACATTCTTATGTCAAAAAGTGAGGCAAAGCAAACCACTTCTGAATACCTCATTTGCTAAAAAAAAAAAAATAGATTTTAGACATTAACAATTCATGTGCAGTACAGTGATATCACTGGGGTTTCCACTTCTGGTATGAAATACTTTTTTCCACTTCAATATTGCTGTAATGCTACATTTTCCCAGCAATTTGATTTTTTTTCTTAAAAAAATATTACTCAGACAGGAGAATCCCACAGAATGCTCACTCCTGGGAATGTGCCAGTACTCCAATTTAGTAATTTCTGTTCAGAAATTCCCGAAGGAAGGGTGTAGCTCACCCCGTCAAGAAACTGTGATTCCTTTGAGTTTTATTATTTTCTTTCTTTAGCTATTGATGAAACCCTGTAGTATAGGCATACTAAAAAAACAACAACAACAACAACACAACACTACATCAGCTCATGATTATCTGTCTAAATAAGGATTTTTTTTGGGGGGGGGCAGGGCAGTGAGGGTTAAGTGACTTGCCCAGGGTCACACAGTAAGTGTCAAGTGTCTGAGATAGAATTTGAACTCAGGTCCTCCTTAATCCAGGACTGGTGCTTTATGCACTGTGCCATCTAGCTCCCCCCTGTCTAAATAAGGAATAATCACAGTGGTCTGTATCCAGACTCATACTCAGCAAATGGTTTCCCTCAGCCACATAGAATATTTGAGGGCTTCCTGCCTTCACATGTACTCAGAGAACACAAATTATATTTAATAAGAAAACAAAATTAGCATGTTAAATACCTACAAAAGAAAGAATATAATGTATTTTGAATATAAACTACTTGTGGACAATTTATTGATTAATTCAGCAAGTCCTTATTAAATACCTAGTATGTGGACTCTGCTAGGCACTCAGGGTGATATAAAGATGAATGACATCATCCTTACTCTCTTGGAGTTCCCAACCTAGTAGGAGTAGTAAGAAATGCATACAAATTGAGAGGTGGTGCTAGGAAGGCAGAAATTGTTAATAGCTCATTCAGCCTCTAGGGTTGTCTACTGATCAGAATTCAGGGCTAGGCAGGACCTCTGGACTGGTGTTCTCTGCTGTTTCATGATGACTGGGATGTAATGTTGGTTATTCTCAAAGGAGGGAGGAAAAAGGGAGAAGGAAGGAGGAGGAAGAGAGAGGGACAGGGGGAGGGAGAGAGAGAGAGAGAGAGAGAGAGAGAGAGAGAGAGAGAGAGAGAGAGAGAGAGAGAGAGAGAAGAAGAAGAAGAAGAAGAAGAAGAAGAAGAAGAAGAAGAAGAAGAAGAAGAAGAAGAAGAAGAAGAAGAAGAAGAAGAAGAAGAAGAAGAAGAAGAAGGAGGAGGAGGAGGAGGAGGAGGAGGAGGAGGGGGAGGAGGAGAAGAAGGAGAAGGAAGAGGAGAGGAGAGGAGAGGAGAGGAGAGGAAAGGAACACATGTGTGAGCTAGGTAAGACCTCTTCCTGGGACATTTAGATCAGCTGTTTGGGGTCTGGTATTCCTGGATGCTGTTCCATGTAGCCTTGTGTTTCTTTCTCCCTGGGGGTGATTTGTGCCCTGGGTCACGTTGCTGTGTTGTCTGAATTCTTGGGCACAGAGAACACTGAATGGCCTGGCTGTGATGGCTTTGAGCCACAAGGTTTGTGACAGCTGCAACACCTTCTGAGTCATCCCTTACTTTTGTTGGGGGAGGGGATGGTGAGGGTGGAGGGAGGCTGTGCCAGAGGTCACAGGACCCTGACAGATGTACCTTGGTCTTGACCATTAGCTTTTCGGGGGCGGGGTTACACCATCCTAAGAGGCACATCTACATTGTTTCCTACACTGTCCTGTATTGGGGGTATTCTATTTGTCATTGTCCTCTGTTCGACTGCCACTTTCAAGCATGCCTTCCCTTGACTGCTGCTCTTTCTGCTGCCTCAGAAAACAGATCTTGGAAGCGCCTGATGTTATTTGCCTTATTGTGTTTGAGGAGTGCTTCCCCATCTGTTGTGCTTGCTGTGCCCCGAAATTCCATTCCTCCTCTTTGAAAGTGCTCTCTCTTCCCTGCTCCCACCCAAATCACCTCATCGTGTTTTGAAGCTCCTTATTGCCTCAGCTCCTCTGAGTTGATCTCTGACAGACAGAATCCTGGATCAGAAGATCTAAAATCCCAGAGGCCACCTGGTCTTACCTGAACCTGTACAAGAACAGTTTCCACAACCTACTCAAGTTGGCATCCCAACCTTTGGGGCAGCAGGTTGGTGCTAGTTGGTGCAGTGGATAGAGGGCTGGCTGGGTCTGGAGTCAGGAAGACCTGAGTTCACATACAGCCTCAGACAGTTAATAGCTGTGTGACCCTGGCCAAGTCACTTAACCTCTCTGTGCTTCAGTTTCCTAATCTGTAAAATGGGGATCATAAAAGCACCTACCTCTCAGGGTTGTTGTGAGCATCACATGGGATAATATTTATGAAACACTTAGCATAGTACCTGGCACATAGTAGATACTACATAAATGTGTTGATATTGTTATTAATCAGATTAATGGAGCATTATTTTCTTCAGCAGCCCAATCCACTTTTGGAGAACTCTAAGCTTGAGGAAGTTTTTCCTAATTCTGCCTTTATACAGTTTTCACTCCATGACCACCTTTAAATACTCGGAGACTGTTATCATGTCTTCTCTTACTCAGTCTTCTCTTCTCCAGATTAAACATCCTTTCTTTAATTGCTCTTCCTGCAGAATGATTATGATAAACCCTTCGCCATTCCCTGGATGTTCTCTGTCATAGCAGTGCCCTTCCTCAGTGTGACATACAGAACTGAGCATGGTATTGTAGATGTGATCTGACCAGGGCACAGTACAATGACACTGTCACCTTGCTGTCATGGACACTCTACCTCTCTTCATGCAGCCAAGATCATATCATTATCACCGTTAGATAGACAGTAGTCCCAAGGAATCTAAGGAATATGCCTCAAGTCTCTCTATAAGTAACAGAACAGGAACAAGAATCCAGGTCTGCTGATTTCCAATTCAGCACTCTTCCTGCTGTATCACACTCTCTCCCCTTCCTTCGCTACTCTGTCATCACTGGCTGTCATGAGTTGCCATGACCCTGTGGAGTGGTATATGAAGGGTACCCTAGCAGAACTGAATTTTAGGCAACAGATGCTTTTCATCCCTTGAACTCTGTGGCAGGCAGTTGGTGCTCTGATGCTTTGAAACCCAGATGCTATCTAGTCCAGTCTCCTGCCTTATACATGAGTTACCATGACAACATCTCTGAGATATGGATCATTCAGCATCAACTCGAACTCTTCCAGAGATAGGGAGCTCACTACTTTACAAGGTAACTCATTCCATTTTTCAACTATTAGAGACTTCTTATTTTCATCAGTCTAAACCTTTGTCCTGATAACTCCACTTATGCAAATCACATTTATACTCTTGACCAGGCTGTCTTATGTGTTGTTCTTTCTAAAAATCTGGTAGGCAGCCTTCTCATGATAAGTCTTTGCAGATTTAGCTTTTCTAGTCCTCAGTTGCTAGATGTATGGTCCATCTTCAATGTTATTCTCAGCTTGGCAGGACCTGCTAGAACTTGTGCTTTGATGCAATAATCTTTGAGAACCACAGCCTCCTGTGAGGCTTCCAAGTTGTACTCTAGTGGAACAATTTGTCCGTGTCCTATTTAAAATGTGTAGTCCAAAACTGAACACAGCTCTCCAGATGAGATGAAGCCAGTTCAGTGTACAATGGGATTCCCACCTCCTTTGTTCTGAGCACTACACTTGTACAAAGTATGATAACATGTTAGCTCCTTTGTAGCCATGCCACCATCCATTACTGGCTAATATTGATCTTAAAGTCAGTTAACACCACCCCCAAGTCATTTTTCAGAACAACTTCTTTTAAGCCAGTTTTCCTCATTTTACAATAGGTGAATAGTTAATGTTTCTGAACCCAAGTACAAGGCTTCATATTTTAAATTAAACATTAATTCAAAATTAAATTTAATCAATCCATTGAAATATATTCACAGTATTAAATAAGCATTGAAAAACTAGAGTGCTATCTGTCGAATTTCATTTTATTGACTTTGTCCAGTTTTTAAAAGCAGTCAATACACATTCCTACTGTGTACAGCCTTATAAGATCTTGATTCTTTCATCCAACCTGTGCAATGGTCTGCCATCAAATGGATGACTATTTATTGAGTGACTACTTTGTACCAAAGCTTGGTGGAAGTTTGAAAGTTGAATTGCCTCCCTGCTCAGAACTTTACAAGGGAGAAAGTATTTAGATAGAAAGTGAGAGTAGTAAGTTATTTGGGAGAGGAACACCTATAGGGAGGGAAGAAGAAAGATAAAGAAGAGGACCAAGAAGAGACTGCTAAAAGCATTGATTAGAAACCTAAGAGAAGAAACAGGAAAATGGAATGGAATGGAATGGAAAACCAGGGGAGGAAAGTTTCAAGGATGTAGTGGTTAGCACTGTTGAATGCTCTGGGGAAGTCATGGAGAAAAGGCATTGTTTTGAGTAATTATGTCATTGGTGACCTTCAGGAGAATAGTTTCAGTCGAACTGTGGTGATGATGGGGAGAGAACTTGTATTTTTTTGATGATAAATTTCTCTTCCATTTATAGAAAATGAATTTACCAGCCATGGCTTTATCACTTGGGATCATGTTTAGGAAACCAGAACTTTCAGGGATCCCATGCTGCTTGTTTGTGTCACGGCCTGTCTTTTTAAGATGACCATTCTCCCAGTGATGCTTTATGGCTGTGAGTCATGGAATACCATCAGTTCAGAAGAATTTCATTTGCAGGTGAGTCAAAGGACAGTGGAGAGATGCACAGTGAATGGAAGCAGATTGTAGCATATTATCCATGTTATGACTTGCACGCAGGAAGTGGCATCAAAGACAGTGCATAGGACCAGAAAGGAAGGTGGGGCAGTTATATTGTGAAAGGAAGGCATAACAGATGGAAATCGAGAGTGCTGCAGTAGTATCCTTGGAATATTAAAAGAATCTCAGGAAGATCGTCAACATGTTGAATCGGTCCTCTAGGGAGGATTTATGGAAAAGATGGACAAGAAACACACAGGATAAAAATCTGTGCCAGTATAGGGTACATTCATCTATCTGATTTAACTTGACAGTATCTGTTTAAAGGCATTGCCGTTAACATATTGCTCAGTGATTAAATTGAGTTAACACTGAAGGTTAGTTTGAAGAACTGCTAAATATATTATAATTTGTAGTTCCTTTTCAAAACAACACTGTGAGGTAGGTCAATCAATATCTGTCTTGTATTCAGCATTTCTTTTTTTTCTTATTTAAGTTTTATTGATGTGTTTTTTTCATTACAGCCATTTATAGATTACTCCTACTCTGTGAGGTCTCTTGTAACAAAGTAAAACAACTGAGTAATAATGTAGTGACTTCATCTGAAAGTGCATGTAATGTTTCACATCTGTAGCACACCTCACCCCCATCTATGTTTTAAAAAGTGAACAATCTATTTCTTCTCCCTTCTACCTACCCTGAACTAGGGAAAAAAGAAAAAATCATTTCTTGAAACATAGTCAAGCAAAACAAATTCCCCAGTGTTTGTATGCAAAAATATGTTTCATTCTATACCCTAAATCAATCTCCTTTCTATAATGGATAGCATGTTTCATCATTAGTCTTTTGGAATCATGAATTGGTGTTGTATTGGTCAATGTTCTTACAGCTTCCAAAGGTGTTTGTTTTTTATGGTGTTGTTATTTTATAACTTGTTCTCTTGGTTTCTGCTTATTTCATTCTTCATCAGTTCATAAAAGTCTTTTAAAATTGTTCAATTTATGTTGTAGAAGAAATATTTGTGATGTCATTAGTGTGGGCATTCTTTCCCTCTATGCAGATAGTACCTTAAGTTTCTATGGTCCCAAAGACATTCTCTTCTTTGGCACTGAGCCCCTCTAGATCCAATTAGCCTTGTCTTTGGATAGCACTTACTAAATGCTTCTGGATTGGTGTGACCTTCCTGAGCTTGTGCTTTGTTATCATAGCCTGTGAGAATCCAAAGATGATGTACCTGGCAAGGTGAAGGTGGTAGAAAAGGACTTCATTGGTGAGGGTTTGTGTCACTTGCCATTTTTTATACAGGATGAAATTGAGTTAAATGACTTAGGCAAAGGGAATGAAAAGAGCAAGATTTTTTTGAGAGTCCTGTAATCTGTAGTCTGTTGACTGGTGCAGGACAGGAGTTTGCCTCAAAATAGTTACCTTGAAAAATTACTTTTAGAGAGAAAGTGTTAGCAAGATTTTGCTTGTGAGGGATTAAAGGGTTCTCCATATTTTCGCAGCATAGGTGTATAACTAGGATCTGAGGATTAACCACCCACCATAGCATCTGGTTTCCCTCAATGTCAGAGTCTGCCTAGACTGTCTTTTATTTTGGCTCTACACTATCTGGTTCAACTATTTTAATCTATTTACCATCTCCCTAATGTAATCTCATTTTAACTCACTTGAATGCTTGAGTGCAATGGCCAGAGGCCATTGACCCCTGGTACTGACTTGCCCTTAAGATGGAAAAGTGGCTGAGAGAATTTGTTTTCAGATATGGAGCCTTCCCTGGCCTTTTCTTGTCTTCATGGCATTTCTCCTTCAAGTTCAGCTGTACCAGCACCTATATGTAGGCAGCATGGGCCAGAGGCATATATATGAAGGCATAGACATCGTGAGTCTGCTTCCCAAAGGAAGCCCATAAACCACTACCACGGGAGAATGTACCTCCAAGTCCTAGTTAATGGGTCTAAACTGCCTAGCTATGCCTGTCTGACTTCTTAATTTTACTTTAGCCCACAAACCCATGAAAATAATGACTGGTTTGGGAAAAATATTCTAGCAGCCTTCCCTCTGTCTTCTTTCTTTGAACATTTCACCCAACCTCAAGACCAGTTGGAAGTCCCAGTGAAATTGGATTACACCTGAACTCAGCTATTCTCTGTAGCTTCACCATGGGGACTGACTCTTCAGAGGATTCTCCAGCATTTGCCATTTGTTCCTTGCTTTTATCTCTTTCATTTCTGCCACTCTACATTTCCATCTTTGCCACTACCTAGACCTTGAGTTGGCTTCAGCCTAGAAAGAAGCTTATAAAAGTCTTTCAGATTGAGGCAGTTGTCTCAAGTTTTAAGATTTCTTTGTTCTGTCTGCTTTGTGTGCATTCTGATGATTTGCCTGGTTTCTCACCCACTGCCTTACCTTAACTTCTAGAAACTGTCGTTTCTCTGGTGTCTAAGAACTTGTCTGGTTTCTGACCCATTAGTTATTTTTCCTAAACCTCTGGTACTTGACTCTTGGCTGTTTATAAGTATTTCCCAAATCGAAGTTACTCCTCTGCATGTCCCCTATGTTATGTTTCCCTAATCATGTCAATATTGTCCTTTCTCTCTGCAATCTGCCAATACCCATACATTAAGTATACCCTGAAAAAGAACAATGTTTATATGCTGCACTCAGGTTTTATATGTTAGAGTGGGAGGGGATGGCCTATGACTATTTTTATAGCTGATGCTAAGGTATGTGGGATAATTTAAAAGTTTGCATCAGTCCATCTTTAAGCTGATTACTGCCACTAGTTCCTTTTTGTCATACTCCCCTCTCTGTTGTTTCTGGGGATTCCTGGTAAGAAGAGTTGGGGAAGGAAGGGGATCTTACTCTCTACCTCATTTTTCACAGGAACTCTACTACTAGCATTGCACCTTTCCCTCACCCCAATGATCTAAGGTCTTTGGGGGAAGAGTTAAAAAACAAAAATAGCAAAACCTTGTCCATGCAAAATTTGGGAACCTCTGACCTATTTGTTAAGTTTCTTTTCATTTAAACTTCTCTGCAATTTAAAACTTTCTTCTTGGGGAGCAGCTAGGTGGTGCAGTGGATAAAGCACCAGCCCTGGATTCAGGAGGACCTGAGTTCAAATCCAGCCTCAGACACTTGATACTTGCTAGCTGTGTGATCCAGGGCAAGTCACTTAACCCTCATTGTCCCACAAAAAAAAAAAACCGAAAAACAAAAATAGACAGAAAAACCCCTTTCTTCTTCCCCAGTCTTATAGGAAAATATTACTTATTGGGGTTTTTCATTTTTAAAATTCCGTATTTATATTAGCATTCACCATTGGTAGCATTTATTTTATTTTATTCTACAAATATAGGTAGCTTTATCATCAACACAGAAAAAGTGGCTAAACCAGAAGTCAGACTCAGGTTTTCTGATATGGAATCTAGCATTCTTCTTACTGTACCATGGCAGACATGAGATTTAAAGCTGGGCTTTCTGATTCCTACTCTGAAACTGCTTCCACTCTACAAGGCCATCTCTGTTCTACCTCAGAGACATTTTAAAAAATATTCTGAAATTTTGCCTTTAGAAATAAAGTGGTTTTGTATATGCCTGGTGGTGGTGGTAGGACAACATTTTCCTAAAATGGGACTTGACAAGATGGTTGGGGAAGCAGAATGGGGGAGTAGATGGTCAACAATGGACTTAGGGTCAGGAAAACTTGGGTTCAAATTCTACCATAGACACTTACTAGCTGTATGATCCTGTACAAGTCACTTGTCTCTGTGGACCTAAGTTTCCTCATCCGTAAAATGAGGTAGTTGAACTTCATGACCTTTAAGATCTATTCCATTTCTATATCTATGATCCAGTGGGGATATTTTATCTACCTATTTATTCATTTATTTTGCTATCTAGTTCTTTAGAGCAACAGCATCTCTACACCAACTAGCAGGCTATTTTTCACACTTGGCCAAAATGGACTAAGATATATAAGGTAAATGGTCTCTTAGAGAGGTTCTAAGTTTTTAAGCAAGGAGAGCCCAAGAATATAGGGGGCCCCTAAGTTTAGCTGGTAACAGAGACATCCCAGATGAAAAGCAAAGAGACATACTGAGTGTCACCTCGCCTTCCACCGATAGCTTCCTACCTCAGCCATTTGTACTTCAGCCATTACCCGTCATAATATTCTGAACTGAGTGAGGAACTCAGAAAATACCGGCTGTTTTGTATATATTATGTCATCTTTCTTCTACAAATAAGGAAATCTAGATGGCTTGGTAACATTCACATTTCTGATTTGGATATTTAAGAAATGCCAGGATTTTAAATTTGCAAATCTAGCCCAAAATTCCAAGTAAATTTATTTGGCTAATAAACTCAGTGTTATTATCTTATGGATCACTGGTTTTTGTGATATTAGCCTGGCCTTAAAGTTCTGTCTTTCTCTTAGTATATTCAGAATATGTGGTCTTAAAACCATTTCAAACTCTGTTATTCTTTTGTGCTGTTGTGTTGTTGGTCTTATCAATTATAGTGTTATTAGAAAAAATGTTACACTTTAAAGATAAGAGCATATTTTCTCATAGTGAAAAATCTAGTCATACATTCCACAGGAATTTGGCTGTTTGTATGAGTCATAAGCCTGAGAAGACATGGACTTGTGGGAGTTTTAGACAGCTAAAATCAAGAAGGTTTCTTAATCCATCATATAGAGTAAAATATAAAAATGTGTAATCATGTCTAAAGTAAAGAACTTTAAAGAATGATAAAGTACCCCCTCCTCTCCACCCTTCCCCTCCCCTCCCCTCCTTTTCCCTTCTGTCCTCTCCCCTCCCCTTCTGTCCTCTCCTGTCCTCTCAAGATTGGGTCTTCATACCTGGAAGTAAAATAGCAACTCATGAGCCCATTTCCAATAATGATGAGTAGAGAAGCTTTAATCTGCTCTATTTGTCCAATCTATGTTGGTTTACCCTTCTTTATGAGGCCCAGTGACCTTTCCCCCCCAGGGGCTCATCATATTGGTGCTAGATTTAGTGTGGACACCTAATTAGCTTTAACTCTACTGCAACTCAGAAATCCTAAACTCAGGGAATCCACTAGCCTCAGCCTATTCAATAGCAGGGTAGGTGTTTGCTACAACACATGCCTTTTCCCCCTATATTTTATATTTTTATTCTTATAGTTTAGAAACTGATTAAAAATTCTAAGTTAAACCACCCATATCAACTAAATTGTTGAAGATAATGAAAAATTATAAAATTCAAGGCTTGTAGGGCTGTGAAGAAATAGGCACATTATTGGTAGATCCATATATCTGCTTTGTATAATGTCAATCAACTAGAACTACAAAACTGTTTACACCACTTAATACATTGATCCCAATACTAGGACTATAGTGTATTTAGGCTGTTGATAGCCCATTTTTACAGAAAAATTCATGTCAGAATTTTTCATAATAGCAGCAAACTGGAAATAGTGCATTTATTTAATGATCAGGGAATAATTAAACATGTTGTGGTATATAAATGCAGTTGGACAGCTAGTGGTTAGAGCACTGTGTCTGGAGTTAGGAAGACCTGAGTTCAAATCTGGTCTCAGGCAATTATTTACTATGTGATCCTGGGCAAGTCACTTAACCTCTGTTTGCTTCAGTTTTGTCAACTGTAAAAAGGGGATAATAATAGCATCTCCCTCTCAAGGTTGTTTGTAAAAGTCAAATGAGGTTATATTTATAAATACAACAATGCCTGACCCATGGTAGATGCTTAATAAATGCTTGTTCTCTTCCCTCCCTTCCCTAAAAGACTGATGTACCCATATGTACAAAAATATTTATAGCAGCTCTTTTTGTCATGGCAAAGAATTGGAAATCAAAGGAATGCCCATCAATTGGGCAATGGCTGAACAAGTTGTGGTATATGAATGTAATGAAATACTATTGTGCTGTAAGAAATGATGAGCAGGCAGATTTCAGAAACACCTGGAAAGACTTAAGTGGACTGATGCTGAGTGAAGTGAGCAGAACCAGGAGAACATTGTACACAGCAACAGCAACATTGTGTGATGATCAACTGTGATAGACTTGGCTCTTCTCAGAAATACAATGATCCAAGACAATTCCAAAGAACTCATGATGGAAAATGTTCTCCACATCCAGAAAAAAGAACTGTGAATTCTGAATGCATAATGTTTCTACTTTTGTTTTTGTTTTTTGTTTTTTGAGGTTTTTCCCTTTTTTCTGATTCTTCTTTCACAACATTACTAATGCAGAAATATGTTTAATGTGATTGTACATTTAGAACCTATATCAGATTGCTTTCTGTCTTGGGGAGGGAGAAAAATTTGGAACGAAAAATCTTATGAAAACAAATGTTTACATGTTACTGGAAAATAATAAAATACCTTTGTGAATTAAAATAAATAAATAAGATTGATATGTACCAGCAATATGAAATATGAAGAATAGAAAGAAATATATGAAGTCTTACAGAGGAAAGAAATCATAACTAAAAGAGCAAAATGCAGTTTATGATAATTAAGGGGTAACAAAATCTGTAAGAACAAACAGGAAAAAAGTATAGGAGAATTTTTTTTAAAAAAGATGATCTTTTTACTACTTTGTTCAAGTTAATATGTTATATGCATTTGAAGGAAGGACTTGTTTTCCTAAAATGTGAAATGGTTCAGAGGAGAATTTGAGACATAAAGAACTGGGGAATCAGAGGTGGTGGTGCATACCTGTAATTCCTGCCACCGAGGAGGCTGAGGCTACTGGTTCATTTGAGCTTGGAGATTCTGAGCTGCAATGTGTGTCCATATTAAAGTAAGCATTAATATGGTGAGCACCTGGGAGCTGGCAGGCCATCAGGTTGTCCAGGTTGGAAATGAAGCAGGTTAATGTTCTCCTCTTGTTCGGAGAATACTGACTGTGATTAGCTACTAACTCCTGCACTTCCAGGATGAGTTGGATGGAGGGAGGCCCAGCCTTAAAATAAAAATAAAGGAACAACAGAAAGAGCAAGAGGAATAATATACTCTCAAAGTACGGCAGAATGGGAACATTTTCTCCTGCTCGTATTCCCCTTGCATGTCTTGGACCCGGGAAATGCCTCCCTGTCCAGCATTTGTTCTACCTCCCCCAGATCCTTTCTAATAGTCTGCTGCTGTCTTTGAAGTCTGTGTGAGGCTGACGCACTCAGTTTACTCCCAATGTTCCCCTCAAAACAGCTCTTCTGGAGCTCAGAGATGTGTAATGGGCCAAGAGGTGAGAGTATTTTAGACATTTCCCCGATGGCCTTTTTGTGTTTAAAGACCTTCTGTACATCAAAGGGGAGAACTGGATTCAATACAGTTTATTTTTGAATCCTGAAAATTTACTTTGAATTAGTGAGGCATTTATATATGGGTAGGCCCCAATATATAAGAAAATTCAATTTCATGAATTCATTGATTGAGTAAAAGTTCATCAGTAGGCAGTGGAGATGGACATTGAGTGAAGCACAGAATTGAACAGGAGGAATCATATCTGGGAAACCATAGAGTAAAATGACCTCAAGCTGTTTCCTGCTTCAATATAGTCCATCTTTTTAAAAGTCCTCTTTTTTTTTTTTTGGTGAGGCAATTGGGGTTAAGTGACTTGCCCAGGGTCACACAGCTAGTGTCAAGTGTCTGAGGTCAGATTTGAACTCAGGTCTTCCTGAATCCAGGGCCAGTGCTCTATCCACTGTGCCACCTAGCTGCCCCTTAGTCCATCTTTTTTTTTTTTTTTTTTAACAGCAGTACCTTCCTGGTGATGCTATGTGGCTGTGAGTCACACCTATAGCCCGACAACAAATGGAATTCAGATGACCCAAAGGGCAATGGAAAATGTCAACAGAGATGCAGGTTGGGTGCAGGATATTTCCAGTGAGGATATGCTAGTTAGAAGTAGGATAAGAGACATCACCAGGCATGTGTATAGATGGATAGCTTAGGTTCTGCACCGGTATCCAGGAAATAGTGAAAAAAGCCAAGGAAGATCCCAAATGGTCTAGGTAGTTCTTCTATGGAGAAATATGGACAAGATGACAAAGGAGGAATGGACTGGGGCCTTTAGAGGTGGCAGAAGCTCCTGTACTAATGCGATCAAAACCCCATGGAAGTGTTGAGGTTCATTTATAAGTTGACAGAATATAAGGAAGTGCCAGATGAGGAAATTCCCCTGTTAATGAAGGTTTCCACCTTCTCTGTAACTTAGAGTTTAGAGTTGCTTAGAGCAATGAGAAGTTAAATACCTTGTCCAGGATCACACAGCTTGTATGTATTACAGGCATGACTTGAACCCAGGCCTCTTTGGCCCTGAGGCCAGCAAGCTCTCCGGCTCTGCTGTCTTGGCTTCTGCTCTTTTTAAGTTGGTGCTTTTGATTTAGGACATGGTTTGTCTTAGAAACCATGTTCTTCATGGCGGCTAGGTTCCCAGGCTAACTGACAAAAGCCTATTTAAACCCACCATGGAGCTAAAAAAATTGCATGGAAAATACCGAAAAGCAGTTGTGATATTGTTAATTGCACAAAATGGAAAGTTGACAAAATTGAGTAAGGATCAATTTTATTATTTATCTAGAGTGTTGGTGGGTGAGGAATGGAAAGTTTAATGAGAGGATGATGATGACAATAGTTAGCATTTAGATAATGTTTTCAGTTCTGCAGAGCATTTTATAAGCATTACCACGTGTTATTGTTATGACAACCCTGTGAGGGAGGTGCTATTATTATTATTTTTTTTATTATTTTTAGTGAGGCAATTGGGGTTAAGTGACTTGCCCAGGGTCACACAGCTAGTAAGTGTTAAGTGTCTGAGGCCAGATTTGAACTCAGGTACTCCTGACTCCAGGGCTGGTGCTCTATCCTCTGCGCCACCTAGCCGCCCCAGGAGGTGCTATTATTATCTCCATTTCTGCAGATGAAGAAGCTGAGGCTGACACAGGTTATGTGACTTGCCCAGAGTCACAGGGCTTGTAAAAGTCTTAGAGTGGATTTGAACTCAGATTTTCCTAAGTCCAGATCTAGCATACCTAGATACCTGGATAAGATATTCGAGGAAAACCATTGTGGAAACTCAGAAGGGGAACTCTAATAAACACTTCAAAGTACAAAGTTTCATGATACTAGTTTCTCTGAGGCACTTGAAAAAGTTTATAAGGAAGTCTGAACTCCTGACTTTTTTTGGAATCAAGGAAAATTACTTTTTAACTCATGAGAGAAATTGTGACTATTTTGGAGACAATCTTGGGCAATGCTTTTGCATCTTCTGCAACCTTTTGTTTGCCCAATTGTATGAGACCATTATTAAAGAGAGATTCTCTCAATGTGAGTCTGACAACTTCTCTGTATCATATAGCTCCAGATTAGAATCAAGTTACTTCCTTTGTTAAGTTTCTTTTTTACTGACATTCTTTAGAATTTCCTCAGACCTCTTAAAATAATTAACAAACTAGGAACAAAGGTTTCTTATTTTTCTTCCTAAAGCCCATACCTGTAGTCTCTGCTATTTCATTGCAACATTCTCCAGTGTTTTTACAACATATACGTAAATGAAAATAATATATATGTGTGTATATGTATACATGTATATATATGTGCATATATATGTATATATATATATATATATTTCATCAGAAATCTCTGAAGGTAGACACTGCCTCCCTTTTGTGCTCCTATTGGATACTCATCTACCTTTCTGTGAATCTCAGTGAAGAATAAAATTGGATGAAATAGAATTGATATTTTCATCATTTTGGCCTTGAATCATATTTCCTTCAAAAATATGCTTCTGTTAGACAATGCACCAGGAGGACATTTAGCTTCCAAGATAACTTTACTTCTAACATCAAGGTATGTTTTTCTTTCTTAATGTAAGCTATTTGTTGTGGACAATGGGCCAAAGGATTTTTTTAAAAGGTTACCTAACACTAGCTATACCACTTATATAACCTTTATCCAATAGGAGTACCTCCAAACCAGTCAAGTAGTCTTTCACAGATCATGTGTGTTTTTTTTTTCTCTTGGAGATGTAGCATCTTCCAGGAACTTTTTTGCAGATCTTAATTTTATCAATCTTAAACATTTGAGGAAACATCATAGGTCTCTCCTCAATTATAGCAACAGATGTCTCAAGAAAACCAGAGGCTGCTTTTTGGTCAGGTCTAGCAACTTCCCCACTCACCTTAATGTTATGTAAGATTGCCCTGGCCTTCAACCTGTCACACCACCTACAACATGCTACAAATATCTTTTTGTGACTTTTACCTAACTTCCAATCTTCATTTAGATTAAGGACATTTTCATGAATCAGCATCAGGGTAAAAGGAATCTTACCCTAATGGCTATCTTCAAGTCACACAACCAAATATTTTTCCATATCAGAATTGATAACACTTTTTTTTAATATCATGGTTGATTTCATGGATATAGGTTTTTCATATTTAAAAAAATTTGGCTTGGTCTTTGATGATTATCTTAGTAGTAATATAATAATTTAAGCCAAGTACACACCCAATCTGATTTAAAGCAATGGTCTCCTTTCACGGAAGGATTTATTGTGTCTACTTTCTTATAAAAACTTAACGGATTTCCTTTTGCTCAGAATAGATATAAAACCCTTGCCTTTTTATCTCCAATTAGGCTGATTTAATATACAGAATACACACAAACATATATGTAAAACTGTGAGTATATATATGTGTGTGTGTGTGTGTTATATAAGCAAGAGAGAGAGGAGGGGAAGGAATGAGGGAGGGAGTAAAGGAGGGAAAGGAAAGAGAGAAAAATAGAGAGACAGAGAGAGAGTCTTATAAGCACAACAGTGAAAACAAGATAGAGAGAGATTTTCCAGAGGCAACTGCACAAGATTTAAAGAAGAGAGAATAGAGGAAGTATAAAAAGAGGGTACATGTTGTGTGAGAATGTGATTGTTCTTAGGTGAAGTTAAGTGAACTGTCAGTGGTGAAAGGGAAGAAAGAAGGGAGTCCATGATATTCTCGATGTAAGGATGGAGGAAAAAGAAAGGAGATTTGGGTAAAATGGTTTTCCTGCTGTGAGGTACTTCAGAAAAGTAGAGACTATGTCTTGTCTAAACATTGTAATTCTTCTAGCAATTAGCACAATGCTCTGTGAACAGATTAAAAGCTGAATAAAAAACTTGTTTTATTGAATTGAGTTTACAGGTTATGAAACACAGTTTCTATGAGGTATGTAGTATAAGTATTATTACCTCCATTATACAGAGGAGGAAATTGAGGCTTGGAAAGGTAAAATGATTCGCCTGCACATCATCCTATAGCTATGAAATAATGGAGGTAGGATGGGTCTTTTCATTCCTGTTATAGTGTTCTTCCCACTACCTTGCCATTTCTCACACAATCAATTATTTCATTCTCACCAAATAGATTTTTTTTTTGCAGGGCAATGGGGGTTAAGTGACTTGCTCAGGGTCACATAGCTAGTTAAGTGTCAAGTGTCCAAAGCCACATTTGAACTCAGGTCCTCCTGAATCCAGGGCCAGTGCTTTATCCACTGCGACACCTATCTGCCCCCCCCAATAGATTTTTAACAGCTAAGGACATGTGGACACAAGAAGTGGACAGCACAATGATGTCTTTATGACAACTAGGTGCTCTAGTAGCTAGTGTTGGACTTGGAGTCAGGAAGACCTGAGTTCAAATCTTGCCTCAGATAGCTAGTTGTATGACCCTGTCCCCTTCCATTCCCTCATCTGCAAAATGGGGAATATAATAGAACCTTCTCATAGGCCTGTAAAGAACAAATGAGATAACATGTAAAATGCTTTGCCAGTCTTATGACTCTCTACAAATACTAAGACAGTATGTAGCACAAAGACTATTGGGGATGCATATGGAAAGGAGGTGGGCAGGTCGTGCAGCCACATAGTACTGCTATGGAATCCATGCAGTTGTGGAAACAAGTTTTGCTGGGGATAATTAGGAATTCATTGTAATTGTCATAATACTTACCAGTCATTCATCCATTCCAGCTTGCTTGGATGAAGGTCACAATTTCAGAATCAGTTATTTTTCTGTAATTATTCTTTTCTCTTCCATCTTTAAATGGACATTTTGGTGAACCATAAAATATCTTACCAGTGTCTAAAAATTCCCATTACTCTTCACTCTTAATTCCTCAGTGCTTGATCCTTTGACCTTTTCCTTTTCTTTAAAAACACACACACACATATTACCATCAGGATAGCTTTCGATGAAGCCTCATTTCTTGCTATTTCCTCTAATCACTGTGTCAGAACATATAATTACACTGTAGTCAATGTATAATATTGTATGGCTTAACATGGAAAGCCCTTATGCCCTACTGATAGGTGAAGAGTATTTCTTTAATTCCTCTTTTCAGATCATTTTAGAAAATATTAATGAATTATTTGAAATTCAGAAAGCATCCTTCAAATGAATTAGCCAAGCTGGGAGATTTTGAAATGCTGCTTGCTAAGTTAATATCCATGGTACTAGGAGGACAAAAATGCATTTTGTTTTGAGACAGGAAGGGATCTGCATCGAAAAGCATCCAGTTTTCCTGCAAATATACCCATGTCTTATTTTGCATGGTATGTTAATAGAATAAGATCTTAAATCAATATGTGTTTGGTAAATGCAAGACCTGTAGAATTTAAGTGAATTTCTCTGCATGACTTTCCTGACTGGGGTAAAGTGAAGAGCCAATGATAGGTCTGTGTCTCTGTGCACCTATGGGGTTGCTAGGGAATGGTTTTCAAATGCTTCATCGTGCAGCAGATTGAACTTTTTTTTTTTGAAGCATTGTCATGGAAACCAAATGCATCATTTCCTGGTCTGACTAATTTTTCTTTTTAATAAAAAAAATAACCCAGGGTTAGCAGGAGTATAATAAAGAGACCCAGCAGCCTTGTAGGGAAGAAGAGTGGAACTAATACATGTTTTGCAATAGGAGCATTTAACTGTGCTAAAATCAGAAACAACATAGTATTCATGTTGGCAAAGGGCTTGTCTGGAGAAATTGGTGGAAATTTATCAATTCCTTTTGTTTTTCTTGTACACAGGAGTAGAAAAATTATAAATTCATCCTACTGATTTATTGGCATGATATTTTATTAGTATCAGTCCCTAATCAATACATGAGTTTGAATTTGTGGGCAGGGGGCAGGAGAAATCAGTTTTACTTTTTGCTCTGACAAGATTAACAGACTGGATTTTTTTTTTTTTGAGAAAGTAGGGCTGATAAGAGAATTCATCTGCTGATTTTTTTACTCACCCTTTAAAACAATGGTCTCTGGAGTTTTTCGATAGTGTGGTCTAGCAATAATTTTTTTTAGTCTATTGGAACATGAACCTACAATGTGTATATTTATTTAGAGCTTATATAAAGGTACAACTGTTCTAATAATTATGTACATTATGAAACTTATTATGAAATATTATGAAAATTATTGTGAAATTATATTATTATGAAAAAATTATGAAAGATTATTATGAAACATATTATGAAAATACAACGTGTAATAGGATGAGATGATGATGGAATAATATTTGACCTCTAGAGTCAGTGGGGAACCATTCACATTTACTGAGTTGGGGAGTAACATGGTCAGACTTCTGCTTTAGGAAAATCATTTCGGCTGTCGGTGAATGTGGATTGGAGTAGTGAGAGACGTGAAGCAGGGGGACTAAGTAGGAGGCTTTTGTTTTAGTCCACGTGAGAGGCAAATAAGTCTGAACTGTGGGGGGTCGGGGTAGAATAGACAGAAGGGGACAGGTACAAGAAAGGTTGTAGAAATAGAAATAAGATTTGGCAACTGATTAAATATGTGAGGTGAGGGAAAGTAATGAGCCAAGGATGACACCGAGGTGGTGAACCCAGGTGTGACAGGACCAATATCTAGCAGGGTTCTCCCTTCCCCATTAACTCCCTCCATATGTAGGTTAGGCTAGATTCTCCTTCAAGTTTTCTGGTGGCCTCTGGTTTGGGTTGATGGATAATCATCCAGAGACATAAATGTCCTATTCACATGGAGTCAGTGCCCTATCCAAAAACCATGAGAGTCACCAGGCACTATTGTGCTGATGTGACAAATTTTCATATGAAGACAGGTGGGCCAGAACTACCTTAAGTGCTCCTGTATTTCTTTACTGTGTTAGGGCTATGCAAATCTCCTTTCTTTAACTGTTTAATGATCTTGAGGTGTCTTATTTCACTTCAACATTAAACCTGAACTAAAAGGATGCTAGTGTCAGACCCATCCTTAACACTGGGTAATTGAAAGGATGGTAATAACACTCAACAGGAATAAGGAAGTTTGGAAAGGGATGGGGGGGGGGGAGGGAAAATAATGTAATGGGATCTGAGATGCAGATTACAATCCATCTGTGCCTGTTCACTCTGTCTCACAAAAGGGGGCTAGGGTTAGAGGTCTTACTCACCAGTTGAAGAGCCTACTGCAATCACAAGGTGATCTGGAGAGCTAAGGGTAGATATCCTGGCAGCAGGGTAGTAATTTTCCCAATGACACGCATGCGGCTGCTGTTGCGGCTTCCTTCATCGGTTTTTAGGCTATGACTGCCCTAAGTGGAACGCAGGAGGATTGGAAGCAGTGAGGTTGAGAGTTTGTAGAGTGAGGGAGGGAGCAGAATGGGGGAGTGTTGGAAGATGGGTAAGGGTGGTTTTGATGTAGACTATGCTTCACTATTGGCTATGGTGGGTAGGGCGGGATTCAACCTATCTTTCTATCCTTGTATTGCTCGATCACATTCTCCTCGGGGTCAGGCTATGGTCCCCGCTTTTTGAGCCCAACTCAAACACTACCATTTTTACAAAGTCTTCTTTGGTCTTTTCTGTCTAGAGCAATGTCCCTCCTTAGACTTTACGTACTACTTTATTTTTCAGCTTTTCTGACGTATTAACCAAGTAACATTGCGCATTATTACAATTAGCGATACTTGCATGTTTTTCCCTTGCTCGAGGGAATATGTTATATCTAAGCTTCCTCCTCTAACATCAGCACAGAGTTGCCACAGATTCTGGACTTGGATCCAGTGAGCCCTGAATATAAATCCTGACTCAGACACTGACTATCCTGCATGCCTTAAGCAAGTCACTTAACTTTTTTTGTTTGTTTTGTTTTTGTTTTTGTTTGTGAGGCAATTGGGGTTAAGTGACTTGCCCAGGGTCACACAGCTAGTAAGTGTCAAGTGTCTGAGTCCGGATTTGAACTCAGGTCCTCCCGACTCCAGGGCTGGTGCTCTATCCACTGCGCCACCTAGCTGCCCCAAGTCACTTAACTTTAAACCTCAGTTTCTTCATTTGTAAAACGGGGATTGTAATAGCATTGCCTCACAGAGGTGTTGTGTCAGATAAGATAATGAAATAATGTACACGAAGTGCTTTGCAAACATTAATGCTCCGTATAAATGTTGGCAATTATTGTTATCAGGGGTGATACTCCATAGTTCACCTCTTGTCCATAAGCAAAGCTCTCCCAGACTTACCCCTTCCAGGGAAAGACAGCTGCTGGTGATAGTTATAGTTCTTCGGCTACCCAAAGGATAGGAGAAAGGGATATAGAGAATTTTTTCTCTTCTTTTCCCTTCTTTTCTTTTTTCCTTTCCTTTTCCTTTCCTTTCCTCTTCTTTTCTTTCCTCTTACCTTGTCGTCTTTGTCTCCCTGTCTTTCTCAAACTAGAAGTCCAGCAGCCATTACAGGCCCAATACCACTAATGATCACAAGAGTTTTGGCTTGCTAAGTCTCCAACAGGGGTCAATTTGTCCCTCCTTCAGCAATCTATGCCTCCCTTTTTCCATGGTGTTACCATATTGATAACAGACAGTGCAGACACCTGACTGGCCTAAATCCCTAAAACTCAGAAAGCCCTAGCTTTAGCAATCCACTAAGCTCAGCCTCTTTGGTATCATAAATACAGGTGTATACGACCACAACCTGCAGAAAGGTGTATGTTTAGGAACAAAGATGAGCAGTTCATTTGGGGATATATTGAATTTGGCATGTCATTAAGCCATCCCACTGGAGGTATCTAGCAGGCTCTCAGAAATGTGGGACTAAAATGATGACTGAGATGTGAGATTTGGAATACATATACATGCACACATATACATGTATATGCATGTATGTGTGTGTAGATATATGTTTACATACACATATATATAGCACTCATAGCTATGGTTAGGGTACTGGGTCTGGAGTCAGGAATAGTTCAAATCTTGTCTCAGATACTATGTGACCCTGGGCAAATCATTTAATCTATCTGTAGAATGAGTTGGAGAAGCAAACAGCAACCCACTCCAGTATCTTTGCCAAGAAAACCCCAAATAGGGTCATGAAGAGTTGTATACTACTAAAATAACTAAATGACAGGAACATAGCATATACACATGTATATACATAATACACTTGATTAGTAGTCATATGTGCAGAGATGATCACTGAATCAATAAAAGCTAATGAGACCATTAAGGAAGAGAGGGGAAAGAGAGATGGAGAGAGACAGAGACAGAGAGAGATGAGACAGAGAGGTCCCTGGAATGAACTTTTAGAAAAGTTCAGATTTGAGGGGTAAGAAATGGATACTCATCCAACGGAGGAAAATGAGAAGTAACAGTTAGATAGGAGGAGAATGTGGAGAGAGGAATGTCATAGAAACCAAGGTAGTCCTGGGGCAGGATAGGTGGTCAACTGTCAGAAGCTGCAGAGGGACCAAGGAGGGTGAAGACTGAGAGAGGACCATTGGGTTTAGCAGTTAAAAGATCATTGATAACTTTAGAGAGAGCAATTTCAGTAGAATGATGGCATTGGGATCCAGATTTCCAAGGGTTGAGCAGTGAGGGGGTGGTAAGGATGTGGCAACGGTGATTGTAGACAGCTTTCTAGGAGTTTGGCAGTGAAAGGCAGGAGACATGTAGGAACACTGCTTGAAGAGATGGAAGGAAAGGTCAATCTTTTTTTTTTAGTGAGGCAATTGGGGTTAAGTGACTTGCCCAGGGTCACATAGCTAGTAAGTGTTAAGTGTCTGAGGCTGGATTTGAACTCAGGTCCTCCTGACTCCAGGGCCAGTGCTCTATCCACTGCACCACCTAGCTGTCCTAACCTTTTCTTAATGATAAGGGAGACCTGAACATATTTGTAGGCAGAGGAAAGGAGCCGGTAGGTAGGGAGAGATTGAATCTGAGATAGAGAAAGATCTACCACTTATTAGCTTTACTATCTTGGACAAGTCAGTTAAGGTCTTAGTTTCATGTTCCTCATAGGTAAAATGGGAATGATAATAGCCCCTCTACCTACCACACTGGGTTGTTGTGAGTATCAAAAAATGTAACAGTCATGAGAATGCTTTATAAACTATGGCATTCTATGTTAAAATGATTATTAATAAAGTCACAAAACAAATCAGTCCTACCAAATTTCATTTGTAATCCTGTGATCTCTCCACTAAGGCCTCAGAGAAGAATCATGCATGGTGACATGCCTATAATCCTTGTTACTAGGGATGCTGAGGCTACTGGATCTCTTGAACCCCTGGATTATGGGCTGCACTGGGCTAAGCTGATCAGCACCTAGATTGACTTTGTCATTAATATGAGCTCTCATGCCAATAAGAATAGGACCGGGCAGTGAGAAGCCACTGTACTGTCAGCCTGGGCAAACTAAGGCTACTCAGTCTTAAATTAAACAAAAACTCAGAGATGTGTCTTTTATTATTCTGTGGCTATTGGCTGAAATTTATTTTTAGTGCTATGAAACATGTAGTTTAAAAAAAGATTTTCAAAATGTCTTTTTCTCATGCAGATGGCAACCCCTCCACACCTCTTTACGTGGACTTCAGCAGGTGCATGGTGAAAAAGATCCATCACCTGGCGGCCAGCTTTCTAGCGATGAGCCTCTTGGGACTCAGCTAGTCTAGGTCCTCAGATGAATCAATCAACAAACATTTATTAAGTACCTGCTATGTGAACAAATGAGTTGGATGAATGAAAACATATTTTTGGAGCACCTATCACGTTCCAGGCATTGTTCTGTGTAGTGGAAATACAAATATAAAATATAATGATATAAAATATGTTGTCTCCCCTTATTTGGGCCAATATCTGTCCCAAGGGAACTAATATTCCAATAAAGGGAGACAGCACATATAAATGTGTGGTGGCCAGGGAAAGGAATTCTGGTCTGGGTAGTTATGGGAAGTATGAATGGTTCTGTTGATTATCATGTCTGTTCCATTAACAATAACAGTATTGATTTGATTACTGTTCTCTGAGCTTTCCTGGTAGACGACGGGTATGGTAAGTGATGAATGGTCCAGTCCCAACAAGATAGAGTAGGTGGGATAGATTAGGCTGGATACAGTGGAAGTTTGTTCTCACTCAGCCACCAATCAGAGCAGCTCAACACCAGGGCAGAGTTCCAAAGCTGAACAGATTGATTTCCCTGGGGTGATGTGGGGAGGGAGGTTTACGCATGGTCTACTGAGGTTCAGTTTGGAGGATGACCTTTCCAAATGGGTCATTCCAGTGGCAGGGCATCTGGCAAGATGCCCATGTGTCAGGGATGCAAAGACAAACAAACAAAAAACCCCAACCCCTAGTCTCAAGGATATTATGTTCTACTGTGAGAAACAGTGTAAACATACATATGACAGATATCTAGTCGGGAGCTGGGCCGTGTTTGAAGCCTTCCTGGCCTGGTAGGATCTGTTCAAAGGTGGCAGAATAATAACTGTAGAATTAATGAGCCTCCTCGGAATAGGGCTTAGTCCTTGATAGTTTTAGGAGGTGCAAAAGCTATAAACAGATCAAAAAATGTACAGCATCTGTTAACTTGCAGGTTTGGACTTGCATATGAAGCACATAAAACAGAGACGCACTTAGGAAAATATATTCCTGTCATTAAAGCCACTGCTCACTGAAAGAAATGATTTGACAGTTGAAAAGAATGACTTGCTAGGGCCTGGAAAGAAACAGAGAGTTCTCATCTTGAATATTTCCTATGCAAGAGCAGCACTGTGCTCCCCATGCATTCTCTCTCTTGCTCGTATCTTTGCTTACTCCCACCCCCCTCCCCATTACTAATGTACAGACAGCCTGCTACATCTGTGCATATGTGTAGCCGTGGGTGGGTGACTTCCTCCCTCCCATCTGTGCTTGAGTCAGGGGAATACCCCGACCCTCTGTGCATTGCACATGTATGCCAATATCCTGAGTTTTTCAGGCAGTGGGCCAGGAAGGGTCTCTTCTGCTCATCAATACAAATATATGCAGTCTGTGTGGGAGTGTGTCCTTCTGTTCCATGTACACATGTGCAGAGATTTCTTAATACCTAAGCTTGAGAATATTCAGTAGAGCCTGCCTTCTCCCCCTTACCTACGCTCTATTTATTTCAGCTAAAAGAAAACAGCTTGGTGGATGTCATATGTTAACTGAATTAGTCATTCCATGTTGCTCATGATCAGAATAAATGGGTTTCCTTTAGTCTGTGTTGGCAAAGCTGGTGGGGGGCAGGGAGGGAGTAAGGGGTCATGGCATAGGCTAACTGCAGCCTTACTTGCCCTGTTGCAAAAGGGAGTTTTGCTTCTCCTCTTCAGTTTCATGAAAATTGCCTAAGACATCATGACCACATAGAGAAGGGGCTGATAGCTTTTGTAATAGTATCCCCTTGCCTACCTGGAGGGCATTGTGGTAGAATTAGCGCCCGCTACGGCATCCGAGGATCTGAGTTCATCCGAGCTCTGCTACCTATTTGACACTGGGCAAGCCACTTTACCTTCTCTCAGCCTCAGTTTCTCTATCTATCAAATGTAGGGGCCTGATTAAATATTTGCTAAAGTTCCGTCTAGTTCTAAATCCACGATGTCATCTATAGTCAATAAGAAGTGTGCAAAGGGGAATTTTCTGGAGGCTTAGTGTGTATAATATAACAATAATAAAAATAATGCCTAATGTTTGTGTCATTCTTTAAGGTTTGCAGAGGGAAAGGGACAGGCATTTATATAGCACCTACTGTGTGCCACTCTCTGTGGTAAGCACTTTACAAACATTGCCTCATTTGACCTTGTGAAATTGGTGCTATTATCTTCATTTCATAGTTGAAGAAACTGAGGCAGACAGAGGCTAAATGACTTGCCCAGGGTGACACAGCTAGTAAGCATCTGAGACTCAGAACTTCTTGATTCCAGACCCAGAACTCTATCTACTATACCACCTAGTAGTTGTTTAGTTGTGTCTTTGTGATTCCATTTGGGGTTTTCTTGGCAAAGATACTGGAGTGGTTTCCTATCTTCTTCTCCAACTTATTTTACAGATGATGAAAGTGAGGCAAACAGGGTGAAGTGATTTGCCCGGGTCACACAGATAGTAGGTGTCTGAGGCCAGATTTGAACTCAAGTCTTCCTCCTGACTCCAGGCCCAGAGTTGTATCCACTGTGCTATTTACCCACACCAACTAGCTGCCTCTTTAAATACATTATCTCACAACAATCCTTTGAGATAAGCACTACAAATATTATTATCTGCACTTTAAAGTTCATCGGATCACAGTTTCAGAGCTTGAAAGTACCTCAGAGGCTGTAAAAGTGGGCCAGGCTCAGGCCAAGTACCCTGTAGAATTAAGTTTGCTGTTAAAATGAAATGAGGGGCAGCTAGGTGGTGCAGTGGATAGAGCACTGGCCCTGGAGTCAGGAGGACCTGAGTTCAAATCCGGCCTCAGACACTTAACACTTACTAGCTGTATGACCCTAGGCAAGTCACTTAACCCCAATTGCCTCACCAAAAAAAGAAAGAAAGAAATGAGGCCTTTTAGATCATTGAGTGGTTAACAAAAAAAGGTTTTCTTAGTCATAGCATAGAAGGGATATTCAATGAGCATATACCCCCACTACAGCATTTAGCTTGGATTGTCTCTTCTTTTCTCAATATGGACACATGTCTGGTCAGCATGGCAGAGCATGATGACTCACATGACCTCAGGACAGCCGCCAAATCTAAAGGGCCCTGACCGCATGTGACTGGACCTTTTTGTAGCGTTAGATAATCAGGCTGCAGTATGGCCAGAAGCAATCAAGAACCTGTATCAAGGGAGGTGCAGCTGCTAGAGTCCCAGGGAACTTGGCCTTCATCATCCTGTAGGACCGTTTGGGGGCAGGGAGAAGATGATCCCAGTAGATGGTGTTCCTATCACAGAACAGCCCCTAGATAACCAGGAGGGAGACAGGTTGATCACCAAGCAGCCAAGAGATATCCAGGCCCCTCATCCTCCATGTTGGAACGGGTCTGGACCATCCTCTTCAGGGTCAGTCTTTAATGCTCTCCACCCTGCCTCCCCTTAGCTGGGGGTGAATAGTAGCCAAGTGTAGACTGTGCCGTGATATTCATATCAGAAGCAGGAGTCAGATACCAGCCAAAATAAACACCCCAAAGAACATTTCATTTAATGGGGCAGCAGAGGAAACACTGGGTTCTTTGTGTAGGGAATCGGTGGCAAGGACATTTCCTGAACCTCTAATATATCTTCCTCTTTGAAAGTACTTTCTTACCTTCCAATCACAAGCAATAATCCAACAGGGTCAAGTGAACAGTGTTCCATCAGTTTCATAACTATTTTGGTCTGGCATGAAAATATTGAGAGTTCCTTGGCAAGAACTGCGTGTGTTATTGTTAAATTATGCATTTTGAGGCATTTTGCTTTTTGTTTGTATACTTTTAGTCGTTCTGCTCTGTTTTGGGCACTCAAGGACCTGTAATTCCTTCTATCTTCCCATTCTAGTGAAACTAACCAAAAGGAGGCAGTTTTTTGTTTGTCTTTTTTGCAGGGCAATGAGGGTTAAGTGACTTGCCCAGGGTCACACAGCTAGTAAGTGTCGAGCATCTGAGGCCGGATTTGAACTCAGGTCCTCCTGAATCCAGGGTCTGTGCTTTATCCACTGCACCACCTAGCTGCCCCCAGGAGGCAGTTTTTAAGAATTGACTTACATTAAGGGTCAAAAGAGAGCTTTAAGGTCTAGTACTGAAAGCAACCTTAGAAGCCATCTAGGGCAAACCTCCCATTTTACCAATAAGGAAACTGAGACCCAGCAGCGATAAGGAAGTTGCTCAAGACTGCACATATTTCAAGTAGCAGAGTCAGGGCTTAAGCCTTTACCCTCTAACTGCAAACCCATCGATCCTTCCATTATATCACAAGTTCCTTCCTTCAGGAGGAGGACTACTAAAGTTCCACAGATACTTTATGTCACTGCAATACTGGCCAGCATTGGCAAAGCACCTTATAAACATTATCTCACTTTATCCTTACTGCAATCTGGGGAGGTAGGTGTTAATAATGTCTCCATTTTACAAATGAGGAAACCAAAGAGGTAGAATTTAAGTGACTTGCCCAAGGTCACATTGCTAAGAAGTATCTAAAGGAGGATTAGAATTCAGGTCTTCCTGATTCCAAGTATATCTAGTACTCTACTCACCTTCTTAAAGCTGAAAAATTTAAGTGAGTAATAATGATAATTAGCTTGCCTTTGTATAGCGCTTAAGTGCTTTACAAATATTACCCATTTTTACCCCACAAATATTCTGAGAGATAGGTGCTATTGTTTTGTTTTTGTTTTTGTTTTTGCAGGGCAATGAGGGTTAAGTGACTTTCCCAGGGTCACACAGCTAGTTAAGTGTCAAGTGTCTGAGGCTGGATTTGAACTCAGGTCCTCCTGAATCCAAGGCCAGTGCTTTATCCACTGTGCCACCTAGCTGCCCCTATAGGTGCTATTGTTATCCCCATTATGCAGATGAGGAAACTGGGACAAACAGAGATTGTCACTTTCCCTGGGTCATGCACCTAAGCTATTGAGTGTCTGAGGCTGGATTTGAACTCAGGTCTCCCTGACTTCGGGGCTGGTTCTCTATTTACAGTGTGACCTTGCTGCCTCAGCATATTTTCTCTATGTGGAACAGATTCTTGGAAGACTATTCCCTTGTGTTATAACCATGGCACAAATTAGATGAATGGCCCTTTTAGGAATGAGCTAAACATTCCAATATTTTAGGACCTGATAAGGAAAGCTAAAGAGTATTGAGGACCATAGCTGTTCTTTGTGGTCATAAGCTTAGGTAGGCAAGGGTGCATCTATATTAGCCACGATTCCATTTAGAAGCCATTATAGCTTATTGTCTTACTTCAAAACTTCAGGATTTTGCTCCCCCTCGTGCCTGCTGATCTAACATGTCCGAGAGAGCTCAATGAATCTATACTTACTGGTTGTGTGATCCTCGGGAAACCACGTAGCTTTTCTTGACCTCAGTTCCCTCATCAGTAAAATGGGGATGATGACAGCATCAACCGCACAAAGTTGCTTTAAGGGCCATAGGAGATAATACACATGAAACGCTCCTTATCATTATCACGCCCCCTTTTATATACATCCATCAGTGCTCTTCGTGAGCTCCTGCGATGAACAATCTTAACATGCTGTTGCCAACCTGAGGATGACCATCTCTACCCTGAGCTCAAACAATGAATTCACACCCATCTGGAGAGGGTTGACTTACGCCTACTCTGAGTATCCAGTGAGAACTTGCTGGTTCTGGTATAGCTCTTAGACCTTCCGTACCCTAATGAGACATCAGATTAGGATTTGAAGCTGTCGGGTTGTTTTTTTGGGTTTTTTAGGTTTTTTTAGTGAGGCAATTGGGGTTAAGTGACTTGCCCAGGGTCACACAGCTAGTAAGTGTCAAGTGTCTGAGGCTAGATTTGAACTCAGGTACTCCTGACTCCAGGGCTGGTGCTCTATCCACTGCACCACCTAGCTGCCCCAAAGCTATGTTTTTGAAATGGACATTTTTGGACTTTTAACATATGCCAATGTTTTAAAACACACATGTTTTAAATCCTCTCTCAGCTAATGATAATAATGGATTATGGCTTTTTAAATTAGAACACAAGCTTGGCCATGGAACTGTAACTAGCAGTTTTTTCACCATATGAAAGGGGGGGGCAAAGGGCAGGACACCACAAGGACACTACTGGGAAGAATGCAGGGGTGGGGTGGCGTGGGGTGCAGACGATGGGGATGGACTGGGGTGTAAACATGCTTTTCTGCAGTCTGTAATGGGGCAGGGATTGGGGAAGAAAGTTTCAATTTTAACATTCTCTCATTCTCTATGAGCTACAGTCAGTTGTGTATATACTGCTGAGATTATAAATGTTTCCTGCAATCTCTTAATTTTGGAACTCTGGAGCAAAGCCTCAGATACCCTGCCCTAGTTAAGTAATTATTCTGAGATTTAAAAAAAATATATTTAACTATGGTTTGAAAATACGTGCTTACAGGGGCAGCTAGGTGGCACAGTGGATAAAGTACCAGCCCTGGATTCAGGAGGACCTGAGTTCAAATCTAGCCTCAGACACTTGACACTTACTAGCTGTGTGACCCTGGGCAAGTCACTTAACCCTGATTGCCCCACAGAAAGGAAGGAAGGAAGGAAGGAAGGAAGGAAGGAAGGAAGGAAGGAAGGAAGAAAGAAAGAAAGAAAGAAAGAAAGAAAGAAAGAAAGAAAGAAAGAAAGAAAGAAAGAAAGAAAGAAAGAAAGAAAGAAAGAAAGAAAGAAAGAAAGAAAGAAAATATGTGCTTACTGGGCCTTTTGAACTTAATGCCTCATCGGCATCTCAAGTTCACCATATTCAAAGCACAGCTCATCTTTGCCTACAAACCCATCCCTCTTCCAAACTGCCTTATTCCTTACGAGGGTACCATGCTTCTGGTTACCCGGGTTTATAAATTCCATGTCATCCTTGACTCCTCACTGACCCTTACCCAACATAGCTAATCAATCATTAATTCTTTTGGGGGGGGGCAGGGCAATGAGGGTTAAGTAACTTGCCCAGGGTCATACAGCTAGTAAGTGTCAAGTATCTGAGGCTGGATTTGAACTCAGGTTCTCCTGAATCCAGGGCCAATGCTTTATCCACTGCACCGCTTAGCTGCCCCCAATCATTAAGTCTTGTCGTTAAGTCAATGTTTCACATAGCAGGCTCCTTCTCTCCTAGACTATTATAATAATCTCCTAATGAGTTTCTGGGCTTCAAGCCTCTCCCCTTCTACAATCAGTCCTTTAACACAGCTGCCAAAATAATTGTCTTATAGCACAGTTCTAACCATGTCACTGTCTTAACTGTCTTACATGATAAACCTCATCAGCTTATTATTACCTTTAGGACCAAATGCAAACTAGGTTGCTTGACATTTCAAGCCCTTCACACTATAACTCCAAACTACGTTTCCAGCCCTATTGTACATCACTATCCTTTATATGCTTTACAGCCCAGTCAAACTGGACTTCTTGCTGTTCTTCCCACATTAAACTCCATCCCCTGGCTTAGCACTGGTTGTTCCTCATGTCTCAGTCTCCCTCCTCATTTCTGCCACTTGGGAACCCTAGTTTCTCTCAAAATTCATCTCAAGCACCACTTTCTTCACGGGGCCTTTTCTGGTTCCCCCACCCAGATGTAGGTGCCCATCTCCTCCACAACAAAAATTTATATTATATTTATTTTGTATGTTATTTAGTTCAGCCACGTCTGACTCTTAATGACCCCATGGACCATTGCATGCCAAGCCTTTCTGTCCTCTATTATGTCTTGACATCTTTCCAAGCTCATGTTTATTGCTTCCCTGATACTCTCTGTCCTTCTCATCCTCTGCTATTCTGTTCTTCTTTTGCCTTCAATCTTTTATTTTATTTTATTTTTTTTTGGTGAGGCAGTTGAGGTTAAGTGACTTGCCCAGGGTCACACAGCTAGTAAGTGTTAAGTGTCTGAGGCTGGATTTGAACTCAGGTACTCCTGACTCCAGGGCCAGTGCTCTATCCACTGTGCCACCTAGCTGCCCCACTTTCAATCTTTCCAAGTATCACAGTCTTTTATAGTGAGTCCTATCTTCTCATTATGTGGCCAAAGTATTTAAGCTTTTGATCGCCTTGCTGTCCAAGGGACTCTCAAAAGTCTTCTCCAGCATCACAGTTTGAAAGCATTGATTATGTACCTCTAAGCTTTCCTTGTACTCTTACTCTCACAGACATACATTGTGTTGTTTGCTCATTTCAGTTGTGTTTGACTGTGACCCCTTTAGGATTTTCTGGCAAAGATACTGCAGTGCCTTGCTATTTCCTTCTATAGCTTGTTTTACAGATGAGGGATTGAGGCAAACAGGGTTCAGACTTCCCCAGGGTCATGCAGCTAGTGTCTGAGGTTGGATTTGAACTCAGGAAGATGAGTCTTCTTGACTTCAAGACAAGCACTCTATCCACTATACAACCTAGCCACTTATAGTTATATATTACCACTGGAAAAATTATTTTATATATATTCATATAAATACACAATTTCTCCTCTGATAGAACGTAAGCTTCTTGAGGACAGGGAATTTTCCTTTTTGCCTTTGTGTTCTCAGGCCAGGACAAAAACTGGTACGTGGTAAGCACTTAATAAGTGCCTGTTAGTTAAATGATTGATTGAATACTCATATCCTCCATAAAACGATTAGGCCTATTTCTGTCTAAAATACCGGAGAGCACTTGTGACTTATATAAATATCATGGGATCCAATCCAATGTTTAGATTTTGCTGATGTTTCAATTAGCTATAAACATCTTTGAGACTTTTTATGAGATTACAGAAGGGCAAGATATTTTAAACTATGACATTTAATTTGAAATGGGCTGATGATGTGGTACAGTGGAAACAAGGCCATATTTGGACCCAGAGGAACCAGTTCACATCCTGACTCTGCTACTTGCTACCTGTGTGACTTTGGAAGATTCATTTCACCTTTCTAGGCCTCAGTTTCCTCAACTGTAAAAATAAAGGGATGGGGGGGGGCAGGTAGGTGGCGAAGTGGATAAAGCACCGATGCTGGATTCAGGAGGACCTGAGTTGAAATCTGGCCTCAGACACTTGACACTTACTAGCTGTGTGACCCTGGGCAAGTCACTTAACCCTCATTGCCCCACTAAATAAACAAACGAATGAATGAATAAATAAATAAATAGAGTAAATGAATGAATAAATAAATGAACAAGTCAATAAATAAATCAATAAATCGATAGATAAATAGATAATTAAAGGGATAGGTCTAGGTGGCCTGCAAGGCCTCTACATCTATGTTCTCATGATCCATTTGTGGAATGTGTATAAGACTGCATTTTAAAAGTGAGGATAGATTTCTTTTCAGTTCTTTCTTAGAACATCGTGACACAGGGACTCGAGTCAGGGCTTGAGAATTCTTGTCATAGTTATCATTCAGAATTCCTTTCTTGTATAGAATTATCCTTGCTAGTATTCTATCAAAGGTACCCATTGCAGGTACCTGAATGCCATTTTCTCTTTATGATCCCAGCCTGGAGCCATCTAATTCTGTACTGATTGACTCTATGTTAAGGAGAGAAGGGAACAAGCACTTACTGTGTGTCCGTTATGTGCCAGGAACTGTGCTAAGCGCTTTTCAGAAATGGCCTCATTTCACCCTCACAACAACCCTTTGACACCCATTTTATAGCTGAGGAACTGAGGCGAACAGAGGTTAAGTGACATGCCCAGGGTCACACAGTTTGCAAGTATCTAAGGCTAGATTTGAACACAGTTCTTCCTGACTCCAGGCTCAGCACTCTATCCACTGTGTCCTCTTGCTGCCCACCCAGCTACCCAGCCAGCATTGTAAATTTTTGATTTGGTCAGAAGTCCTGCTTTTGCGGATAAGTTGATTGGGATCCATATTCATTGAATTTCTAGAGTGCAGCCTAGACCTAGATCTAAATCTGGTTTCCCAACTGCACTATTTAAAAGGTTCTTTCTTATTTCTTCCAAATTTGAGAGATAAAATGTTCCTCTAAAATTCTACTCAGCAAACTCCTGAAAGGCTTGAGGACTAAATTTGTTTTCCTTTGAATCATATGTAGCACCTCACAATATGCTTTGTAATAAGAGAACTTCAGTGGATTTCTTTGTCATTCAGATGTTATCAGCTGTGTGATTCTGGGCAAGTCACTTAACTCTGTTTGCCTTAGTTTCCTTATCTGTAAAATGAGCTAGAGAAGGAAATGGCAAACCACCTTGGTATCTTTGCCAAGAAAACCCCAAATGGGCTCACAAAAGCCAGACATGACAAATGATTGAATGACTGATAACATCTGAAGCTGGATTTGAACTCAGGAAGAGTGCCTAGGGCTACAAAAAAGACAGAAAAGAAAGACATCCCTGTCCTAAAGTTTGTATTCTTTTTTTTTCTTTCTTTCTTTCTTTCTCTTTCTCTCTCTCTCTTTTTTTTTTTTTTTGCAGGGCAATGAGGGTTAAGTGACTTGCCCAGAGTCACACAGCTAGTGTCAAGCGTCTGAGGCCGAATTTGAACTCAGGTCCTCCTGAATCCAGGGCCAGTGCTTTATCCACTGCGCCACCTAGCTGCCCCTAAAGTTTGTATTCTAATGAAGAAGCTGGAGGAGGGGAAGGCAAGAAGGGAGCAAGGGAGAAGGAGGTACTTTAGTGGGGCATGGTTGCATAGTTCAGAGAATGAGAGTAGGCTTATCTGGAGCCCTTTGTCAAAATGGAAATTTTGGAAAGACTTCACTAGTGGGAGAAGGGGCCCACAGGGATGTGGTCAGGTGGCAGTTAAGGCACAGTGGCTGCCTAGAGAATTAGGGATGGCTGGTTTGGGACCCTTCTGTAAAATAGAGGGTGTGGGCTCACAAGAGCTAAGCTCTCATTGTTACTATTAAGATGGGGCTGTCCAACTGGTTGACATCGTTCTGGGCATTTTTACCAAGAATGCTTAAATAATCAGTCTTCTGTTGCAGAGAAAGAAAGAGTCAAAGAGTCCCTTCCCTCCCCATCTCTTTCTCCTTTCTTCCCCCCTGCCCCACTCACAGAAGCAATTCCTGAAGGACCACACTTTGAAGCACATTAGTAAGCAGCATTTATTTCTGTGCTCTGTACCTGAGCAGAAAACTTCAGTGTTCAGTCTACCATATGGGCCAAATTCTCATTAAAAATTAAACCATCCTTTTAACAGCTTTTATTTTAATGATTAAAAGAGAATATGAATACTGGTTTATTAAATGGTTGTTGTTGTTGTTCGTTGTTGTCACAGATGCTCTTTATAGAGAAGTATGGATAGCGTTCAAAGTCCTGGGGGAATAAAGGAGAGTGCTTACACTTTTGGTGATGTAGGTGAGGCCAGCAGAGAAATCCTCTGGTTGTGTTCCTTGGCTTTAGGACTAAACAGTGTGTCCCCGGAGGATCAGGTGGGCATAGCCAGGTTAAGTAGACATATTTTCAAGGACCACCAAGTCCTCCAGTCTGAGGAAGTTGGAAGAGAGAGCCTGTGCCATGATGAGGAAAAAGGCCAGAGGAGAAATGCCTGTTGAAACTGACAAGAAATCTTCTCAAATAAAGCTGAGACCAGCTACTTCATGCACTTTCTTAATGATTCCAGCTCCATAGCATTTATTTGTTTTTTTGTTTTTTGGGTTTTTTTGTGGGGCAATGGGGGTTAAGTGACTTGCCCAGGGTCACACAGCTAGTAAGTGTTAAGTGTCTGAGGCTGGATTTGAACTCAGGTCCTCCTGAATCCAGGGCCAGCGCTTTAACCACTGCGCCATCTAGCTGCCCCCTCCATAGCATTTATGATAGGCCCTCAAGGGCAGCTGTCGAAAAGCTATTGAGCCATAAGCAGTAACCATGTAGATATTATTATGAGAAAACTTAATGAGTCTCTCGAAAGCAAAGTTTTCTGGAAGATGAAAATCCAAAGCAAAACAAAAACAAAACAAATGAAAACCCAGAATATATTCTTCAATAGATTAATAATTAGCATTAGCAAAAATATTTTTCAAAAAGATGTGTCCAGAGAGTATTTCTTAGCAAAGAGTTTACTAAAATGCTTCATGAAGATTTAACGCATGTTGAGGGTATTTAGCCAAGCATTAAATAAAACAGGGATCACCTAAACTAATGTAGTCATGATTTTTCATTAGAAAATAACAAATCTCTAATGTTATCTGAGTGGTAGTTTCTTCCTTTTGTCTTACCACATCCTTTTGCCTTTTTACACTTCTCCTGGGTGGATTGTTGTAAACAAGAAAGGAAGTATAAGTGATAACAAGGCTTTATATCCAAATTATTTTTAAGGGAATGAAACTTAAGCTTGGATACTGTTAAATGAGCTTAGGGATTCTGGGAAATTCAACATTAAAAGTTCTAGAATTTAAGAATACATCACCCACAAAAAAAAAAAAAGAAAACATCAAAGGATCAAGCTTCGTCAGTTGACAAAGTGCATTTTTTAAATCCATACAATGAAAATAGAGATAAGAGGATGGAAGTTTTTATTTAAAAATAAAATTATAATTTTTGAGTCAGCTGATGTGCCTGGTCCTCCTATTAGCAATTGGCGATTTCAAGGAAGCATAATTATTAATTAATTAATAATATCTTTCTTGCATATAGAGTTTTATTATTTTGAAATGTCTTCACATATATTATTTCATTTGATCCTCAAGACATCCCTATAAAGAAGAAAAGATTTATATCCTATTATCCTCATATTATAGATGAGAAAACAGATGCTCAGGAAACTTCAAGGAATTGTCTAAGGTCATATAATTAATAAATAATGAAGCTAATATTAAAACCCAAGATGGAGTGGTAGAGATTTTGCCCATCTAGGCAAGAGGACAACATCTTAGGAACTCCAGGCATGTGAGTAAAGAGCCAGTCTTGGACCTAGAATTAGGAAGATGGGAATTCAAATCCTACCTCAGACAATCACTAACTGTGTGACCCTGGGCAAGTTGCTTAAGTTCTGCCTAAGTTTCCTCATTTGTAAAATGGTAAAAAAAACTAGTGCCTATCACATCTATCATGATGTGAAAGGGATAACTGTAGTCACTTAAAATCTATGTTGGGTGTAGAGATAAATGAATAGTCAGGTATGTTGGGATACCAATGTAGGCTAGGGAAACTAGTCGAACATGGAGAAGCCCCGGGAGAGAAAGTACAATATATTTTGTCTGAGGCAAGAGACCAAGGGTAGGTATCTGAGGTGAGGGTGGGACCACTTGTGACAGTAAGTCAGCCTGAGGGACTCTCAGTCAGACCCTCGCAGCAAGGGAAACATGCTGACCTCACAGTGGGGAGAGACAGGCCACTGATTTCTTTGTTAATGACTGACTTGATCTTGTCATACAGTTTTGCCCAGCTTACTTCAAGGCGATCCAGGAGACTATATAAGATGAAAGGTATGCTAACCAAGAGCCACCAGAATATCTGATTTAGTGGCATTGCCTTGTAGCAGATTCCCCCTCCCTGCTCTGTTAGCCAGACTACATGCCGTCGATGGTTCTCTTCGTGCATAGAGAGCAACATAGCTCTAGCCATATGTTCTCCCATCTCCTTGCCCTCATCTCAGTGATGCATCATGTGGCCCTCTTTTCCTCGCATATGGGGTAGGGAGAAGAAGACAATTATTTAAGTCTTATCAGCTTGCTAAGAACTTGAACTGTCTGGCCACCACTTTTCTTCCAGTCTTTGATAAATTGCTTCATTTGTCATTTCAAGACAATTCATTGTAATTAAATGGAGATACATATCTTGCATTTTGGACTACTACACAGAAGCAGGTTGTTGATTTATCTCCAAGGCAAAAAGTATGGGGCAAAATGAACCATTATTTGCAGTCCATCGCAAGAAGGTTTGTGGCATTGTTGTTTTAACTTAGACTTTCAAGCTTTATATTTACAAATCTATGCCCGAGTGTTCTAGTTTCCTTTGCAGGGAAGAGTTATATACTGGAACAGCATGAAGGAGTTAACAGCCTGCTGTTAAATAAATAAGAGTTAGTGACCTTGAATTTAGACACCTAAACTATTAAAGGAAACAAGATGCATTCCCAACTTGGTCCAGGGTAAACAAAATCCAGGGTAGCTAGGTGGCACAGTGGATAGAGTGCAGGGCCTGGAGTCAGAAAGACTCATCTTCCTGAGTTGAAATCTGGCCTCAGACACTTACTAGCTGTGCAATCCAGGGCAAGTCACTTCACCCTGTTTGCCTCAGTTTCTTCATCTGTCAAATGAGCTGAAGAAGGAAATGGCCAATCACCCCAGCATCTTTGCTAAGAAAACCCCAAATGGGGTCATGAAGAGTTGGACACAAGTGAAAAACAACTCAACAGCAACAAATACAAGACCCAGGGATCAAAGTTAGCATTGTTCTTCAGCTGTTATATTCTGAGGTGAAGGCACCACTGAGTTTTTAGTAGATTGCAAACTCAAAAGGGGTGGATACTGTTAAGTGGTAGCCTCCCCCTCACCCCTCACCTTTCACCCCTGCAAAGTGATTTTAGTCTGGATTCAGAGAGGCATAGTGTCCAGAGAGAGGGACTACTTGCCGTTGTCATCATGTTATTTATTCATTTCTTAGAGCAACATTTTAGGAAGTGCATCCAGATGAGGATGGTGAAAGGACTATAGATTGTATGGTTAAAGGAACCAGAGGAATTCATTTAGGGAAGAGAACATTCAAGGGTCATGATGTTTTTCTTCAAGGATGTGTAGGGTTAGTATATGAAAAAAAGATCAGAATTTTCTAATTGAGTTTAAAATGAAGAAACACTAAGAAATTTTAGAAAAGATTTTGTTTTAATAGAAATATCCTATTATCCTCATATTATAGATGGAAATATGGGTGGCGCAGTGGATAAAGCACTGGCCCTAGATTCGGGAGGACCTGAGTTCAAATCTGGCCTCAGACACTTGACACTTGACACCTACTAGCTGTGTGACCCTGGGCAAGTCACTTAACCCTCATTGCACCCCCCCCCCCAAAAAAAAAGAAGGAAAAACTTCCTGACTATACAGTCCAAAAGTCACTTGGAGTTAGTAGCTTCCCTTTCCCTGGAGGTCTTCAAGTCTGGATATTGACTTATCACGGATCTTATAGAGGGTATTACTCTCCAGGTACAGGCTTACCCTGGATGACCTTTGAAATTCCTTGCAGCTCTTAAATTCTTAGGTCGCATATTCTACCATCTAATCTACAATTATCTTGGTTATGGGTTTTCCATTTAAACAATTGGTAAAAACTCATTTTGACTATTACATTTCATATTCATACTCCATAAAATGCCAAACATGGATTGTTTATATTTTTTCCACACAAGCTACAAAGCATTCATTCCATTTCTGATTGTGGTCAACAGATAATTTGAATTTGCAGTGAAATTAGCAACTGAAATTAATCATGCCCTTCTAATAATAATGGAGCAGCTTCACTCTGAGTGAAATTTTATATCCTTCACATATGATGCTTTATGTGAGACAACCAAGGCAGAAAAAGAAAACAGAATAAAGATTTGTTCATAGCTATAAGAAGAATCCCTATCCATCCATATCCATTCAAATCGATATTAATGGGGATTACAAATTCTTGACATATATATTTCCCTGCCAATCAGGGGGAACAAAAGCTGAAGGCCTATTTAGTTTTTAGGCTAGGGTTTTTTCTATGTCTTGATTATACAATGTTACAAACATATGATACACATAGAAATATAAAAGCCTTTTTCCTTCAAGAAAGAGGTAAAACAGAAGGGGAATGGTGACCAAAATTTAAACCCCCCCCACCTATATTTGTCCTCTAAACTGTAAATACTTAAATACTTTTATTTTTTTATTTTTTTGCGGGGCAATAGGGGTTAAGTGACTTGCCACCTAGCCACCCCCCCAAAAAATACTTAAAGAAATAGGACTTCATTTCCCTTGTAGTTATTCCACATTGTGGATGAATGATAAAAATAATCATAAATTATAAAAAGGTCATGCCAATATGAAGAATGTATATGAAGGGCATGCCCCTTGTAAGGCATGGCATCATGCTATTCCTCAGAAGGCTAGTTACGGTCACAAAATGTTCTGCTAATAAAATCATTGGGAAAAAAAAGGTTTTCTTTCAACTCATTTCTCACAATGTTCAGAGAGAGTTGTTAAGATTCTATTTATATTACTATTGTCTTTTAAGAAGTTTGTTGGAGAGAAGAGTTTGCCATAGAAGTGTTGACAAATCTTTTACATTTTTTGTCCTGTTTGTTGTCTTCCTTCCAAGATCATTTTTTAATGCTCTTGGGCTAATCTCATTTTAATTGGGCCTCCTATCAAGTTTTTTGAAAACTTATTTTGCTTTTCATTTCACTACTTTTCACCATTTTATCAGAGTATTGTTCATAATCTTTCATTATCCTTCTTCACATGACTTTATGAATGGATTCATATTCTAAACTAGAGTTGCCCATGGCCACCCTATTTATCTCCCTGGTAGAGTCTTGGTTTTATTTATGTCAAGAATGTCAATACTGTTAAGACTCAGTTCTTTTAGTAATATTCAATGGTCATCAGACAAAGATTTCACACTAAGAAAACCAAGTTGGGTCAATATTTCTGGATGGTGTGCTGAGATCTAACCTCTTCCTCCAGGCAAGTTAGACTATTTTTTCATTAAAAAATATTGATTTGGGGCAGCTAGGTGGCACAGTGGATAAAGCACTGGCCCTGGAGTCAGGAGTACCCGAGTTCAAATCCGGCCTCAGACACTTGACACTTACTAGCTGTGTGACCCTGGGAAAGACACTTAACCGCAATTGTCTCACTAAAATATATATATATATATATATATATATATATATATATATATATATATATATATATATATATACACACACACACATATATATATATGTATATATATATATATATATTCAATCTTTGTCTCTTGATTTGTTCAGGAGACTGAGAGCTTAGGCTGATGACATCATTTCCTCATCACTGGTACCGCAATTCAGAAGAAAAGGTACTTTTCCTGATCATGCTCTTTTTTGGGGGTGGGGGGGGAGTTAAGTAGGGTTAAGTGACTTCCCTAGGGTCACATAGCTCGTAAGTGTCTGAGGCTGGACTTGAACTCAGGTCCTCCTGATTCCATGGCCCATGCTTATGCTCTATCCACGAGGCCTCCTAGCTACAGCTACCTGATCAATAACACTTAGCTTATTTTCTCTAGCTCAGTTCCTTTCTACTAAATGCTGGCTAGACAAAAGACCGTCAACACTAATGAGCATACCTCTTTAACTAAATAATCATTAAAATAAATCAGAAAATTTGTCCAAGTCAGAGAAAATGAATGAGGACACAAGAGTAAATGAACTCTTTGCTTAGAGAACAAGTTCAATCCAAGGAGAGGACAATCTCACACAGGGTCTTGCCCACTTTTAGAAGTTTTTTGGCTTGCAGGGTCTGGGAATGATGGAACAGGTCAGAGGCCAACTTCCCTATGTGTCTGCAGCTCCAGGGAGATCACCATTCAAATAGTCATGCTTGCCTACCTTCACTTTCTCTTGAACTCCTTCTCTGAAATGGGTACCTTACATAATGTACTATGCTGGTTTGCTGGGATCCTTTAGCAAGAAGCACAGCTCCCTCCATGTGCACAGCAAGCAGGGCCCCTCAAGGGATCACTCACTGGCCTCAGCAGGAGGGGGTGTTGTACTAACAAGTGTCTGAAACTGGAAAATTTTCAAACATTATTCCAGAGACAGGGATAGGGACTGAACCTATGATTTCACTGGTATTGGAAGCTTCCCAGTAAAGAAATTCTTTGTACCAATATAGAGGAAGGTTAACATCTTCACTTCAACTTAAAGACTTGTCTAGTGGGGGCAGCTAGGTGGCACAGTGGATAAAGCACCGGCCCTAGATTCAGGAGTACCTGAGTTCAAATCCAGCCTCAAACACTTGACACTTATTAGCTGTGTGACCCTAGGCAAGTCACTTAACCCCCATTACCCCACAAAAACAACAACAAATAAAATACTTGTCTAAAGCATGAAGAGGTTAAATGACCTGTCCAGGCTCATACAGACTGTATGTATCAGAAGTAGAACTTGAACTCAGGTCTTTCTACCTCTGAGATCAGTTCTTTATCCTTTCAGTCATACTGTCTCTCATTCCAGGAATAGACATGGTAAGAACATATGTATGGATGTATATTTAGAGTAAAATTATTTGAAAGGTTTAATATACTTTTTTTGCACGAGAGAAGCAATTGGGGTTAAGTGACTTGCCCAGGCTCACACAGCTTGTAAGTGTCTGAGGCCAAATTTGAACTCAGGTCCTCCTGACTTGGAGGCTGGTGCTCTAACTACTTTGCCACCTAGATGACCCCCAAATTTAGTGTACTTTTAGTGGCTTATGAAATTTTGTTGAAGGATAAAGTATCTAATAATGCCTGGTAACTGAATTGTGCATTTCTGTGTATATCATATGTGTTTTGTATGGTTGTAAAGGCAGCTAAGTGGCTCAGTGGATAAAGCACTGGCCCTGGTATCAGGAGGACCTGAATTTAAATCTCACCTCAGACACTTACTAGCTGTATGACCCTGGGCAAGTCACTTAACCCCAATTGCCTTAAACATCTAAAGCCATCTCTAGATGTTCTGATGTATGTCTTGCCACTGGATGCAGATGGCTCTGGAGAAGAGAGTGAGATTAGAGACTTTGCACAGCCCTCTCTTACTTAAATCCAATTCAGTGCAAGTCATGACATCACCTCCTGATGTCATGGTGCTCTTTGAGAATGAAGGATGAACAACAACAAAAAAGGTTGTGCATTTGATGGGTGATCAGGAACTATTTTGATTAAAATTGTTTATTATAGTGGCCATGATATAATATATATTTGTAAATTCTTGAAGATTATAATAGTTATCTTAATTTTTACAATGTCAACTTGATTTAGGATGAAACAAGAAAAAAACATTTAGGTCATTCATCTTCAAAATGGGAGGACTAGATTTCATTGTTCTCCAAGATCCCTTCCAGGTAGAAAATCCTATTCTAGTGGAAAGAACGAAGGAGGTGGAAGAGATCTAGACAGAGTTCTTCCCAAATAACTCACCAACTATGTGACTGTGGGTAAGTCAGTTATCATGTATGAGTATCCTTATCTGGAAAATGGGGATAATACCACTTGCATTCCCTGTCATCTAGATTCTTATCAGGAAAGCATTCTGTAAATCTTAAAAGAAAAAAAGAGTTTTTATTGTTAATGTTATTAATGAAAGACAATGTGGTGTGATGGATATGGGGTGGTAGAATTAGGGATACCTGGATTTCAGTTCTGCCCCTGACACAATTCTAGCTGGGTAACTATAGGCAATTCACTTAAATGTCTTGGTACCCTTGATAACTCTCTAAGGATCTAAGTTTCAGAGGAGTTGCTCATGTGCATTGGTGGTAGAAGTTTCTACAACAGGATTTCCCCACCCTGATGAAATCATAGATCTAGACCAAAAAAAAAAAAAAAAAGAATTGTCTCTCCCCCCACCCTCAAGAAACCCTCTGTTATAATTATTACTGTGTCTTCAGCTTGATTAAATAACTGCTTAAACCTATAATTAGCTTGTAAGGGGAATCAGTTAATAGGCTTCAGCAGTTAGGCTATAGCATCTCTGCCCTGTTGAAGCTTGTACTGGAGTAAATTAAGAATATAGGACAATAAAGCATAAACTTTCACCATTCTCGTGTTTTATTCTTTTTATTCCCCAGCTGCCTGCCTCTAGTCTATTTCTATGTTTCTTAGAATCTCCAACAGAGGTTGAGCAAAAAGTGAAACTCAAGTCAAATGAATGTTATTTGTTAGAACCCCAGTATACACTTCAGTTAGAAGGAAGTTGAAATGATTTCATTTCCCTGTGCTATCATCCTATCTCAATACTAGCAGTGCTTGAGAGACAGGATAATACGGGAATGTCAGTACAAAGCATTATCTTTTCTTGTGTACATTCCTCTCCCCCCCAAAAAACTACCTCCAAAATCCTCATTATGACAAAATATTATGCTCATTAAATATGGATAGGTCAGCTGACAGTTGGAGGGGGGCAGGATAAAAAGGACAACTACCTATATACCCATGCATGCTCTAGTACCTACACAGATAAGAAATGGAGTTCAAAACTAAAGCAAAATGTCCTTATTCATTGACCATGTATTATATTTCCTTAGCTTGCATAAATGCTTAAATGAGAGAACAAAAAAATCCATTATGTGTTTCAGATGGGCTATAAAAAGTAAAGTGAGACAGAACCTGTCTTCAAGGAGCTCACATTTTAATTGGGAGAAATAATATATAGGAGAGTTTAGCTACAGGGTAGATGGCAAGCCCCAGTGGTCCTGAAAGTGCATTGGCAGGTGAGATGGCAATGCCAAGGCTTTAGTGGCAGGAAGATGATAGGGTACCATTTGTGATCCTCCATCTTATTGACTGATAGTGGTTGATTCCTTGTTCATAGGAGCAATGTGACTGGCCATATTCCCCTGATAAGGGGGAAGTGAGAGGATAGAAGAAAGTTAAGAAGGGGTAGTGGGCCCCAGGAGTGGAGTAGAGTGGGATCTCTGAATTCCTTCTGTAGAGGTGGAGATGAGGGATCAGTGTCCAGCAAAGAGGGGAAATGTCTAAAGGGGAAGATTATTAGCAGCAAAGTCAAGAGATAGAGATTCCCACAGTGACTCATCCTGCTGGGCCCTGCAGATGGACGCTCAGCTGGCTGGGGAAGGGATAGAGTAGGGGGAAAGTGTTCTGCTGTGCTTGTATATGTTAAATTTCTTGCTGTTAATGAAATATGGCATACCTGAAGAGTCAGCATCTAGCCCTGGGATCAGAGCACAGGAGTTTAAATCCCAGTTTTGCCACCCGGTACCTCCATGACTTTGGACAAGTCACCCAACCTCTGAGGTTCTTTCATCTGGAAAATAAGAGAGTTGAACTAGCTGGCCTCTGAGGACCATTCCTGTTCTAGATCTGTGATTCCATGACCCTTTAATCCAAATACTAGCCTAACCAAGTGCAGAAAGAACATCACCAGAGTTCTGGTGGCCAAGTGATGAAGTATCTTAGTTATGGCACCAGATCAACACCATACTGAAGGATGGAGGGTTTTTTGGCTGCATTGGTGGAGGAAGTAGCCATGTGAATTAAGTCATAGATCCCTGGGAGCATCACAGTAAATCACTAAATCCTGAGCATTTGCCATAAATTACCAAAAACAATACCTTTTCAACTGCATACTATCTCAACTAAATTACAGCCTAAATAGGTTTCTGCAGGTTAGTCTAAGAAAACACTGATTGTAACATTGTATCTATGGAAAACTCAGGATGCCTACAAGCCAGTAGCCATATCACAAGTGACGTCTCCCTACATGGACGCCATCTCCTGATAGGTGGACATAGGAGGTCCAGATAGCACCTCCTCTTTTCCCCTTTATCCACCCTTTCCTCCCACTCTAGCAGTTGGTAACCACCATCAACAAAGAAATATGTTGCTTAGGGAATCCTTTCTTGGGGTTGTTTTTTGGTCTAGATGGAGGAAGGAATGGGAAGGGAGGAATAAATGAAAACAATTTAAAGTTATGTGTCCTTCAAGTTTTGTTCTAATAGGGTTAGTGACCTTTGATGCATTGATCTAAACCACAAAAAGCTATCTCTCCAATTTATTGTAAAAATAACTATATTCTCAGTGGTTGTCTTAGCATTAGGATTTCTTATACAAGCACAGTCACTGGGGTCCCCAAAACTCTTTGACTCTCAGAACCTAGGGTAGGGGTCAGCAACCAGTGGAATTTAGTCAAGGGTATGCTGGTAAATGTTTAACAACTGGCTCTCTAGGTGGGGGATATACACATAGCACACTTTTAAATTTAATCTCCATTATTAACATTTTTTCCATCACTTAAGTCTAGACAATAAAACTATAAATCAAGCCCTTATTTGTAGTGTTTGCTGATTTCTGAGGTGTAAATGCTTACAATGAAAATGAATTGATCAGCTTTTATTCACTGGCCCCAGCACATACATGAGTTCAGTCATATTAGATGAGGATTTCCTTCCATATATTTCTGATAATGGGCAACTTGGGCTTTGGAGATAGCTTGATGAATAGCACACATCTGGGCTCTATGGGCTTTGTCTCTTCACACAGATGTTGTAGGACAGGATTCAGCAGCTTGTACTTCAGGGTGTGAGACCTGGTCATCTCCAGTGGTCCCCCATTCTCCTTGGTCCATTACAAAGTGCCAGTAGTGGCATTTTTCTTTTATTCTAATATCTGAATGGACTGGAGTAGACTCTTGGATGCCATCCTGTAGTGGGTAATAGACTGTACGCTCCTTGAGGATAAGAACTGTCTTTTTATTAATTGTATCACCAGTGCTTCACACAGTACCCGGCATATAACTAGTCTTAATAAAGGTTTATTCGATTGGACTGAGTAGCAGCCATGGTTGAAGTACAGGCTGGTGATGAGGCATGAAGAAGGACTGACCTTTGATTTTAAATAAAAGTCCCTTGGCTTTGGCATAATTGCTACTACTGGAAAACAATTCAGTGTCTACTCACCCAGTGAGAAGTGAGAGGCTTTATTTTTTTATCCAAAGTGGCGGGGGTTGTGTGTGTGTGTGTGTAGAGACAGAGAGACAGAGAGAGACAGAGAGAGAGACAGACAGACAGACAGACAGACACACACACACACACACACACACACACACACAAAGAGAGAGAGAGAGAGTATGTGTTAGCCCAGTGTTGATTTTCTTACAGAAAATCTTAATGGAAATTCATAAATCAGCCCTGGACTGGTACTGCTACAGTCTACCCATCTAGTCTCTATATAAGAATATATATATGTATATATGTATATATATATATATAAGAATTCACAGTTATGTGAATGTAATCTACTAAGTCTTGTTAACATAGCTGGTAAGTATCATCACCCACATTTTGCAGAGAGGGAAAAGGGGTTATTAACTTTGGCACATCTCTATTAGAATCAAGGAAAGAACTTAGATAATTCAACCATTCTTTGCTCAGAACTTTATCCACTGAATGATAAGAGTTTTAAAGCAGTGTTCAAACCTTGAAATTGACTTGTAAGAAGTCAGGAAATTTTTATTACAAAGGTTTCTTCTTTGTTCTTAATTTACTTAAAAACATTTGGTGAGGGGATGAATTTGCCTCAGAAATGTGTGAGATGCAACATGCTATATTTGTAGCAATTACTAGGCAGAATTAGAAGAATTAGGGAAAGAGTAGCAGGTTCCACTTCATTGTTAAAGTTGTGTTTTCTTGTTCACCTGAAGTATGCCACTTTCAAAGCATCTCACTTCTATCTGATGAAAATTTGAAACTGAATTTTACAGGATGGTCATCTGAATAAGATGGCTGAAGTGTTTATATTATGGTTTGATTCTTTTAAAAGTATTAAGCTATAGAGAAGTATTTTTTAAAAAGCAAAAAAAAAACCCTAACAAAAAAGAAATCCCAAACAAAACGAAACCACTGGACATTAAACTGGGCCATTGGTATTTCTATGTTGGACAGATACTGCAGATGGATAATGAGCATTGACCAGAATTACATGGGAGAGAGAACAGACTAAATTGTACTTAGAAACTTGAATAGTTCTTTGAATAGCCTCAAGCTTCTCCTTGAAACAAAACCTTTTCTTCCTCACATAAATACTCTTCCAGTGATGATATGACTATAAACCATAGAACACCATAATATTAAAAAATATCAAAATTGCAGGTACCACAAAAAAGCCAATGGAGAGATATAAAGTGGACATCAATAGAGAACAGCAGGTTAACCATGATGAGTTGCAAAAAAAAGAATGAGGGTAAAAATATCATCAGATAGAAGAACAAATGGAAAAGGAGGTAGGCCAGATATATAGCAAGAAGGAATCAATTAATGAGTAATCAATAAGCCTTTCTTAAGTATCTACTATGTGCTAGGCACTGTTGTGGGCAATATAAAAATAAACATGAGGCAATCTCTGTTTTCAAGAAGCTCACATTTGATCAGAAGATACAATATATATGTATCTGAGTAAGAACAAAATAAAAGTAAATAACAGGTGAATTTGGGTATGAGGGAAGCACTAGCAGCTGGGAGGGGGAAAGGCCTCTTGTAAGAAGGTGCACTTGGGCTGATCTTTGAAGGGAGCTGAGGATTCTAAGAGGTAGAAGTGAAGAGGAATATATTCCAGGCATGGGCAAAGGCATGGAGGTGGAATATCTGAATAGTGGCAAAAAGACCAGTTTTTCTGGCATATAGAGAAGCTGAGTCATTGTAGCATCTTTGGTGTTAAAATTGATTATCTGAAATAAAAATGAAACTAAAGAGAAAGTTACTGAACAATCTGATTTAATTTGCAAAGTTATCATTTGCATACCAAATCAGGTCACCTGACTCCTCAGAGGTCAGACAAGGAGTGATTTACAGAGATGTTCTTTAGAATAAAAAAGAGGAATAAAAAAATGACAGAAGCTTGTTTTGAACATAATTCAATTGGCCAAGGCAGGTCTCTCAGACTTTCTTAATCCAATACCAGATGTCCTTTCTTCCAGGTGGTACCTTTTGTAACCAGAAAGTTTACTGGGAAAGAAGCGTAGTCCATTACTCAACTTGGACTTTAGCTCAAGAAAGAAAGGCTTAACCTCTGGCTAACCTTTCTCCAGCTGCCAGAAAGGGGAATTTAGCCTCTGGTCAAATCCCTTTTCTTCCAGAAAGAGAATTTAGCTGTTTGAAAAATCTCACAATTTTATAATTATTTTATTCTTATAAATTATCAGCTACTAAAAGATAAAATGTTTTTAAATTATGAAAGTATTTTATTATTTTCCAGTTACACATAGAGATAGTTTTCAACATTTGTTTTTATAAGATTTCTAGTTTCAATTCCCCCCCCCCAAGACAACAAGTAATCCGATATAGGTTATATATATACAATAACATTAAACATGTTTCTACATTAGTTATGTTATAAAAGAAGAATCAGAGCAAAAAGGAATAACCTCAAAAAAAGAAAAACAGTACCAAAAACAAAAGAAATACTATGGTTCAATATGCATCTATATTCCACAGTTCTTTTTTTCCTCTGGATTTGGAGAGCATTTTCCATCATGAGTCCTTTGGATCTATCTTGTACCATTGTATTGCTGAGAAGAATCAAGTCTATCACAGTTAATCAACACATAATGTTGATGATACTGTGTACAATGTTAAAAGATAAAATCTTGTTAATCTATCTGTTCACTAAATCTATAGGTAACCTAGATGGAAGAGACTATGTTAATCTGGTTTAGTTTAAGGCTAACTCTTCCTAAAGAAGGGGGCCTAATCCTATAATCAAACTAAAAATAAATCAAAGTAATTAAAAAGAGTTGATTTCTTTTTCACTGGAAGTATAATTTGGACCCATATCATGACCTATGGGAGCTTTTGAGGAGTCAAAAGTGCTTTAGACCTGGGCTTGAGAAATTACCTTTTAATAGCTGTGAAGGGGATGGATTGAATCGGGGAGAGACTTCAGGCAAGAAGACCAATTAAAAGATTATTGGCTAGGTGGTGCAGTGGATAGAGCACCGGCCCTGGAGTCAGGAGTACCTGAGTTCAAATCTGGCCTCAGACACTTAATACTTACTAGCTGTGTGACCTTGGGCAAGTCACTTAACCCCAATTGCCTCACCAAAAAAAAAAAAAAAAGATTATTGTAATAGACCAAGCAAGAGGTGACAAGGGCCTGAGTTAGGGTTGTGTCTGTGCTCATGATGACTACATCTTGTTTTGATCCCCATGTAATGTTAAGTGACCTAGGGGAAGGCTCTCTGTATGTTGCTGCAGAGGCAGGTGGGTGGTACAATGGATATGGTGCTGGGCCAGGAGTCAAGAAGACCTGAATTCTAACATTTACAAGATGTGTAGCCCTGGGCAAGTCATTTAACCTCTATTTGCCTCAGTTTCCTCACCTGGAAAATGGGGATAGTAATAGCATCCACCTCTTAGGGCTTTTTTTCTTTGCATGGGCCAATGAGGGTTAAAGTGACTTGCCCAAGGTTACACAGCTAGTAAGTGTCAAGTGTCTGAGGCCGGATTTGAACTCAGGTCCTCCTGAATCCAGGGCTGGTGCTTTATCCACTGCACCACCTAGCTGCCCCCTCTTAGGGCTTTTATGAAAATAATGAGATAATATTTGTAAAGTACTCTGGGAAGCTTAAAGCTCTATTTTAAAATGCTGGCTATTATCATTGCTGTATTGGTGAAAGACTGGGATCAGAGTCCTACAGGAAGAGGTCTGGATGGATCACAACCTGCATGTTTGGAGGGAGCTTCCACATGAATGAGATCCCAGTTCTACTGAAGTACTGAGGGTCTATGATTGAGTACTCATTATAAACAGATATTCATTTATACATAGCCTTTCACCACTCTTGAGTATTAAAGCTGAGACCTTTGTTGCAGAATGACGACATTGCTGTTTTCTCAGTTGTTTCCATTTTAAGAAGAAAAATTACCACAAACAACTCAATGAAAGCAAACGTCTAAGGGAGGAAAAAGCATTTTTGATGAATCACAGAACAAACATCAGAGCTTGAAGAGACCTAAGAGAGCATCTACTTCAACCTACTCATTTTAAAGATGAGGAAACTGAGGTGCAGAGAGATGAATCAATATGTTCAAGGTCACACAGATAGTAAATGGCAGTGCCATGATTCAAATTCAGGTCTTTCTTTGTGTCCCTAGCCACTTAGTACAACATCTGGAACATAGTAAGTACGTAATAAAGGCTTGTTGAATTGGAGGAATTCTGACTCCAAATAAAGTGTTCTTTCTACAACCCCTATTCTGTCTCTTGCCTAGTGTCTGAATCTGCAGAGATTGTTTTTTCCTTATCAAGCTAGGTACATATTTGGTATTTTAGATCTATTTATCTGCTCTTTTAAAATAAACTTTTGGCTCAGTTCGCTCCTTGGAGCACAAGAGCTAATTGTATACCTCTGTGGTGGTGCCAGGGTGAGAGTATGAGCTTCATTGCTCTGAGCCAAGCCCTTTGGCTATGTTGTTGGAAAAAAGCAGAGGAACATGTGTCAACCATCAGCCAGGTACATCTTTCCAAAGTGCTAGGACTGCTGGGTAGATGAATTTATATATTACTAGGCCAGAGGAAACCTTCTCAAGGTTCTTGCCATATCTCTTTCTTTAAAATTTTTTTATAAATTTTGTCTCATTTTTTAAGTGAACAAAAATGCGTTCCCTCTCTCTCTCTCTCTCTCTCTCTCTCTCTCTCTCTCCCTCCCTCCCTCTCTCTCTCTCTCTCTCCCCCTTATGTCTCTCTTCTTGTCTCTCACCTCACCCCACTTGGGAGAAAGAAAAAAAAATCTCATAGCAAATTTACATTGTTAAGGCAAAAATTTACCCACATCGCTCATGTCGAAAAGTAGATATCTCATTCTGGATGTTGGATCCATTACCTCTCTGTAACAAGGTGGGTAGAATGTGTCATCATGATCCTCTAGAATCTTGACAACACTGAATTGATCACAACGCTAAAGATTTTCAAGTGTATTTGTCTTTACCATGTTGCAATTACCACACAGATTGTTCTCTCGGTTCTGCCGCCTTTGCTTTGCATCAGCACATATAAAGCTTCTCAGGTTTTTCTGAAACCATCCCTTTCATCATTTCTTATACCATAAAGTATTCGATTACATTTATACACCACAATTTGTTCAGCCATTCTCTAATTGATGAGCACCCCCTTTAGTTTCTACTTCTTTGACACTACAGAAAGAGCTGCTATAAATATTTTGCAAATTTATATCCTTTTCATCATTCATTCACCTCTTCAGGGTATAGGCCTAGCAGTGGTATTATTCGATCAAATAGCGGCATTCTCCTTTCTTCAAATATTTAACTCTATTCAGAAGAGAGTTGTCTTTCCCCTTTCTAAGGGTCATGTGCTGAGTTTCTCTCCCCCTTGCCAGAGGGACAGGGTTACTAGGGGATGGAAAAAAGCATTTATATAGCACCACTATGTGCCAAAACCTGTGTAAAAGTACTTTATAAATATCTCATTTGAGACTCACAATCCTGTGAATGTAGGTGTTGTGATTCATCCCATTTTGCAGTTAAGGAAGCTGAGACAAGCATAGGTGAAGTGACTTTCCTGGAGTCACACATTAAGTATCTGAGACTGGGTTTGAATTCAGATCCTCTGACTCCAGGCCCAGCATTCTTATTCACCAGCTACTTGCTAGAATGAACAAGAAGTCATTAACTACAGTCCTTCCACTAAATGGCGAATCTTTGGCCCTTACTATTTGCCTTGCCTTTGTTTCTAAGGTCTACAGGGCCTTACCATCTGCCATACCACTACACCTTCCAGATTCTTAAGCATTGCTGTCTGACTTGGCAGCATATCCTAAAGATCCCTGGGCCTTGCCATTCACCCTGCATCTGATCGTCCTTGTATGCGTTGTCTTTGCTGATTATAATGAGATCAAACACTGCTTCACTTTAATATTTGTATCCCTGATATTTAGCACAAATTAGTAAGAACTTAAAGAGTCCTCAGTCATTAATTTAATAATCCTGGCTCTCCATGAATAAGAAAAGAGCACTCCTCCTTGAACTCAAAAGAAAGTTTAAAGATTGTCCCAACACTGAAGCGGAGAGGCAGAATGATGGAGTGAATATGCAATTAAAAGACCTAAATTTAAATCCTGGCTCTGTTACTTATGACCTCTCTGGACCCAGTTCCTCATCTGTAAAATGCAGTGGTTGGACTAGATTAGGTGTTCTTAACCTGAGATCCAAAGACTCCCAAGGGGACTATATGGATACATTATAAGGGGTCCATGATATTCAATGGGAAAAAATGACATTTTTATTTTCATTAACCTCTGACAATGATAATTTTCTTCAATTATGAATATAGGCAATACACCACAGTATTAGTAGTACCTGTGATTTTGTCACCAATAGAAATCACAGGTATTTTCATATCACATTGTAGCTGAAAATCAATTGGATGTCCAAAATGACATGTATGTTGTTTTGTCAAAGATCACTTAATAGATTTCACATTGTCTTTAAAAATAAAACCTAACCTCCTTAATGTATTTTTTTCTTTTTTCTTTTTTTGGTGAGGCAATTGGGGTTAAGTGACTTGCCCAGGGTCACACAGCTAGTAAGTGTCAAGGGTCTAAGGCTGGATTTGAACACAGGTCCTTCTGAATCCAGGGCCAGTGCTCTATCCACTGCGCCACCTAGCTGCCCCCTTAATGTATTAATAAGCACATATTACTATATCATAAATTTGTTTTAAAATATTTTAATAATGATTTCAATGTAATTGGTTACCTTTATAAACCTATGTATTTTATTTTATGTATTAAAAACATTATTCTGAGAAGGGGACCATTGGCTTCACCGGACTGACCAATGTGGCCATGACAAAAAAGTTAAGAGACCCTGGACTAGATAATCCCTAAGGTTTCTTGAACTCTAAACACTATGCTCTTTTTTTAAAGTACTATGCTCTTATATCAGAAGTGATAGGCTATCACAGAGCTCTCTCAGTCATCAAACTTTTATTAAGTTCCTACTATATGTCACTGTGTGAAGCTCTAGGAATGTAAAGAAAAGCAAAAACAAACAAACAAAAACACAAAAAATAGTTCCTGCTCTCAAGGAACTCACATTCTAATGGGAGAGACAATATGCAAACAACTATGTACAGACAAGATACGTACAGGTTATATTGGAGATGATCAGTAGAGAAAAGGACCAAGCCCTAAGGGAGATCTGGAAGGTTTTTTGTAGAAGGAGATTTTAACTGGAATTTGAAGGAAGCCAGAGAGGCCAGGAGACAGAATTCCAGGCATGGGGGAAAGGCTGTAAAAATGCTTTGGAGTGAGGAAAGGATTGTTTTCTGTGAGGAAAAGCCAGTGTCATTGGTTTGCTGAGTATGTGGGGTTGTAAGAAGACTGGAAAGTTAGGAAGGGGTCAGGTTATGAAGGATTTTAAATATCAAGCAGAGGATTTTTTTGTTCTACTAACTCTTATTTTATTCTTTTTTCCCCAATTTAAAAAACATTTTTATTTAAAGTTTTGAGTTCCAAATTCTATTTCTCCCTCCCTGGCCCTTCCCTGAGACAGTAAGCAATCAGATGTGTTATATATGTGAAATTATATAAAACATTTCCATATTAGTCATATTGTATAAGAAGACTGAAATAAAAGGAAAAAATGAAAGTGAAAAATAGCATGCTTCATTCTATATTCAAACAATATCAGTTCTTTCTCTGGAGGCAGATAGTATGTTTCATCATTGGCGCTTTGTCTTGGACCTTTGTATTGCTGAAAATTGCTAAGTTATTCACAGTTCTTCATCATACAATATTGCTATTACTGTATACAACATTTTCCTGGTTCTGCTCACTTCACTGTGTATCAGTTCATGTAAGTCTTTCCAGGTTTTTCTAAAATCATCTTGCTCATTATTTCTAATAGCACAATAGTATTTCATTATAACCCAGTACCATAGCTTGTTTAGCCATTCCTCAGTTGATGGGCATCCCTTTGATTTCCAGTTTATAGCCACTACAAAAAAAGAGCCGCTATAATTTTTTTTTTTTTGCAGGGCAATGGGGGTTAAGTGACTTGCCCAGGGTCACACAACTAGTAAGTGTTAAGTGTCTGAGGCCGGATTTGAACTCAGGTACTCCTGACTCCAGGGCCGGTGCTTTAACCACTGTGCCATCTAGCTGCCCCTATAAATATTTTTGTATGAATAGGTTCTTTCCCCTTTTTGTATGTTTTGGGCACATAGGCCTAGCAGTGGTATTGCTAGGCCAATGGACATGTACAGTTTGGGGCATAGTTCCAAACTGATTTTCAGAATGGTTGTATCAGTCCATAATTCCACCAACAGTGCATTAGTGTCCCAGTTTTCCCACATCCCTTCCAACATCCAAGATTTTCCTTTTTTGTCTTATTAGCCACTCTGATAGGTATGAGGTGGTACCTCAAATTTATTTTAATTTGAATTTTTCTGATCAATAGTGATTTAGGGCATTTTTTTCATTTAACTAGAGATAGCTTTGATTTCTTTTTCTGAAAACTGCCTGTTCATATCCTTTGATCATTTATCAATTGGGCAATGACTTGCATTTTTATAAATTTGACTCAGTTCTCTATATATTTGAGAAATGATTCCTTTATCAGAAATGCTTGTTGCAATTTTTTTCTAAATTTTCTGAAGCAGAAAATTTTGACAACTGGGTAAAGGATGGCCTGAACTGGGGATAGGCTTGTGACAGAGAGGCCAGCCAGGAAGCTATTGCAGTGTTTTAGGTGTGAAGTGATAAGGACCTGTACTGGGTTACTAGCAATATCAGAGGAGAGAAGTAGGAATATTTGAAACATGTTGTGAAGGTAGAAAGGCAGGACTTGGCAAAAAAAAAACATTGGCTATCGATGATGAGAGATTGAGGAATTGAGTATAACACACATTGTGAGCCAGGGTGACTAGGAGGATGGTGGTGTCCTCAAAAGTAACATTAAAATTACCATGTGGGGAGGGTTTGGGGAGAAAGATAAACTCAGTTCTGGATGTGTTAAATTTCAGATGTCTATAGAGCATCCACTTAGATATATCTAATAGGCATTTAGACATGTGAGACTGGAGGTCAGGAAAGAGGTTAGGTCTGAATAAATAAATCTGAGAATCAACTGCATAGAGATAATACCTTAATTCATAAGAGTTGATGGGCAGCTAGGTGGCGCAGTGGATAAAGCACCGGCCCTGGATTCAGGAGAATCCTCAGACACCTGACACTTACTAGCTGTGTGACCCTGGGCAAGTCACTTAACCCTCATTGCCCTGCAAAACCCCCCCAAAAACATGAGTTGATGAGATCAACAAGCAAGATAGTATAGAGGGAGAAGAGAGGAGGGTCAAGACAGAGTCTTGGGGGACACTCAGAGCTAGTGGTCACAACTTGGATGAAAATCCAGCAAAATAGACTGAGGAGTGGTCAGATAGGTAAGAGGAGAACCAGGAGACAGAAGTGTCACAAAAATCTAGACAGAAAGAGTATATTAAAGGAGAACGTGATTAACAGTGTCAAAGGCTACAGGGAGGTCAAAAAGAATGAGGACTGAGAAAAAGTCATTAGATTCAGCAATTAAGAGATCATTAACTCCGGAGAAAGCAGTTTCAGTTGAATGATTAGGTTAGAAGCCAGATTGTAGAGAGTTAGGAAGGGAGTGAGAGGCAAGGAATTAGAGGCACTTATTGTAGCTGGCCTCACTGAATTTAGCCAGAAAGTGGAGGAGAGATAGGGCATTATAGTTAGAGAGGATAGATGCATCAAGTGATTGGTTTTTTTTTTTTCAGAATGGGAAAGACATGGGAATGTTTGTAGGCAATAGGGAAATATTCAGTAGACAGAAAGAGATTGAAGATTACTGAAAGAGTAGGAATGATAGAGAAGACGATCTTCTGGACAAGATGGTGTGAAGTAGGGTCACTTCTGCGTGTAGACGGGTTTGCTTTGGCAATGAGAAGAGCCACTTCCTCTTGCAAGATAGGGGTGAAGTAGGAGATAGAGGTGGAAGATGGGGGAGGGATGGAGAAAGAGGGAGCTCTTGGAGAGCGACCTCAATATTTTTGATGAAATAGGCAAACTTCTCAACTGAGAGGGTGGGAAGAGGGGAGGGAGCTATGGGAGATTTGAAGAGGGTTGAAAAGTTCAGAAAAGGTATTATGGTGAATGGGATAGTGAATTGATTAGGAAGGCATAAAAAGATAACATTGCTGCAATGAGAGTCCCCTGAAGATTATATATCATAAAGTGGACCCACTCAGCTTGGTTTTTGTGATTTTCTGCATCTCTGTTTAGCAGCACAGGAGTAGGAGCTAAAGCAGTGCACGGTGGGGATAAAGGTGAGATTGGCAATAGGACAAGGAAACAAGAGAATTAAGAGAAGAGGACAGTGTAGGGTTGAACTGGTTCACCAAAGGGTTGGTGAATGGGGAAAGGAGGGAGAGTAGCTATTGTAAGGGTTATGGCCTGGGATAGAACTGAGGGGCTGAGAGACTGGAGGCCAGTGTGTGAATGAATGAATGAGAAGAAAAGGGTTTAGGATTGGAAGGACAAAGGGAGAGGTAGAATGACAATAGAGTGTGATCAGATCCAGGAATTTCAGAGTTTGTGAATATTGAAAGTGGCACATTTGTGATTGGTGGCAAGATCAAGGCTATGACTATTTGTGGGGAATGGATTGGAGAACCAGCCTACCTACTTGTGAAGATTCATAACCACAGAAGGCTGGTTATTATATAATGAATTATGTGGTCATAACAATTCATCAAATGAATATAAATATATAATGGCACAGCATTGTGCTCTCCCTTTTGGATAATGGAGAGAGCACCTGTCTTTTTCCTTCATAGAATTGATGTGTATATGTTATAGCTCCTATGCCAGGTTGCAAACTCATTTGAGTTGTGTTCATATTGGATTTATCTTTGCATCTCTCCTCATGCCTACCATAGACTCTGAACATATTAATGACTTAATAAGTGTTTATTAAACTATATTTTATTTAACTGAATTGAATGACAAGTCAATATGTTAGAGTGAAAAGAATACTAGATTGGTATATGTAGAGACCAAGATTCTGGTTTTCCCTAAATTCAGAATTAACTGGCTGTAACTTGGACCAACTTATTGGGCAGCTTCTTTTGGTTTAAGTAAACTTAATTGTAAAATGAAAGGGCACTGGACTTGGCATCAGGATGACTTGGATTTAAAGTCTGTATCAATCAGATGCCTACTAGCTGTGTGACCTGGACAAGTGACTGAAGCACTTTGTGACTGAGTTTCCTCATCTGTGAAATGAAGACGTTTGACTTGATGGTATTTATGGTCTCTTCCAACTTTGTCTATGACCATATGACTTAGGATCCAATGACTAAAGGTTCCCAAAGGTCCTTTCTATGATTCTATACTAACTACTTTACTCCAGAAAAGATCACTTGTTATAATGTCCTCCTGATTTGAGGCAGGCAACAGTTGTGATCCTTCTTCCAGCCATTTTCTCGATTTGATGTATATTTATGTTCATTGTTTTCCTTTTTTTGAAGGTGAGGGAATGGAGGCCAATAGTCGTGCTTCAGGGCAGCAGATAGTATTTCACCTCTTCCTGGGCAAAGGTGGATTTTGAATAGTGAAATGCTCTTCAAATGGAAGGAAATATACAGTTTGACAGAAGAAAAGTAGGGTGTTCCTAGTCAACATTTTCCATTAATTCCTGTTACCATGGTGAAAACATTTGGTTAGTGTTTTCTCCATTTCAGCACTTCTTTCAGGACAGGGCCTGACATTCAGTCTGATTATTTTATCACATCTTCTTGTAAGGAAAAACATTCTGCTTTTGAAGGAAAAAGTATAACAAGTGGTTTCAGTGTAAATATATGTGGTAAAAACCAATTTCTTTAATAAGCACAGAAAAAGCAAGAGCCACAGTTTAAAACCAGCTGAAGTCATGTATATATGCAATTTTTAAAAGGTAATAATTGGGGCAGCTAGATGGCGCAGTGGATAGAGCACCGGCCCTGGAGTCAGGAGTACCTGAGTTCAAATCCGGCCTCAGACACTTAACACTTACTAGCTGTGTGACCCTGGGCAAGTCACTTAACCCCAATTGCCTCACTTAAAAAAAAAAAAAGTAATAATCATTTTTATTTAAGTGTTGTTTCCACTATTTAAGGTAACTCTTTATAGAGGCATTGCTAGCCTTCAGATTACATTCATGAAAATATAAAGGATCTATGATTTCCAAAGTATGCCCTTTGTTCAAAATTTACATCACGGCCTAAAATCCAAACAAACCAAAAGACAAAAAAACCAAACGTCTTAGGAATTTTTGCAAACATATTTAATGGAAATATGTTTCTGATGTAAGTGGGTGTAAGTGTAAAAGAATAAAAAGGATTGTTATGATCTTGGGAAACACTTGAAAACCAAAGACTCCTGCAATGTGTTGAAAAGTTCAGGTACTTCCACTTTACACCTATTTGTCATTTTGGCCTTCTTTAGAAATCAGAATTTTGGTGTTAATTTGCATGTTTAGTAAGAAAAGTTGCTAACTTTAAGAAGTAGGACTTAAGGCCCAGAGATCCACTTTTCTTAACACATTTTACCTTTAAAAACAATATTCACAATGGTTACTTGTAATGTAAAATCAAAGAACAATAACCACAAAACAATCAAAATTGAATGATGTCTAATTATAAAGAAGCTTAGTCCAAAAGAAGAGATATGAGAGAGATGGATAAAGAACATTGCATAGCATGTCATTTTGGGGGGTAATGTGCTGATTGATTCTGATGACTTTTTTCCTCTTTAAAAATTCTTTGTTTATAAGAAATGACTCTGGGAGGGTGAGCAGCACATCTGAGCAATATAAAAAACAAAATAAATCAATAGAAGTTTATTTAAAAGAAACTATTCTTATCTTTAAAATTTTTAGATCAGGGATTCTTAACCTGATGTCTATGCCTTTTAAAAATCTTTTGATAACTATTTCAACATAATTGATTTATGTCATTCTCTGTATTTTATTTTATGTATTTAAAAACATGATTATGAGAAAGAGTTCCCAGGCTGCACCAGATTGCCAAAGGGTTTCATGAGAGAAAAAGGTTAAGAAGCCTTACTTTAGACCCTAAATTGTCTGTCTCGGGTGAATAGCAGGCCTAAAATTTATTAGAAAAGCTTCTAAAATATCAGTGCATCAGAGGACCCATGCTGTCACTCATCAAGATATATTCTTCTTCCTTGGCACCCATCCCATCTCATCCATGCCTTCTCATCCTGTGCTATTCTAATCTATGACCTTTCATAAAGCAGCCCTACCCCTCCTCCCACCTTCCATCTCTTCACCAGGGAAGATCTATCCAAAGTGCCGGAGGTGTTCAGAACATTTGAATATTATTGCAACAAGTAGCCACTTACTCTCACTCTGACAGGAGGCACCTCCTTTTCTGGTTATACAGGTACTAGAATGGTGTCTTTTATGCACCTTTCCCCATCTAAATCATGACCTAAAGCCTAGTTGTGCCCACCAAGGATCTTTTCACTGCCCTTTGGGTCAGATTATTCTGATTACTTTCCGTTAATGATTCATAGTTATGTAGGCATCACTGGAATAGTCAGTCCAAGAAACATTTATTAAGTGCCTACTATGTTCCAAGCACCGTGCTAAGCATTTCCAAAAGAATGCAATCTAACTTGCTTCCCTTCTCCAATTTAATTGAGTTTAGTTTATTGCCCATATGTTATGCCTGTCCAAGATGTACAAATTGATGGACCAAGTTCAGGAGTTGTCCTTCTAACCGCATGTCACCATTTCGGCAATATTGCATGCTTCATTGATTTGCTTTTACCTGAATGGATTGCTAGGTGTATTTCTTCTATATGACTGTGTCATTGAGAAGGACACATATTATTCTGGGACTCGGTACCATCAGCATAATGCCATCTACAAATGTGAGGATCTTCAGAATCTCTCATATTTGGGCTTTGTTTAGGGAATTAACCTTGATACCAATGGGCAGCTTTGGTAAGCATTTCTCATTTTTGTGAAGTGCTTAATATTGATACTCAGATAATCATTGAACTGTGTTATCTCTTTGGTTACATTTTTAAATAGTATTTTATTTTTTCCAGTTACATGTAAAGAAATTTTGAGTTTCAAATTTTCTCCCTTCCTAAGATGATAAGGAATTTGATATAGGTTTACATGTGTAATCATGTAAAGCATATTTCCATGTTAGTCATGTTGTGAAAGAAGAAACAGACCAAAAGAAAAAACAAACAAAAAATAAGGTGAAAAAAGTATGCTTTGATCTGCATTCAGAATCCATTAATTCTCTGAATGTAGATAATATTTTTCATCATTAGTCCTTTGGAATTATCTAAGGTCATTGTTTTGCTGAGAACAGCTAGGTCATTGTTGATCATCATACAGTATTGCTGTGTAAAATGTTCTCCTGGTTCTGCTCACTTCACTTTGCATCAGTTCATGGAAGTCTTTCCAGGTTTTTCTGAAATCTGCCTGCTCATCATTTCTTTTTTTTTTCAGTGAAGCAATTGGGGTTAAGTGACTTGCCCAGGGTAACACATCTAGTAAGTGTTAAGTGTCTGAGGCTGGATTTGAACTCAGGTACTCCTGACTCCAGGGCCAGTGCTCTATCCACTGGGCCACCTAGCTGCCCCTGCTCATCATTTCTTACAGCACAGTAATAATTCCATTACATTCATATATGTGGTTGCATTTTTCAAGGGAATTGGTTTGATATTAACATTTACATAGGTGATATTGAAAAGCTGTTAAGGGTAAATTTTGCTCTAGTGCTTTTTTGTGATAAAAATAACAAAAATACAATAAGATTTTGTATTTTCTATACTTTTCAGTCAGTGGTATGACTATGAAGATGTAGTCTGCTCTAAGAGATCAACTGTGAAAGTCTATCTTCTCTACAATTTTCTTCAAAAATACTTAGTGCATGCATAGACAAATTCTCACAAAAATTTTAGCACACTCAGAAAATAGTCCCATGGATCAATAATTGCTTATGTTGTCCTGATAGTCTCTTACAGGTACTAATTAAAATAGTCTGTCATTTCTTATTTTCTTTAGGAATCTTCCCCAATTTTAGATCCTAAATCACCTCACTCAGAGGATCAGCAGGTTTCCTAATGAATATTAATTTCATTTTCATTTTGCCTCTTACTGAAAACTTTCTAGTTGGGGATGGGAGGAAGTGGGGAAGAATATGATTTCCCTACCTAAAGTTTGATTCATTTGAAAATTCAGTTCTCAAGCCAAGGTCTGAATTGATGTATACATCAATATTTATAGACATCAATTCATAAGAAGTCAATTCTGTTTCACTTTTACATGCTTCATTTGGAATGATAGCTTAGATCCACTCCGAAAGACTAGAAGAAGGCTGTTGGTTGGGCATTTTTTTTGGTACTGATTCCACAGAGTCCAGATGTATTGCTTTAGATACATCTATTTACTTCAATGTGCCAACATCTCTGTTACTACTGATAGGCAATAGTGTTTTCTTTAACTTTTATAAAAATGGTGTGCTGTATCCATTCTGTACTCCAATTACATTCAAAAGAAGTGGAAATACTAGGGAAATACTATATGATTACAGAAGTGACTATAATGAAGATATGTTTTGAAAGTATTATATAACTTTTAAAAAGTTAGCTGTGTTGAACACATTTCCATCAACAGAGTAGAAAAAAGAATTATATGTAATAATACATGCTAGATATTATTACTATTAATAACAATATATACTAGAAATTGTTATCACATAATAGCTGTCTTATCTAATTGTATATGGAAATGGAGGGGTGTTCATTGAGCTCCGAATAAAAAGTACAGTTAACTTAAAAGGAAAGTTTTATGTATTTTAGGTTTATCAACAGTATGGAACTCACTTTCAAGTCCTCTTCATTAACATATCTAAAATGCTTCTGGAAAAAAGAGGAATATTACATAAGATAAGATAAATTGAATGATTTTATGATTATATAATTAATCAAGGAAATCAGAAAAATGATAAAATGTCAGTCTTTCTAAAATGTCCCTTATCTACTCCATGGTTCTGTGGACTACAGTTATAAAACAACCTTGTTGCTTGGCAACCAGCTTACATATAATGGTGTTCCATGTACAAGCTCTAAAGGTTAACCCTTTAGAAATTGAGACCGACTAGGAAACATGGACCTATTAACCTTGAAAAAGCGTCATTAGGTGCACTTTAAAATGCAGAACAAAGAACCAAAATCAGGTGCTGTCTCAAAAGTAGGCAATGTGCAGAGATCTCAGAAGTGTCTGATAAGTGATTTCAAATTTAGAATTCTTAACCAAATAAAGGCATTTGAAACAATTGCTCTAAAAGGTATTGTCTTTTTTTCATATCCCACTCGTTAATGGCTTTATTCTCCACCTCCCTCCTCTGCTAATTTTATTGTTATCATCTAGTCAAAAGCCAATTGTGCAATGACATACCCAGCTTCCACCTCTCCTTCTTAGAAAATCAGGTGCTTCCTTTAAACTTTCTGTTGCTTTAGCCCTTTGGAATTGCAGCATCTCAGAAGTCATCCAGTGCAGTGCTTTTCTGAGTAAAAACATCCTGTATGTCATCTCCAGCAAGTGTTCCTATAGTCTCTTGAATACTTCCTCACTATTTCTTAAAACACCTCATTCCACTTTTGGATAGCTCTAATTGTTAGGAACTTTTAATTTAGATTCTGCACTAATATTAATGTTAATTCTGGCTCTGAAACCAAGCAGAGCAAATCTAATCTCCTTTTTATAAGATGGATCTTCAGGTATTGAATATTGGTTATCATCCCTCCTCTCCCCAGTGCCCACCCTGAGTCTTCTTTTCAGGCTAAACCCCATACATTTGATTATTCTATGACAGTTTAGAGCAGTGTTTTGCCAAATGTGGTCTGGGGACCTCAGGGATCCCCCAAACTCCTTCAGTGGGTCATGAGATAAAAAATCTCTTACAATACCAAAATGTTTTAATATCTAATATTATAAATATTGATAGGCATAACCCATATAAACAAAAGCTCTTTGGAGGGGTGAGGGTATAGTTTTCAATTTTAAAAAGCGTAAAGGGATCCAGAAAGTTTGAGAACCACTGGTCTAGAGCCCCTTCTCCATCCTGATTAATCTCATTTAGACCTGCTCTAGCTTGAGAAAACTTTACTAATTCAGTGGATCTGGGATCTTATTAATGTGCCTACTCTTTCCATTGTGTGAATTGATGGTAGGCAAAATGTGTGCCTCATCCTTATCTCCTCAACTCATGAAATTCTTGAATTCTTATTAAGACCTTTACAATAAATTCTACACTGAGCATTTGTCTAATGCATTAGGGTTGTTAAATGCCCTTTCTTTAAATGTAGCTCTGAGATTAGAAAACAATACTCTAAATGAGGTAGGACCAGACCTGTCATTTCCCTGATTCCGGACACTATGTTTCTGCTAATTCTCTATCAGATCGCATTGCAGAATTGCAGTAGCTCAAAAGAAACATGAGATGTCCAAATTTAGAGCCATCTCCACTCCCAGTGTTCATATGGATTATTTGTGCCCAACCTGTGGTGCAGCATGCCAAACTCATATTGGTCTGATTGGCCACAGTCGGACACACTGTACCTTGACCCTACATAGTGATGTCATTTTGGTCCTCTTTGAGAATGAAGAACAACAATCAATGAACCAATCAGTTATATTAGCCTTCTTATATGCCATGTCATACTACTGATCCATCTGGAATTTATACTTAATTCATTAACCCTTCAGGTCTTTTTCACATGAATGAATATACTATATAGTGATGTCACGCTTGTTCATAATTTGTATAGCTGATTTTTTAAACCTAATTATAGGACTTTATATTTATATTCTTAATATTTCTTTCTTCATTTGTTTCTTTGTGTGTGACCTATAACTCTAGCCTTTTAAAATCTCAAGAAAAATTTCCTGATGACTTTCTAAACATCACAGTCATTTTCTATATGACACCCCATCAACCATGAACCTTCCCTTGTAACAAGGAAAAAGAGTTAAGTTAAAACAACCCACACAATGACTATGTCTGCTAATGTATGCAACACTCCAATCCTAGAGTTCTCTACCTCTATGCCAAGAGGAAGGAGGTATATTTCATGATCTTTTCTCCAGAACCAAGACTAGTCATCAAAAATACTGAAAATCTGGCTTCTTTTTATATTATTTAGTCATTGCATCTATTATTCTCCTGGTTCTATTTACTTCATTCTACATATATTCATTTTTATCTGTTTGTTTTGAGACTAGGACTGTCTATCCTTCCCAGGCTGGAAGTATAACAGCCACTCACTGGCTTGATCTTACCACTGATCATCATGAGAGTTTTGCCCAGTTCCATTTTTGACCTGGGCCAGTCTCCTTCTCCTTAGGCCATCTGGTAGCCTCCTGTTCCCCAGGATTCACCATATTAGTGTTGTACTTTTTGCAGACACCCAATCAGTTTTAACTCTACTGCAGTTATAATCCCCACACTGAAGCAATCCTCCAGCCTCATCTTTCCTAGTCTAAAATTCACACTGTGTATTATCATGCTAGCAGCTCTGAATATGTTCATACAAATCTTCCCATGTTTGTCCAAATTTCTCATATTTTGCCATTTCTTAGTCTATCATAATATTTCCTTATAGTCATATACCAGAATTTAGGGAATTCTGCCATTTCCTAATCGATGGACACACACTAAATATTTTGGTATATGTAGGGCTTTTCTTTCTGTCTTTAGCCTGTTTGGCATATATGCCCAGGAGTGGGATTGCTGGGTTAAATGGTATAAACAGGTTAGTTACTTTTCATACATAATTCCAAGTCATTTTCCAGAATAGTTTGAACCAATTTATAGCTCCAATAACTATGTGCATATAGCCTCTCCAATTGACTTTGTCATCTCTGCCTTTTTTTTTTTTAGTGAGGCAATTGGGGTCAAATGACTTGTCTAAGGTCACACAGCTAGTGTCTGAGGCCGGATTTGAACTCAGGTACTCCTGACTCCAGGGCTGGTGCTCTATCCACTGCTGCCCCTAGAAAGAAAGTTTTCACTCCAAGGTAGAGTGGGACTCTGACTATGATTCTTTTTTTTTTTTTTTTTTTTGGCAGGGCAATGAGGGTTAAGTGATTTGCCCAGGGCCACACAGCTAGTGTCAAGTGTCTGAGGCTAGATTTGAACTCAGTTCCTCCTGAATTCAAGGCCAGTGCATTATCCACTACTTCTCTGCCAGTTTTATAAGTAAAAGATAATCCTTAGAGTCATTATAATTTGCATTTTATTGGGATCATTTTAGATCATAATTCTGTTTTCCCATTGTGTGAGCCACCACTTCCAAGTTCATGTCAATGGTGTATTTGTTAGACACATTATTTATGCTTTGTATAATTTAAAATTCTAAATGTGTGTTCTAATCTGTCCCCCCCCTCCAGTTTTTTGGGGAAACTGACTTAAATCATTGATAAATGAGTTTAGGCTTTTTAAGGGTTTATTGAAAGATAGTAAAAGAAAGAGAAAGATTGAGAACAGATTTCTTATAACCTGGCAATCCTAGCCTTCCTAATATCCTACTTCTGAAGTTCTCTGCCACCACCAATGTCTCACAGCCAAAGAGAAAGAACACTCCCCCAGCGTCTGCTTCCTCCTTCCTGCTCCCCTCCCAGAAATGGGAGGTTCCTCAAGCTGATTGGCTAGTATCATTCAAATTCATTAAGTACCCTTAAGTACCAGCTAGATGTGCTTACAATCTAGTACACAAGTCAGTCTCTCTTCCCCAACTCAATCAGCCCAGATCAATCTCCAGGTGAACCCCTGAGTTCCATTATCTTGACACAGCTTTCATACTCATCACTGATTAGAACAAAGGTTTATGGCATTTTGCTAGAAACTATCTTCCAGTCCAACACTGACCTATTAATTACTTCTCTTTGCATCTTATTGTTCAACCAATTCTCTATGATAATTTCCAGTTCCACATCTCTACATGTACTCCTTAATCATAGCATAAGACTTGGTGCCAGGCTCCTTGCATGCTACATCTATGATATTACTCTGACCTGCCAGTCAAATGACCCTCTTGAAAAAAGAAATGAGGATATTTTGGTGTGACTTGGTGTAACTTGTTTTTGATGAACCCATTCTGACTTGTCATGATCATCACTTTCCTTTCAGAGAGTTTGTAAAACACAGTAGAACAACAGTTGTCCTTGAGTTCTCTCTACTCTCAGCAGAGAGAATTATAGGGGAAAGAAGTCTTATTTAACCCTCTGTAGATGTACATTTTATTTGTAAATATAATTAATTTTCAAGATTTTCAAGAGTTGATAATCTATTTTGATTATTCTGGGGGTCTTTTACTTCTCCTTTCAGCTGCCTAATTTCATCAAGGGTAACCAGAGGAAATAAAAGTATTAGTATGTACAGGTAATTTGCACTGGATTTAGCACTGGAGAGAACCTTAGAGATCCTCTAGTCTAACCTTGTTTATCAGATGAGGGAATTGAGCCTCAGAGAGTTTAAATGACTCACAAAAGTCACAGAGAATAATCTTGGATTTGAACTACATTCCTCCAACCCCACATTGGCTGTGCTTACCATTGTATCACATAGATGAAGCAAATTAGGATTATAGGGTCAGAGACCTGGGACTGGAAGACACCTCAGAGGCCATGTACTCCAACCCCACTTTGGGGGGGGGCGGGGCTATGGGGGTTAAGTGACTTGTCCAGGGTCACACAGCTAGTCAAGTGTCTGAGGCTGGATTTGAACTCAGGTCCTCCTGAATCCAGGGTCGGTGCTTTAGCCACTGCACCACCTAGCTGCCCCAAACCCCACTTATTTTACAGATGAAGGAACTGAGGCCCAGAGGAGGTTCAGTAATTTGCCCAAAGTCACAGGTAGTCAACAGCAGAAGTGGAATTTGAACCCAGGTCCTCTGACTCCAGAGCCAAGTGCTATTTCCACTGTTGCTGATATTTATTAGAATCACTGATAAAAGTCTGATGAAGGAAAGACTTAGTTGATTTTTTTCTAAACCAAGGCTTTAATTAAAATTGCTGCATTTCAGCTTTCCATCCTTTCAATGTCTTCTCTCCATTCCCATGAAGAATTTAAAACGGGTCAGATATAAATTCCTTTTGTTTCTACCATGTTTTTACATAATCATTAGGTGAATACTGTGACCCGTGTGTTGATTCTTTTCAGTACTTGAAAATTACTTGTAATTCTTTAGAAGAAATGGAATTGACAAGTAGGTAAAATGACTACATTTCATTATTTTTTCTTTGATGATTGAAAATCATTTAGAAATAATAAATAGAAACTATGAGAACCTACTTTGTCCATTTCTGCAAAGGCAGAGGGAGAACTTTGGTTCCTCAAGCTACTCCAGTGGAACCTGCAGCCAAGTTTTCAGGTGCTAGATACCTGCAGTTATTGTGGACACTGGCTCCTCCAGCCATTAGCCCTTTTATAACACACTTGGAATCAATCCAATTTATGCTTTTCTTAAGTGGACCTATGAAAGAAATAGGGCTTTCCCCCTCTCTCATAACATTTTCAATATGACCTGGACACTAGTTAAATAGAACCTTTAATATATTGGACATTTTTTTGTTGTACTTGATTTTGGGGAGGGGCAAAGGGAAGGGCAAATGAAAAACAAGCAAATAAATGAAAAAGTCCATATATAGGTTTTGTCTCAAAATCCAACTCCTTTGGTATGTCTGGTGCTCAAGCATAGATTTTAGATTGGTCTCTTTTAATATCTATGTCACATCTAATGGTACCATACAATGACCACTGGTGTTCTGAATGATGAATCTGTGAAAAGGCCCTCAAGGCTTTAAAGAAAAATTAAATTATCTTCATTATACTATACTTAGGAGGCATCTAGGTGGCCCAATGCATAGAGTACCTGGCCTGGAGCTAGGAAGACCTGAGTTCAAACTGGCCTCAGATACTTATTAGCAGTATGACCCTGGACAAGTCACTTAACCTCTCTGACTTAATCCACTGGAGAAGAAAATGGCAAACCACTTCAGTATCTTTGCCAAGAAAGCCCCATACACAGTATGGTCCACAGGGTCACAAAGAGGCAGACACAGCTAGGTGATTGAACAACAACAATACTATACTTAGTAAGGCAGTTCAGGAAGCTAATACGTTTTAGAAAGTGTCTTAGCAGCAAGGTTTGCAATGACGGGGATTTTCTGATTCATCCTCAAACTATCTGAAATTACTTTAACTAGCATATTCCAATTCTTTGAGCATACTGGTTGTTCAGGGTTTTACTGTTATTTTATTTGTGCTTCCTAAAAGGGCAACAAAAGAGGGTTTAGGTTTAAAAGAAAAGTTTACTTCACACTTTAACTTTACACATGAAAGTTAGATGGCATTGTGATACATCCAAGCGAAATTTTATGTATGAAGAAAACCATTTTGAGGAGAAAATTTTGAGTCCCCAAGGAAAGCCATCACTCAAACCTGATCATACTAATGAAGAAGAAAAATGATATACTAGCTATGTTCTTGATGTGAAAAAAACAATTGTAATGCACAGTATCATTTTAAGACCCTATTCAAAAATGTTTCTCAAAAATTGGTTCTTTAGTTGGCTATTTGCAAAATAATTGGACCATTTCCTTTAAAATAATTTTTATATGATAGTTTTTGGAAATAAGGAAGATTTGTGGATAAGTATAAATAGAGTTTTATATGTATAACTTAAGAATAAATTTGATAAATTATATTTTAGTTATAAACTTGTAATTCTCTCAAAGATTTATTAGGAAACAGATAAAATTACTCTTTTTAACACAGATGATTGTTTCATTGATTCTATGTAGTATATGAAGAAATTTAGAATATAAATACCGTGACCTCTTTAAGTAAATCACTAAGGTTTGCCATTGAGGGACACTTCCTAGTCTGGAGGTTAATTATTGTCCAAATATTTTCCTCCTACACAGGTTTTAGAAAATTGGTAAGACTGAAAATATTTTTTGTTAAGATGTTTGCTTATTAGGCATTTATAACCCCAATGCAATTTGAAGTAGCATTTCAAATGTGGAGCCCCACCCACACCAGAAAACATCTTTAAAAATAAGGCATTTGGGAGGCAGCTAGGTGGTGCAGTGGATAGAGCACCGGCCCTGGATTCAGGAGGACCTGAGTTCAAATCCGGCCTCAGACACTTGACACTTACTAGCTGTGTGACCCTGGGCAAGTCACTTAACCCTCATTGCCCCACTAAAAAGGAAAAAAAAATTAAAAAAAAAAAGGCATTTGATTCCTCTTTTAAGAGAACAAGATGTGGACTTTCTCCAAGCTCTTGTCATGCAATTAGTATGTATCTGATAAGGGTTAATTATGCTTTACTTTTTGCTTTCACCCCTAAAACCAGCTGAGTTGTCCCCCTCTTTTTCCAATATATAAAGTAGATAATGTGACCATCTAGATTTTGATGGCCCCATTGTGCCTTGCATAAATAAAGCTTTCTGTATGACCTTTATTAGCTAACCTTGAGTAAATCAGAGAAGGTTCCACTCTTATACTCTCATCCCCCTCAACCCATTTTTTCTAACTTCCTACTTCCCCTAGTGAAAAAAAAAGGAAAAGAAAGCTTTTGTAACAAATATGAATAGACAAGCAAAACAAATTCCCATATTAACCACGTCCATAAATGTGTCTCATTCTTCATTGTTAGTCCTCCATCTCTTTGTTGTTAGGAGTGGTTAACATGTTTCATCATTGGTCTTCTAGCAATTATGGCTGATCACTGTGTTCATCAGAGTTCTGAAGTCTTTCGAAACTATACATTTTTACAATGTTGATGTTGTAGCATAAATTATTCTTCTGGTTGGATTCCTTTTACTCTGTCAATGCATACAAGTTTTCCCAGTTTTTTCTGAAACCCCTTCTTCTCAGAAATATGTATTTTTTTAATTCTCTGAGTCATAGAGGTTCTAATTCTGATCATAGAGGTTCTAATTCTGATCAGAAATGGAAGAAGAAATGATATGTGCACAGAAAGTGGTCAGTACTTTTCAATTCAGTGGGAAGAGGAAGAAATTACATGCATTTGAAAAATTGGTTGTGTTCTTTTCTGTGTATTTTTAATTTAATAAGAAAAAGGGCCATTATTTCCTTGAAAAAATGAGATGCCAATTTTAGAAGACTTTTGCAGATGGCCAAGTTAAGTAAAGAAAGTAACTATATTAATTTCAAATACTTTGGTTGAAGGGAATGACACCTCCATGAATATGTCCTGATTGAATTTCTTTGGTTCTTTCAAGGTCCAGGTCAAATGTCTTGTTCTTCCCTGATCCCCACCTACCCAGCTGAACACACACCATCTCTTCAAATTTAGAAATTTGTCTAGATCTCTCTTTTGTTTTTTCTCACATTCTACTTTGTATTTAATAGTAGCACTCACATTTATAAAATATTTTATAAAGGCTTGTATAGTAATTTACTCTTGACCTTTTGTTGTTGCAGTGAATAGAGCACTGGACCCAGAGTCAGGAAGACAGTTAAAATCCAGACTCAGATACTAATTATCTATATGACTCTGGGCATATGACTTAACTTCTGCCTTAGTTTCTTCATCTGTAAAAGGGGGAATAATAAGAGATAGAACCTACCTTCCAGGGTTGTTGGGAAGATAAAATGAGTTAAGATTGTAATGTGCTACATAGGTTTTTTTTTGTTTGTTTTGGTTTATTTTTGTTTTGGTGGGGCAATGAGGGTTAAGTGACTTGCCCAGGGTCACACAGCTAGTAAGTGTCAAGTGTCTGAGGCCTTATTTGAACTCAGGTCCTCCTGACTCCATGTTTTCAGGTCTTCTATGTCTGTCTTGTTGCTCTCCTAACATCCTGACATCTGGTATATATAATTCCAGGCCCCTTAAAGAGGAACAAGTTAACACCAAAGTGACAAATTGATAATATACTTTCAGAAAACCAAATCTCTTAATAAACAGTCAGTATCTGGGGATGAGTCCCCCCATTACCCAGAAGGGTAGACTCAGCTGAGTGAATTCAGAAGCCTGCTCACTGAGTTCTCCATTTTTCTTGATCTGGGTCATCATATCCAGCATTAATACCCTTGTTAAAAGTTCTTCCCTGTGACTATTGAGACAATTTACTCCCCTCCTGGATCCTTGCCTTATCATGGCAGGGGTTTTCATAGCTCAGTGAAACTATGAGCTACATCATACAGGGTTACCCTAAGATGGGCAGGTCATAGTGGAGAATCCTCACAAAAAGTGATCCCCTGGAGAAGGAAATGGCAAACACCTGCAGTATCTTTGCCAAGAAAAACCCATGAACAGAATTAAGAAGTTAAAAGATATGACATTGGAAGGTAAGCCTTTCAGGTCAGAAGGTGTCCAAAACATTCCTGGAGAAGAGCAGAGGATGACTACAATTAGCTTTAGAAAGAGTGAAGCAGACAGACCAAAACTGAATGGATGCTCAGCTGTTGATATGTCCAGTGACTCAAAGAAAGTCTGATGTTGTAAAGATCAGTATTGCATAGGAACCTGGAATGTAAGATCTATTGACCAAGGTAAGTTGGATGTGGGCAAACAGGAGATGGAAAGATTAAATATTGACATCTTGGTTGTCAGTGAACTTAAATGGATGGGAATGGATAAGTTTAATTCAGGTGATTACTCAGACTGTGGTTTCTCCAATAGCAGTCTGTGGCTATGGGAGTTGGACTATAAAGAAAGCTGAGCACTGCAGAATCAATGCTTTCTAATTGTGGTGCTGGAGAAGACTTCTGAGAGTCCCTTGGAGAGCAAGCAGATCAAGTCGGTCAATTAAAAAAAATTTTTTTTAGTTTTCAACATTTATTTTTATAACATTTATAAAATTTCTAATTTCCTCCCTCCCCTAGACAGCAGGTAATCTGATATAGGATATACATATTATATATATACATATATATATATATAATAAAATTAAACATATTTCTGCATTAGTCATGTTATAAGAGAAGAATCAGAGCAAAAAGGAAAAACCTCAAAAAAGAAAAAGAGTAACAAAAACAAAAGAAATGGTATGGTTCAATCAGCATCCATATTCCACAGTTCTTTTTTTCTGGATCAAATCAGTCAATATTTAAAGAAATTAATTCAGATTATTCACTAGAAGGTCAAATACTGAAACTGAAGTTTAAATAGTTCAGTCACGTAATGAAAAGACAGGACTCATTGGAAAAGACCCTGATGCTGGGAAAGATTGAAGGCAAAAGGAAAAGGGGCAGAAGAGGATGAGATGGGTAGATAGTGTCAGTGAAGCAACTAACATGAGCTTGGACAGACTTTGAGAAATAGTGGAGGATGGAAGAGCCTGGCATGCTATATAATCCATGGGGTCATGCAGAGTCAGACAGCACTGAATGACTGAACAACAACAACATCACTTTACTAGACTGGGTCCCATGGAGAATAAGGAACACTGATTGTGGACAGTGTCATAAGCAATTATAAGCCTTGACATAAACAGAAACAAGAGGAAGAAAAAAAGCAATGTGATTAATACCGCATACCCAGGCCACCAAGGACAATTTCTGAGCCATGTGGTGATAAAGGGAAAAAGGGAATGTGGATTCTGAGAGGTCACTGCAGGCTAGCGACTTTTTCGTGGAGAATAATGAATACTTTTATCTTAGTGGATGGGAGAAATATAGATGTGGATTGTTATTTGCTGATCTGGCAGCTAGTTGAATAATATATTCTACTGGCCTGCTGTGTTGTATTGGAACATATTTAAGTAAATAAAACTCTTCAGTGGTATGAGATTTCTGTTGGAGACTTCATTACTGGTGTGCAGTGGATCCTTAGAAGGAGTATTTCAACTGAGCTAAGTTTGCCTTTTCTCTTTCTTTTAAGAGAAAAATTACAGAATTCATCACCTCACACATGTCTTTGGAAAAGCAATCTTTGTTTTGAACAGTTTTAGCTTGCATAGAAATTATATAGTTTGAAAACATGAGTTTTGGCTTTTGTAATTTGCTTTTATAAAGTTGGAGAAATCATACCAAGAACAGCATGACACATGTCCAGCTTCATGGTTAACCTTGGCTCAAAAAAGAAATATTCCTCAAATAAATGGCTCTGATAGAAACAATTGTAATATTTCCCTGTAATTTTTGGAAGTTCCTTCCTTCTCACTCACTCTTACCAGACAGAGGTTGCCTGAAAAATATTTTGGAGAGGAAATTTTCATTTTAACTGGTGGGCTTTGAAATTGGCAGTGATTTGTTTCCCATATTGGGAGAAAAATGAATCTCTTCTTTCTCAGGACTAAGTCTCACAGAGACCATGATCCCGTCCTTTCACCCAAATTCTCCTAGATGAATTTGGTGACAATAATAATAAATCATAAGATCATAGATTTAGAGGCAGAAGGGACTTTTAAGTTAATGCAGTATGACCTCCTTGTTTTGCACTTGAGGAAAGGGAGGCCTAGAGAGATGAAATGGACTTAAGTCATGCAGAAAGTACCTGGCAGGGCCTGGATTGGAGGCAAGTAAGTGACAGAGTAAATAGAGCCAAGTCAGGAAGAGGAGTCTCCCTGACTTCAAATCTGGCTTCATACACTTACTAGCTGTGTAACCCCGGGTAAATCACTTAAACCTGCTTGACTTGGTTTCCTTTCTTGTAAAATGAGCTGGAGAAGGAAATGACAAAATCACTTTGCCAAGAAAACCCCAAAAGGGGTCATGAAGAGTCACACACAATTGAAAAATGACTAAACATGAGCATAATTCATGATATCAAGGTAAATTGATAGAACAGTATTATTCAGTAGAAAAAGATAAATCTATACAAAAATGATATGTAATATCTCCCATATGAAATTCTAAATAGAGGATTTGTGAGAAATAGTCAAATGTTTGGCAATTACAGTAACATCTGTCATATAACAGGGATCAGATATAAGCAATATTTTGGAGATAAAATCAACAGAACTTGGTTAATGATTGGAATGTTATATGGGGAAAGCACCAAAGATTAGGATAAAATCTTGAGCATGGGGGCAGCTAGGTGGTGCAGTGGATAGAACACCGGCCCTGGATTCAGGAGAACCTGAGTTCAAATCTGGCCTCAGACACTTGACACTTACTAGCTGTGTGACCCTGGGCAAGTCACGTAACCCTTATTGCCCCGCCCCCAAATCTTGAGAATAGATGCATAGGTGCAGTCTGGCGAGATTGAAAGAAATAGGGGAGTCCAAATGAGTCAGCTTTAGAAGAAATATAAATGCCATTTTGGATGTGTTGCGTTAGGTGGAAATATGAGTTTGAGACTTGGGCTAGAGGTAAAAAATGAAGATAGAGATTTGAGAGTCATCTGTACAGAGATGATGGTCGAAATTCCAGAGTTGAATGAAGTTTACTAAGAGAGAGCATAGAGAGAATAAGACTGCTGACACAGGAAACTACCAAGAGGTGAAACCCAGTTTTTCAGTCATGTCTGACTCTTTATGATCCCATTTGGGGTTTTCTTGGCAAAGACATTGGAGTGGTTTGCCATTTCCTTCTCCAGTTCCATTTTACAGATGAAGAAACTGAGGCAAACAGGGTGAAGTGACTTGCCTAGGCTCACAGAGCTTGTAAGTGTCTGAAGTCAGATTTGAACTCATGAAAATGATTCTTTCTGACTCCAAGGCAGTGTTCTATACATTATGGCGCCACCTAGTGGCCACAAGTTCTCTCTATGCTCATCCTGATTTTGTATTCACATTGGGTCTATACTGGGTGATCCAATTAGTGATGGAGTGTTCACATTAGCAGGCTTGTGTTATTTGAAGTACATGCTTAAGGAATATTAAATGAATGTTATTAAATTTAATGGGATGGCCTAAGTGTTACTCTGCTCTTTGGTTCCTCCAATATCTGTCCTCCTTTGCCTGTTTATCACACTAGTACTCAGCACAATCCTCTTGCTTTTTGTCTAGAGACCCTAGTTAGAGCAAACAAAATACTTAACAAGGAAGCATTCCTCTTTGCACTTAATGTGAGTCAGCCATGAGTCTGGGGACTGGGCTAAATGAGGATAAGAATAGCATCTACCTCACAGAGTTGTTCTGAGTCTCAAATGAGATAATAGTGCCTGGCACGTAGTAGGCACTTAGTAAATGTTTGTTCTTCTCTTCTTCTCCTCACTTTCCTCCAAACCTCACATTATCCCAGGATAGTTCAAGTGATTCTAGATTGAGGTATGAAGATACTAATTCTTTTTAAAATTTTTGCCTGATTTTTCCAACCATTCTCTAAAATATATAAAAAAGATTCCCTCTGAAACGGCAAACCTAGAAACCCTCCTTCTGTGTCCTTCCTAAATGTTCAGCTTATTCGGGGCCAAAATTGTGTGAGTCAAAAGATAATGGGGTATTAACATTGGCAGGCTTTCCAGGGACCATGTTTGCAAAAAACTTGTGACTGTGTTTGCCCTCATGTGTAGTCTCACTGTATAGTAATATTGTATGTGACTGTGGTAATAAGGGTAGATTCTCTCGGCCATTCGTGTACAGCTCAGGGTTTATATGCCCCTGTTTTCCTATCCATGGGTTGAAGCACTGGGTTTATTAATCCTTATTCATTCACTCAAGATGCTAGCCTTTCACTATAACTGGGATCAATTATAAACTATTGATCTGAGTTTTAAAAAACTCATATTCAAGGTCATTTTCAAACTGTTGCTCAGAAGGCAAAGCAATCATTAATCAGACTTAGAACGGGGTCTTTCATCAACTTTCCCTACATGGTGTTTTTATAGTATGTCACAAATGCACTGTGGATGTTGTCCATTCATTAACTAAAATTAATAAGGAGCAAAAAAATTCATGTGCTACTAAAGAAAGGATGATTTATTGACTGTTAAGTTATACAACATTGTAAATCCAGAGAAAACTGTTCCCAAGGAAAGATGAAAAGCTGTGAAGATTGTATTTGTTTCAGTAAACAAAAGTGCACAAAAGCAGATAATTGCATAGCTGCTGACTTAGAAATTTTCAAAGCTGGTGAAAACATAACACTTCATTTAAAGTCTCTATCAAGACCTTCATAGATATTGTTCTTGTTTGTAATTTATTCCTTTAGGTTCTTCTTGGAAAGGCGGCTCAGTAAAAAGTTGGTGCTTTTCAGTCCTTTTAAAATGATGGCAAAAATTATAGAGCAAACTCACAGTCTTCTAGATTATTTGTGAGTCAATTATTGGCTTTGTGGAAATGGGCGTTTTAATCTATTTCTTCTCTTTTCCCCTCACTTAACACTCGGCTGGGTACCCTGTCCTCAGTAAATCTATTTGGAATAATTATTGACTTGTCTCTTTCTGGCGACTAGGTGGCGCTGTGGGCAGAATACAGGATTTCGGTTCAAATTTGGCCTCACATACTAGCTGTCTGACCCTGGGCAAGTCACTTCACCCCCATTTGCCTCTGTTTCTTCATCTGTACCTCCCGGGGGTTGTTTTGAGGATAACAAGGAGATAATATTTATAAAGCACTTCATAAATCCCCAAAATCTATATAGATGTTGTTGTTAAGTTATTCAGTTGTGTCAGATTCTTCATGACCCCATCCATGGTTTTCTTGACAAAGATGCTGAAGTAGTTTGCCTTTCCTTTTCCAGTGTGTCCCTATTTTACAGACGAGGAATGGAGGCAAAGAGGGGTTAAATGACCTATCCAGGGTCACACAACTAGTAAGTGTCTGAGGCCGGATATGAACTCAGATTTTCCTGATTCCAAGCCCAATGCTCTATCCTCTTCTCCACCTAGCTGCCTCTATACAAATGTTAGTTTTTATTATATCACTTTTCCTTTGTGACTCAACCAGAAGTGTCCTAAACAAAGGGGGAGACAGTGAAAAATCAAATCAGTCCACTTTACTGTTCATAAGTAACTTTACTTAATGTTGTAGGAAAAGGTTAAGACTCCTGATTAAACTGAGAGATCTGGATTACCTATGAACTAAGTTATTCATTCTCTCCCTGCCCCCTCTCTATCCTAAATACAGGTAACTGAGAGTTGGCCGGCTTTGTTGGCTCTTTACACTTGTGTATGCAGATGGCCAATGACTAGGATAGAGCACTGCTTGATATATTCAAGCACAGGGTAGAATGAATGACTGTAATCTGGAGTCATTTGACTTTTGTGCCCATATTCATTGCTTCATTACTTGGGATAGGTTTAATATTGTCCCCTGTTTTTGATTCTAATCTACCTGGCTGTTTTAAACAAGATCCATCAGTCACCATGTTGAGTCATCAGTCATCCCCAGACAATGTGTAGCAGTTAAGTCAACTTTATAGCTTTTCCTGAGTTCTGTTATATAAAATAATTATAGAGAGTCTGTTTACAAAAGCTGTCAGAGGAGTTCAGGTGAGGTCAGTATCTGAAGTGAGCAAATACGTCCACAGGCTTGATTTGGAAATAGAGGTACATTTTATTTCATTCTAGATTAGCAGAATAAAGCTTTTTGAGAAAACAAAACAAAACCAAACAAAACCTTAACAAACAGATTCCTTGTAGGTGTTTCCTTATAGAACAATCAGTATTTACATTCAGAATTAACTTAATGATTGCCTTACTAAATGAAGAAAACTGATAACTTCTTATAGTTGGAACTTAAGGGGATACTTTAGTTTAGAGTCCATAGTGACAGAATATTAAATATCCTCTGTGCTCAGGTCACTTGTTTAGGCCTTTGAATTCTAATCCCTCTTGTAGCCTTCTTCTTAGCTCTCTATTTTGTCTCCACTCCATCTTTCCATTACTGGAGATATCTCAACTTTCTTTCTTTCTTTTTTTAATTTTTTGGTGAGGCAGTTGGGGTTAAGTGACTTGTCCAGGGTCACACAGCTAGGAAGTGTTAAGTGTCTGAGGCCAGATTTGAACTCAGGTCCTCCTGAATCCAGGGCCGGTGCTCTATCCACTGCGCCACCTAGCTGCCCTCAACTTTCAATTGGGATATCCTTCCTCACTTAGAGTTGTGGTCTTACTCCTAAAAATGGGACCATAGACTGCAGTGTGGCTTCAAGTTGGGAGAGAACCAAGGAGGAAACGGGAGGTTTGCTGAAAGAAGGCAATAGTGCCGCCTAAACCTCTGGTTCCTGCTGGGTTGATCATGAGAGTAGAAGACCAGTTTTCAAAAGACTGTAACTATAGCATTTTACACAGGACATCAAGATCATCATCTGGGTAGTCACTTCATTCCTACCACCCATGAAATTCATGGATTGGGGCGAATATCAGCCACAGTTCTAATAAACTTCTGTTGTAAAGGAAAAGATTGATTTGTTCCTCTTTCATTCATTCACAAAATATTTATTAGGTAATTACATGTTCCAGACACCAAATGAGGTTATGATTACACAAAGAAAAACAAATCAGTGCTAGTCCTTGAGGGATATACAATCTACTGGGGCAAAATAACATGTATGAAAAAAAAAATACAGAAACATCTGCAAAGTAAAATTGGAGAGAAGAAGATGACAACTGGGGGTATCGAGAAAAGCCTTATGTAGAAACTGGCACTTCAAAGGACCTGGGAAGGAAGTGAGAGATTCTAAGAGATGGAAGTGAGGAGGTAATACATCTGAGACAAAGCAGATGGCTGTGCAAAAGGTACAGACATGGGAGGTAGAATATTGCCTGTTGGGAACAAGTATGAGGTAAAGAACCAAGAGAAAGCAGAGTCACAAAAACCCATGGAAAAGAGAGAATCCAGGGGAAGGAATGAAGAAGATCAAATGCTATTAGAGAGGTCAAGAATGAGGAAAAATAAGAAAAGGTGACTGAATATATTTGTAAGGGATTGTAGCTTGTAAAATGACTTAGTTATATGGTAATAATGTAGAATGTAATGTAATAAGTGCTTAAGAGAGCTACAAAATGCTATGAGAGGTCAAAGGAAATGAAGATCATTTCTAAGTGGGTGATATAAATTCATTGATTTGGGTTACTAGGTACCAAAACAGTACTGATTTCTGGGTCACTTTGCAGAGTAAATATATAGGTTCTCCCTTCAAGGACTTTATGAAAACTTTGAAGCAAAAATTGTGATTTAAAGTAATTATTTTAAAATTAATGGTGGGACTAAAATGTGTCATTGTGCTATAGTAGAAACTTTGGGGAATGTGGCACAGTGGATAGAGACCTGGACTTGGGTTCAGGAAGACATGAGTTCAGATGTATTTTCAGACAACTAATCGCTGTGTGACCCTGGGAAAATCACTTAACCACTCTCAACCTCAGTTTCCTCATCTATAAAATAGGGATAATAAAAACACCTATTTCTCAGGGATATGGTGAGGATAAAATGAGATATTTGTAAAGTACTTTATAAACTTTCCAACAGTCTTAGGTCATCTGCATTGTGGTGACTTCCCACTTATTCTCTGGAAGACTGGAGACAAGGATTATCTGGGAGAGAGGACCTCAGACTATTGTCACTGAGCCTTTAGCATCCCAGGAATTAATTCTTTGTGCTTTCCAGTTTTTTCCCCACCAAAATATGTCTGCAGTCAATAAGAATTTGTTAAGCACCATCTAAGTGCTAGGCACTGTGCAAAATTCTGGGACTATAAAGAAACGCAAAAAACAATCCCTGCTATCGAGGAACTCACAATCTAATGGGGAAGACAGTGTGAAAATGTTGTACAAACAAGATAGATGGGTGGGTGGATGGGTGGATGGATAGATAGATTGATTGATTGATAGATGATAAATTAGAAATACTCAACAGAAAGAAATCCATGGAAAATTAAATAGAACATCACATCATTGGGTCACCCTAGCCTGTGTATTTGAATGTCCCATCCTTGGAGTGACCCCCACCCACCATGCTGCAATTCCTAAGCAGTCCCTTATGGTTCCAGCCTGGCATGCTGTGCCCCTTTCTGAGGAAGGCTACAACTCTGTTGCTACTCACACCTGATTACTTGTTACTCTGGTGGTGATCATAGGTGGGCCAAGGGGAAGAATGACAGGTAACTAATTGTGTGGATAACAGCGATAATGAGTGGGGCTCTCTGATGGCAGTGGACATGAGAAGAGTGAGAAGAATCAGCCAGAATATATTAATGGGGTTCTATGATTAGATGGGCATGAAAGAAGGAAGAAGTAGGGTTGGTTTTCTAAGGCAGCAGCTGGAGACCTGGGGAGAATGAGTGAGGCTTTGTATGGGTAGAACAGAGTTTGAACAGAGGAGTGTAATGTGGATCAGAACTGGACCAGGAACAAGAGTGGTGGAGAGTGGATAGGTCCATAAACACCACTTTCCCAAATTGGACTTGATAGTTTAGAGATCTGATCCAATCAATCTAATGTATACAATGGTCTCAGAACTGTGCTGATTATAAATGGGCAGGGACTGAAAAATTGTAAACCCAGTATAATTTTGGAATATTTTACTTTGCAAAAGGAAAAAGGGGCAATGTGGAGGAGTGGATACAGAGTTTTTAAGGCTTCTCTGATGCAGGCTAGATGTATGACCCTGGGCAAATCACTGAAGTCCCGCCTCTCTCTCTCTCTCTCTCTCTCTCTCTCTCTCTCTCTGTATGTATACACACACACACACACACACACACACACACACACACACACACACACATGTATATATGCCTCAGGCAATGACCCAAGACTCTCAATCAAAGAACAGTTGCTCCTCTGCATCAGTAGAAGAAAAATGCTTATTGAGAATCACCCATCCCAAAAGAATCATTGATAATTTTTTTTAAAGGAAAATACAGGTTGTGCCTGTTTTTAAACAATCCCAATCTCACAGCTCTGGTCATTTTTGCATTGCTTTCACTTCTATTCCAGTATTTGAGACCTTTTATCACTAATTGCTTGGCTTATAGACAATTGTGCTGTTTTGTGGCAAAGAGTGGGGGAACCACAGGTTCTTGTTACAAAGCTTGAAAAACAATGGGATGCTTTAGAATGTCTAGTACAAAGAAATTGATTGAAAGAAAAAGAATACATAGATCTAGAGGCTGGAGAGGAGATAGAGTGGGAAAGTTGAGATTCAAATTGCCCTACATTGTTTGGTTAAGAGACTGGGTCATATCAATTATTCCTAGAAATGTCCATCAGAATTCCCAAAGGGCAATCACAGTATTAATTAAAACAATATTTGTTTTTAATTAAGACAATATAATCTTAGAATATTAGTTTTAGGTAAAACTAATGATTTAGAAAATCTTTTGGGAGTTTTAGGTTTTTTGACATTTTAAAAAAATGTGCAGGGGCAGCTAGGTGGCAGAGTGGATAGAGCACTGGCCCTGGATTCAGGAAGACCTGAGTTCAAATCCGGCCTCAGACACTTAACACTTCCTAGCTGTGTGACCTGGGCAAGTCACTTAACCCCAGTTGCCTCATCAAAAAAACAAAACAAACAAACAAAAAAATGAGCTGTATGTTGCTTCCCTTCACTAAAATCTTACTCTGATAATTTACTGTTGTGTAGAAGTAACCCTGAGTTCTCAAAGGTTGTGCCAGTAAAGCACAAGCTCTGGCAAGTCGTACCATGATGGAAAGGCTTCAAGCATGTGTCCAATGATGGGCCATGACGGGCCACTGCCTGTCTGTCTATGTTTATAGAGCTCGTCACCAGGTTAACCACAGCATGACTCAATTATACAACTCTCAAAGACCTTCTGCTAATGCGTAGAAGGCCTGAAATCTGTGTAAGTGGGGGTAGTACTCCATATCATCAGAACGAGAGATCTTTGAAGTCATGAAGTTAGTATATGATGCTTTGTGGTCAAGGCAACAAACACTTTGCCACATTCCAGATATTGTGCTAAGCCCTGGAGGTACAAAGAAAAGCAAGAGTATATTGGGATCCCTACCACTGGCATCTAATCACTATATATATAAATTGTTCATGTCGATTTAGAGCTGGTATCTCAGATCCAAAGCAGGAAAGGACCTCAGGAGATATCTAGTCAGACACCATCATTTTACAGATGAGGAAACCCAAATCCACAGTGGGTAGGTGACCAGCCCAAGGCTGCACAGCTTGGGCTATCCCAAGGCAGGCTTCAAACTCCTATTCCAGAGCCAAGACTCTCCACCACTGTACCATGATTTTACCATTGTTTCAAGCGCCCCATCTAGCTATGTTTGGGTTTTTTTTTGACAGGGCAATGGGGGTTAAGTGACTTGCCCAGGGTCACACAGCTAGTAAGTGTCAAGTGTCTGAGGCTGAATTTGAACTCAGGTCCTCCTGAATCCAGGGCTCTTGCTTTATCCACTGCGCCACCTAGCTGCCCCTGTAATATATTTTTTATGCCTAGTCCTTGGTTATAAACAAAGACTCTAATTATAACATGGTTTATGTGGGAAATCTCTAAGTATTCTAAAATTAACAATCAAGTTATGGGAGAAATGCCCATGTTATGGTGACCAACTTCATCACATGGTTTCCAGGAAAACCTTTTTTTTTTTTTTTTTTGGGTGGGGTAATGAGGGTGAAGTGACTTGCCCAAGGTTGCACAGCTAGTAAGTGTCAAGTGTCTGAGGCTGGATTTGAACTCAAGTCCTCCTGAATCCAGGGCCAGTGCTTTATCCATTTTGCCACCTAGTTGACCCCCAGAATACGATTTTGATGAAAAGGAGCTTCCCCTATCAGGTGAATTAGTCTAAACCAATTGAACTATATGTTGATACTGTTGCCCATATGTATATTTCATATTTTCAATATGCTAATGCTGGATAAATAAAAATATGGAACAAAGAATCTATATAGGATGAATTACATTAATTATCTAAGAAACTGGGAGGCACAGTGACATAATGTATAGGGTGTAGGACTTGGGGCCAGGCAGACCTGGATTCAAATCCTATCTCTGATACTTCCCAGTTGTTTGGCCTTGGGAGAGTCATTTAACCTGTTCTTTCATCTGTAAAATGATAAAACACTAATACTGGATTATTGTGAAATTGAAAAGAGAGTAAGAGTTAGAACAAAATAATAATTTTAAAATGCCTTTGAAGAGTGTTGGGAATTAACCAGATAATTTCCTTCCCTCTCCTTTTGCTTTAAATAAACCCCAAAAGTTCTCTCCATGAATGGTCTGCATTTTGTGTCAGCAGAATTCTTTCTAGCAGATGCCAAGTGATAATTCACATTTTAAAAGTATGCTTCATTTGTCTGGAGAATGAGGTGGTTGAAGTGAATTTTCTAGATAACTGAAGCTTACTACTTTAAGCAACAGTATTTTTTATTTTAATCACTTTATGGATGTTTTTCTAAAAGATACTAGACACTTCTTTGCTTTCTTAAGCAGAATATTTTGAAGATAATTTAGCCCTTTTTATGACTTAGGTCATCATTATGAATATTCATTGACTCAGAATTTTGGAACTGAAACACACGTGGGATGTCATCTTGTCCAGCCCTTTTATTATAGATAAGGAAAGTGAAGGCTATAGAGGTGAATTGATTTGCCCAAGGCTGGACAAATTAACCAGTTACAGAGTTGAAATTAGAACTCTGAAATCTCCTTACTCCTAAATCCAATGTTTTTTTTTCCCCCTACAAATCAGTTTTCCTCCATATAGGATTGTGGAATAATTTAGTTCTTTTTCTATTTGTTTTTGTTTTGTTTTGTTTTTTAGGCTGTGTTGATTTCCTCCATGTCAGAATGTCATCTGTCTGTCTCTTGTGCCTGCCTCAAATAGTTCTCTCTCCACCTCTTTGCTAATTGCTCTTTCTAACATTCTGGAAAACCAGACAACTAAGCCTGTTAAGCATTTTGTGTAGAATAAGAGTTGGTAAAACTCTGAATGAATAAGGACTTAGAGCATATGGATTTAGTGTAGTGCTTTGTGAGAACTATTTCAGGGACTTTATTACTGGGTTTTGAGTTGGGAATTCAGATTATCAGAAGACTCACTATTTAGATAAATGTTGATGCAATCTTTGGCATCTCCACACTCCACTCCTGATTTAATTCTATCGTCCTTGGATTCAGTTTCCTAGATGCCCCCAAGTAGGCCTAATAGCTTTACACCCACCCTCCAGGTGAAACTTTCTGATTGACTCTAAAAAAATAACAGCTGGGCTCTTGAGTCAAAGAAGGCTTACAGCTACCCAAAGTGAGTGATTATAGCTCACGCCCTTTACGGAAGATCAGGATGTTTTCTCCTGTTGCTGGTAATCGGTGGAGTAGGTGTTAGGAAAGCAGTCCCGAGTGCTCTTGACAAAATGTAGAGTGGAATTTGAGTGTATGAAGAACATAGATTAATGTTTGGTTTGTGTTATTATATGGAAACAGTGTTAGTGTGACTGAGTGGGGGGGAGGGGTATATGTTCAGGTGCAGATCTTAAAGCAATTTGAGAGTGCATTCAGGTGAGGACTGGTCTTGGTGCCAATTCTATGTTCAAACTGATGGAGTGATTCTTAAGTTGTGGAGACCTAAGAAAGGCTGCTGTCTCCTGCCCATAAAGCTGGATAAAGAGGCTGTACAATCTTGAGTCTTCCAGTAGTGCCAACCCTCATATTTGAGGAACTATTATGATAAATCCTAACAAATGGTATATCTTATTGGCAACATTTTGGTCTTCTCTCTTTTTTTTTTTTTTTGGCAGGACAATGAGGGTTAAGTGACTTGTTTAGCATCACACAGCTAGTAAGTGTCAAGTGTCTGAGGCTGTATTTGAACTTGGGTCCTCCTGAATCCAGGGCCAGTGCTTTGGCCTTCTCTTTTTTTTTTTTTTTGCAGGGCAATTGGGGTTAAGTGACTTGCCCAGGGTCACACAGCTAGTAAGTGTTAACTGTCTGAGGCTGGATTTGAACTCAGGTACTCCTGAATCCAGGGCCAGTGCTCTATCCACTGCGCCATCTAGCTGCCCCTTGGCCTTCTCTTAATGGGAAAAGAGAGCACTATGGATAAGGTGAGGGTGAGTGGCATGGACCTGGAATTTGGTTGCACTTCTAATTGGGCCTTTGGTACTTACCTGCCCTATATCTCATTGTCTCAAGGTTGAACTCTGTGTCTTCCCAGGTGACAGCATGTCACATTTATCAATGCTTGATATGCTGATCCTTTAAGTTTTTGTTTCTTTTTTCTGAGTTGAAACCCAATAAGAGTTCTAAGAGAAATGGTTGCTTTGAGAGAAAATGACTGAAGGTTGAGTTTGACTGGGAGTCCAAAGACAAGTAGTTGCTAGTTTTGAGTGTGACAAGCTGATGTAAACTCTAGAGATAGGGCTATGATAATGGTGAGATGATTTTGGTAGAAATGTAAATTATGATTATAAACAAAGGATGAGAATTTGATTACTCATTATAAGCTAAATTGGGTTCATGTGCAAAGTTAATCCTACATTTGTACCCAGAAAGATAAGAGAAGAGAGAATTAGGACAGATTTCAGAACTTTATCACCTGTAAGTGACAGATATTACAGTTGCTGTTGATGAGTAATTCTAAGTAAGCAGATGAGCAGATTGGAAGCAGAGAATCAGAGGTCCCTCAGAGGTTCAATTAGTTTGGCTGAGATGTAAGTAAGTGTTAGTCAAGCACAGTGCAGATCAATTCAGCTTAGAAGTGAAGGCATCTAGTCAACATATGAACTATATTCATCAAGGACCTTTTGTGCACAGTTCCTGAGAGGGAAAGAGTACAGCAAAGTTTGCAGTTTTAGACTTGTGAGTTGCCCTGTGCAAGATTTCTGTAAGGGTATGCCTACTGTTCCTCACAGATATTGAGTGCATTTGTGGGAGAATGTAACCCAGATTTTGTCTGCATGGTTGTGGATTTAGTATATGAATACCTGTTGTATTATTATTTCTTTTAATGTGCTGTTATGCGGATGCCTACCTGCCACTGTGAGGTTAGATGGAGTAAATGAACCAACCCAGAAAGTAAATAGTTAGTCATAGACCCAGGCAAGAGATATAAAATGCTATGCTTTGGGTGGTTCCCTCCTGTACCCATTTCAGTTACTTAGAGGAAGAGTCTAGATGAAGTTCCTCAGAACCCTTCCAATACTCCTATCTTTGCTCCTTAAAGTTACAGTGCCAATGACTTACATTTCAGGCCAGATGAGAGGAGACATTAAGGACAATTACAACCTTGTGATAAAGGTGTCTTTAAGAAGCTATGACCTCTAGCCGTGTGACCCTGACCAAGTCACTTAACCCCCATTGCCCCACAAAAAAAAATGTCATGACCTCTTCAAATCACACTATTGAGCACTACACACACACACACACACACACACACACACACACACACTCTGCTTAACTATAGGAATATTTGCAGTACAGTGGATACTGTCCTGGGCCTTGAGTCAGGAAGTTGTTGTTCCATCATTTCAATCATATCCAACTCTTTGTGACCCCATTTGGGGTTTTCTTAGCAAAGATACTGGAGTGGTTTGCCACTTCCTTCTCCAGCTCATTTGGCAGATGAGGAAATTGAAGCAAACAGGGTGAAGTGACTTGCCCCAGATCACACAACTAGTAAGTGTCTGAGGTCAATTTTGAACTCATGAAGATGTCTTCCTGACTCCACTGTGCCACCTAGTGGCCATTATGCCACATTGCTGACCTGGGCCCAACTTTAGACTCTTTACTAGCTATGTGAGCCTGGCCAAGCCACTTAATCTCTCTTTGCCTACATTTCTTCATTTGAAAAATGGGGATAATAATAGCACTTGCTCCCAGAGTTGTTGTGAGGATCAAATGAGATAATAATCATAAAATACATAGTGAGTGCTATATAAATGTTAGTTATAATTATTATCAGCTCCACTCATTAACTAAGCCCCATTGGTTAGCTCAACTGATCAGCACAGTTTCATCTTTGTATAATAAAGCACATTTTATTCAGGGTAATGCAACAGATATTTGAATTGTCTTTTACCTGCTCAGCACTGTGAGAAGTTACAGGAGAGGCAAATGAAGTATATAATAAATTCCTTCTGTAAAGAAATTTATGCTTTATTGATGAGATGATACCTTTAGAGAACAACTGAGCATGGTGCAAAGGGGAAGTGTAGTAGGAAGGTGCAACAGGAAACAGGAAAGCCAAATGGAGCATCACTTCTGCCACCAGTAGACCCATGATTGCATGACCCTCATTCACCAATGCAGTGGAAAGGTGAAAGATATATTTTTGAACAGTGCATTTAAAAATGTATCATTTATGCATTTCTCTTTTCATAAAATCTTCATGGAATAAGATTTACATTTGTATACAAGTGTCCAAATGTCTTTGTGTGTGTGTGAAACTTACAAAAAGAGACTCATATAAAAATTCTCACTTATCCATAAATAGGCCCTGCCAGAGTTAGTACTTTTCTAAAATTGACCGTTTTCTGTGCTCATTGTTTATAGTTTCTATTTGCATGCCTTCATGCAGCTCCCTACAGAAATTCTTGCTTGTACTGGAAATAACCCCAGAAAACATTTGTTCTCCTTTCTATCTGGAAAAGCATGGTAGCCAAGGGTAACTGGTTTAAGACTATGTACTCATTTGCAAAACCTTGCATAGGAAGAGTATAGAAGATAATCGGTATTACTTCACAAACAATGAAGGATAGTAGAGGGGAAAACAAGTTCAAAGAAAACTCTGTGTCAAAGCCAACTCTGTCATTTAAACCAAATTCAGATCAACAAACATTTAGTAAGTGCCTACTATGTGCAAGGCATAATAGGTGCTAGAGATATAAAGGCAAAATGAAAAATAGTCCCTGCCATCAAGGTCACATTCTGCTAATAATCTTTTTTGTTTGTTTGTTTTTGTTTTTGTTTTTGTTTTGCAGGGCAATGGGGGCCAAGTGACTTGCCCAGGGTCACACAGCTAGTAAGTGTCAAGTGTCTGAGGCCGGATTTGAACTCAGGAACTCCTGAATCCAGGGCCGGTGCTTTATCCACTGCGCCACCTAGCTGCCCCTGCTAATAATCTTAATAATTTGACCTACTGACCCAATATATTTCAGGTTTTTTTTTTATCCAATATATCAGTCATCCTTCCCAATTTCATGTCATTCACAAAGCTGAAGTCTACCTCTATCCAAATAACTGATTGAATGTTTAACTCCTAAGAGCATTCAAAGAGGAAACTAGGAGAATAATGAATAGATTAAAAATGGAACCGATATCTCAACATTTCTGTAACAAAACATTTTCATTATTGATGACAGTAAAACAACAATTCTAACGCAGCAATGCCCAATGTGCATATCAGCACCCTCATTCTGAGAATGAGGAAGTTAAAATGATACTAAGGAAGATGCAGGCAAGAAATGTACCTAGAGGGCAGCTAGGTGGCGCAGTGGATAAAGCACCGGCCCTGGATTCAGGAGTACCTGAGTTCAAATCCGGCCTCAGACACTGGACACTTACTAGCTGTGTGGCCCTGGGCAAGTCACTTAACCCCACTGCCCCGCAAAAAACAAAAAAAAACAAAAGAAATGTACCTAGACCAGACTAAGAGCACACTGAAGAAATCTATGCTGGAGGTGACATGGCTTTGAAAGCATTGAGGGACTAATTTTAAGGTATCTAAAAGAGAGGAAGGATAGCTGCTAGGTGGTATAGAAGATAGAGCACCAGGCCTGGAGTCAGGAAGACCTGACTTCAAATCCAGCCTCAGACTCTAGCTGTGTGACCCTGGGAAAGTCACTTCACCCTATTTGCTTCAGTTTCCTCATATGTAAAATGAACTGGAAAAGGACATGGCAAACCACTCCAGTGTTATTGCCAAGAAAACTCCAAATGGGGTCACAAAGAATCAGACACAACTGAAATGACTGAACCAGTACCAACCATCAACCCCAAACAACAATGGAACATACTAAACAATTGGGAAAATATTCACAATGGCAACAGTATGAAAAAGGTGATAGAAATAACATCAACAACTATTGGCCTATATATGCCTTTTTAAAATTTCTATACAGACTTTATAAGAATGTTCAACATAGGTATAGTGGGTATCCTTGATGAAAATAGGAGAAATGAACAGGAAGACTTTCCCAAATGATTTTCTACATCTATTTGCATATTCACAATCACAAAGTTGATGGGGAAAATGTAGATAAGACAAGATAATATAATAATCCACCCAGCTGAGTAGATTTTCTGTGAAGGATTTATGGGAAGATAAGGATAAGAAATTCAAAGGATAACAAGGTCTGAATTGGGTTAAAATCTTTACCACTGGAGGAATTGCCCACATTGATGACATCCTGGAGCCATTTAAATCCTAAAGAAATGAAAATACCAAAACTGTTGAAAATTTTTTACATAGACCATTTACTTCTTACCACCTAAGTGAATTTTTCACATAACTGAACCTTACACTGCAAAAGCTCCAAAGCCTTTGAAAATTGTAATTCTTTTTGATGGGATGCTTTATAAAATGCAATACATGGTCCCTTTCCTTCTTAAACAGACTATAGGATTAAAATGTAACCTTTTATTGTTCATTCAGGGTCACTATTGTGAACATTGATTATCATATTCTAGGACTAATGTGTCTCAATTCAGGGATTATTGAGGTATGAAAAGAGTTCTTGCCCATACACTCAACAGACCCAGACTACTGTGTTTTTATAGCTTTTCTCTTTGATTTTATTCTTGTTTCCTTTTTGCATGTCAAATGTTATTTTATTAGCTGTTCAGTGGGTTCTTGCTGCTTCTAATTTACTAATTTTTTAAAAGAAATAGTTGTTTGTGTGAGGACGTGGGGGTGATTTTATATCCCTCTTGTGGAGCAAAATACCTGTGCTTTTTAGCAACTATTTTCAGTGGTCCTCAGACTGCGTGTGTATGTACCTCTGTGTGTGTGTGTGTGTGTGTGTGTGTGTGTGTGTGTGTGTGTGTGTGTGTGTGTACTCCTAGGTTTGTAAACTGTTCAACAGCTGATTAAGTTATCTAGAAGTCTGATCTCTGGTTAAGTTGGGGGTTACTCTAACAAGTTGTCATTGCAGGTTATCTTAGCCTTTATGTATTGTAAGGCACAGGAATTGTACATTTTGGTTTCTCAAGTGTATTGTAAAAACATAAAAACCATGGAACTATGAGGAAACAAGTCAACTTATTCTAAGAATTCCACTTGAGAGCTTAGCAAAAGAAATCTGCAGTTAAACAAAAATCTCCAATCTATTTTACAATTTTAAAAAGGTTTTTAAGGAATAATTTTACATGTCAATGCAATATAACAGGATACAAAATGTAAAAATAAATATTATAGTCTTAATTTCTTATTTTCAGCAAACATGGGTTTGTTTTGGTAGCAGTATTTCCAAAATGGGGGGGTGGGGTGGGGTAGGAATCCTGAACCTAGTTTCTATAATAGAGAAAGCATGCTTTTGTTAACCCTTGTGTTTGCTGTACTCAGATAAGTGATTGAATGACTATAAGCTTGGAAACAAAACAATTAAACACGCACTAGGCATGAGAAATCATTTTGATTGCTTCTTTAAATTGTTTTCCTGCACCGGTAATTATTGTTTTTATGTCAGGTTTTGCTGAAAAATGGTGATTATGTGGAGTTCTGATGTGTGTAGATGTATAATAAAAATATGCAGAGAAGTTATATTTCGACTCAGCAGGGATGCCATCTAAAAGGCATTCAATTTTGGTGTGACAGACAAATATGTCTAATTCATAGTTTTAGATTTCTTTGCTGATTGTTAGTGTTGTAAATAGGATAATGTTATTTTTTCTATCACATTCACAAATTTGGGGATTTGATTTGAACAAATGTTACTACTTCAATCATATCAATTGCTTTTATTTCAACTTTATAGCACCCAAATTTCAGCTCTTTGGGCTTAGAAGGGTTAGGTTCACTAGTGAGGGTCTTTACCTAAGCTAATCTTTGGATCATGTGAAGGGTTTCTTCTGGTGAGCTTGGAATTTGTCTTATATATGGTTTTCTACAAAAACAAGTTAGAAAAGATCTCTCTGCCTTTTCTATCCTTCTAACTCCACGCAAGCATTCTAGCTAACACATATATCAAGTACAGGACAGCTTTTAGTTCACTAAACAGAAAAATTCAAGAGACACAAAGGCCTAACAGAAACTCATAATAGTAAAAATAACTGTTCTTTGATACCCGAGTTCCACATTCCTCAGGGACCTCTGGTTCAGTCTCCCCAGAAAAGAAAGTACACTTGGGGTTGCAAGAGAGTCAACATTTCCATTAGACTGGTATAGTCTACATAATTCCCAGTAAGAGTAGAGGACAAGATTCAGGTTTGTTCCTCCAAACCGTTAGTCTAACAGTCCCTTAGTGGACCTCCAGATAATGGTCTATATGACTCATCCTCTTCTGTCTAGGAGGTTTGGTTTAAGAATTCCTCCACTGATTATTTTTTCTTCCAAGACCCTCCCTTCACCACTTGGAGCCTGCCTTGCCACAGTTGGCATCTTTGGGGACTAGAACTTCTCCTACCACCTAACTCTGGCTGCCATTTTTGAAATTTAAGATTTTTCTAGGGAAGGCCTACATAAATAAGCAGATTCCTCCCTCTTAAGAACCCAAGTTTGATCCCCCAAAAGAGAAAAAGACCTATTTGTACAAAATATACTTATAGCAGCTCTTTTTGTGGTGGCTAAGAATTGGAAGGGAATGCCCATCAATTGGGGAATGACTAGACAAGCTATGGGATGTGATGGTGATGGAATATTATTTTGCTATAAGAAATGACAACCACAATGATTTCAGAAAGGCCTGGAAAGATTTGTATGAACTGATGTATAATGAAGTGAGCAGAACCAGTGCACAGTGACAGCAATATTGTTTGATGAAGAACTGTGAATGACTTAACTATTCTCAGCAATATAATGATCCAAGACATCCCAAAAGACTAATGATGATGCATATTATACACCTTGAAAGAAAGAGCTGATATTTATTGAACACAGACTGAAGCATGCTATTTTTCACTTTATTTCATTTTTTAATTTAAGTTTTGTTATACAAATGACTAATATGGTAATGTTTTACATGATTGCACATGTATAACCTATATCTGATTGCTTACCACCTGGGGGGGGTGAGAGGAGGGAAGGAGGGAAAGAATTTGGAACTCAAAACTTTAAATAAAAATATGTATAATTATTTTTAAAAAAGAACCCAAGTCTGCTTATCTGTGCATAAACCTATCTTTCAGTTTTGGTTCCCTGGTTTCTCAACTCTACTTTGTTGCACATTGCTTCTTTTTTAATGATGAGTCTAAGGATATGGTTGAGTTCTATGATATCAGTACTCACTTATCCTTAATGTTCCAAAAAGAGAAGATACGGCAAGGATATTCTTTTTCCAGGGCAATGAGGGTTAAGTGACTTGCCCAGGGCCACACAGCTAGTAAGTGTCAAGTGTCTGAGGTCAAATTTGAACTCAGGTCTCCTGAATCCAGGGCCAGTGCACTATCCATTGCGCTGCCCCCTAGAGCATTTTTTTTTTTACACACACTCCCTTACTCCCTCCCTAGAAGGAGATGTGATCAGATGCCCAAATAAGTTGTCAATGGGGAAAATTGACATCTTATATCTTCAAAGCAACCTAGTTAATGCAATGTGATATATTATGTGCTTTCATAAACTCATGGATTATTTTTATTTTATGTTATTTATTTATTTATTTTTTAGTGAGGCAATTGGGGTTAAGTGACTTGCCCAGGGTCACACAGCTAGTAAGTGTTAAGTGTCTGAGGCTGGATTTGAACTCAGGTACTCCTGACTCCAGGGCTGGTGCTCTATCCACTGCGCCACCTAGCTGCCCCAACTCATGGACTATTAGAACTGTAAGCAGGAATATACTGGAGCCTGCTCCAATAAGCTTGCAAAAGCCAATTGTAATTTCCAGAGAGCATTTTCATTTCATAAGTTGGCAAATGCAACAAATCAATACTTGATCTATTTTTCTGTAGATTGTCTAGACTTAAAGTGACAAAGTAATGTTAATGCAGATTAAACTTTTAAAAATATTTTATTTTTCCAATTATATGTAAAACAATTTTTAGCCTTCATTAAAAAAATTTTTTTGAGTTCCCAGCCCCTTGACCCTCTTTGAGAAGGCAAGCAACTTGATATAGACTATACATGTGCAGTCATGAAAAACTTTTTTCCATATTAGCCATGTTGCAAAAGAAAACACAGACCAAAAAAGCCCAAGGAAAATAAAGAAAGTTAAAAAAAGTATGCTTCAATCTGCATTCAGACTCCATCAGTTCTTTCTCTGGAGGTGCATAGCATTTTTCATCATGAGTTCTTTGGGATTGTCTAGGATCATTGCATTGCTGAGAATAGCTAAGTCATTCACAGTTGATCACAGTACTATATTGCTGTTGCTGTGTACAATGTTCTCCTGGTTCTGCTGCAGATTCGATTTATAGTGTGTTTGGTATACATTTTTATTTAATCCAGAGAGCCAGTTGGTAAACATTTGCCAATACACTGCTGGCAGCATGAAACCTTCTCAATCATCAAATTCAACTTCCTCATTTTTCTTGGAGGGGTGGGGGTGGCAGGGACCCAAAGTCCAGAGAAATGAGGTGAGGACCCAAAGGTCTTATAGCTAGTTCACAGCAGAGCCCAAACTGGACCCCAGGTCTCCCATCTCCTAGTCCGTTGCTCCCTCCACAATTTGCACTACCTTCCAATTGAGATTCCATTAGCTGAGCACCAAACCCTGGCCTCCCATCTGGCAGGAGAAAATTTTATCACAGACCTATCAAATTGGAAGCTATGCTCCTTTGCTTTATCAACATAAATATACTAGAGTGACTAAGATTGTAGATCTGTCATTAGCCTCCAACTGTAGACTGATAAGAAAGGGATTATTGTCCTTTGTTTTGGATGCCACAGCTGACGAAGGATGTTGACAAACTGGGCATGTTGGAGTCCACTTGTCTGGCTCGTGCTGATTGTTGAATTTTCGCTGTGAGCATTTACACCTTGGATCTTGGCAAAGGCTATTCTTTTTTTGTTGTTGTTGATTGTCCAGACTTAAGAAAATGTTGGAGAAAATGTCAATTATGCATATTAAACTTAAAAATATGCTGTGCATTCATCTCTCCTCACCCTGGGGAGCCAGTTATTAAACATTTGCTGGTGAGACACTGTCCAGAGGAGTGTCACCAGAATGATGAAGAGTCTTGAGCCCATGCAATAGGAGAATCAGTTAAAGGAGCTGGGTTTATTTTAGCTTGCAGAATGATTACCTTGTGTGTGTGTGTGGGGGGAGATTACCTATGACAACTGTCATGAAATAATTGAAAGGATGTTATGTGGAAGAAAGATTAGACTTACTCTGGCATAGAAAGGTGAAATAGGAAAAATAGGTTACATGTATATATATATATATGATATGTCATATATAATCTCATATATCATACATATATCATATATGTCAGTTACTAAGCATGTATTAAGTGCCTGCTATGTGCCAATATATACTATCTGCCAGTGCTGGGCAGCTAGGTGGCACAATGTTTAGAGTGCTGGCTCTGGAGTCAGGAAGACTTCCTGAGTTCAAATCTGGCGTCAGACACTAGCTGTGTGCCCCTGGACAAGTCCCTTAACCCTGTTTGCCTCAGTTTCCTCATCTGTAAAATGAGCTGGAGAAGGAAGTGGCAAACCACTTCAGTATCTTTGCTAAGAAAACTCCATAGTCACAAAGAATTAAACAGGACTGAAAATGATTGAACAGCAACATGTGCAGTCACTATGCTGAGTGCTGGGGTTTAAAAAAAAAAAAAAACAAAAGCAAAAAGCAAAAGACAGTCCCTGACTGTAAGGAGCCTCATAGTTAATGTATCAGAAGAATAGCAGCAACTGTAAAACATTTGATAAAATTGAATTTTATTTTCAGTTTAAAATTCTCCCCTTTCTCCTCCTCTTCCTATTGAGAAGGTGATGAAAACAAAGCTCATTTCAAAAATGTAGAGTCATAAAAAATAAAAAATAATGTAGAGTCATGCAAAACAAATTCTCACTTTAGCCATGTGAAAAGGAAGGAAGGAGAACATAGACTTCGATGTGCACTCTTGGGTCCATCACTTCTCTAGCTGGAGGTTGATAGCATGTTTCATCATAAACCCTTTGAAATTGTGGTAAAACATATACTTTGAACAAGCATTCAAAACTGGGGAAAACCATTGGCCTATCATGGCTCTATCGAAGCTCCCACTGTTAGGTGTTTTTTTTGGTGGGGTGGGGAGGGGAGGCAATCAGGGTTAAGTGACTTGTTCAGGGTCACACAGCTAGTAAGTGTCTGAGGTCTGATTTGAACTTAGGTCCTCCTGACTCCAGGGCTGGTGCTCTATCCACTGTGTTGCTTAGCTGCCCCTATTAAATATTTTAAAATATTTATTGGGGGTTTTGGGGGTTTTTTGCGGGGCAATGAGGGTTAAGTGACTTGCCCAGGGTCACATAGTTAGTAAGTATCAAGGGTCTGAGGTCAGATTTGAACTCAGGTCCTCCTGAATCCAGGGCTGGTGCTTTATCCACTGTGCCACCTAGCTGCCCCTATTTTTTAACATTTAAAAAAATAATGATTTAGAGAATTGGATCAAATGCTGACCTCAAAGTCAGAAAGCCCAAGCCCAAGTTCTGGGACACATGCTGGCTGCATGATCCTACATAATAATAATAGCTGACATTTATGTAGTTAATCTAGACTTGTGGGAGATCTTTGTCAGTAGCTACTAGTCTTGCTTGCCATACATTAATGAATTTGTCCTCATAGCTTTGAAATACTTTGATGGCAAAGTGATTTTATCTACTTGGGAGTTCTCTCCAGTGATTCAGGTAGAAAACCAGGTATGCTTGCCCATCTTGTGCCACTCTTGTCCATATGCTCCCATAAGTTTGCCCCAGGCAGTTCATCCAATATGCTGGAGGTCTAATATCATAAAGGAGTGTTTTGGCTATCCAGCTTTAATCCTTCATCCTTTCCATATTATGAGTCCTTTTTTTCTCCCTCTCACACATTTACTTGATGCCCATTTTTACTCCTGTTCTTTGAGGTTCCTCTGTGGCTAGAAATGCCATCTGCCCTGTACCTCTCCTTTGCCCTCTGTGTGATACTCATTTTTAGTTCTTGAGGGACTGTTATATTTCATGTCTGGCTGCCATTCAGAGTATTCAAATCCAGATCTTTCTGAATACCAGTGCAGAGCTTTTAGAGTATAGACTTTCGAGCCAGAAAAGACCCCAGCAACAATCTAGAACACCCCCTCACTTTATAGGTGAGTAAGCCAATGTCAAGTAAGGTGAAGTGATTGATGCAAGGATACCCATAATTGTAAAGAAAACCAGGATTTGGACTCAGATCTTGATTCTCTTTTCCCTCCACCATGCTGCCTCTTCTAAACACTTCCTTTCTTTTTTATACCAAACACAAAGCAAATGAAGTTTCATTAAACCTTCTTCCACAAAAGCTCTCTTATGGGTAGCTCTCCTAGCTCTAAGAAATGTAGAGTCCTAGGAACTTATGCCTTAGGGCCCTAGGCTTCAGACCCTGTACTTGTACTTGGAAAATATTTCACTGGGATTTCCTGTTCCTGCAGTTGCCATGGTTTCCCAAATCCAAGGCTACACACACACTTTTACTATCACCCACTCTTGCTACCACAGGAGAAAGCCCTCAGCCTACTTGCCTTAGTGACAGTGGGTCAAAGGGACCTTTCACTGTCTAAGAAGACTTGAATGTACTAATATGTAGAGAAGAAAACAAAACCCAGTAATTGGCAACTGATTGGGTGGATGATGGAGAATGAAGATGAATGTTGCATATAGTGTCAGGAAAAGCCAATTAATCAATTATATTTTCCTCCCAGTTTTTTTTCTTGAATGTCACAAGGGAGGATCCAGTGGGTAAAAATATTGAGAATATATATTTTTTTTAATTAATTAATTATTTTTTTGGTGAAGCAATTGGGGTTGTGACTTGCCCAGGGTCACATAGCTAGTAAGTGTTAAGTGTCTGAGGCCGGATTTGAACTCAGGTACTCCTGAATCCAGGGCCGGTGCTCTATCCACTGCACCACCTAGATGCCCTGAGTCTGGGTTTTTTTATGGTATAAGTAAAAGTTTTTCAGTTCTCACATGATCTGCAAATCATCTCATCAATGTGGATATTTCCTCCAATAATGCAGATCAATCACCACTCATCCATAGCTACCTGTCTTGTGAACTCTTGTCCAACACTGCTCCATGTGCTAAGGCTCTTCCTTGATTTTTTTTGACATTACTACAGGTCACCTATCCAACTGTAAATAATAGTCTGGACAATAGGCATTTTTCATCCACTTGGTTGGTTGGGCTTTAGCTTCCTTTTACTGGTTATGTGTCTTATTAGAAAGAATGGAACTGAACATATTAATAACTGAAAACAATTAATTTAATTGCCTACTATATATAAATGCCATTTATATGAACTTTTATGAGAATTACACACTCTTTGAAGGTATCTTTAACAAATGTGTGAGTAGCAGGAAATGTAGACCACATCTTTGCTGTATGAGTTATTAGTTTTAAAAAGAGGACATATCTAAAGAGGGAGTCAACAGGAAGTAGAATAGTAATTTTAAGAGAGAGGAGACTCTTTCCCTTCTTCCTAATCAATCCCAGAACCATGTACAAATAAATTATGACAATAACAATGGGACCATGAACCACGTACAAACAAACTGTGACAATGGGAACCTTTGTAATGGGGGAACCCAGGCATACCTGTTCAGTTTATGAATGGACTGAGGAGCATCCTGAGTTCTCTATAGCAAAACAGCAAAGAACACAAGTCAAGGTACCATTTCTCAAAGAGCCTAGTTATATTTTCTGTTCTATTCTAAATGCATCCTGTGATCTGTTAAATGAGGAAGTAATAACCATAACAATGCTACTGTCCATTGCCATAGAACTTCTGTGGTTGTCTGTAGTTGCTATGGGAGATAATGAAGGTGGAGGCAGTGTCTGGATTTCTCCAAAGTAATTCAGGGGAAAATGGAGGGCAGGGCCTGACTGCCCACCTTGGGGAGTAAAAACTCAAGTGTACCCTTAGAATGGCAAGTGTGACAATTTGGAATTCTCTTTCCCTAACTAAATAGCCCTAATTTTTACCTGGTTGGAAATTCTTAATCACCAAACCCAGAATTTTACTTCCTCCCCAGTTAAATTCTCTTAAGCTTGCTTCCCTTCTAGTCTCTTTAGCTCTGTGATCAGCATTCTGTCTAACAACAATGTCTTCTACTTTGACTATTGCTTAGCCCTTTCAATTACAAGGCTTGTATCCCCTGCCACTGGTTTCTCCTTGCTCACACTATTAATCAACACACATTTATTAAGTGCCTGTTATGCATCAGATGCTATGTTAGGCACTGGGCATCGTATTATGACTCTTTATCCACCTTTGTTCCATTTTTTTGTGCTGAAACATCCCCACCAAAATCTCTACCCTGCTCCCCAAGGCTGTAGCTAGCATCATAGAACTAACCAGGTTTGGCTGTAGTCTTACCTAGATTGCATCAGGAAAAGTAGTATGCATCATGCCTTCTGTTTGTATAATCTTGGATAATTTACAAAGTGTTTTAATTGCTATCATTGATATAGCTCTTTAAGGTTTGCAAAGCACTTTGCATTTTTATCTTCACTTCTCAACAACCCTCTAAGATTGATGCTGTTCTCATTCCCATTTTACAGAGGGAAAAACTGAGGCTGAGAAAGGTTAAGTAACTTTCCCAAGGTTACACAGTTAGTAAGTGTATGAGGCAGGATTTGAACTCTTCCTAACTCCCAAGTGTGTCACTCTGTGTACTACACTACCTGGTTGCTTCTGAATCAAGGGCTCCCAACCAGGTAAAAATTAAAATTTGGGGGGGGGGGCGGGGGCAGCTAGGTGGTGTAGTGGATAAAGCACCGGCCCTGAATTCAGGAGGACCTGAGTTCAAATCCGAACTCAGACACTTGACACTTACTAGCTGTGTGACCCTGGGCAAGTCACTTAACCCTCATTGCCCCACAACAAAAAATTGAAGTATTGAACTAAAAAAAGTGAATTCCAATTTGTCATACTTGCCATTCTGGAGACAAAATTAAGTATTTAAACCCCAAATCTATTATGTCAGCCAGGCAGGCAGTATCATACCTGTTTTCTCTTCTCTTCAGTTTATCCTTTTCTGCTCACCCCTTCCCTATTGCCTATAAATAAGGCCATACTTAACATCCTTATGAAACCTTCACTTGCCCCATAACCTTTCATCTTGTATCTCTTCCCCTCTGCAGAGCCAGATTCTTAAAAAAGGGTTGTCTATACTCATTGACCCCCTTTGCTCACCTTTCATTCACTTCTTACTTCTTTGAAATATGGCTTCCAATCCTCCACTTGAATGGTCCTCTCAGCTTACCAAAGTTCTGACCAAAATTACTTCTTCTCAAACTTTGCTGAATCACATGACCAACTCCTGGACATTCCTTCCTTGCATCTGTGATGGCACTCTCTCTTGGTTCTCTTCCTGTATCACCACTCTTCCTTCTTGGTATCCTTTCCTGGATCAGTCACCATCCAACAAAATGTAGGTTTCCCCCAAAGCTGTCTCCTGAGCCTCTTCTCTCCTTTCTCTATACTTTCTTCCTTGGTGATCTCATCAGCTTTCCTGGGTCTTATCTCTGGACAGCCCTATTCTCTCTCCTAAATTCTGATCCTAAATCAACTATCTGCTGGGTAGCCCGTATACATCTCAAACATAACATATACAAAACAAAATATTTCCCTTCAAATGCACCTTTCCTCTAAATTTCCCTCTTTATCTTGATGGCAATGTCTGCTTTTTAACTTTAGGAGAATCCTTGCTTCTTCCCTCTCCTCAACCATCATATCCATAGTTGACAAGTCTCATTCATACAACTGCCACATAGTCTGGTGCATCCACCATCTTTTTTCTATTCACATAGCCTCTACTCTTCCCACTCACCTGCATTATCTCACTAGACCCTCCTCATTGATTTCTCTGTCCCCAGTCAATTCCCTCACCAGTCTCTCCTTTGCACAGTTGATAAATTGATCATCCTAACATGGAGCTAACCATTTCACCCTTGGGCCCTCCCAATAAATCTTCAATGACTCTATACTTTCAGAATAAAATGAAAAGTCATTGGCCTGGCATTTAAAGCCCTCAACTATCTGGCTCCCACCTGTCTTTCCAGTCTTATTTTTATAGCACTCCTTTTAATGTACTCTCCATTCCAATCAAACCAGCTGGCTTACTGTCCTTGATGCTGCACATCTCATAGTATGACTATCATAGAAATGTAAAGCCAGAAGTGGTATCATTGGCCTTTTAGTCCAACCTATACCTGAAAGGAATTGCCACTATATCACATCAAACAAGTAACCATCTTGCCTTAGCCTGAAAAATCTCCAATGAGGGTGAACCCAACATCAATCAAGGCAACCAATTCCACTTTTGCCCAGCTATAATTGTTTCTTAACAACTATCAGGTGGTGCAGTGAATGGACTAGCTGGCCTACAGTCAGGAAGATTCATCTTCCTGAGCTCAAATCTGTTTTCAGACACTAGGTGTGTGACCCTGGGCAAGCCACTTAATCCTGTTTGCCTCAGTTTCCTCATCTGTAAAATAAACTGGAGGAGGAAATGGTAAACCACTCCAGTATCTTTGCCACGAAAACCCCGAATGAAGTCATGAAGAGTTGGACATGACCAAAACAGCTAAACAACAACCAAATTTGCAAAGCAGTTTCTCTGACACCCCCGAGACTAAATTTGCCTCCTTGTAACTTCTATTACTCCTGCTTCTGCCCTCTAGGGCCAAAAAGAACAAATTTAATCCCTTTTCCATATGCCTCAAAACCAGCTATCATGTGCCTACTCCCTTTCATTTCTCTAACCCAATATTCTCCTTTGTAGGCTAAATATCACTAGTTTCCCATTGATTTTCATATAGCATAGACTTAAGACCCTTCACCCTGGTCACCCTCCTCTAGACAATTTCTGGCTTCCAATATCCTTCTTAAACTGTGGCTCCCAGAACCTAACAGAATACTTCAGATATGAGCTGACCAGGGCAGAGCATGGAGGGATCATTACATCCTTTTTCCTGGTTGTTTTCGTTTGTTTGTTTTATTTTGTTTTGTTTTTGTTTGGTTGGTTGTTTGGGTTTTTTTTGCAGGGCAATGGGGGTTAAATGACTTGCCCAGGGTCACACAGCTAGTAAGTGTCAAGTGTCTGAGGTCAGATTTGAACTCAGGTCCTTCTGAATCCAGGGCCAGTGCTCTATTCACTGTGCCACCTAGCTGCCCCTGGTTGTTTTACTTCTCTTAATACAGTCCAGCACCACATTAACTTTTTTAACTAATACATCACAGTACTGGCTTAAGTGTTGGGCTTGGAGTTAGAAAAACCTGAGTTCAAATCTGACCTCAGACACTTACTAGCTGTGTGACCCTGGGGAAGTCACTTCTCCCTGTTTGCCTCAGTTTCCTCCCCTGTAAAATGTGCTGGAGAAGGAAATGTCAAACCACTCTAGTGTCTTTACCAAGAAAACCCCAAATGAGATCATGAAGAGTCAGACACGACTGAAACAACTGAACAACAATTCACTACTGTCTCACTAAGCCTCTCCATCTTTTTCATTTGAAGCTGATTTTTTGAACCTGGATAAGATGCTATGAGTTATACCTACTGAATTTTGTCTTATTAGATTTAGCCCAATGCTGTAGCCTCCCAAGACCTTTTGGATTCCAGACTCACATTGATTATGTTAGTTTTTCTTTCCAGCATTGTGTCATCTGCAAACTTGATAAGCCTGCCATCTATGCCTTTCTCCAAGTGATTGATAAAAAAATTAAATAGCACAGGGCTAAGCCCAAATTCCTGAACTAGTCTGATGAGATCTCCTTCCAAGTTGCCCTTGAACTATTAAAAATAATTCTTTGAATTCTGCTATTCATCCATTTCATCTATGTATAATCAAGCTCATATTACCTCTTCCTTGTTTACAAGGAGAGTGAAATACTTCAACAAATACTCTGCTAAAATCTATACAAATTATATCTACATCATTTCCCTTATTTTCTAGTCTAGCAAACCTGTCAAAAAGGGAAGTAAGTTAAGCCCACCTTTTGATGAAGTCAATATGGCTCATTGTTATATTAGTTCTTCCTTATCTGGATTGTCACTAACCAGCTCATTAAGGTTCTTTTCAAGAATTTTCTCAAGAATCGAAGACAAGTTGACTGGCTTATAGTTTGCAGACTGCATTATCTTTTTTTTTTTTTGAAACTCAGGACAACTTTTGCCTTTCTACAGACCTGTGGTACCTGCGGTACCTTCTATTTTACTTGAGCTTTCAGATATCTCTGGTAATTCAGCAGTCATCTCTGCCAGTTCTTTCAGTACCCAAAGACAGTGCATGTAGACCAGAAGACTTGAATTCATCAAGGGAAATCTGCAACTCTCTCATTATCTCCTTGTTTATTTGGGTTATCAGCTCCCTGTTAGTCTTTTTTGTTCTCTCGCCTTCTTTCCTTTGCATGAGTGGTCCCCTCCATTTGGAATTCATTCCTTCCTCACCTCTACCTCTTAGAACTCCCAACTTCCTTCAACACATCATTTAGGCACAATCTCCTATCCAAGCTCTTTCATTATGCCCCTATTTATGAGCATTCCTTCTCAAAATTGCTTTGTGTTATTTTCTATATATTTAATATTTATTTATTTTTGTATATATTCTACCCTCACCCCAACCTCACCACCAAGTAAAATGTAATCTTCCTGTGGACAGAGACTATTTTGACTTTTGTCTTTATATCTTCAGTGGCTAGTATAGCACCTTTTGAAAAGTTTGCTCATAATAAAGGTTTGTTGAATTGAATCAAATTTCATTTTATAGGCACAGAAAACAAGTCTCAGGTTATTTGACTTGTCTAATACCATGGGACTAGCAAGTGCCTATTTCATGATCTAGGAGAAAAATCTGGGTTGAAATCAGGAATATGAGGACACAGAAGAGTCTTCTCTCTGACTCTAAGGAAAAGAGCTGTTTTGCTGGCAGAAGAGTTCTCACATTTTCTTCCTTCTGACTGGTATTGCCAGCTACTAAGGGTCTGCTGGCATCATACCTATGGCAGTAGCAGATGCAGTGGTGGCAACCAATAAAGCAGCAACTGGAGTTTTGGAAAAGGCTATTAGATGATGAGTCACCATCCCTAATAGCAGATGCCAAACCCTGAGGGAGCAATGTCCAGCAACCCACATACCGGAAGATAGATGAAAAAAATAAAAGGATACTGTGGAATGAGGAATAATTTCTGGTGCTTGAGGCAACCAAAAAAAAAAAAGTGAAAAAAGAATAAGAAAGTTATCAGTTCAGAGAACCAAAGGATGTTAGAGTTGGAGCTTTGTCTAGAGCTGATCTCTAAAAGGATTCCTCACTTGCACCTCTTAGAACTTCTTGGAATTCTTTGAGACCCATAGGAGTCCTTGAGACTCTTTCAGTGGGTCCATAAGGTTAAAATCTATTTTTATGATCATGCTAGGATATTATTTGCCTCTTAAAATACTCTTTCTTTTTCCAACAACTGAGTGAGGCTGGGTTTTCTTCATCTATTTTAACCAAAACAACATGTCACAAAAGATTGTATACAGAAACATAGCTAAATACAGTTTTCTTCTATTAAGCATTAAAGAGATTTATTAAAGTATATAAAAGAATAAATGCAACTCCTCATTATTATTTTTTGTTTTAGAAAAAAGTTTTTCTCATTAAAATACATTAGTGATGTTAATATATAAAATATTTGTTAGTAATACTTTAATAATTTTATTGATATTTTAAACCAAATTAATAAATACATATCTTAAATCTTTATCAGTTTTAATTTCTAGTGCAGCAAATATCAATAGATAAATCCATATAAACAAAAGTTCTTTGGGTTCCTCAATAATTTTTATGAGTGTAGATGAAAACTAGAAGCTGATTTTATGAATAAAACAATAAAATAGATAAACTATCAGTTAATTTTATTTTTAAAAAGAGGAAAACCAAATTAGCAATATCAAAAATGAAAAGGGTGAATTCATCACAAATGAAGGGAAAATTAAAGCAATTATTAGGGACCTATTTTTCCAATTATATGCCAATAAATCTGACAAACTAAGTAAAATGGATAAATATTTACAAATATATAAATTGCCCAGATTGATGGAAGAGGAGATATAATACTTAAATAACGACATCTTAGAAAATGAAATTGAACAAGCCATCAATGAGCTCCCCAAGAAAAAATCCCCAGGACCAGATGGATTCACAAGTGAATTCTACTAAACATTGAAAGAATAAGTAGCCCCAATATTATATAAACTATTTGGAAAAATAGGCAAAGGAGTCCTGCCGAATTTCTTTTACAACACAATTATGGTGCTGATACCTAAACCAGAAAGAACAAAAACAAAGAAAGAAAACTATAGACCAATTGACCTAATGAATATTGATGGAAAAATTTTAAATAAAATGCTAGCATGGATATTATAGCAGTGTATCACAAAGATCACCAGGAATGCAGAGCTAATTCAATACTAGGAAAACTATCAGCATAACTGACTATATCAATAACAAAAAACAACAACAAATCATAAGATTATCTCAAAGATGCAGAAAAGTCTTTTGACAAAATATAACACTCATTCCTATTTTTAAAAACACTAGAAAAGCATGGAGCTTTCCTTAAAAGTGGTAAATAGTATTTATCTAAAACTATCAGCAAACATAATCTGTAACAGCTAACTCATCTATAAGCTTTGCAAGTAACATCAGGGATGAAGCAAGGATGACCATTATCACCATTATTATTCAATATTGTGTTAGAAATGCTCTCTATATCAATAAGAGAAGAAGAAATTGAAGAAATTAGAATAGGCAATGAGGAAACAAAACTATCACTCTGCAAATCATATAATGGTATTATTGAAGAATCCTAGAAAACTAACTAAAAAGCTAGTTAAAATAACAACTTTAGCAAAGTTGCAGAATATAAAATAAGCCCACGTAAATCATTATAAAAATGTATATATAATAAACTCATATAAATCATAAATTATTACCAACAAAGTCCAACAACAAGAGATAGAAAGAGAAATGCCCTTTAAAATAACTGTAGAAAATATAAAATACTTGGGAATTTATCTGCCAAGACAAACCCACAAAATATAGGAATATAATTACAAAACACTTGTCAGATATTATTGGAAAAATATTAATTGCTCATGGGTAGACCAAACCAATATAGTAAAAATGACAATTCTACTTAAATTGATTTACTTATTCAGTTCCATACTAATCAAACTACCAAAATGTTTTATAGAGTTAGAAACAATGATAGCAAAATTCATCTGGAAGATCAAAAAGTCAAGAATATAAAGGGAATTAATGAAAAAAATGTGAAGGAAGATGGTAGTCGATCTAGCTGTACCAGATCTCAATCTGCATTGCAAAGTGGTAATCCTCAAAACAATCTGGTTTGTTGTTATTGTTCAGTTGTTTTTTAGTCATGTCTGACTCTTTGTGACCCCATTTGGGGTTTCCTTGGGAAAGATACTAAAATGGTTTGCTGTTTCCCTCTCCAGATTATTTTACAGATGAGGCAAATAGGGTTAAGTGACTTGCCCAGGGTCACACATCTGGTAAGTGTCAGAGGCCAGATTTGAACTCAGGAAGAGAAGACTTCCTGACTATAGGCCTGACGCTCCATCCACTATGCCACCTACCTGCCCAAACCATCTGGTACTGGCTAAAACATAGAGTGGCATATCAGTGGAATAGGTTGGGTACATAATATACAGTAGGTAATGACCATAGAAATCTAGTGCTTGATAAACCCAAATATCCTGGCTTTGGGAGCAAGAATTCACTTGTTAATAAAAAAAAAAATCCTGGGAAAATTGGAAAGCAGTTTCACAGAGATTAGGTATAGACAACAATCTTATGTCATATACCAAAATAAGGTCAAAATGAGTACATGATTTAGACATAAAGGGTGATATCACAGGCAAATTAGGGGGGTGGGGATTAGAATACTTTAACTGTTAGATCTATGGGTAAAGGAAAAATTTATGACCAAACAAGAGATAGAGAGCATTATAGTAGATAAAATGGATACATTTAATTACATGAAATGAAAAAGGTTTTGCACAAACAAAACCAATGGAGCTAAGATTTGAAGAAAAGCAAAAAACTGGGGGGGAACGGATTTTTATAGCAAGTTTCTCTGATAAACACCTAATTTATCAAATATAAAGAGATCTAAGTCAAATTTTTAAAAATATGAGTCACTCCCTAATTAATAAATGATCAAATTATATGAACAAGCAATTATCAGATGAAGAAATCAAAGCTATTTATAGTCATATAAAAATGTTTTAAATCACTATTGATTAGAGAAACACAAATTAAAACAATTCTGAAGTACCACCTATCAGATCGGCTAGCATGACAGAACAGGAAAAAGATAAATGCTGAAGATGATATGGGAAAAAAGGGGCACTAATACACTGTTGGTGGAGTTGTAACAATTTGGAATGATATCCGAAGGGCTATAAAACTGTGCATACCCTTTGACCAAGTAATAGCACTACTAGGTCTGTATTTTATATTTTTAGAAGCAAAAGGACCTATATCTATAAAAATATTTATATCAGTTTTTTATGGTGACAAAGGATTGGATATTGAGGGGATACTCATCAATTGGGGAATGGTTGAACAAATTGTGGTTTATGATTATGGTGGAATGGTATTGCACTGTAAGAAATGATGAGCAGGATGCTTTCAGAAAAACTTGGTACAGGGGCAGTTAGGTGGTTCAGTGGATAAAGAAAGTACTGGCCCTGGATTCAAGAAGACCTGAGTTCAGATCTAGCCTCAGACACTTGACACTATCTGTGTGACCCTGGGCAAAGTCACTTAACCCTCATTGCCCTGTTAAAAAAAATTAAAAAAAAGAAAAACTTGGAAAGGCTTACATGAACTGATGCAAAGTGAAGTTAACAGAACCAGAACACTGTACACAGTAACAGCATTATCATATGATCATCAGCTGTGGATGACTTTGCTATTCTCAGCTATACAAAGATCGAAGAGGAAGGATTTAGGGAAAATGCTATCCACCTCCAGAGAAAGATTTGATGGAATCTGAATGCAGATTGAAATATATTATTTTTTACCTTCTTTATTTTTGTGGAGTTTTTTTGGTCTGTGTTTTCTTTTACAATATGACTAATATGGAAATATATTTTTCATGACTACACATATATAACTTATACCAAATTGCTTGCCATCTCAGAAAGGGAGGAGGGAAGGTAGAAAGGAACTCAGATTTTTTCAAAAAATGTTTAAAAAATTTTAGATATAATCAGAAAAAGCTAAAATATCTTTCCCAAAAAAGAGAGTGCAAATAGGTACCAAGATCTGGTCCAATCCCTTCCATGTTTCATGTGAGAAAACTGAGGCCAATATAGATTAAATGGCAGGTTTGAGAACAGAACCCAGGACAGTGTATACTATACATCTCCTTCATTTATTATTATTATTATTATTATTATTATTAATATTATTATCCTCACCATCACCTAAGGAATTAAAATAGGTTCTGGATTCAGTCCCTCAAATGCCTTTGTAAGAGGCATCACTACTCTAAGAGGAACTTTGAAGCCTAATAAATTTTCTCCTGACCCACTTTTCTAACTCCTTACTTTTCATATCATCCCTTCCCTCCCTTTTCCCTTTCTCCCCCTGATTTTGTCATTAACACTAATTTTGACCAGTAATTTGCCATAGAGATCATAAATTTAAAATTCCTAATCCAAAACACAAATTTGAAAACTTGCTTTGCACCTCAAGAAGCATATCTGATCTGAATGAGTTCATGAGAACTGATTAATCCATACTCTCATGTGTGTTGACTATATTGCTGATGATTCTCTAAAAAGGGATTGGCAAATGGAGTACAGAGGGGGGAAATGAGACATTTGGGAAATATTGCAGACTCATTATTAGCCTCTCCATTTAAAAATAATTCATAATCTCTTCTGGAATTGGTGGTGAAACCTCTTAGGCATTTAAAGCTCATCAACCATTCTCTACACATGGCATAGATTTATAGTGTCTTAAGCAAAATTAGATCATCAGGAAGTGTGAGTCAATGATAGAGGATTATGTTGGTCCAAAGACAGTTTTTCTCCCTCCCTTAGTAAAGTGTGAGAATTTTGCTATACCAGGATTCTATTTTAAAGTGTGAAAAGAGCCATCATAATTGTCCAAAGAAAAAAGTATGATGGGAATCAAAGGAATGGCCTTTTCTCAGTCCTCATTCTCCTTGTCCTCTCTGCAGCCTTTGATACTGTTGAGCACCCTCTTCTTCTTGATAATCTCTCTTCTAGGTTTTCATGACACTACTCTTTCCCAGTTCTACCTATCTGATGTTTCTTGCTCTGTCTCCTTTGCTGAATATTTATCTAGGTCACACTAACTGTGGGTGTCCAACAGGGCTTTCTCATAGGTCCTCTTCCCTTTTCCTCCATACTATCTTGCTTGGTGATCTTATCAGTTCTAATAGATTCTGTTATTGTCTCCGTGTTAATTATTTCCTAATCTAGATGTTGTTCAGTCATTTCAGTCATGTCCAACTCTTTGGGACCCCATTTGGGGTTTTCTTGGTAAAGACACTGGAGTGGGTTTCCATTTCCTTGTCCAACTCACTTTACAGATGAGGAAACTGAGGTAAAGATGGTTAAATGATTTGTCCAGGGTCACACAGCATAAGTGTCTGAAGCCATATTTGAGCCCAGGAAGATGAGTCTTCCTGACTCCAGGCCCTGTGCTCTATCCACCGCACCACCTAGCTGCCTTCTAACATACAAGAGTACAGAGGAATTCAACAAGGCCATGAGGACTGAAGGCTAGACAGCTTTCCATCTCCTTTTGAGCCAGTTCTTCATAGGATGGCTCCTTTATTTGATTTTAAGTGATGTGTATTCCCAGAACATAAGCATAACTTTTGACTTATTGATTGTACATTTCCACAGAACTTGCCTGTCAAGTTTGTATCTAAATTAGAGGAAGTTAGGGGGCACAATTTATAAAGTACTTGGACTAAAGTCAAGAGGACCTGAGTTCAAATTCAATCACTACCTCTTTGCCAAAAAAAAAACCAGATGGGGTCACTAAGAATCAGACATGACTGAACAACAGCAGTGACCTTTATGTGTCAGGGGTAAAAACTCCCAGTCTGATCAACTCCCAGTATGTCCCTAAGTTGTGGTTAATGTGACCAAGTTATTGGATGGTGATGAATACCAGACTAAATTTAGTTCATAAGATCATCGATTTAGAACTGGAAGGGATCTTAGAGGCCATCAAGTCCAACCCTCTCATACTATCCCACGGTCATGTATCTAGTAAATGTCTAAGGCAGATTTGAACCCAAGTCTTATTTACTTCACTTCTAGTGCGCTCTGTCTCTCTCTCTCCCTCCCTCCCTCTCTCTCTCTCTCTCTCTGTCTAGTGCCCACTTAGCTACCAAGGCTGGCATCAGAAGTGCATGTTATTACCCTGTTTTCTCATTAATACTTACTGAGCTCAGGGTCAAGTTCATATGTCTCCTGAAAACAGGGAAGGGAATTAAGCATTTTATCTTTGTTTTTTAAAAATGGGATGATATGTCCATTGTGCCACTTAGCTAACCCATGATGACATCTTTGAAATAGGGTTGAGGGGTAGAAGGAATAGACTGGGGATGGGGGAAGGGGAGAGGTGGACTTGGGAAAGGTAGTTCACATGAAGGAAACAAGAAAAAAGCTTATGGAGGGGAGGGGAAGAGGGGGAAGGAGTGGGGGAGTGAACCTTACTATCATCAGAATTGGGTCAAAGAGGGAATAACATACATACTCAAGCGGGTATAGTAATATGTTTTTGCCCTGAGAGAACGTGAGAGGGGAGGGAGATAAGGGGGGTGGGGAAGAGGGGAAGGAGGGAAGGGCAGAGTGGGGGAGAGAGCAGTAAAAAGCAAAACACTTTCGAGGAAGGTGAAGATGTTCTGCATAAATGCACAAGTATGACATATTGAATTGCTTGATTTCATAGGGAAGGTTGAGGAGGGAAGGAGGAAGAAAAATTTAGAACACAGAATTAACTCAAAGACCTTAATCTCATCAGAGTGGGCTCAAGGAGGGAATAACATTCACCCCCAATTGGGAGGAGTAATCTATTTAACCCTACAGGAAAATAGGAGGGGAAGAAGATAAGGAAGGAAGGGTGAAAGAAGGGAGGGCAGAGTGGGAGAGGGGACAGTCAGAAGTAAAACACTTAGAGGAGGAATAGGGTAAAAGAAGATAGAAAATAGAGTAAATATCATGGGAAGGGAATAGGATGGAGGGAAATAGTTATGATGATTGACTACAATGGCAAAATGTATGGTACCTACTTTGCTGGGCTGTTGTGAAGAAAATTCTTTGCCAAGTTGAAGGTACTATATACAGGTTATGATGAACAGGATGCTATCAGAAAAGCCTGGAAAGACCTACATGAACCGAAACAGAGTGAAATGTACTGTGTACAAAATAACAGCAATAGTGTAAGATGATCTGCTGAGAAGCATGTAGTTATTTTCAGCAAGGCAATGATCCAATATAACCCTGAAGGACTTATGACAATTGCAATCCATCTACAGAGAAAGAGCTGGTGGTATCTGAAAACAGATTGAAACACATTTTTTTTTCTTTGACAATTCCTTAATCTGGTTTTGTTTTTTAACTCTTTTCTCTCACAACCTAGCTAATGTGGGGATGTTTTCCATGACTACTCATGTATAATATATTGAATTGCTTGAGTTCTTGGGGGTGGGTGTGGGAAGGGAGGGAGGAAGAGAAGTTGGAACACAAAATTTTTTAAAAATTGATGTCAAAATTTGTTTTTACATATATTTGAGAAAATAAAATTCTAAACAAAAAATGGAACGATATTAGGATTTTTCATGCCTTGGATATAGGAAGAAGGTAAATATTTCTTTCTCCAGGTTAGATATGGAGAAAAAGAAGGCACAGGTTTGCACAGATTTATCTGTTCTTGCTTAGAGACAGGAGAGTGGGTTAAATCAACCAATCAGCATTAATCATGTGGTAAGTAGCCACTGTGTGCAAAACACAGTGCATACAAAGGCAAAAATAAAACATAACCTTCTCTCAAGAAGCTTACATTTTGTCAGGGGAGACAATCTGTGTATCAGTAAATATATACAGAATAAGTGCAAGATATATTTTTTAGAAGAGAGCAAGATCAGTTTTGGATGGTTCTTCAGCTCTGAGTTTGTAGGGGGTTGGATCAAGGAGGCCCCCAATGAATTTGATAAACTACAGAAAAGTGAGCCTTTGTTTGGGATCTTAGAGCATGTATGGATGGAAGATGTGCACAGAGCAATTAAGGGGACTAATGACATCTTTCTTCTTGGGATTTTAGACTTCATCCTTCTAGTAGAAAAGAGGTCATTTCCTAGGAGGTGCTATCTACTTAGGGAAGAGGATCAAGTACAGCTGGAGGAGATCTGCTGGACTTCCTGAACAGTGTCAGGCTTTTGGAAAGAGTAGAGGATCATACATGTGAACCCAAAGCTGGATGAGCACCAGAGTAGAGGTGCAGGGTGTGTGTGTGTGTGTGGGGGGCAACTAAATAGTCTTCATTCATTTTGTAGGAGAGTATAAGACCTGGATTGTGACTTCTGCTATAGCTGTGAATTGTTTGGGCAAAATGGGTCTGATGAGGGAGGGGGTTGCTTTTTTAGAAACCCTGGATTGGAGATCCAAGCCCTCTAAGGTAGAATCAGGAGACTGCATGGTGGAATGCAGGCCTGGAGCTGAAGCCAGACTTATTAGGATGCTTCAGGTTTATCTGCCTAGCAACCCCAAGTTCATTTCTCTTTCGAAGGAGAATCTAATGCACAGGATAGTACTATGAGTCTAGAACTTAGCTTCTTAAATTGTGGGTTGCAAAAAAAATTTGGCAACAGTAAAAGGTTATGTATACCTGTTTTACATACCTGTATACCTGGGGCTGCATAAAAATTTCTTGAGGCAAAAAGGGGTCATGAGTGAAAAAAGTTTAAGAACCCCTGGTCTAAAAATTTAAAAAAAGAAGCCCTCATCTAGAAGACTTTAGAACCCTAACGGAAGGGGGGAAATTACTTTTTAAAATTATGGATTCTGTGATTTTTCATGTTTCCTGCATTATCGGTGGGGTGGAATAAGGGCTTTTATCACCTCGATTGTTTGTATGGAGTCAGAGGACTCTTTTACCCATATACATTGGAAGTTAGAGAAAAGACAAGCTATATTCAAGTATATTTTGAGATTTTCCACCATGAGCTCTGCTTGGGAGCAATACCAGCCAATGAGTTAGTGACTTTGGACCCTTCTCTTCAAGATGGGCCTCTAGTTACAGGTTTATGATGCTATTATTTCTTGGTAGTCACAGGATTAATGAATATTTTGATCATAATAAAGTCTTCAGGCTGTTTTAAAACCTTTAAAATTTTGAAGTGGGAAAAAAAAAACCCTTTCATAAGAATTTAGGATTTTGGGGGCAGCTAGGTGGCACAGTGGATAAAGCATTAACCCTGGATTCAGGAAGACCTGAATTCAAATCTGGCCTCTTACTTGACACTTACTAGCTGTGTGACCCTGGGTAAGTCATTTAACCCTCATGCCCTCACTGCTCTGCAAATAAATAAATAGATAGATAGATAAATAAATAAATAAATAGATAGATAGATAAATAGGATTTTTACTTTTTTCTGGGTGATACTCCTTATTAAAGCTGAAAGGAAAAGAATCCTTTTTTAAAAAAAAATCCTGTGTGGTCTTGCATGCTACTAAACTTCTAGATCACTTTGTTCATGCCTTTCTTGTGGGAATTAGAATGCTATAACTTATATTATAGTTATTTGTACACATATCTTATTCCCCTGCCAAATTATAAACTAGAGAATAGGCACATGTCTTACTGGTGCAGTGCATTGCTCAATAAATATTGTTGAATGAATGAATGAAATGTAACATTTTCGACTTTAAGGAGGGAAAAGTTGCTTTCTTTTTCTTTAAGTTTAAAGGAAAGCAAATGCCAGCTGTTGTCATCTCTTTCATTTGGCAAGACTATTTCATTCCCAGACCCTGTGCCATATAACATCAAAGACATCACTGGCTATCCAGCAGCCTGGCATTTGAAGCCAAGGACCAAAGAAATCTTTAATGTACCCATGCTGCTAAAGCTTTTTAATGACATGGAAGATTGGGCACTCATTTCCCCAACATCCATGTGTCTGTCGATGGAGCAGATGGTTTAGGGTGTTAGGTCTGTGACACATAATGCTATAGTCCAGGCATTTGCTCATTCCGTGACAGGAGTGAGGTGGAGTTGGCCCTGGTTTCTCAGAGTCTCCTGCCTGCCCCCAATTTGTGGTTAATGTAACCAAGTTATTAGATGATGAAGAATATGATAGCAGATGTAAAATCACAACAGGGAGAAAAAGAAAGCCAACCATGGAAATAGTAACAAATCCATTAAAAAAAAACCAAACATAAATTAGACCAAGTGAGATTTGGGGCACATTTTTGGAAACAAAAACAGTGAGGATTCCCCCCCCAAAAAATGTCAGATGGATAAAGATCAGATAAGGAGATATGTTATTCAGAATTAAACCCAAAGATTAGGACAGGGAAGGTGGTGGGGAAGAGAACTCATGTAAGAGGACCCAGGGAAGAAAATGAATAGAAAGCCCTGCCAAAGTCCTAGAATCTTATAGGGAGAAATGAAAAAGCCATGGACAAGGGAGCAACTAGGTGGTGCAGTGGATAAAGCACTACCCTGGATTCAGGAGGACCTGAGTTCAAATCTGGCCTCAGACACTTGACACTAGCTGTGTGACCCTGGGCAAGTCACTTAACCCTCATTGCCCTGCCTCCCCCCCAAAAGCCATGGACAATAGGGGGTCTACCATAAAGGGGTGTCAGTTGAGCTGCTCAGTCCAAAACCAGAATTGTTATAAGCCTCTCTAAGATATTTAGAACCACGCAGTGGCAGAGATTGTGCTTCTGGGATCCACATCTAAATTGATCAGCCCCCAATGAATCGTAGCACTGCCTTCAGAGAGATATGGCCCCAGGTTTAAGAGGTGTGTTGGAAAACCAGTTTTTAAATTTTCCATGGAAGTATTTACATCTCAGAAAGTGGCCAGAGCTGCAGATCAAGACTTGATTTACTGTTTTTTGATTGTCTAGACTTAAGAAAGTGATGGAGAAAATGTTAATAATGTAGAATAAGCTTAAAAATGTGTCTCAAATATATATATATATATATATGTGTGTGTGTGTATGTGTGTATATATATATATATATATATATATATATATATATACACACACATACACACACACACATATATATATATAACCAGTAACTGCTGCATCCCGTGTTGTATTGGCAGAGCCAATACAGTTTGGCACCAGTGCCGCTGCAGGAGTTGCCAGAGGGATGTGATGTCCAACAACCAGCCACCTAAGGGACTCCAACTCCTGATTTTTCCTCGGGGTTAACTCCCGAAGCCTTTCTCATATATGGGTATAGCCACAAAGCTGCGGAGGTTTAACATCAGGGTTCCTTCCCCTAGGAGGGTTGCCTGCCAAGGCTAACGAGCCCCACCTGCCCAAAGCAACTGGTTTTAAGGCGCCAGTGACTCGCCTTCACCCCTTCTCCTCTTAGTGGAAACAGTTCCGCCATGAGAAGGCTAGGAGTTGGGCTTCGGTTGTCAGAGTCTATTTAAGATGCACACTATTGGAGCATTTTATAGAGAGTGGGAGCTTATCCCCACTCCCACCCCGGCATGACAAACCTTTGGAACCAAAGGGAGCTGCAGCTCCTGTAAGGGACTGCACAGCCACACTGTGGCCTGTGGCTTTTCAAGGCGCTGAACCATGGTTGTCTGCGACTGGTGGAGGCCTACTACTACCATGTATACATATGTGTGTGTGTGTGTGTGTGTGTGTATGTGTGTGTGTGTGTGTGTGTGTGTATATAATTTTTGAGAGCCATTTGATAAAAACATTTACCAGCACATCAGTAGTTTAAGGTGAACAATGGTGGGGAATTGGCAAGCCAAGAAAGAGGCCCAGGTTTCTAATGTAGCAGCATTTGAATATGCTCCACGTATAATGGATTTAAAAAATTTTTAATGAATAATATTTTATTTTTTCTCCAATTATACGTCAAAACTATTTTTAACATTTGTTGTTTTTTTTTTCTTATTTTGAGTTTTAAATTCTCTCCCTCCCTTCCATCCTCTCCTCCCTGAGACAGAAAGCAATTTGATATAGGTTATACATGTGCAATTGTTTCCATGCATAATTTAAAAACAAACACCACAGCAAACATCTTTGCCATTAGTTCTCTAGATACTGCTCTGGATATTTGGAATATTCTTCATTAGCTCCAGATTCTGTAAGTTCTATACTCCATGCAAACATGTCCCATAAATATTATTGTCAGAGATATGAATATTTTTGGTAAGGGGTTTTGAATAAGAAACACCGTATATCTTAGTCTTATAGTAAGGTGAATATATGTTCCACATCAAGATTAGCATCAGGTCATCATGTATAAGAGGAAGAAATATTTAGAAAGTATGTGAAATATGATATTTAAACCTAGGGTCCAAGATGGGGAAGTAAGGAGTATATTTCATATTTATTTCAATTCTGCTCTCAGCACATATTATTCTTTCAGGACTTGTCTAGCCATCTCTCTTCCCTTACCTATCTTAGTTATTTAGTGTCTAACTCCTAATACCAATTCCTAGGTACTTTGACAACCGTGCTAGTTTATAACTGGAATAAAACCAAGGAAGAAAAATTGTATTTTCTGTGTCAGAGGCGGCTCTACTTGATTGCCCAGGGAGCCTCTTGAAGCTGACTGCCTAGGCCAGAAGTAGTCAGTCCAGGAAAGAAAAGGGGAAGCTTCTTTCTCCACCATATCCTTTGCCCCCTTTCAGTCTCTTTCCCCTCATGTTCCTTAGATAGGTCAGAAGTCTGGAGCTCCTGTTCTCAGGCAAGTTGCTGTATTCTTAGGTATGGCTCCTAAAAATGTCAGATTTGGGAGATATCCTGTTGAAATGAAGACAGATTGTGAGATTCCCCCCTTCTCCTTACTGCCTCTTAGAGCCAGATTCCTCAGAAATGAAGGCCCACTTCTGGGGAAGATACTGAAATGTCCACATTTTGGGTCACTTGTGACCATGGGAGAAAACCCAACTCTTCTCTGTTTCTTCTAATTACCAGCAGATTGCCTCTATGAAATGGCAGAATAGCCCCAGCAGCTTTGGAATAGGCAGAGGGACAGAGGATAGCTGCCTCCAAGACCCTTTCCCCTTCACACAAATTTCTCCTTTTCTCTGGAAAACATGGAGGAGGAGTGTGCAAATAAAGTGAGCAGAAAGCAAAATATTTCAAAGGACAGAATAGAATGTATTCATAGATGGCCAAGTAGGGTTCAATTGAGTTCAGTTTAGCCCAGTTCCACAACCCTTTATTGAAAGCCTTTATTTTATATTAGATGCACTTATAAAAGAACATAGGAAATAGAAAAATAAACAATTGAATTCAATTTAATCAACATTTATTAAGCACTTGCTAGGGCAGCTAGGTGGTTCAGTGGAGTCAGGAAAACTCATCTCCCTGAGTTCAAATCTGGCCTCAAACACGTATTAACTGTGTGACCTTGGGCAAGTCACTTCAGCCTGTTTGCCTCAGTTTCCTAGTCTATAAAGTGAGCTGGAAAAGGAAACGACAAACCATTCCAATATCTCTGCCAAAAAAAACCCCAAATGAGGTCACTCACAGTTGGACATGACTGAAATGAATGAACAAAGCATTTGATTCGCTGTTCTAGGTGCTATAGAACAAAGACAAAAATGAAAAATCCCTGCCCTTAAGAAACTTACATTCTATTGGGAGCATAGAATATGCATGCAAATAAATACAAGAGAAATTGAATCAGGACAGAGCACTCACTAGGGGATCAGGGAAGGCTTCCACGTAACAGGTGGCATTTAAGCAGAGCATCCAAGGAAACCAGGGAATCCAAAATGTCGAGATAAGGAAGGGAATATGGCCCAGATGTGAAGACAAACTCCCGCTTTGGCAAATGCTCAGACTTGGGAACTTGACCATCAGGTTTGAAGAGTCCAGATTGGCTGAAATATTAAGAGATTTTGAAGGGGAATACTTGAAGTACTCAGTTACTCTGGGGTCTCATTGATTCTGGGGTTCCCTCCAACAATACACATTGCAGTTTATCCAGTGTGGGCTCTTGTCCATGTGCCACAAGAGTCCTTTCAGTGTAATAGTGTAACCCCTTAGCACAGGGTGGCCACCTGGTGTGGCATGAAGCCTTTCTTGATTTCTCTCACTATCATGAGGATACCAGTGAAGGACTCTTGCTGTCCATCTGTCATTCTCTGTCTCTTGCCAGATGATCAGCATCCATATTTTCTTCCTATCATAAAATGAAACCGGGGGGCTGGGGGGGGGGGGCAGCTAGGTGGTGCAGTGGATAGAGCAGCGGCCCTGGAGTCAGGAGGACCTGAGTTCAAATCTGGCCTCAGGCACTTGACACTTACTAGCTGTGTGACCCTGGGCAAGTCACTTAACCCCAATTGCCTCACAAAAAATAAAATAAAATAAAATGACACCCTTCTCTCCTGTGTTTTTTGTTTTTGTTGTTGTTTTTGTGTATATATTTTTTGGCAGGACAGTGAGGGTTAAGTGACTTGCCCAGGGTCACTCAGCTAGTAAGTGTCAAGTGTCTGAGGTCGGATTTGAACTCAGGTCCTCCTGAATCCAGGGCTGGTACTTTATCTACTGCGCCACCTAGCTGCCCCCTGTCTCCTGTTTTTCTTCAATCTTCCTGGTTGGTTATGTGTTACAGCCTGATAGTATCTCTGAGGAGCCTTATTGCCCTCAGTGAAATGCTCATTCCTCATTTTTTGGAAGCACTGACATTTTACCTCTCACTGCCATGTAGCAATGTTATATTAATACTATTGTTGTAGTATAGTAATATTACTTGATTTTCATAGGGAAGCTTGGGGTCTATAGTTTCCTGAAGGCAGTCCTGCCCAATCTCCTTTTTAACTGTGAGCATAATTCATTATCCATTTGTCCTGTTTGTCCAAGATATACTTATTATTAGACATGTTCTTTAGAGTGCCCATCCAAATTCATGTTGAAGTCATCTACTTGGGCTTTCCTCTGTAAATGGACAGGCCAAGCTTGCTTTAAATGATCACAGATTTCTTCTGAGGCTCTTGGGGCTTGATGCAATAAGCACGATGTCATTTGAAAACAAAATCCTAGGAGGATCTCACTGCAATACCTACCTCCTTGACCTGGAACCTGGGCTGGACCTTCTCTATCACAGTGGCAAATACCTTGGAACAGGGTTATTCCTCTTCTAACAAATCCTAAATGATCTTAATATATGGATGGGAAAGTGTCTCTAGGGCTACATTTTGTTCTACTGAATCAAATGCTTTTAGTAATCATCAAACAATAAACATAATAGAAATCTCATATTCTCTTTCAGTTAACTGTGGGATGGCTAGGAATAAGGGTAGAGGCATGGTAGAAGGCAGAGAGACAAAAACAGAAGCCATACTTTCACTAAAGTAAACACAGATCATCTGGACAGAAAGAAGAAATAGATACAAGTTTGGGAAACAGATTGAAAGCCTGGTATGGAAGCATCACATAGTAAAAAAAAAAATGAGTTCCATTGTCTAGACATCTGCTGGAGCTCTCACTCTCTCTTCCCAAAGCTAATAATTTTTTAAACTTGTTATAATGATGTCATAAGGATGAAATCATCCTTCCAAACATGGAAGGACCAACCTGGAAAAAAATCTTTTCTGGGCCTGCTTCTCAACAACAAGGAGAAGCTAGCTTTTTTTCTTGGGAGTGGAGTGAGGGAAATGGAAACTTTGGCCGATAATGACCACTTCATCTTAGAACTGGTGGTAAGGAAGGAGAAGACAGCTGAGAATAGGCAGATGAATTGTACTGTTGATTTGGGAGAATATATTTCAGGACATAAAACCAGCATAGGTTAGACCCCATGAACTAAGTGATGAGCAGTAAGCTCATGAGTGCCCCTAGCTGCCCTTGATGACTTCTTGTCACTTGGACCAGATGAACAACGTGCTAAAGTACTGAAAAGAGCAGGCAGATGTGACTTCGGAGTTACTTCCAACAATGTTAAAAGGATGATAGAGAATAGGAAAGAAGGGAAAATGTCATGATTTTCAAAATAGGAAAGAGAATCAATTCTGAAAATTATCAGCCAGTGAGCTTGACATCATTGGTTTTATTAAATGGATGGATACTAAACTTCTTGAAAAGAAAAATGTGATGATAAATGTAATATTCATTTCATCAATAACAGGTCACATCAGATTAAATTTGCATCCTTTTTTGACAGTTAATAACCTGTGTAATCAGAGGCATGTTGTAGCTATAGTTTACATAGATTTTAAGCACAGAATTTGGTCAAATTTCATGAAATTCTTGAGGAAAAGAAAAAAATTAGGCTAGATTATCGTACAATTAGGTAGTCAAACATGATTAAACTTTTGACTACCCACTTATATTATAATGGCTGGATCCAAAGAGTAATTGTTCAATGTCAAGTTGGCAAGAGATCTCTAATACCAACCTGTGACGTAGAGGAATGCCTACTATAACGTACCAGACAAATGCCATCCAGCAAGGAGGCAAGAGCCACCACTTTGGGGACAGCTCTAATTACTAGAAAGTTGTCATTGTTATTTTTACACCAAATCTGTTTGTCTTTGCAATTTAGACACGTCACTTCTTTTTCCAAAAAATGCATTAGGGATCCATGCTTTGTAACATTATCAGTGACTTAAATAGTAGTACAAATTACATATGCATCAGATTTGCAAATAATACATTTGTAGAAGAGTCAGAATATGAGGGCAGCTAGGTGGCACAGTGGATAAAGCACCGACCCTGGATTCAGGACGACCTGAGTTCAAATCCAGCCTCAGACACTTGATATTTACTAGCTGTGTGACCCTGGGCAAGACACAACCCTCATTGCCCTGCCTCCCTCCAAAAAAGAAGAGAGAAAAAAAAGTCAGAATAGTGACCTCCTTTTCTCCAGTGATGTTTGGCAGCCCCAAAGCAGGAGGAATTAAACTTAGGTTTCAGGGTTAATAGGGCAGGTACAACAGAATGTTAAAAGGGCAGGATATTCTAGGAGTTTATGAACTTAAAAAAAATCATTTGGTAGCCTTTGTAATCCTGGGTGTTTCAATTTATGCATTTAAAAGCATTATTGTGAGGAGACCACAGACTTCATTACATGTCAAATGGTTCCATGAAACAAAATCCTTAAGAACTCATCTCTAAGAAGTTAAGGGTTGGGGGCAGCTAGGTAACACAGTGGATATAGTATGGGCCCTGGATTCAGGAGGACCCTGAGTTCAAATCCGGCCTCAGACACTTGACACTTACTAGCTATGTGATCCTGGGCAAGTAACTTAACCCTCACTGTCCTGCCAAAAAAAAAAAAAAAAAGCTAAAGGCAGTGAATGCTTTGGTAACCATGCCCCAGATGTAAAGAGGCAGAACTTTCTAGTGAACAGTGCTGTCCAACAGTAGATAGACTGCCTCATGTGGCAGTGAGTTCCCTTTCACTGAAGATGCTGATGGAGATGCTAAAAGACCATCTGTCAGGGATGTCTTAGAAAGGATCCCTTGCAGAGTGGGAGGTTGGACTAAATGAGATCTAAAATCCCTTCCAATTCTAAAAATTCTACCAACAGATTTCAATTTTATGTCCAGAGACTAAAAGAACCTTTTATAATTATAAAGTGAGACAATAACGAATGGTGTTTATTTGGTTTTCAAAATAGGGATGATTCATATAAGAGTTCCAAGTCATGACACTGGTATAAAGCCTCACAACCAACCAGATTCAGCTTGCAAGTTTAAAGAGCACCTCCTTCTCTCCCTCCCTCCCTCCCTCCCTCTCTCTCTCTCTCTCTCTCTATATATATATATAGATATAGATATAGATATAGATTAGATATAGATATAGATATAGATATAGATATAGATATAGATATAGATATAGATATAGATATAGATATAGATATAGATATAGATATAGATATAGATATAGATATAGATATAGATACACACACACACACAGAGTACTGCTTTATCCATGGATGGAGAAATTGAGAATCAGAGAGGATAAAAAAATTTGCCCGTGTCTCAAAGTCAGGATTTAGAGGCAAGTGTCTTTGACTCTGGGCAGCTAGCTGGTTTAGTGAATAGAGTGCTGGGCCTGGAGTCAGGAAGATGATTTTAAATCCAGATTCAGACACTAGCTGTGTGACCCTGAGCAAGTCGTTGTTTTTTTTGTTTTGTTGTTTGTTTTTTTTTTTTTAGTGAGGCAATTGGGGTTAAGTGACTTGCCCAGGGTCACACAGCTAGTAAATGTTAAGTGTCTGAGGCCGGATTTGAACTCAGGTACTCCTGACTCCAGGGCCGGTGCTCTATCCACTGCGCCATCTAGCTGCCCCCTGAGCAAGTCGTTTAATCTTATTTGCCTCAGTTTCCTCATCTGCCAAATGACCTGGAGAAGAAAATGGCAAATCACTCCAGTATCTTTGCCAAGAAAACCCTAAATGGGGTCACAAAAAGTCAAACACAACTGATGAACAACTGAACAACAGCTCTTTAACTCTATCCACAGTACAGTATTGTAGCCACTATGTCACAGTGCTTTTCTAGAATGCCTAGAAGCACTTTAAAGGTGAGAAATCTCAGTTATAGACTCTTGGAGTGATTTTTTTTTTCCTTCAAAGTAATCAGAGATGTGATCTCATCGACTGCTAACAATATGTTCCGGGCTCCTTCAGCTTTACTTATAACTTAAAATTGGGATTGGAAGGTTAATGCTGATAATTTGGGATTTTCACATGATCATATTGACCTACCACTAGACTTTAGGGTTGTTGGTTTTTTGTCACTGAGAAGAAAAAGCCCTGCAGATAAAATGCCAAGACCTGCTCCTAGTGAGGGGATGAAAAGAACATGGCACTTGATTCTAGAACTGCTATGAACTAGATACATAATCTCAGTCGTTACCTCAGGAACTCTCTGGGTCTCAGTTTCCTCATTTATACAATATGAAGGTTGAAGCAGATTATCTCTAAGGCCTTTTCTAGTTTTAACTTCTATGCCCATAATAAAGTCATCATATTTTTATTATATATATATGTATATGTATATATATATATATATATATATTTTTTTTTTTGCAGGGCAATGGGGGTTAAGTGACTTGCCCAGGGTCACACAGCTAGTAAGTGTCAAGTGTCTGAGGCTGGATTTGAACTCAGGTACTCCTGAATCCAGGGCCTGTGCTTTATCCACTGCACCACCTAGCCGCCCCCCATATATATATATTTTTTTTTCAGTGTTTTTTTTTTTTAGTGAGGCAATTGGGGTTAAGTGACTTGCCCAGGGTCACACAGCTAGTAAGTGTTAAGTGTCTGAGGACGGATTTGAACTCAGGTACTCCTGACTCCAGGGCCTGTGCTCTATCCACTTTGCCACCTAACCCCCATATATTTTTAATAAATGGAAAAAAAATCCACCATAAGATAGGCATATATTTTGTCTCCCAACCTGGACAGATTCCCCAGTAGACAATAGATTTCTTGGTGGCAGGTTCTGTTTTCTGTCTTTGTGTAACTTAATGACCAAATCAGTAATGGGAAAATAATAGGTGCTTAATAAATGCTTGTTGAATTAAATTGAATTGAATTCTTCATACAGTGCTCTAGTAAATTATAAAGTATCAAGGAAATCGAAATTTTTCACAGAAGTTTTATTCACACCCATAGTCATACTCTTCCTTGAATAACAACTCCTTAAATGGATTCATGAATAGCTGTATTTGCAATTTCTTAACAGCTTCCTTCTAATTAATTTTTACAAATAATAAGTCTAGACATTTCTAATCACCTCTGGATTATAAAAATTAATAATAAAAATAAAAATAAACCCTTGTTGTATAGGGCTTGGTCTCCTTGTTTTTCCTTGGTAGCATCGAAAATAGGACAGCAAATAAGATTTTTCACATGACACTCTCAATGCCCATAGCAAATATTAATTCATTGTTCACAGTACCCCTGGAAAGTACAGCAGGAAAATATGATGGTTGCTTAGGATCTTCCAACAGTGATTCCTGGAGTCAGATCTTGGGAGCCTATATTGACTAATACTACTTAGCATTTGAATAGTACTTACATTAGATCAGCAATTCACATAATAAATACCCCAGTGGGTTTGCAGTCCAGGATGAAGATCAGCACTTTATAAATGAGAAATCTGAGTCTCAGAAACATGAAGCAATTTTTTTCTCCTAGTACTTCAGAGAACTCTGAGCTACTAATTTCTTTGTTTGTTCTCAGATTATTGGACTACACTGCCTTCCAGTAAACAAGGTTAATGAGTGCTTGGGGAGAGGCGGGGTTTAGCATGAGGAAGTAGATTTTTATTAAGGAAGTAGTAGGGGCTTAATAAATGCTTGTTGATTGATTGTTTGATTGGGGAGAGGGAAGGGGTGTGTGTGTGTGTGTGTTTTGATGTCTTTTCATTTTCCAATGCCTTATCTGACCAGGGAATACTTTGTAGCCTCTAATTGCCCAAGGTGGGTAGGTAAAGTTTTGTGGATCCCAGATCAACTATTCATTTCAGCTCATTTGTAATTTAAGAAGGACAGGTAAAGATGAAAAATGGGGAGGGGGAGCTCTCCTGTGACTTTGGTAACTTTCTTCTGATTTTCCTCCAATTTGGCATTGTTTTTGGCCTTTTCCATTTCTGAGCTAATAGATAAGAGGGTCATCTACCCATCTGCGCAGATGGGAGTCAGTATCAACAACACATACTTTTGCCATCCTGGCCTTCACCCTTGAATGTTCAGGTAGGTCAGTTTTAGTAGAGAAGACCTGTGAGAATCTTAAAAAAATGTTTTGTTTTGTTTTCCTTAGCTGTGTGTATTTTTCCCCCCAATAAACTCCTGAGGCAGACATTGTTTTGTCTTGTCTTCTTCCCCGTTCCTAGAAGTGTGCTTTGCCTAGTAGGCATTTAACAAATGTTTGCTGAATTTAATTTTCAGATTCATACTCAATTTAAGCCCTTTAAGGGAGAAGGGAGATTTAAGGAGAAGTGTGAGGTCTTAGGATCAAAGGGGAAAGTACTGGAAACGTCTCCCATCTTGTTGCCTAGATTGTTTTGTTTAGTGTCTTCTATTCAGGGAAGAGGAACCACAAGATGTTGAATCCCCAAAAGGTCAAAGACCTTTCCAGTATAAACTTTGGTACCTAGATAGTGTCTGCCTGGCTTGTATTTGCAGCTTCTAGAATGCCCATCTCATCAACAAGCATTTGTGTAGTGCCTACTAAGTGCTAAGCACTGTGTGCAAGGTTTGGGGTGTACAAATACAAAGAATGAAACAATCTCTACCCACAAGGAACCCACATTTCTATTTTGTAGGCTCTGCTTGCTTAAGTGTAACTTTTTTATGAGCTTGGTCATTTTCAAAATGGTTATTATTCTTTTCAGCAAATGGGAAGCAAAATCAAATGGGTATTTTTGCCGTTGTTTGAGATTTCTTGAGAATTTATCCTGTCTTAAGATGATTTCATAATCTGGCCTTGAGAGAACTGATAAGACAGTGTGGTGGAGTGGAATGATCTGTGGATTAGAATCAAGGGGTTTAGGTTCAAAGCCAGCTCTGTTACCTTTGTTATACTGGGTAAATCAAATCATCTCTCTGGGCCTATTTACTCATAAGCAAAATGATTGGGGGAAGGGGAGGATTGTCACCTTTTAAGGTGTATCAATACCTGGAGCAGATTTACAAACTCAGACACTAAAGAATTACTTTTCTCACAATGACATTAACAGTGAAATCATTGGCAACTGCCAGAGTGAAAATTAATAAGGTTGAAGGTTCTTCTCTTTTATCACTTAATCAGCCTAGAAATCCTAGAACCTGATGAACATGGATGATTTAATTCTGGGGTGAGATACTTAATGAAGCAGAAAACCTAAGAAATTGTGCTAGGATGCCTGAGGGCTTTATTCTGAGGTGCCCTCCACCCCCCCCAAGCCAGGGATGTACTGAACATTTTGTACTGAACATTTCTACCACATTTGACTGCTCTTTCCCCCATTCTGGTCCTTCCCTCTCCTGACTCTATCATCTTTCTTCTCTATTCTGGGCTGATCTTGACTCAGCTCAATATATCTTCAATGTCTGTCGTTGTTAGCCATTTGTTCCAAAGTCACCTCTTGATCATCTATCAAAATGGTAGAGGGAAGCGGCGTAGATCATGAAATCTATAAACAGTCCCTAAAACTCATTTTAAGAGATCTTTTCCATTTTCTCCTCTCATGAATTCTATTGCCAGGGCTGCTGGAAAAGCAGCCAATTGATTGGTTGGAATTTTATCTCTCCTCATGACTTTTCTCTGTATTTTGAGATGATATTGAGAAGAAAGGAAAGAGCCAACAGGTAGGTAGCCAGATAGAAACAAAAAGACAACTAATATACAATCCCTAATTGAGAGAAGATTGGGATTCAAATCGTCTCTGATGCTTACTTCCTTTGGGACCTTCCTGGGGCTTCAATTTCATCATCTGTGAACATTAGAGATCATAGAATCATTCATTTAGAGCTGGAAGGGACTTAGTAACTAACAAATTCAACTTCTCTATTTTATAGATGAGGAAACTGAGACCCAGAGGTCAAGTGACTTGTTAAGGGTCACAGAGTAATCCTGTTTGAGGAAGGATTTGAACTCAGGTCTTCCTAATTCCAAGTCCAGAGAGTTGGACTAAGTGGCCACTTTCAGCTCTAGATCTATGCTCTTCGAATCCTTTCTTCACTTATTGTCTTGATAACAGCAATAGCAAAAAAGCATTCCCACAAATAAGATGTTTTGAACAATAGTAAAATGTGTTTCATTTGATAAGCTTAAGAACTGAGGGCCTTTTAGGCCAAGTTCTGTCATTCTATGAGCTTACTGATTTTTGTTTTTGTTCACCCTTAGCTAAAGCACAAGATTTTTAAAAACATACTTTAGCTCATGTATAGCTTATATATATATATATATATATATATATATATATATATATATATATATTGCTTGAGTTCTTTGGGGCGGGGGGGAGAGAGGAAGAGAAGAGAATTTGGAACACAAAGTTTTAAAAAAAAATTTGATAGGGCAGCTAGGTGGCGCAGTAGATAGAGCACCGGCCCTGGAGTCAGGAGGATCTGAGTTCAAATCCGGCCTCAGACACTTGACATGCACTAGCTGTGTGACCCTGGGCAAGTCACTTAACCCCAATTGCCTCACCCCCCAAAAAAAAAATTGATGTCAAAATTTGTATTTACATGTGATTTGGGAAAATAAAACTTAATGGGGGGAAAAAGAATTGCAGAGAAAAAAAGAAAAAAACATACTTTAACATAACATGCTTTTAAAAATAAACTCTCTGTAGTTCTTCAATCATATTTCTTTTTTTAAAAAAAAGTGACTGTGAAGCATACAATATGTCTAAGTTACATGACAAGTCACTTTTGGGGGGCGGGGGGCTGGGCAATGAGGGTTATGTGACTTGCCCAGGGTCACACAGCTAGTAAGTGTCAACTGTCTATGGTCGGATTTGAACTGAGGTACTCCTGAATCGAGGGCTGGTACTTTATCCAGTGCACCACCTAGTTGTACCCAACAAGTCACATTTAATTTAAATTTTTTTTTTTTTTTTTTTTTTAGTGAGGCAATTGGGGTTAAGTGACTTGCCCAGGGTCACACAGCTAGTAAGTGTTAAGTGTCTGAGGCCGGATTTGAACTCAGGTATTCCTGACTCCAGGGCCGGTGCTCTATCCACTGAGCCACCTAGCTGCCCCAACAAGTCACATTTAACTAGTCCTCACAGAACTGCATTTCATCCTGACATTGAGCTCCATCAATGCAAAGCCCAATGCATTCTCTCACTTTAAATAATTGTCAGTTTTAAAAATCTGTTACTAATAATGTTACTTTCTTTTGCTTTTCCAAGGTTAACAATAGGTCTAAAGAGTAACAAGTCTTCCCTAAATTCAGTTTCAATAATACAATATACACATGTAATCAAACTTTTAGCCACATCTGTTGCTTCATCCACATGTGATACAAAATAGGAAGATTTTGGTTTTTCAATGAATTGATCATTAAGGTTTTCAGACATATGGGCATTTCCCTTTTCTACCATATTCTTTGCAAGTGGGATCTTTTAAAGCTGCTTTATTTATGATTTACTGAGTGTGTTTTTTTCTACTATAAAATGAGGCTTCTTATACTTAGTGATTCTGTAAGAAGCTTTATCTGGTGCAAACAATCTTTTTGATGTTGCAGTGATGGCTTTGAAAATTGTTTTTATTTATTAAGAGGATCAAATTTTCTCTGTAAAAAAATTTTCATGTCCTGTCAATGTATTATGTGTGTACAATTAAAAAATATTTCAAGTTTGTTTTTCATACCATGTTATCTATAGCTAAAGCATTCAGATGAGGTAAATTCAGTGATCTTTCCTCTTCATTAATAATAATACTTATAAATCTCAATGATAAAAACGGCAGATCAGGTTTTCTGGAAATATACTTTTTACTTTATGTTTTATTTTTTCATTTCTGGGACTTTCTCTATTGGCTTCACTTGTACTAGTTTCAACTGATCAATGGATTTTTTCTTCACATAATTTACAAAATGATTTCACTTAAAAATTAGAAAAAATAACAAAAATATAAATTAAATTTCATTGCTGAAAGTAATTCTCTATATTTCAATTTCTCTAAAATTGAAGATTTTTAAAGCCAGTTTATTTTCTCATATTTTAAAAAAAAAAGAGTGACATTAAGAAATATGGCAGATATTTGGGAACTTTTGACATATGCACAAAGGTTGTTTAAATTTGGATTTAGACATTTGAGATACAAGTGCATGGGCCTATACTGAGTGATGGTGGCAGATCACTCCTGTTTTGGGCTTTGATGTGGGCTACTCAAATTTGATCTTATTTATACATACTATGTTAAATAATCTCTGTTATGAATTCACAGCTATTTGGAATATTACAGTTTTACTTCTGTAGACATTGACTTTCATTTTGTTTTCTTTGAAAAAAGTATATGTAATAATTCAGTTGTGCTTGCAAATATCAATAGTAATTTGGCAATTGCTTTGGCCTGTGTTCTTCCCACCTACACTCACACTCACCACCCCATAATATCCCTTTTCTTTTGAAAACTGTGGGAACAGGGACCATGCTATCATCATTTTATATCCACAAGGCTTAGCATGGGGCACTGTATATAGTAAGTGTTTAACCAGTATTTATTGAATTGGATTATACAAAGTAATACCTATAATAATTTTCTCTAATGCTTTAAAATTCTCAAATAATTTTACATTTGATAAATTATTTGAGTCTCATTATAACTTGGTAAGTTGTATCCCCATTTTTCAGATGAGGAAACTGAGGCTCAGAGAAGCTGAGTGATCTGCTCATGGTCACACACCTAATAACTGGCAAACTTGGGCTCTCATCATCCATATCTTATAGTCTTATTCCTATAAGAGGATTGTGTCTGGGTCCTTGACCAATTTAAATAATTTAAATAATAAATAATATTTAAATTTTTAATAAATTTAAATAAATGGCATTGGGATGGACAGCTAGGTGGTACAGTGAATGAAGCACCACGCTTAGATTCTTCTTCCTGAGTTCAAATTCAGCCTCACACATGTACTAACTATGTGACCCTGAACAAGTCACAGCCCTGTTTGCATCAGTTTCCTTTTCTGTAAAATGATCCTAGAGAAGCAAATGGTAAATCACTCCAGTTTCTTTTCCAAGAGCACCCCAAATGGGGTCATGGAGATGTAGACATGACCATAAATGATTGAACAGCAACACTGGTATTGGGAACAACTAGCAGGACCAAGGCACAGACAGAGAGAAAGAAAGCAAAGGAAGAAAGATCAGGAAGGACTTTATTTCCCATATAGGGAAACTGAGGTCTAGAACTTAAATGATTTGCCAAAGGTCACATAGCTAGGAAGGGGAAAAACAGGGACTGGAACTCAGGTCTTCTGCCCTCTGCTATGGTAGCAAGTTTCTTGGACATATACTTTTAACTAGTAGACTGTACTACTTTCCTAGAAGCTCTTAGCAAACATATTATAGTATCTGAGCTTAGGTTAGGTATCAAACCTATGTCCCTAAGGGTAACTTCTTTTCACTGCTCCAGGCCCTAATTTTTGAAGTGGCCAATTTAGCTAAGACCCACTTTGGTCTCCCCTCTTCCCAGTGGTACAAATTATACAAGGGGACATAAGCATTATGATAAAAACTGCATTTTCTTTTTCTTTTTTTCATTTCCCCTAATCTTTGTGCTCAACAAAACTCAATGGTCACTTTTCACTAGAAATGCTTTCTTACATAACTTCCTTCTATCACTACCCTCATTCATGAATTTGCAAGTTCTTGGACTAGTTTAAGAGTAATTATTTTTTCTTTCCATTGTAATGCATGCTTCCTATCAGACTGAGCTCCCTTTGCATGTGGCAGTAGATCAAATGAAAAACATCTCTGAATATATTGTGTGAGAAAGAAGGCGGGGAAACCACTTCCCGGTTTGACTTTCCTTTCAAGTCAGTGTGGCTGGGGTTCTTCTATGCCAGCTCTTTGTACTGCCTCTGCTTTTAATTGTTTGAAACAGCCTCCACCACAGACATGAAATCGATTAACAAGCACTTATTAATCACCTCTGGTATTCCTAGCACCTTGCACAATGTCCGATACAGGGTAGGTGCTTAATAAATACTTGCTGACTGAATGAGTCTACTACTCCGTATCTTCTCATTGCTCTCCAAATGTTGCTCTCCATGACTGAGATGAAGGAAGGAAACAAGCACCAGACTGTGCTAAGCACTTTACAAATATTATCTCATTTTATCCTTAAAACAACCATGGGAGGTAAGTGCTATCATTATCCCCATTTTACATTTGAAGAAACTGAGGCAAACAGGTTAAATGACTGGCCCAGAGTCACTTAGTGAGTGTCTGAAGCTGGATTTGAACTCAAGTCTTCTTGAGTCCAGGCCCTGCACTCTATCTCCTTTGCCATCAGCTGCCTTATATACAGAGAGGGCACCAGAACCTAAATTGCTTATAATCTCAAAAGGCTTGAAGCCCTATCACACTATACCAACCTCTCTCTGCACCAGTGTCCACACTTTCCAGATCCCCTAAACATGCTATTCTTTTTTTTTTTTTTTTGGTGAGGCAAATGGGGTTAAGTGACTTGCCTAGGGTCACACAGCTAGTAATTGTTAAGTGTCTAAGGCCAGATTTGAACTCAGGTCCTCCTGAATCCATGGCTGGTGCTCTATCCACTGCGCCACCTAGCTGCCCCAGCATGCTATTCTTAGGACTTCCATATCCCAAGTGCTGATCAGCTACACCTTCTCTCTTACAGGTCTTCAAATGGATTCTTGCCCTTCCCCACACTACAATTCCACTTTTTTCAATCAAAAACTTCTCCATCACATATACACACTGGTTCTTCTCCACTCATTAAGTCACACTCCACACTTTGTCACAAACACACCTAAGAGTCAGAATTCATTACTGACATGCCAAACACAGTCACTAGATATACCCATAAATAGATAGCCCATAAATTTGTTGTGGAAACTGTGTGAGGGAGGCAGCTGCCCATTCCAGCTGCCTCCCTTACACGGTGGCTTGCCTTTCAACTCAGGTATCCCCATAGTCTTCACAAAGAGAGTGTTAAGAAGAGAGGAAGGGAGGAGAAGGTTGGAGAGGGGAGAGGATGAAAGAAGGGAGAGAGGAGGGATAAGTACAGAATCTTGGAAGATGCTTTCAGGGAATTGAAAGGAAGAAAAGGAATCAGTGAAGGAGACCAAGAAGTGGTCAGGGAAAGAAGGAAAAGAAAAGGCTATGGGAAGAAGCCAAAGAGAGAGAAGCAAGAAGGAAGGGGTGTTTAGCAATGTCAGTATTTCTTAGAGGTCTGAGAGGATGAGGACTGAGAAGAACCTCTACTAGGGAGCATATACATACATACATTACTGTATAAATTGTAAGGGGCTAAAGTTCTAGCTATACTATCTAAAATCTAATGAATGGTCGCCAATAAATTATAAGCTTTAGCAAGAGTATTTAAGCATTTAAGTATTTATTAAAGATCATTAGGATCTAATGATCAGAGAGAAAGGTAAAAATCTAACTATTTCTAAGAGACCCCATCATCTGACCTGCCATGGTGAGGTCAGGAACCAAAAGGACACAATGCCTCCTGTGAAGCTGGGAACATCCCCCCACCCCACCTCTGACATGCACACACAGCTCCAAGCTAATTGGCTGGCAGCTTTGATAGACAGCACCCACGAGCAAATGTCACTTCCTGACGCCAAGGACCTGACTGCATGGCTTGCCCTCAGAAGCCTTCTCCCCATGGCAGAGCTTTCCTACAGTCACTCTCCAGCAGGTGGCGTCATTCCAATCATTACAAAGTGAATGCATAATAGATATATTGTTGAAAAGACTATGAAGTAAAATCAAATTGCATTCCTTCATTTACTCCAATTAAAAATTAGAGTTGGAGTCCCCTGAAAAAATGACTCTAAGAATAGAAAGCATGTCTCCTCAACTCCTAGTTTGTCTCCAATGATGGGATTTTGAATCCTTGTACAGGCACCCAGAGAGAAGACTAGAGTTCAAGTAGGGGAGAGTGAATGGGACAGGGAGAGCGAGTAAGGGATTGAAGGTCACACCTAGGTTGCCAACCTAGATGTCTGGGAGGATGGTGATACCCTGGAAAATAATTGGGAAGCAAAGAAGAAGGGAGGGTTTGAGGGGACAAACAATGAGTTCAGTTTTGGACATGTTGATTTTAAGATGTCTGTTGGATATCTAGTTTGAGATGTCTGGGGTGGTCTGGGAATGCTTCACAGAAGGGGATGGTACTTGCGGGGACCTGGGGATGAAGAAAGAAAGACTTTTTATCCTCCAGAGAACATAAAAGATGTTTTAAAAGAGGTGGCTCACTCTGGAACTACAAGGTGGATTCAGGGTGGGCCAAAGGGGCTGGCCACAGGTAGCCTCTGAACAAAACTATTTTAATGCTGCTTTAGAACTTGTGTGAGCAGGAGTCATTCAAAATTTGTAACACAGATTGACTTTTTCATAATAAATATTTTTATTTAAAATTTTGAGTTCCAAATGTTATCCCTCTTTCCTTCCCTCCCCTCCCACACACATTGACTTGTGACAATCATTACCTATAAATCATCCTCATCCTAAAATTCCCCTCCTTATTATAGTGAAGTTTAGCTTTATGACCAGCTGTCTGGGCAGGACTCTGAATTGTGCTGATCAGTGTGATAGAAAGGAATCCTGGGAGAAGAAGAGGAAATGATGAAGCCTGGGACTGAGGGCATGCCTTTTGATGAAGCAAGCTCCCTCCATTTTGTTCTGGAGGGTTTCAGTACTCCTGGGGACATGAGACATAGTGGGACAAGTCAGGATGACTGGTATGCAAGGTTCTATTTCATCAGACTAAAATTCAATGAAATTATTCTTGGCAACAATTCTTTTAGGGAACATTTTAAAATATTAATGTGATAAAAATAATAATACTCAAAACAAGTAGCCGTGGAGTGGGAAGAGCACTGTGCTGGGAGTTCTGGATTTTCATCCCAGCTCTGCCACTGACTGACTACCTATGTGGCATCATACAATTCACTTCACCTCCCTGGGCCTTAGTTTCTTCATCTGTCAAACAAGCTGAAGAAGGAAATGGCAAATCATTCTAGTATCTTTGCCCAAAAACCCCCCCAAAACCCAGCAACCCCAAATAGGGTTATGAAGACTTGGACATGACTGAAATGACTCAAAAACAATAAAATCAATCGATGATTTATCAAATTTTCACTTGTTTCAAATATATTTATTATTGGTGGATTTTTGTATTCAGGGAAATGACTTCATGCTTTCTTTTTTTATTTTATTTCTTCTTTTTTTTTTTTTTACGGGGCAGTGGGGTTAAGTGACTTGTCCAGGATCATACAGCTAGTAAGTGTCAAGTGTCTGAGGCCGGATTTGAACTCAGGAACTCCTGAATCCAGGGCTGGTGCTTTATCCACTGCGCCACCTAGCCGCCCCCATGCTTTCTTTTTTAGGTTCAAAAATCACTTTAATTTAATGGCTTCCTTTTAGAGGTTTTGTCCTGGTTGACCTAACATTTTCCCTTCTATATTCTTCTTGCTGTTGTGGCAACCCATAAGCAAACTTTTTAAATCCTTCTCAGTGAGTCTATGTCTATTCTGGTCTACAAAATGGACAAATATTTATTTGGTTAGAAAGCTTTTTACAAGTATTAAGAGTATAATGATGAGACTGTCAATGAAGACCCAGTTCTTAGAGCATGTTCTAATTTCATCTTCCTAATGGGTTATAAAGATTGTGTTCTAAGGAGTAGGTCCTTACTGAACCCTCCCAATAATAAAGAAGAATCCTGACTTTTCTCCTTCCATAAATCCCTTATTTCGTCCTTCCATTTCAAATAATAAATGTGAAAACTCTTTGAACAGGATAAAGCATAACATGAACACAGTATAATTTTATTTATTTATGACTATTTTTACTTTATTATTACTACTCATTACTATTATTATTCAGAATTCTAAAAAAAACTAAAATGCACTAGGTAGCACAGTGGCTAAAACACTGGCCCTGGATTCAGGAGCACCTGAGTTCAAATGCAGCCTCAGACATTTGACACTTACTAGCTGTGTGACCCAGGGGAAGTCACTTAACCCCCATTGCCCTCCCCAAACAAACAAAAAACAAATAAAATGCATCTCCTTCCACAAGGTTCTTTTCAATATGTCCTTTAGCCCTTAGAGGCACAAGTAGCTTCTGACTATTTCTTTTCCTTGCCCTATGGGGTGTAGGGGGTTCTGTTAGTTTCGTTACTTGGAATAAACAGAAGGAATAGAAAGAAGAAAAACAATTCAGAGGAAAGAAGAAAGTTAACTGGGAAAGCAGGAGGGTGCTATAAAACCAGGAAAAGAGACCACAGAGAGAGCTGAAAACCAGATTCTGAATTCTGTTCAAGCAAAGAACCCAACATGTACTAAATTAGCATCACATTTTGTAATTTACTTCATAGCAAAATTCTGAGTGTTGAGCTCCTTTAAAAGAAGGGTTACCAGTTTTAAACTATAACTCCCTTGGATGTATAGTGGGAGGAACAAAGTAGCTCAGTGACGCATGAAAATCTAACGGCTCTCAGGTTGGAGCTATTCTTGGGGCTGTGGTCCCTAGGCATGCCGATATCAGTATTAATGATTCAAAAGAGTATTCAAGAAGCCAGACATGGTACTTTTGTGAATTGCCTTTACCGGATGTCAACAAGAGAGAACAAGATGGCGCATGTGCCAAAGAGCTAGATTAATCACCCGTCTGCTTTGCTGTGTTGGATACACATTCAGGTGTATATCTTTTCAAATGGCAGCCCCATTCTGGTTGGGGCTCAAGTCCTATCCACCGACCCGGCTTCCTTCTGGATTCTGTTTTGAGGTGATTGATGGAAAAACTTGAGTGGCTCCTGGGCACTCAGTTGTGATTGCCAGAATGAGAGGGCACGGTTTTGTACTTATGAGATACAGACCACAGAGTGGAAATTGCCCACAGATGAGCAGTGATTTCAGGGCACTGTGACTTTTTTCCATCAGTCATCTGCTATGGTGAGAGGCCTGTTCATTGTTTAAAGCACCTGACATCATGTTGTAACACAATGGGAATCACTGATCTCTTGGGAGACGGGGAAGGGGTGTCACAAATAATTTATGAAGAAAAAGCAGATTGAAAACTTATGGTTTGGTTTTGTAATACTCTATGGCTGGCTGTGTCTGGGGAGTTGGACTAGTATGTGGAGACAGACAGACCCAGACAGAGAAACGTCAACAGGGAAATTTTTCTGGACTACATAAAAAAGAGTCTTGGCTTTTGTTTCCATAAAACCTCATTGAGTCAACCATTTGCATTTATCGTGGTATTTCTGGCATTAAAATATTCACTTATCTTCTGAGTATGTTCTCTATGGCTGGGGTAGAGTCCTGTATAATATTCCATTTGCTGCCAACTTTGAATAGTAATGAAAATTGAAACTCTGTTGGGAATGAATCTGTATGGGAGAGGGTGCTTTTCAGAATGTCTTCTGCCCCAAAATTACAAGAAAAGTTGTTCAGGGGAAAGTCATTTAAATAAAACAAGTGAAATAATAGCAAAGACACAAAAATCATGTCAGAATATTTGAAGCCAAAGCATGTCAGATGGCTTTACTTCCTAGCAAACAAGAAAATGAAAAGAGTTAGTCTTTAATTTTAAGAAATGGAAAATGGAGAGAATTTAGGGAACTTGATGGTAATGGTTAAGTTTAATTGCTTAGTTTCCTTCAGGAAAATCAGATGAAAATGAGTTATTTATTCATGGGAAACATGGACAAGAAGAAATAATTTGCCCCCTACATAAAGATACTCATGGGGGCAGATAGGTGGCACAGCGGATAAAGCACCAGCTCTGGACTCAGGAGGGCTTGAGTTCAAATCCAGTCTCAGACACTTGAAACTTACTAGCTGTGTGACCCTGGGAAAGTCACTTAACTGTCATTGTCCTGTCTCCCCCCCCCCCCAAAAAAAAAGGATACTCACAATAAGAACACAGATTTTATGTCAGAATTCTGTACAATTTATTGAACTTAACCAGTCTTCTTAAGACAGTCTTCTCTTTTTTGTTAACAATCTTTTTTTTCTTAATGGGTTGTTTGATCCTTCTTCCAAAATACCTTCAACATATCCAATCTGATACTCAACAAACCTCATGTGTTCTGTCTTTTATTTAGCAGGTTTCAACTGCTGAAGTACGAATTGGGCCGATGAGACTGACACAAGATCCTATTCAGGTATGACTTAATTTCATCAGGAGTTGTTGGGGATTGAATATCTGGGTATCAAGTTTCTGTGAAGCACACAGAATTAACTGCATCAGTGTGCTGGGAAGGTATCTGTCATCTTGGCCTTTCCTAGGACCTAGCATGGTGCTAGGAACATAGCAATGTGTCCCTTAGTAAATGTTGAATTACAATTTGAATTCTAGTTCATGTTGCCAAGTGAGATAATAGTAGACGCTGAAGCACTTAGAAAAGTAAAAATCTCCTCATTGATGTCAGAAGGCTTAAGGAGGAAGACAGAAGATCCTCACAGTACTTGAAGATAAGTGAGCCATGCAGGAAGGATGAGCAGAGAGCATAGAACTAGGAAAACTCTTCAGTTATAATTGTGTCTGAACTGTACCAAAATGAAAGGACAAGGACCACCTTTGTCCTTAGACCACGTAGCCTGAAAAAGAGATGCATGCTAGGTAATAGCAAGGCAGGGCCACCTTCAAAACTGTTGAAACAACCTGGATGGCATGACCCAAACATGACTGTTAATCCTGCTAAGAGCCTGGCCTGCTGCGGCCAGCAGCTGTATCCTACTCCTGGCATAGTCCTAGGAAATGATACCAGGAAGAGGGAGGGCTTTTTGGGTTTCACATTACTCCATCATCACTTCCCCATCCTAGAGTCTTCTTAAGCAACAAGGGGAACATAAACAGAAGACATAAAAGTAGAGAATTTAACAAACACTGTTGACCTTCAAGGGGATCACAGCCTTTGTTGGGGAATGTGACCAAAAAAACCAGGGTCCAGGGCTATAACTAAGTCAGGACAACCAATTTTTGCCCCATAGCAGGGATTTACCTAAGGATAGGTAATATAAAGAGCCCAAACAGCTCTAGTCTTTCTAAACTTGGGGAAAGGGCCAGGTAGAGCCTGGTGGTAGGACAAGGATGGAGCCTAATGATAGGGTGCAGCTCCAGCCATGGGAAGCCAGGCAGCAGGATTAGAGTGGGGAAGAAAAAGATAGAGCTCCCACTATGAGATTAGATCCATTGAGATTATTCATCTGAGGTTATACATTTGGTGGAACCAAGTTCCAGTCTACTCTGGGGATGGAGGAGTAAGCTCTGCCCTGGCTCAATGAGTGACTACTTCAGGGTGGGCAGCAGTTAGGGGATACCTCAAAGCACATCTCTCCTCATTAGGGAGTCAGCACAGGTGCCAGCTATCCTGGGGAATAGAATAGTCTGAGAAGCAGGCTTCCTGCTGTGATTGGCCCTGGAAGAGAGGGACTTTAAGGGGCATGGTCAGGGTAAGGGAGAATGCCACAGCCTCAGCTCAAGGACCCTGACTTCCTAAGGATGTCTTCTCTTCCCTTAGCCTTAAGGTATGGCAGTGTGCTTTTGCATTTTCTAGGAATTTTATTCTTCCCAGCTACTTAAACTTTCCCAGTTGTCTGAAGTGGCAGGGGTGGGAACACCAATTTAGAAGTGTGATGGACTCACTGTAAATTGATAAAGGGTAAGTACTTCAGGACCTTGGAGGCACTTTGTGGAGGATGAGCCAGAGGAGGCTGTCCAGAGTCAAGGAATTATTCCCTGTACTTAGAAGTTCCTAGTGGTGGTTACTTCTCAGCATGGTCCAGTCTCAGAAGTAGGATGGTCCACTTCAGGGAGGACAAAGCAGAGGAAAGATACAATCTTTCCCCTACTCCTAGCAGGCCTCTCATTCTAGAATATCTTTTATGCCTTGGACATTATACTTCCCTTGAAGCCTTATTTTCCCAAGTTAATAAAACTTTCCCAACAGAAGAGCTTGACTCAGTCAGTCAGCTAGCATTTATTAAGTGCTAGCATTGTGCTAAGATACAAGGAAAAGCAAAAAACAGCCCCTACTGACAAGGAGTACACAATCTAATGGGGAAAACAACATGCAAATAATTATGTACTAACAAGCTATATATCTGGATAAATTGGAGATAATCTTTAAAGAAAAGGCACTTCAAAGGGAAGGCCTTAGTAATAAGGGGGATTAGGAATGTGTAGAAGGTGATATTTTAGCTGGAACTTGAAGTCAGGGAAGCCAAGAGGTGGAGATGGAAGAACGTTTTAGGCAGAGAGGACAGCCAAGGAAAATGGCCTGAGCTGAGAGATGGGATGTCTTGTTCAAGGAACGGCAAGGAAACCAGTATTATTCTTTTTTTTTTTTTGCAGGGCAAGGGGGGCCAAGTGCCCAGGGTCACACAGTAGTAAGTGTCAAGTGTCTGAGGCTGGATTTGAACTCAGGCACTCCTGAATCCAGGGCCGGTGCTTTATCCACTGTGCCACCTAGCCGCCCCAGAAACCAGTATTATTCAATGGCAGAATGCATGGTGGGAGGCCTGCAGCAGGGTAATCATGAGTAAAGGATAAGGAAGGGGCCTCAAAGTGTTAGCAGAGGGCGAGGTTATGAATGGCTTTGAATACCATATAGAGAATTCTGTATTTGATCTGAGAGGTGATACTGAGCCTCTGAAGTTTATTGAATAAGGGGATGATGGGATTGAACCAGCTTTTTAGGAAGATTAATTTTTCCATTGATTGGAAGATGGACTGGACTTGGGAGAGACGAGGCAGGGAGACTAACCAACATGATATTCCAACGGTCCAGACTTGATGTGATGATCACTTGCCCCACAGTGATGGCAATATCAGAGGAGAGAAGGAGGTACATATAAGAGATGTTACAAAGGAAAAATTGACAGGACTTGGCAATAGATTGATTATAAGGATAGGGGAAGAGGTGTCAAGAATGACACCTAGGTTGGAAGCTTGAGTGACTGGGAGGTAAGAGTTAGGGAATAAACTTGGGGCCAGAATATGTTTGGAAGAACCATTTTCTCCCTCTCTCCTTTCTTCCCCTCCCCCTCCCCCCTCCATCCTACTCTTGAGAATAAGGGCTGCTGCCCACCCCCCCCATCCCTGTGCCTCTGTGGGATGCCAAATTAGAATAGTCTGGTTGAAATAGGGCTGGACTAGGAGTTGATTACTAGCTCTTGCTCTGGCACCATACCATACCTTCTCCTCACCAGGTGATGTCTACCACCACCTCAACTGAGTGTACCTCTCATGTCACTTACTCTAGACTAGTTTGTGGTGCTTGTCCTAGTACAAAGGTTCCTGGTTAGGGCCTTTCCAGGGCTTCTCTAAAAGGTCTTTCCATACTATGGATACATGAAAATGGTTTTTTGATTACGAAGTTGCTATTTGAAGAGCATCGTGTGTGCTCAAACTACAAAATTAGGTCTCCAAAGCGGGATCCTAAGTCTGGTGCAGTGGTAGTATTTTTGAAAGGAATATATTACTGTACTACATGTGGGATTTTAAAATATTATATATATATATATATATATATATATATATATATATATTTGTTTTGTTTTGCCATACCTGGATTTCCCCTTGTAACTTTCCCCCTCCTTCTGTCAAAGAACCATCCCTTATAATAAAGATTTTTTTTTAAAGAGGAAAAAAAGAGAAGAAAATCATCATTACTGATGAATACATTGACAAATCTGACATTGGGGCAGCTAGGTGGTACAGTGGATAGAGCACCGGCCCTGGATTCAGGAGGACCTAAATTCAAATCCGGCCTCAGACACTTAACTAGCTGTGTGACCTTGGGCAAGTCGCTTAACCCCAATTGCCTCTCCCCCCCAAAAAAAAGTCTGACATTATTTGCCATGTTTCATGTTTCTGACTCTCTCCACCCCTTGCAAATGATCAGTAAGATGTATCTTCTCATATCTCTCCTCATAAGTTTACAACATTCATTTTCTTTCTTTCTTTTTTTTTTTTGTGGGGCAGTGAGGATTAAGTGACTTCCTCAGGGTCACACAGCTAGTAAGTGTCAAGTGTCTGAGGTCAGATTTGAACTCAGGTCCTCCTGAATCCAGGGCCAGATGCTTTATCCACTGCACCACCTAGCTGCCCCCTACAACATTCATTTTCAATTCCTTGTGGTGATTATTCTTTCCATTTAGGTTATCATATTCATTGTGTATATTTGTTTTCCTTGAACTGCTCACTTCACTTTGCATCAATTCATGTCTTTCCATACTTCTCTGCAGTCATCATATAGTGTTAACTAAATTTATAAATTCAGGGTTCTGAAATCAATTCCTTGTTTTAATGAACATAGTAAGATGGAGAAATGTGACTGGTAAGGAAAACTGATACTCTTTTAAAGACTTTAAAACCATGACTATATATGTTGAATTGGATCCATAGATATGAGGCTATTCTACTATCACTAGAAGAAATGAGATTCCTTTTTTTTTCAGGGCAATGAGGGTTAAGTGACTTGCCTAATGTCACACAGCTAGTAAATGTCAAGTGTCTGAGGCCAGATTTGAATTCAGGTCCTCCTGAATCCTTTTTATACAATTCTAGCCAGGTAGCATGTGAAGTTTGGGCTTTTGTTTATAGCATCTTGGAAGCAGGAAGATAGAAATAAAATAAAGGATTCAGATGTGAGCAATAAACTAATTAAGAGAATGGACTGTCTAATTTATGAGTAAAGGGAGAAGGAAATGATAATATTTTGCAGCTGCTTAGCAGAGGAAAGACTTCATTGAGATGAGAACAGGAGGAGAAAGAAGAGATTTCTGCCTGGGACAATGTGTGACGAAAATAAGAACAATAAATTAATATCTTTTGCTATTGATTTTAAAGAATCTAGAATGAGAAAGCTCAAATAACAAGAAGTAGGAAGGAGGTAAAAATACATTCTGCTTCCTACTTTGAAAACAGACTAAGGAAAATAAAATTTGCAGGAATCAGAGATTTACCTCTACAATCAACTCTCAGAATTTTGTTGTTGAGTTGTTTCAGTTGTGTCTGACTGTCCATGATCCCATTTGGGGTTTTCTTGGCAAAGATACTGGAATGGTTTGCCATTTCCTTCTGCAGCTTGTTTTACAGATGAGGAAACTGAGGCAAACAGGATTAAGTGGCTTGCCCAAAGTCACACAGATTTGAACTCACGAGGTTGAGTTTTCCTGATTCCAAACCCAGTGTTCCATTCACTGTACTACCTAACTGCCCTAAATCCCAGCATATTGCAGATGATGAGTTCAGATTCAGTCCATTGTCTTATGCTTTCTGTGTCCTCAGTATTCTATGCTGATAATTGATGCTAACGATAATAATCTTGAAGTACTGAAGATGCTGGTGTTTGAGCCAAAGAATGATGAAAATATCTTTAGTATTATTTACTGTGAATTAAGTTTAATTATATTATAATTCTTTAAAATCATTACAACATTCACTTAGCCACCAATCTTTTTTCTTTTGTCCCTGGTCCCTGAAAGAAGATGCCTTTCGGTGGGATTTCCATTTTTGACCCCCCACACACACTCAAAAAGAAAAAAGAAAGCTCCAGAACACTACTCTGAATTCCATACAGATGAGAAGTTCTTTTTTTGTTTTGTTTTGCAGGGCAATCAAGGTTAAGTGACTTGCTCAGGGTCACACAGCTAGTAAGTGTCAAGTGTCTGAGGCCAGATTTGAACTCAGGTTCTCCTGAATCCAGGGCCAGTGTTTTATCCACTGTGCCACCTAGCTGCACCCCCCACCACCTCCAGATGAGAAGTTCTTAACCTAGGGTCTGTGAAACATTGGATAGATCTTAGAGAGGTCTGTGAGCTTGGATGGGAAAAAAAGACATCTTTATTTCTACTAACCTCAAATTAAAATCTAGCATTTCCTTCCACTATTAATGTAGACAACAAACAATATTATGAGAAAGGGTCCAAAGGCTTCACTAGAGGGGCCCATGATACATAAAAGATTACAAATGCTTGATCTAGATAAATAGAAGGTGACAGTCTGCATATTTAGTCTGAATTGCTAGGAAACTCCATGTTAATGAGAACTAAGATTTGCCTTGGAGCATTATTCTTTTTTTGTTTGTTTGTTTTACTTTTTAATTATTTTACTTTATATTTTTAATTAATAAGCATTTGTTATTTCTCCCTTTCATGTTTCCCCTCCATTAGGAAAACAAAAGAAAAGAAAAAGAAAACCCTTATAACAACTGTGCATAGCCAAATTTAACAAATTCTCACATTGACCATGTATAAAAGTTCATGTAATGAAATATTTTATCAAAACCTTTGCTAAAATCTAAGTAAACTACGACCACAGCTTTCTCTACATGTTCTAGTCCAGTAATTCTGTCCAAAAGGGAAACGAGGTTATTTTGGCCTGATCTGGTTTTTTGTTTTTTGTTGCTGTTTTTACTGGACAGAAACATTTTTGTTATAAAGCATTATTCTTAATAAAGGCAAATTGCTGAGATACTGTGATATATACATTTGAGATATTTAAATAAATATAAAATCCTTGAGAATGTGGATTGTTTTATTCTTTTTATGACTATCTATAGTGTCTACCACATAGTAGATGCTTAAAAACTATTGATCAATTGATTGAATAATGGACAGACTGAAAAGTCAGATGGTCGATACCATTGACTCAGTGCTGGCTGTTATAAAAATATTGTAGGGGACCTTTTGGTAGACATCAATAAATTTTTTTTAAACCTTTCAGTCTTAAGAAAGCTTTCTAGGGGGTTATATTCTGCATATATAGAAATTCCTAGGGGAAACTAAGCCAAATGAATCCATGAGGAAAAATCATAACTTTGTTTGGAGGATAAGGTTAACTAGGCAGATGAACCAGTAGGAATGGGGCAGCTAGGTAGTGCATAGAGCAAGGAGTCAGGAAGATCTAAGTTCAAATCAGCCATAGACACTTACTAGCTATGTGACCCTGGGCAAGTCACTTCACCCTGTTTGCTTCAGTATCCTTATCTGTCAAATGAGTTGGGAAAGGAAATGGCAACCCCCTCCAGTAGCTTTGTCAAGAAAACACCAAGTTGGGTCATAAACAGTCAGATGTGACTGAAATGACTGAACAACAACAAAAAGCTCATAAGATTATGCTACTAATGATGTTCAGATATGTGCATCTCATCCCTAAGAGAATCTTCGCTAGCCTGAGACTGTACCTCTAATCTTGCTTCTCTTTGTCATATTTACATACAGGTGACTCAGATAAAATCCATCACCTACCTAGAACATTTCCTAGCCCACTGATTATCAATCATTTTACAACCATCATGGATGCTAAGCATAACACTTCAGAAAAGGTCCACACCAAACACTCCTACAAGATCTGTCATCAAAGACATTAACTTATCTTAGAAAATTCCAGACACATCATCTAGTAATTGTAAGGGGATTCCACTGATGTGATTTCTAGAATCACAGACTAGTAGAGGTTCATAGCTGGAAGGCACTGTGGAAGCCATCTAAGCCAAACCTCATTTTACAGATGAGGAAAACGAGCCTCAGAGAGGCTGCGGGACTTGCCCTTGGTCATACAGTGATTAGTGTCAGAGTCACTCAGCCCTAACAATCAGAAAACCACAATAAAGCCGGCTCTTTCTTTTCAAAGAACAAATTATTTTCTTTTGTTTATGACCCACTTATACCATGAAGCTTCTCCCAAAACTTCAAAGCTGACCTTCCCAAGGAAATGCTCAGTTCTAAGAAAAATCATATTTGTCCCATGTGAATTTATCTTTTTTCACCTTCATTTCCTAATATAGCTGTTCCTCTCCCCTACCCAGTAAGCCATATGTTGCAACAAGAAATAAAACAGAAATGAAAAAAGCAATTCTCTAAAACTAAACAAGACATCGATAGTCTGTCAACATGCCACACCCATAGTCTTTTTTTTTTCTTTTGCCAAGCATGATCATTATAATTAGTCTTCAGTCTGATGTGTTTTTTTATTTCTATTTACATTTTTGGAGTCATGGTATATGTTCTCTCCCTAGTTTTGCTTACTTTGCATCAGTTCACATAAGTCTTCTCAGCTTTTCTGAATTCTTCATATTTATCATCGCATATGGTACAATAATGAGTAGCTACATGGTGCAGTGGATAGACTGTTGGACCTGGAGCCAGGAAGATTCATCATCCTGAGTTCAAATCCAGACTCAGATACTTTACTAGCTGTGTGACCCTGGGCAAATCACTAAATTCTCTTTGCCTCAGTTCCTCATCTGTAAAATGAGCTGGAGAAGGAAATAGCAAACCACTCCAGTATCTTTGCCAAGAAAACCCCAAATGGGGTCACAAAGAGTTCAACACAACTAAAAATGGCACAATGATATTCCATCACAATCATGTGCCACACTTTGTTTATCCGCAATAGATCTGCGCTCTATGTTCTTAGACAACGTGTTCTTGCTTCTTTGAGTAGAGCCAGATACAGCTAGCTGACACCAAGAATGATACCTAAATCCATTATGAGACGCCAGTATAACAGAGTATCCTCATGTTGCTTCCTACTCTAAAGATGTATGGCAGCTTGTCTTCAAGTAAGAAAGAAGGCTGTGATGTCATCCTTCATTTCTATTTTTATTTTTTTAATTTTTAATTTTATTTGTTTTAAATTTTTTTAGTGAGGCAATTGGGGTTAAGTGACTTGCCCAGGGTCACGCAGCTAGTAAGTGTTAAGTGTCTGAGGACGGATTTGAACTCAGGTACTCCTGACTCCAGGGCCAGTGCTCTATCCACTGCGCCACCTAGCTGGCCCCATCCTTCATTTCTATTTGAAAGCCTAAAAATAAGTGTGGGGTAGGTAGGGTATAATAAATGGAAAGTAGTGTGGGTAGAAATTATGGGGCAGCATCTTAATTAAATTTCATTTCAAATAGAGTTGGGAAAAGAATTTGGGGAATACTAATTAAGTAGGTTGCAAAACTTAGGGACCCTGTGCAGGTGGACTTTTCTAGAACATCACCACTGAAGCCTTTTGTTGTCTTCCCCTCTCTCAGGGGAGTCTCAGGTCTTCTAACTTGGGAACTCTTCATTGGAAGTTCCCAGTGCCAATCCAACTGGAGCTCAAGGCCCTCTCTTTCACTTATGGGGGTATGTTACCCCTAATAGTAAGCCTCAAATATCAGAAGCATTTCTCCCCTGTTCTCTTTCACTTTCCAAATAAGAGCTTTCTGTGAGCTATGGATAGTGATGGAATTGAAATTCCCTCAAAGGAAGGAAAATTAAAAGGAATTTAAGTGAAATTTTCTTCAGTGCTTGTCCTCATTACACACTGGATTCCTTTGCACTCTTTCTCCCTCTCCCCTTTCCTGCCTTTCCCTTCCCTTCCCTTCTCTTCCCCCCTAGCACTGCAGTCAAGGTGGCCTAGAGTTAGTTAGAAAAGAAGTTGCTTGGAGAAGTGACATCACTTTTTATCAGTGCATCTGCTTTTTCCTCAGAAAGGACTTCCTAGTTATTTCTCTGATATGCCATGTCCATCTATAATTAGGTCTATCCATCAGTAGTTCTGAGAGTTTGTAAAGCAATGCTCAGTCCATAAGAGGTGTTTATAAGTAAAATCCATTCTAGAATCCAGTTGCACTAGAGAATCTGCTTCTAAAGTCACCAGGGGAAATTTGCTCCTCTATTTAATAGACCACAGCACACATCCCCATGTAGAGGCTGCAGCAGCAGTAACAGTAATTGAATGATCGATTAGAACCATGTGAAGAATTGCTATCTAGCTTTGTGGGTCCCATCTATCTTTACTTAGGTTGTATTAGTCACTCTGATAGTAATACTTTCCAAGTTGGACAGAAGAATCAATATAGAAAAAGACTGTAAGGCTACAAATTTGTGTCCACATACCTCAGACTTACATCATTCAGGCTTCCCTTTGCTTAGATGCAGGCTGCATTTACTTTGGGAGCAAATCAGAGAATTGATGCCCTCATACTCACTTTCCCATCAGGGCTTGAAAGCTTTATCTTTCTACATTGTAGGCTGTTTCTGGGTAGGATAAAGATAACACTTGCCATCCAAACTGCAGCACCCCCGGTCCATGTGTCTGTCCCGAGATTCCCCCCATCTCTGTAGCCTATCCTACGTATCTGAGATCATCTGGATGGGTTCATTAAGGAGTTGAATTTCACACATTCAAGTGAAATAACTGAATGATGGAGACACCAGCTGAGTCAGGGAGATGATTAAGCTCCCCACTAGACTTGCTGTCTCTAGCAGTCTGCAACCTTTTCCCAGTCTGTCCTCATTGCTGTGGACAAATTTGCCTTCTCTTCTTGGCATGAAAAGTTTCTAGTACGGTACAGGGAGAAAAGCACTGAATTTGGAGTCAGAAAGACCTGGGTTTGATTCTTAGTTCTGCCAGTGTGTGACACCGGTCAAGTCACAACCTCCGGGCCTCAGTTTCTTCATCTGGAAAATGAGTAGGTTGGACTAGATAATCTCTAAGATCTCTTCCAGCTGGGAATCTTTGAGCCTGCACTCTTGAGAATTAGAATAGATTTTATTGTTGTTGGTCAGTTGTCTCCAGCTTGTGACCTCATTGGGGATTTTCTTGGCAAAAATACTAGAGTGGTTTGCTATTTCCTTCTCTAGATCATTTTGCAGATGAGGTAACTGAAAGAAACAGGGTTAAGTGACTTGCCCAGGGTCATACAGCTAGTTAGTGTCTGAGGGCAGATTTGAACTCAGGAAGATGAGTCTTCCTGACTCCAGGTCCAGAACTCTATCCACTGTACCACCTAGCTGCCCATTGGAATTGGAACAGGTCTTAGAGATAATTTGAAGCAGACCAATACACCAATTCTTTTCTAGAAAGAAAAGGTAAGATACAGAGAGATTATTTGTTACAGGATCACTGAACTAGGTCTAAAGTCCTGCTTTGTCATTTCCTTCTCCCCATTCCTATTTAACCTTTTAAAGGAAAAAAAGTCAAATTGTTCTGCTGTTTGACCATTATTCAAATATAAATGATTGTATATACCTTATGCCTGTGTATCTTTGTCAGTGAGTCTTAGATTGTAAATCCATAGAGTTCATGGCTTTGTATAACATCTAGCACCTTGCTGGGCAGATAGGTAGTGCAGCAGATAGAGCGCTGGCCCTGGAGTTGGGAAGACATGAGTTCAAATTTCAGCTCAGACACTTACTAGCTGTGTGACCCTGAGCAAGTCACTTAACCCCAATTGCCTTAAACATCCATAGCCATCTCCAGTTATCTGGATACATATCTTGCCACTGGACCCAGATGGCTCTGGAAGAAAGAATGAGGTTGATGACCTCACTCACTTAAATCCAATTCAGTGCAAGTCGTGATATCATCCAATGTCATGGTCCTCTTCAAGAATGAAAGGAAAAAAACAACAGCATCATGCCACACTCAATTAGGGGGTTTAATACATTATTTTAATGATGCACATAACCTGTTTGTTATAGTTGTAGACTTTATCCTTAGTTACTCAAATCCTAAAAAATAAAAACAAACTTTTTGGATTAAGCCTTGTTCAGTTTCAGGAAAACCAGCCTTTCTTTCATCTCTTTCATGAGAGATAGAAGACTTTTTGTATCTTGACAGACATCAAAGACAAAACTACAGCTCTTCTCTGAAAGATATTACATTTTTCAAAGGTTTCTCAATACAATTTTTAAAAGATTACAAGCACCCAAACAAAGAAGCGGTCCAACAGCCATGAAGGACTGGTATCAGAACACACCCAATTGTTTTCTACAAGAGAAGCCATGTCTTGTTCTCACCAGGGAAAGGAAGGAAGGTTTGGAAAGGACCTGCTTGTCCTGCTCCAGTCCCCTCCCTGTTAACTCTAGGGTGGACGAGCTTACTCTTCATGCCCTGCTTCTTAGCCCACTGCCCCTAAGGAATAGTATCCAGCATTTGCAACATCCTCTTTGCTCTCTTGGTCACAACCTGGTTTGTCATAGCCCATAGGCATTCTACAGAAATTCACCCAATTAGATACTACTCTCAATATGTTTTTAAATAGGTCACAATTTATGGAATCATAGTTAAAGAGCTAGAAATTACTTTCAGAGGTCATCTGGTCTAACCTTTTCATTTTAGAGATGAGCAAACTGAGGCCCAGGTTTGTCCAAGGTCACATGGGTAGTTGGTGCCATAAATAGGATTTCAACCTCCACACTCTGATCCCAGAGCCAGTGCTTGTCCCAAGGTACCATAATATGCCCTTTCCCATCAGCTCTTTTTTTTTTTGGCCCAATGAATGGGTATTTAGTGGAATGTAACAGATTTTTTTCATTGTTTTCCATATGAGCTAGAATTTGTTTTTTTTTTAAGGTCTTTAATGTGGGTGGGGGCAGCTAGGTGGTACAGTGCCTAGAGTGCTAAGCTTGGAATCAGGAAGACTCATCTCCCTAAGTCAAATCCAGCCTCAGACAACTACTAAGTCACTTCAACCTGTTTGCCTTTGTTTCCTCTTCTATAAAATGAGCTGGAGAAGGAAATGGCAAACCACTCCAGCATCTTTGCCAAGAGAACCCCAAGTGGGGTCACAAAGACTTGGATATAACTGAAAAAAAAACCAATCCAACTACAACAATCTGAAATGACAGCAGAGAGGGGGGATAGCTTCACCCTAGGGCCACTGTAGCTTCCACTCTTGTGGAGTAATTGTTTTAAAGAGTGAATGATTCTGAGAAGTGTGTTCAGTAGCACAACATGTATACAGAAGTGTTAAATAAATTCTCCTCAGTAGAGCTAATGGTAAGTTGCATCAGGAAGAAGAGCAAAGGAAATTTTTTGTCATTCTCTTTCTCTTTGTTCCCTCTGCTGCCGTTGCCTTCCCCTCTATGGCTACCTTGTCTCTACTTTATATTTCTCTTGTATGTACTTATTTATGTATACATGTGGAATGTATGCTTCTGGAAGGCAGGGATTGTTTTCTGTTTGTTTTGTTTATTTCTTTGTATCCCCAGGGCTTAACACAATGTCTGGAACATAATAAGTACTTAATGCTTATTTATTGATTATTCCCACTCTTGATTAAGTGCCATGATTTCAAGAAATTTGTAGATTTTGTTTTATACTCTCAAACCTCCTCCCTCATCCCCAAGAAATAACTTGATGACATTGCTTTCAAAAAAGTTGAAATTAGAAGTTCTAGGAAGGTTTGACCAGAGATTTGAGTAGAAGCAAGAGGATGTACCAGATGACTTATTGAGAGGTTTTTGTAGTTGGAGTATAAAAGCTTTGTGATTATGTATACTTTTGCATATTCCCTGAACCAAATACAAACTCTCATTGCAGCTCAGCTGTGGGTAAGAAAATACTTTCTTCCTGCTTCAGACCCCACTCTAGACGGTCTCACTAGCAATGGGGTGGAGCAAATAAAGCATCCATATTCTATGGGTTCCTCTTGGTGTAAACTTTGATCTTTTTCCCTAAAGAGACATTTTTCTCAAAGTGCAGTCTATTTTGCTTGTGTTACTTGTCAAGTCCCTGAAAAATCACTTCAGCATTTTGTGTTTAGCAAGTATGCTATAGAGAAAATAGGAAGAAAGGTTTGGACTTTTCCCTCATTCAGTTCCAACTCAGTCCATTTTTCAAAAAGGCATCCACAGTGGTGTGGTTAATAAGGCACTACGTAAACAAATAAATGTCATGAAACCAAGGATAACGCTCCTATTCTTAGTGTCCCAAATTCATCTGAAATAATTATTTCACAACAGAAAAAGATTTTTCCCCCATAGGCCACCGAGCACCTTTATATTTAATGCTGTGTAATAGATATTGAATAAGACAGACAAGTAATATATGGTCCCTATGTTTGAAAAACTTAAAATAGGGGAAGATGAGGCATGTAAATTATCATTATATTATAACTAACTTAAGTGTAACATGTAATATATAATCATAATGAAATTTAAGATTACACATGAGGAAATAAACATACTATGGGATTGGATAGGGGAGATATAACTTCCAGACTGAGGGAAGGAATGGAGAATTAGTGCTGGCTTTCTGGAAGAGATGGCATTTGAGTCATTTTAAAAAGATAAATAGGATGTCATCTATCTAAAAGCATTTATTAAGCACCTGTTTTGTCTCAGGCATTGCACTAGGCATTGAGAAGACAGGCAAAAGGAAAACAATCTCTTCATTCAAGGGACCTTATTCATTATTTTTAGTTGTTTCAGTTGTGTCTGACTCTTTGTGACCCCCCATTTGGGGTTTTCTTGGCAAAGATACTGGAGTGGTTTGTCATTCCCTTCTTCCTCTCACTTTACACATGAGGAACTAAGGCAAAAAGGTTTAAGTGACTTGCCCAGGGTCACACAGCTAGTAAGTGTCTGAGACCAGATTTGAATTCAGGAAGATGAGTCTCCTCATTCGAAGTCCAGTGCTCTACCCACTGTACCATGGGATCTTATAATCTAACAAAAGAAAACACATATAAACACAGAACATGTGCCATCTCTAATATATGCTGACTGTGTGTGACCCTGGGCAAAATACTCTTAAGCAATTTTTCTAACACTATAAGTTGCAGAGAAGATGTTAATATGCATTGGTAAAGAGAGTTCCTCATCTCATGGGTCCATCTCTAGACTCTATCCTTTATATACAGGTATATACAAACCAAATGCAGAGCAACCTTGCAGTGGCAGTCAGTAGTAACTGAAGGGACTTTCTCTAAATGTTAACACTTGAACCAAGTCTTGAAGAAAACCAAAGATTCCACGAGGCAGAAGTGAAAAGTCACATGGGACAGCCAGCACAAAAATGAAAAGATAAAAAATGAAGTGTTTTGTATGAACAACAATGAGAAGGCCACAGACTGGGCTGGACCACAGAGTGCTTAGAGGGGAGTAATGTATAGTGAGTGACTGGAAAGGCAGGGTGGGACCAGGCTGTGAAGAGCTTTAAATACAAATAGAGGACTTTATATTTTATTCTCAAGATGATAGGGAGATCATTTGGGGTTTATTGAATAGTGTGGTTAGACCTTTGATTTGGAAAAATCACTTTGGCAGCTGTGTGCAGGGTGGATTGGTGTGTGGAGATACTTGAGTCAGGGAGACCAATCAGGAGGCAGTTTCAATAGTCTAGACTAGAGGTAATGAGATCTTAGCCTAGGATGGTGGCTATGTGAGTAGAAAGAAAGGAACAGACACAAGAAATGTTGTGGAGATGGAAGTGATAAGACTTGGCATTGGATTTGGTCTATTAGGTAAGTAAGAATAAGGTGTCAAGGATAATTCCATGCGATGAGGTGAGTGGGGGGATGGTGGTGCCCTCAACAAATATAGGGAAATTTGGAAGAGTGCAAAGGTCAAGGGGAAAGATAATGAATTTTGTTTTGAACATGTTGAATTTGAGATGCCTACAAGGCATAGAATTTGAAAACCTTTGTTGATATAGGACTGGAACTCAGGAAAGACTAGGGCTGGATATATAGATATGGGAGTCATCTTCACAGAGATTATAATTTAACTCATGGCAGATGAGTTCACTAAGTGAGAGGATGTATAGAGAGAAAAGAGAGGGCTCAGGAGAGCATATTGGGAAACACCCATAGTTGGTGAATAAATGTATCGTACATTATACACACATACACATACACATACACAGTCATATTCTCAAATGAATCCATGATTTCATCCATTCGTATGTTTCTTCTAATGATTTGGATTTCAACCCATCTAGGGACCCACCCATGATGCTAGGGATTCCCTTACTTTCTTTGGACTCAGGAGGATACCAGTGAAGCTCATTGATAATTCCTTGCTCTCATCATGTAATCAAAACCTCTTTTTTTAAAAAATCTCATACATTTCTTTGATGACATCTTTTAATTTGGTTCTTCATCATTCTTTATTTGTTATGTATTATAGCTTGTTCTCACCCACCATGAATCTCTCTTGTCTTTAGTGTGACACTCATTTTCAGTTTTTGGAAGACTAGTCTGCCACGACTCAAAGCCATTTCCCTCAGACCTTTGATTTTATTGGCAAAGGGAATTCCTGGGGAGGAAACTCCCCTAACAATGCAATTTAGTAACTGTTCTACCACTAAAATTCTTAGACAATTTTGGCAGAGCATGGAAAGGTTAAATGAGTAGCCCAGGCCCACACTGCTCATATCTATTATACTCCGAGTCTGGGTCTCTATTATGATATACTTTCTCTCTCTCTCTCTCTCTCTCTCTCTCTCTCTCTCTCTCTCTCTCTTTCTCTCCCCTCCCCCTCTTTAAATATATATATACACACATATAAAAGGTATGTATATATGTATACATACATATAAAAGGTATGTAGTTAGATATAGACACATGTATAGATAGATATAGATGTATATATGATTGTATATTCATATAATTCTTGGACACTTGTATTTAACATTTAAGTTGGAAATAAAAAACCATAAATATCATCTAAAGGATCATTTTGGTGAATTATTTGTAATACAAATCTCTTACCCTTTAATTCATCTGCTTTGTAAATTCATATTTTTCTATTGTTTCTTAAAATGGAGTTAAGGTATATGTATTATTATTTGTTAGAATTATCAATATGAAACTGAATGTGATTTTTGCATAGGTTAGCATGGATTAGACAAATAGTGGGTTTCAATGATACTATGGAAACATTAATCACTAAAATCATTGTTTGCAATTCAGTCATTCATCTAGTCTTAGGCAGGACAAAAGTGGTGTCACCTTGTCTGACTCCTTAGCCTCATGTGTTAAATTTCTCATGGTAGTACCATGGCAACAGAAAGTAGTAAACTGTTGACTTAATCGGATTTGGCATTATGGCTACCTTCCTAACTGTTTGAATGTTTCTTAGTAATGTTTGGAATCCCCTTTTCATCACTTCTTTCCTCTGGCATAGTCTAGAAGTGATGACCATTGCAAATACAGGCAAACAGTGGGGAAGACAGGTTAGTTCTTTGTATGAGACTCCTTACCCTGATCACTCAGTACTTGGTGCTGGCTCATGGCCACTGGGCTGTGTTATTGGGGTGAAATTTTATAACAAGTAAGTAATTTAAAGGTTCTATTGAAAACTTAGTTACTTTTCTAGCAAGCTGAAATTTGAGAAAATATTACTTTAGGCAAAAAATCATTTGGGATTGTTGTATGTTAGGTCTTGCACTCCAAATGGTCTTTAGGGAAAATGTTGTTATGTCAAAGTTAGATTATTAAGTGCTGTAGATAGAGCTTTGGACCCAGAGTCAGGAATACCTGAGTTCAAATATGGGCTCAGACACTTATTAGCTGTGTGACTCTGAGCAAGTCACTTCACCTCTGCCTGCCTCAGTTTCCTCATCTGTAAAATAGGGATAATAATAGCACTTCCCTCCCAGAGTTGTTGTGAGGATCAAATGAGTAAAGCACCTAGTACAGTGCTTAGTATACAGTAGGTGTTCAATAAATGCTTGTTTCTTTCTTTCCTTCCTAGTTGAAAAATTGTCCAAAATGTCTGTTTCCTAATCTCAAATTGTCTAGACTGTTTTATGTTTATAGGTAAATAGGGAATAGGGACAGGTTCTATAATTTCCTTAGAACAGAAAAATCCCAAATGAAGAAACTCCCTCCTCAAGTGCTGATGGACACTTTTTCTGTAGCTCATAGTCTTACACAATTGCCTAAACACTGACAAGTTAAGTGACTTGTCCAGAGTCAGTCATACAGTCAGTATGTGCTGGAGATAGGACTAGAACCCAGGCCTTTCTGGTCCATAGGCTAGATCTCTATCAGTATCCATTATGACAAAATCTCTTATCTCCACTGTCTAAAAGCATGATGTAATCCCCAACTGGGCATATAGAATCTTCAGGGATATATCTCATGGGCATTTTGGGGCTCATGACTGTTTTCTACCTGAGGTCAAATGAAATAGTGGCATCTGCACTGGGTTGAGAAGTAAGAGATCCCAGGGTCTAGTCCCAATTCTCCAACTTGCAGGTCTTGGACATCGGCTCATAGGATCACAAACTTAGCCTCACAAGGTTCCTGGAGACCATAAAGTTCAACCCTCTCATTTTACAGATGAGGAAACTGAGATAAAGAGATATTTTGTAGGGGCAGCTAGATGGCGCAGTGGTTAAAGCGCTGGCCCTGGATTCAGGAGTACCTGAGTTCAAAAATCCAGCCTCAGACACTTAACACTTACTAGCTGTGTGACCCTGGGCAAGTCACTTAACCCCCATTGCCCCGCAAAAAAAAAAAAAAAAAAAAAAAAAAAAGAGATATTTTGTGACTTCCCCAGAGTTATGACACTAGTTAGCATCTGAAGTGGGATTTGAACTGAGGTCTTTCTGACTCCAAGTTTAGGGTCCTACCCACTCCACCAAGCCTCCTCAGGTCCCTTTTCCTCTCCAATGGCTTAGTTCTTTTTTCTATAAGATGAAGGAATGAGTAAAAATGTATAAGGTACGTAGGTTTAAAATAGTGAATATATGATGCATTTCTAAGTATAGAAGTTGGTATCCAATTTATAGAGCACACCACCTGGGGCAGACAAAATTATGCCAAGTAAGTAGAAGGATGTTACAGCCAAGAATTTTTAGTAAATCTTAATGAATGAAATAACAGCTTGATAGAATAGTACATGTTATAGCATAAATAGGAAACCTGATATAGTGGGCAGAGAGCCAGCCTTGAAGTCAGGAAGACCTTATTTCAAGACCTTCCTCTGACCCATACTAGCTGTGTGACCCTGGGCAAGTCACTGTCAAGTATCCCAGGCAACTCTCTAAGACTCTAAGTTTCAGAGCAAGTGCCAGTCTGCGTTGGGAGTTTCTTTACCTTGGACTTCCCTATATTAATGAAATTGCAGGTCAGTTCCCCCCCCCCTTCGCCGCAAAAGTATGTTATAAACAATTAATAGAGGAAATGCACATTAGGGAGTAGAGGTAGAATGGGATCATGAGAGAAGTCTGACTTTTGTCAGGAAAACTTCAAGGAGAAGGTGGGATTTTGGAGCTGTTTGAACCACTGGAGAAAATGACTGGTTAGTGTCAGTCCAAATATAGAGGATGTTTCCAATCCATTGAAGGTAACAATGAAACATGGCTCCTCATTTCTTTTTACTCTTTTTCATTTTTTCTTTTTTTCCTCAATGACGTTTAAAATTTTTTTAACATTTTAAAAAATTGAGTTTCAAATTCTCTTCCTCCCTCCCTTAGCATCCCTTGAGAAGGCGAGCTGTTTGATACAGATTAAACATGTGACCTCTGACCAGATCAGGATAAGAGAATAACCTTAATCCTCGAGAAATCAGAGCTTCATCAGATTTTCCCAAGAACGTGTTCACATTTACCTACATTCCTATATACATAGGGAATTTGAAACTCTACTGAAAACTTTATATTTTGTTTTTGATATTGATTGAGTTTATTTTGTGAAACTTTGTTTCTATAAATGTTCCTTTGAATTTGCTCTGGGCAGAGAGCTCTCTGGCTACCAGGGGAAGCTAACAGCCGGAATCTCTCTCTCCCTTGGATTGCTTGGAAAACTAATAAAACTGTTTCTGGCAGTATTTAGTTAAAACACAGAGTGAAGCTTGTTTTCTTCAGCAATTTGAACCCCCAGAGTGGAATCTTTCTGCAGCCAGATCTACCAAGCACCTCCTGGAAGAGATCTGTATGTGAGAGTAGTACCACTACCTTATCCATTGCCACAATTAGCTTAGCATTAAGGCCACCCAAAACTTGACCTAGTCCATAAACCTACTTAGTTAACATGAAGATTGTTTTTTATTGAGGTCTCATATACATAGGACTAGAACCCAGGCCTTTCTGGTCCATAGGCTAGATCTCTATCAGTATCCATTATGACAAAATCTCTTATCTCCACTGTCTAAAATTCGAAAAATAGTTAACCAACTGCATTACACAAAGGTTAGAGCAGCATTGTATCTTTTTTTTTTTTTTTGGTGAGGCAATTGGGGTTAAGTGACTTGCCCAGGGTCACACAGCTAGTAAGTGTTAAGTGTCTGAGGCCGGATTTGAACTCAGGTCCTCCTGAATCCAGGGCTGATGCTCTATCCACTGCGCTCCCTAACTGCCCCAGCTGCATTGTATTTTTTGAGATAACTGTAATGGTATGAGTGATGGGTTGGTAGGCATATATGCATGTATATCTGGACATTTATATGTATTTGTTGTGTGTATATGTTTATATCACTGGTGGCTTGAGTGATGCTATGAAATTTCTTAATCCTTTCTGTTCTCTCCTCTCTGCTGCTTTGGGTTAGGGCTGAATGCTTCCAAAACCTTTTCTGTCTCTCTTGCCATGGGAGTAGTGTTAGGTGTGATCTTTTCTCCAGTCACTGTCACCTTCTTGTCCCTAACCACTTTCTCTCTGGACATTTAATCAGCCACCTCCCATGATAACAACTAGCTTGCTTTCTTAGCTGGGAGGTAATACAATGAATCACTTCACCTCTCAGAATTCGACTTCACCACATGGTCTGTTTGTTGTTTTTTTATGGAGCTTATATTGGACCAAAAGTTAGTAATACAATCCAAATAGTTCAGAGCTCCCAATTAGGAAAATTCTTAATAACCATACAAAGGGGGGCAGCTAGATGGCACAGTGGATAAAGAACCGGCCCTAGATTCAGGAGGATCTGAGTTCAAATCTGGCCCCAGACACTTGACACTTACTAGCTGTATGACCCTGGGCAAGTCACTTAACCCTCACCCCCCCCCCAAATAACCATACAGAGGTTTGGCTTTCTGCTCTAATTTAAATTTATCAACCAATTAATTGATAAACATTTATTAAGTGCCTACAATGTGCCAGGCACTGTGCTAAGCACTGGGGATGCAAAAAATGACAAAAGACAGTCTCTGCCCTCAAGGAGCTTACAATCTAGCTTACTTCCAGGTAGCCTTTGGCCTCTTTGCATTTGAAGCCAAAAAAATCAGGATACAGGAAAAGTTTAGGTTAAAGAAGTGAGCCAAGTACATTATAATATCTGTTTCCAGACAAGCACAGGAGAAAGTTGTGGAAAGAGCAGACTGTTCTTGGACATATCTTTCTCTCCTTAAAGAGGTGAGTAGCTTCAGCCCAAGTCTTCAGTTCAGAGATGATGCTTACAGGCTAATGAGCCTCCTCCATCTTCTCAGCCATAGATCAGTCCTCCTTTTACTTTCTCCTCTCAGTATCTCCCTTCTGTTTCTATTTTCTTCCAGTTCTTTCTGGTTCAGCTCATTAAGTCTTGGACAGGATGGCGAATGCCTGTTGTCCCCTACTACTGCTCTTTCTGAACTCCTCACTCCTTCTTCTCGGTCTGTGTCTTATAGGTTTTTTGTGACATTTAAGAACACCCAGAAATGACTCAAGTTAATTTCTAGCTCAAAGACTATGATACTATAATCCCAAACCATTCTCAGGGCTGTCCCTCTGAACTATGAAATATATATATATATATATATATATATATATATATATATATATATATATATATGTATGTATGTATGTATGTATGTATGTATGTATATATATATATAATGAAAACTTAAGTTCGGTTGATTTCTATTTTATCTATAAATTATTCTCATTCTCCAGAACCTTTGCACTGAATGTTTTCAGGTTTTGTCAATGTCTTGGAAGAAGGCAATAACCTTCTTCAAATGTTTTCTTTTGCATAAAAGTATCATGTTTTCTTGCCCATTTGTCAGTTAAATTGGGCTCAGCTTAGTTAGCACAGTGACTGCTTTGTATGAATGATCTGAACCATTGAGATAGTGCTTACTGCCAATAGGAAACCTTGGTTTAGTGAAACAGAGGAAGGTTCAGGATGCCACTGGTCTGTATTTTATGCCCTGTAACAAACTACACCTAGCTTAATACTAGCAGCTTAAGGTTTAAAGTTTATTAATATCTTACTATGACCTGAGATCCATTTTTTTTTAGTGAGGCAATTGGGGTTAAGTGACTTGCCCAGGGTCACACAGCTAGTAAGTGTGTGTTAAGTGTCTGAGGCTGGATTTGAACTCAGGTCCTCCTGACTCCAGGGCCGGTGCTCTATCCACTGCGCCACCTAGCTGCCCCTGTGCCACCTAGCTGCCCCAATGACCTGAGATCCTTAAAGACAGAGGACTTTGGGGGCAGCTAGGTGGCACAGTGGATAAAGCACAGGCTCTGGATTCAGGAGGATCTGAGTTCAAATCCGACCTCAGACACTTGACACTTTACTAGCTTTGTGACCTTGGGCAAGTTGCTTAACCCTCACTGTCCCACCAAAACCAAAAAAAGACTAAAGACAGAGGACTTTAAAGAGATCTTGTGACCTGACTCCTACCACTTTGTTTCAAACATAAACCTTGTACCTTCCTTTAATAAGCCAATTAACAAACATTGATTAAGTACCATGTGCCAGGCACTGTGCCACATTCAGGGGATATAAATACCAAAGTGAGATAGTCTCTGACATCAGAGCTTACATTAATACCTAAAGGATGTTTCTGTCTGTGTTATTGTAGGGGGCTTGGATGCCTCCCTGCAACCAGTACTGGCCTTTAACTCATGCTGTCTGCTTTTGTCCTTTGGTGAATGGCATCAAAGCGCAAAGTTCCTCCATGAATCCATTTCCCGTTTCTATTGTCTTCATACTTCCTACCCCTTACTTCATCTTCAGTATCCCTACAAATGACAAGAATCCCAGCTTAGAAGATTTCCTGGATCCACCCACTTTGTCTCAGGTTTAAGACTCTCCTGATATCCCACCCATCTGTCAACTAGTGTACAACTTTTCAGTATCAACTTGTTACATAATAGTCTTTGCAAGTTTCAAAGCAACTCCTACAGGCATTCTGTTCTTATAACTACTTAAGACATACATTCTGATATTGAAATACAAATAGTTCAGAACTGGTGAGGAAGGGGAGTTTTTTCCAATGTGATTCTACTGTATAAATGGCCTACTATTAGCTAGGATTATTTTTTAACCTGATTTTTTTCCATCCCTATCCCTCTTCTGCCCACTACTCATTCCCAACCCCCAGTAGATAGAACCAAGACATTACTTTGTGTGATGAGGTTTTAATGTGTGAAATGAATTGTTACCGCTTCTGAATGTCAAATTTTATAAAAACACTAAAAGGAACAATGAAAATGTTAAAGTTTGCTTCTAAATCTACTTAATTTTGCATAGGTGGCTAGCCTTTTTAACAGATAAGATGCATTTGGGAATTGAACAAGTAAGAAATCCCAATACTATAGCCATTCTTTATGTAGTTATGCATAGGAAGAATGAGAGGCAGAATTGGAAGTGTGTCACTTAATATAGGAAAATGATAGCAGATGCACACAGATAAGGTTTCTTGTCAATTTAGCATTTTAAGTCCTCCTCAAACAAGCTAATTAGGAAAAATGTTTTAAAATACTTGAGTCTATGGTTTTAAAGCCTTCTCTAAGCATAATCATCTTGTACATTTACTCTGGGAATGACATTTTCCTTATATTTCAGGTTTTGCTGATTTTTGCAAAGGAAGACAGTCAAAGTGATGGATTCTGGTGGGCCTGTGATAGAGCTGGCTACAGATGTAATATTGCTCGAACTCCAGAATCTGCCCTTGAATGCTTTTTAGATAAGCACCATGAAATCATTGTCATCGACCACAGACAAGACCAACACTTTGATGCGGAAGCTGTCTGCAGGTAATTTGTCAGTTTCACATACCCAATGAATGTTGGCATTTAACAGCTTAATATGATTCTTCTTGTGCTTTAATTGGATTCATCCCCAAATACTCTTAAATGGTTTGTTTATTATGACAGATTCCCATTAGGATAGCTATAGTGCCTCTTACAAACTTGACATATCTTTGTCCGCTTCTAAAATTTAAATAATGCTGAGATGGCAGGTTCCAAGTGATAACAGACTGCCACTCTAAGTGTAATGTAGCCAAACTAGATTAAAATGTAAATGGGAAATGTTTTACAAAATAAGTAAAAATACTGTAGAACATAGATAATGTTCATATGTGATTTTCTAAGTCAATATGCAGGGATTCTTATGTACAGTGTAGTGGCCCCATTTCTATTTAAACTTGACCCCACTACCCCGGAGCATTCTGTGACTCCACAGAATCATTTGCCACATTTCAAGGAAGGTATTAACATCCACAAAATTCTTACTCTTTGGGTAAGGTTAAGATTCAAATTAGATATTTTTCTTCATTGCTCCCTCACCAATTAAATTAAATTAAAGAAGGATCAGAACAGTTAGAAATGCTATTTTCAAACTTGCCTGCTATAGATGGGTCCCATCATAGAGCAGGTTTGATATTAAATGAGCAAAAACCAATCCTACCTCTTCTCTTCCAGGTTCCCAATGGTTTTACTTTCGTATATTCGAAAGTATTAGAACTCAATGGAAAACAGTTACTCCTGTTTATAAACAGGTGCCTAGGAGGGGTACTAGTTCAATCTGGATCTGGGATGGTTGGGAGGTAGAAATGAACAATTCACTAATGAAGTTAGAGACCAGCACCAACTCTATCTCAGGAGTCAATTCTGCTGCCAGAAATTTTCACAGAATTAAGCAGGTAAAGTCAAAGGCAGGAACATTACCAGTTGGGGTCTTTAAAGACCGTGATGAGGAATTCACAAATGAAACAAAATCACTACAAAATTGTGCCTCTGTTCTTTTGTTCGAGCCCCCTAACTCTTAGATAAGGTCCTTTTATAAAGCAAACTGGAAAAATATTTCAAATAATATGATCATTTCTCCTCTTAATCCAATTCCCCGTGTACTTTAGGAATATACCTGTACAATATTTGCGTGAAATTCTTTTCAGTTTCAATGCACACTATTCTTTTTTCAAGTTTCTGAAAGTAATATGAACATACCTTCAACTAAACATATTAATTTTTTCTAGTCCTTCATTTATTACATGGATTTATAAAGATTTTTTTTGCATTTCAGTCCATAGTTAGATGGTGCTAGGTCTAACAGTCACAAAAATGAACAGGAAGAGACTAGAATATTGGAGCAAGTTCTTTATTTTACAGACAAGTTTTGTGTTGTTCCTTGAATGTCAGGATGTCAGGTTCCTTGAATGTCATATGAGAAAGATGAGTCTATATTAGTAGAATTGAAGATGAGAAGGAAACTATAAAGCTCAGAATTTCCAAATGTCTACTCTAGGGTATGGACAAGATTGCAGGGTGGATGTCTCAGTAGAGTGTTTGCTCCTAGTGAATTCTCTCATTAGGAGAGATTTCATTTTAATTCCAAGAAATATCTGAACATGCTCAACAAAGACAAATAAGTAAATCCACATTAGTAGAGTCAGATTCATGGGGAGATCAAATAGGAAGTTTACTAGGTGATGTTGAGAGACAACACAAAACCCTCACCTACCCTTCCCCCCACAGTTCTTCTCCATTGGCCTATGACAGGTTCCTAGAATTCCCACCATTAGAGTAACACATTTCTGTAAAGGTATTGTCCCCCATTTAATGCATTCCTTACCCATTAGTACTCATCTAACACAATGGGCAGCTAGGTGGCACAATGGATGGAGCACTGGACTTGGAACCAAGAAGACTCATCTTCCTGAATTCAGATAGGGTCTTAGATATTTACTAGCTGTGTGACCCTGGGCAAGTCACTTAACCCTGTCTCCCTCAGTTCTTCATCTGTCAAATGAGCTGGAGAAGGAAATAACAAACCATTCCAGTATCTTTGCCAAGAAAACCCCAAATTGGGTCATGAGGAGTCAGACATGACTGAACAAAATAATGACCAAGATTTTTAGATTATCCAGCTGCTCCTTCTCCCCATGCCTTATATACCTTCCCTACCCTCCACCTTTGCCAGCAAAGAGCAGGGTCCCCAGAGAATAGAACATGGTACATGTAATATTTCCTGAGAGAAAAGAAATATATCATATCATATCATATCACACCATACCACATCACATCATTATGTTTAAATATATATATATATATAATTTATTATATGATGTGTGATAATATATATTTGGGTCTGCCTAGAGAAGGCAAATACCTCTGGGTGCTAAGAATTGGCTAAGAGTGTAAGGGACAGGTCATTGCTTGTGAAAGATACAGCTGTCACTGATCCTGCAACTCATATTCTTTACCACTAAACCTTTTGGCAGTCATTGCACTGAAGATCTTAGCATGGCTTTGTACACAGGACACAGAGGAACATCAGTAGAGATCCATATAGAACAAAACACCAACAGAGACATACAAGGAAAACTAAGCAGTAACACCTGATCCCTACACCCTTCTGCTCTGCCAACATCTCACTATCTCACTATGTTTAAACAATCTGTACCATGAGTAGAAGATTCCTTAGAAACACTAACCAAGAGCTCTTCTCTTTTTTCTGCTTATTATAAGTAACTTTACAGAGCATGGCAGAGAAAAGATCAACAACTGCTGCCTTCTTGCCCCCACAATTCACTGTCCTGACTTTATTACTTATAGTAGCAGCAGGCAGCCATGTGGCAACATTAGTACAATGAGAGGGAGGAAACCAAAATGGCAGCTAGGGTAGAGAGGGGAACCACAAGAGCCAAAGGCAAACCTTGCTATCTTAAAAATTTTACCCAGATTGGCCTTAAATTTCAGCTCAATACCATGAATCAGACTTTCTTAGCTCTAATCTAGGCATGTATATATGATTAAATTATCACTGACAGCAAGTGGGTGAAAAACCTGAATGTTCTCAAAGATAACTAGTAACCAAAACTTATTGTGTGACATGGGAGACAGTGGCAAAGAACCACCCAATAGGATGTGCCCACATCAAAGAAGGCACTGTGCTCTATGAGCAAAGCAGAATTGCAGTAGCCTAAAAGAAACATGAAGGGGCAGCTACGTGGTGCAGTGGATAAAGCACCAGCCCTGGATTCAGGAGGACCTGAGTTCAAATCCCGCCTCAGACACTTGACACTTACTAGCTGTGTGACCCTGGGCAAGTCGCTTAACCCTCATTGCCCTGCAAAAACAACAACCACCAAAAAAAGAAACATGAGATGTGCAAATTTAAGGATATTTCCATTCCAAATGTTCATACGGGCTTTTTGTGCCCAATCTCTAATAGAGCCTTCAGAGTTCATATTGGTCTGATCAGCCACAGTCAGACACAATGTACCTTGACCTCAATGTAGTGATGTCGTTTTGGTCCTCTTTTAGAACAAAGGGCAATAAATAACCAACCAAAACATATTATAATAGGTAGAAACAACTGCATCTGGGCTAAGATTCAAAATTCTAGATGGCTTCTGAGTCATACCCATAGATTGCACAATCAATCAATCAATCAACAAATATTTATTTTGAGTACCTACTTTGTGTTAGGCCCTGTGCTAAGCACTATGGATAGTAAGACAAAAGAAAAACAATCTCTGCCCTCAAAGAGATTATATTCTATAAGGGAAAACAACATGTACATCTGTAGTTATATACAACACATATACAAAGCAGACAAAGTAATCCTAGATAGGAAGAAAAATCGGATATTAGATTAGCTCCTAGGAAGATGAATAAACTCCAAATGAGCACTTGGCTTAGAGTCAAGAAGACCTGACTTTAAATACTACCTCAGACACTAGCTGTAGGAGCCTGGCCAAATTGCTTAGTCTCTCCCAGCCTCAGTTTCTTCATCTGTAAAATGAGATTAAAACTCACTGACTTCTAAGATCCCTTCCATATCCACATTCATCGTCCTATGAGATCCCTAAATTACTGAAATCACAAATCCAGTTTTTGTCCCTATCTCTATTTAGATATAACATTTTTTTTTGTTTAAGTGGAAAATTTTGCATATTTATATGTAAGAAATATTCTAAGCCCACTGATATTAGGCAGCTTTTGTTATTCACTGAATCCACTGCAACAAAAGTTTTTAAATGAATACTTGAATTTTATTATAAAAAGGATATGAGGGGGCAGCTAGATGGCGCAGTGGATAGAGCACTGGCTCTGGAGTCAGGAGTACCTGAGTTCAAATCCGGCCTCAGACACTTAACACTTACTAGCTGTGTGACCCTGGGCAAGTCACTTAACCCCAATTGCCTCACTTTAAAAAAAAAAAGGATATGAGTTGTATTTTGTATCTCCAGCTGCTAAAGAACATCTTAATTTTTATTTTAAAGTCATCTTTCTGAACTACTACTATCTTAAAATGAAAAAATTCCAACATGATAAAATCACCAAGAATATACAAATAACTAGAGGATTGTGGTGTTGCCATTATTTTTCCAAAATGGAAATTGAACCAGAAAACATGGAATTTCAATGGAATTTGCCAAGTTTTGAAGTGGAAAATTGGCAGCTCTGACCTACTGGAAAATTGCCGGGAGAATGCATTGAATCCCTCTGAATTGAGTAAAAAACAACAACAAAGTGAGTTTTTGCTCCAGGATACAAGGGCATCTTACTTTGCTCTTCTCCACAGCTCTCCATGCCATCCTTTATAGAAACTCATTTGCTGATTAAATGATTCTGTGTTATTTAAAGTATTAAGAAATGCCATATGGGACTAACTTGGCAAAGCAAAGACAATGAATGTTGTTGAACTTTGTGTCTTCTCGTTTCAGATCAATTCGAGCTACGAATCCATCAGAACACACGGTTATACTTGCAGTTGTTTCACATATGTAAGTTTTTTAATATTATTTCCCCCAGCTGGAAGGTAGTTGCATTTCATTCTGAGACATTTGTTTTATGTGTCTCCAATTCAAAATCCAGCAAAACAATAAGGATTTCCTTTGACTTTGCTCAAGCCAACTCAGAAAGAAGGCTAAGAGTCGAGGTTGTCATTTGTTATGCAATTTCTGGAAGGATTTTTTTTCTTTGTAGATTTTAAACCTTTATCTTGTCTAATTGATTTTAGCAGTAGTTAATGATACCATTATGCAATCTTTTTTTAAACCCCAAAGAATTGGAAAGGTCATCATATGTTAGGAATGAATAAAAAACCAAGGAGGAACTTCCGAGAGAGTTTTATTCCAAATTATTCTTTCTTATTATTAAAAAAAAAACAAATGGAAAATGCTTGGCTTTTCCATTTAAGAAGAAACAAAGTGTAGCATGAGAACAATACTCTGTATTCATTGGGAAGAAAAAAGGATTGCCTAGCTTCTGGCCAGACCCTTAAAACAAGAAGCACTAGGGGAAGGGACAGAGTGGGGCAGAGCCTCAGCAATCATCATGTCCAATCCCTTTGGTTTACAAATGAAGAAGATGGGAACAAAGAGGTTAAGTGGCTTACCCAAAGTAACATAGCTAGTTAATGGCAGAATTAGAACAAGGAACTGAGGTCTTGATATTCAAAGAAAAGGAAGGGAGACCACTAGATGAATAAAGGAGTTTGGAAAATATTCCTAGCAAGTTGGGTCTCTACTAAGTAATCAGTAAACTGATTTATAAACAATTACTTATACAAAGAAAGATGATTTGAACTTCACATGTGTCACCATTTGAACTTAGTCCCATCAATTTATAAACATTAGGGACACTCAGAGTTCTGATATAGCAGGGATTTTATTTTCTTCCTATTTTTTGCCATTGGCCATTATTAATATCAATAAATAGAAAGGATGACTGGGAGTCTAAGACCTGTTGGTAATTGAACATATAATACTGATGATCACAACTTCTGGCATGAAGGACTTTACAGTCTAGGAGGTAGGTCAAGATGGGTGATATTCTTCTCATGATGTGGAGAGCCCTAGGAAAGACTGATTTTTGTCACGTGTATGTGGGGAGAGAGTGTGATGTCATGTAAAAAGCTTTTGATTTGAATACCCGAAACCTGAATTTGAATTCTGCTTTTCCCACTTACTCATTTTGTGACTTTAGGCAAATCATGTAGATATTGTAGACAGATTTCTTATCTATAAAATGAGATAGTTTGACTAAATAAATGATCTCTAAGGTCATTTTCCAACTTGAAAGTCCAAGTATCTAACTGTGTTTTAGTCCAAAGGTGGATTGATAGAATATGGAGTTCTAATGATAGAATTTATCCTTCCACCAATATATCTTTGTCTGCTATGCCCTGAAATCCTTTCCTCCAAAGCTTCTCCCCCCAAGTCAATTCCAGATTGCTTTTTATTATAGAAATGAATAGAAAAGTTGCTTTTCTTATGCCACCATCCCTCATACTCCCTTGAGCACTGTTGGTTAATAGAATCCCTAAAATCTTTTTTTTTTTTTTTTGGTGGTAATGAGGGATGGCAGCCTAAGGTTATATCTTCTTTCTAATCCTTTTTCTTGCATTTTTTCCTCTGGAGATCCTGAGATGTTGACAGTATGTTAATGTCTTAAAAATAAAGACAAAAAACTTTACCTAGTCCACATGCCTTCTTTTCTAAACTGGGTTATTTCCACCCACCCCTTCCACCTTCTCCCCCAACTGATTTGTCATTAGAAGTAACCTTTACAACAAAACATATATTCCTTTTTTTTGCTTGGCATAAATTAGACTTGACCCTGGGTAAGCAGTTGTTTCCAAGGCTGATGTCTTATTCAGGGGAAGGATATTTTCCCCTGAGTTGCTGACAGAAGAAGAAGAAAAAAGGTTTCCTCTTAGGCCCCGAATTTAGCTGCAGATATCATTAGACTCACAGGGTAACCCCAAAAGTCTTAGTTCAATTTTGAGCCTCACTAAGACATTTGAGACACTCTGTAGTAGATAAAATGTTAATATCAAAGTAAAACATCAGGCAATGAAATGGTTCTTTTAGATTTTCATGTCTTTATCCATTTGTTCAGTTTTATTTAGTTTCCTTTCAATGTTCTAGTGGTTTTTTACCCCCTTGATATAGGATGTCTCTGTAATATCCTTTCTCTCTCTCTTAATAGAGACAGCCCTACCTCCTTGGGTCAAGACTGTTGATGAGATGTAGCTGCTGCCATTGTCCTTCCTCAAACATTGGTTGCAAGGCCAGCCTTCATTATCAGATGTTTGCAGGGTCTTTAATGTAGTTTGAGTCTAGGGACACTTCCTATTGAAAACTATTTTTGCCTTATGAACTCTAATGTTTTTTTTTCCTCTTGCCTTTCCCTTCTAAGCCTATTCATTTCATAGGCCTACATTCACAAGTCAGCTTCTTCCATAGTTAGCTTTTGGGTTGTGTCATCTGTAAAATATGAACTCTTCAGTTGCTGCCCCATTGTTCAAGAGAGTTTGCAAGGGAAAGTGAAGATGACAGATTCACAGATAGCTGTTTAGTGGCATCAGGTGTTAACTGCAGACCTTATGAGTGGAAATAAGCTTCACACCCTGTAGCATAGACCTTCGTGCTGTTGTATCTTAGAGCTAGGAAAGGCCTTATAAATAATCTAGTCGAAACCATTGATTTTACAAATGAGAAAACTGAGGCCCAGTGAGGTGAAGGGATCACTCTTAGTATTCCAAATCTGTGACATTTGTAAGAAGCAAGTCAGAGCCACATAGCTCTGAGTAGGTGCTCAATGGTTGTGTGACCTCTTTGAAACAACCACTGCATGGTGTGATGAACACTTGGATTATGAGGTCCTAACATTGGAGCTGGAAGGAACCTTCGAGGTCATTTAATCAGGTGACTTGGATTTATATCCCAGCTCCCTTCCTCACTACCTGTGTGATATTGGGAAAGTCACTCCTCCTCTCTGCACTTCAGTTTCCCAGTTGGTAAAATGAGGAGGAGGTTGGATTAGAAGATTGCTTGAGTATTTTCTAGCGCTAAATCTTATGGCTGACTTTGTGCTGATTTTTGTTTATGTGGGGTTTTCCCCCATTTTTTGCTTTTCATTTGTTTAATTTTGCATCTGAAAAGATAATGCAAAGCACGAAGAGTCAGGAACTCTTCACCCCCAGGAGTATCCTCGGCTGTATATGCAATTTGTATACACCTGTCAGCAAGTGCCACCCATTAAGAGAAATTAGAAAGGAGCCTTCCGTTTGGGCCATTGTTGGAGCTAAATCTATGTTTGCCTCATTGCTCTCTTTCCATGTTTCAGTGTGAGGAATCCTGGTTTGTATCTGCTGAGTGACCACATTTTCTGCTTTGCTGCAGATCGGGTGAACGTGAAGAAACATCAGTCCTTCCTCTTCTCCATGCAGGCTTCAATAGGGTATGTAGAACCTTTCTCCTCCTGCTGATACTTTCCCCTAAAAAACATCTTTAATTACAAACAAGTCAAGGTTGAGGGACTCAACCCCTTGCACTGTCATATGTGCCAGATGAGCAATAATAAGAGTTTCATGGCATAATTATATCCCCAATGCTTAGCATAGTGCCTGGTACAAAGCAGGCACTTCAGAATAAATTAATACAAATAAGTACTTGATAATAATTAACATAAGAATTAATAATAATAATATATTTATATTATTGTGATCTATTATATATTGTTGTGATCTATTATTGTGATCTATCAAAATAATTAATTAATGATTAAGGAAAAAACTGGCAATAGCTAACTTAACTGACAATAACTCCAAATGTTTGGTCAGTACTTAGGCGCTTCAAATTATGAGGGGGAAAGGCAAAACGTGGCCAACTGTTTGGAATTATTGTACCCTGAGACTATTGTTATCATATATCTGTACCATATCAGAGCGCTAGAGGTTGAGTCCCTCAAAAACACATATTCAGTTACCTTATTGCAAAGCTTTATGGCCCTTAAATACTAATGGTTAGACTACCGTAAGAGCAGATTATGTATGTATATGTATTTCACGTATGTATGTATGTGGTTTTGTCTCTATATCCAGCTGGGGTTTCCATCCTTATCAGTGCCCTAACCATGATGCAGCTGATGTCAATGAAATTATCCTGAAGAAATGTGGTTTCAGAGCTCTAAGTTCTATCACTCATTTATTCAACAAGCTAGCCATATTTTTTGTTTTAAGTTTCCTTTTTTAAAATATATTTTATTTATATTATTAGATATTTCCCAATTACATATAAAATATTTGTAACATTCACTGTTAAAATTTTTGAGTTCCAAATTCTCTCCCACCCTTCCCTCACCCCATAAAAGGCAAGAAATATAGCAATTATACACGTGAAGTCATGCAAAACATATTTCTATATTAACCATGTTGCAAAATAAAACACATAGGGGGAAGCTAGATGGCGTAGTGGATAAAGCACTGGCCCTGGATTCAGGAAGACCTGAGTTCAAATTTCAACTCAGACACTTGACACTTACTAGCTGTGTGACCCTGGGCAAGTCACTTAATCTCTGTTGCCCCGCCCCGCCCCCCAATACACACATATAAAAAAAGAAAAATAAAGTTTACAAAGTATGCTTAAAGTACATTCAGAGTTCCTCAGTTCTCCCTCTGGAGGTGGAAAGCAGTTTTCATCATGGAACCTTCGGAATTGTCTTGGATCATTGTCTTGATCAGAGTAGCTACACTTTTCACAATTAGTCATCTTTACAATATTTTTGTCACTGTGTACCATGTTATCCTGGTTCTGCCCACTTCACTTTGCATCATTTTATATGTCTTCCCAGGTTCTTCTGCTTGTCATTTCTTATAGCACAATAGTATTCCATCACAATCATATACCTCAATTTATTCAGCCATTCTCCAGTTGGTGGGCATTTCCTCAACTTCCAATATTTTGCCACCAAAAAAAGAGCTTCTATAAATATTTTTGTAGAAACAGAGCCTTTTCCCCTATTTTAAGCAAGCATTTTTTTAAAAAGTTGTATGGAAAACTGTGCTAGGCAGTGTTGTGGGATGGAAAAAGACAAGGATAAATAGAGCATAGTTCCTATCTTCAAGGAGCCAACAAACTTCTTTAGGTGTTTGCTACATTAATTTGTCTACTAAAGTGATATAAAGACTTTCAAGAAGTACAGAAGTGATGTTGTAAGGATCTATTCTTGGAGGCTGACAGAGCTCGAGGACCAGAGTGTATAGAAGAAGTTGAAAGGACAGTGGGAAAGAAAGAGAAAAAGTAATTGAAAAGTCAAATCAAGAAATATCAGTCTTAAGAAAAGAGATTTTTTTTTATGTTTTAATGCATTAGAAGGATACAAATCAACAAAGTTGATCCAGATGAGACTCAGTTTTAGCACACTCCTTAAATTCATGACAATTACCAGTCTAGCTGTTGATGTGTTACCTGATTCAGACCATCAGCAAAACCTGTCTGCATACCAAAAACGTGCTTTTCATCTTTAACTTGGTGGGAAACGGTTTCAAGTACCAGAACTGGGTTTTCTAGCTGGCCTAAGATTGATTACCCCAACTCAATTTATCAGATACTAAATAACTGTGCAGCCTCTATTGATCAAAGTCTTTTGTGGCCTTTTGGAATGAGTGGATTGAGTCCGGTAGATAGCATACTGCATGGTAATATATGAGACCTTCAAAGAACGGTCCTGTGACCATTTTTCTTTAGACTTTTGTAGCCTTGCTACTCCGGGCTAGGTCTGTTTTGCCCGGAGAGGGGATTTGGGGAGTGGGAGGTGGAAGAGTTTTAAGAGTCTTTTTCTGGCTTTATATCATAGAGAAAGAGAAACTACATTTTGGGATGAGGTTATTTCTGTGCTTGGGGAAGGCTTCAGGGAAGAAAAGAACAATGCTAAATAAAATATTCAAGATAATATGTTCCACATTGTGGAATTGCTGCTAATTAGCTCTATCCTTTCCTCTCTGAGCACTTTCCTTTTGTCTCTTGTCCATTGCTCTAAAGGAGGGCATTCAGTACTGGTACACTTGTATGCTGTACCTTAGTGAGATTACAAGGACATGTTTTGGGCTTATGCAACAGAAACACCTTTAAAAGCAGGATTGGTAAAGAAAGAATCAGTGGAGCTAGGACTCATTTTCTTTAACCTACTTTTGGGGAAATGACAAGTCATCATCACCTTTCATGATTCCTTGTTCTCATCCTCAGAAAATAATTTCTCTGATTCCTTTTCCCCCATCTTTCCCCCAACCCACAATTATCCTTTATGGTATCTGTCAAACTCCTCTCAGCAATGAGCAGTGCAAGATTTCCTTCTTATCCTGAACATTGAGTGGAGAATAAAATAACAACGATATGGATTGTGTTCCTTAGAGTCAGCTTAGGTTCTGGGAGTGTCTTTATGTTACTTACGTCGGCTCATATTTCTTATTATGACCATTCTTGGTCATTGTCATTTTCAAGGCCAGACTCTCATTCAGTGAATGTGCCTCTAATTAGCACAGAAAGAATAGATTGAAGCATACCTTTCCTTGCCTAAGTGACAGAAGCTTCTAGATCTACTCAAAAAGGAAAAGGAGACAGACCAAACCTCATGGTCTGAACTTCTTTGGGAATAGAAGTTATAAAAAAATGGAATTTAGAGAACAATACTGCTGAGAGGCAGGGGTACAGGGGTAGGGAGCTGGCTTTGGAGTAAGAAAGACCTGCGTTCAGGTCCCCCCCTTTGACACTAGCTGTGTGGCCTTGTGCAAGTCTCTTAATTCTTTCAGTAAATGGTAATTACTGGTAATTCTTTCAGGCTATAAATTTCAGAGAAGGGACTGATTGGCAGGAGTAGAAGGGGTTTCCTCAGTAGAAGTTCCTTATTCCAATTGAATCACACATTTGTTCCCCCTACAAAGAAAAAGTACATCACTTTGTTTCATTCTAATATTTTTGATATATTTAAACCCCATTGAAATATTTTATGTCTTAGGCATATATGGCAAAATGATCATCCATATGAAGAATATTAACCTTCCAATATCACTTGGTATCATTTAGTGCCAGATTGGAAAGTATCCCTAGGCCAGGGGTGGTGACTCGTGCCTATCATCCTTGCTACTGGAGAAGACCAAGGCTGGTGGACTGTTGTCTTTGGGAGTTCTGAGATCTGGGGGTGCTAAAACTGATCAACTCTTTTTGCAAAGACCAGCTTTAATATAGGGATCTCATGGGAGGAGAGGGACACTAGGCTGCCCCCCAGGAAGGATAAGCCAACTCAGATCAGAAAAAAGAAACAGATTGAAACCTCCATACTGATCAGCCTTGGGATCAGGCCCATTGATGGCTGGGCAAGGTCCTGGGCAAGACTGGGAGACTCCATCTTCTCCTCTCTTTCCCTCCCCCCAAAAGTTCCACTTATTAAATTCATTCATTTGCCTTTATAGAGTTAACATACTTATGGGGGCTGAGGGATTATTTCACTCTTTGCCTGAAGTTACTATGAGATTAATTAGGACCCTCCATCGTTGACCCCCAAACATGGAGGCCTACTTTCCTTTTTTGTACAAAATTATTTAGCTGGCAACAATTCACCCCTACATCCTTCCAACTATGCCTGTTATTCTTGTTTTCCCCAGTTGCCATGAGAGTGTTTCACATCTCTGAGTTGTTTTGATTGTATTGAATTATTTGCTGAAATACGGCCCTATGTGGCTGGCTGTTTGGCCTAGTGAGACAAAAGTCTATGGTCCTTGATTTGAGATCCAGGAACAAGCTGTACCATTGAGGATTCCAACATAGCTCTCATCAAAGTCCTTGGTACTCTTCATAAGTGGCTTTAATGCAGGAGAGAGACTCAGAGAACTTTGTACTAATTGACCTCTAGGAGCCATGAATGAACCTGCTCTTTCCATCTGAAACGTTGTGTCCCTCTTTTTGTTTAGTTGCAAATCTTACTAATACATTCACCCTACCCTACCCCATCTCCAAAGATTCAGGTGGTAGAATAAAGAACTCTGTCCTTATTTGGTGAGGATCCTATAAGGATATCATATGTTTATTTTAGCTTCTGATCTATAATATCAGATGATCCAAATCCCTACTGTCCTCTTCTCACCCTACCCCTGCCCTCTCTGATTCCCCACCAAGAGCAGTGGGCTATAACAGAAAGATAAACCAAATCAGGATAACATGAAAGGAGAAAGAAGTATTCATTTGGGACATGTGTGTGGGTGTATATGTATTCGATACTGTGAGTAATTTTATGTCTAATTGATTTGATGAAATTTTGAGAAACATAATTCTCATGGGTCTGGTATCCTCTGTGTCTTTCCAGTGAACTATCTAAATGGTATAGGTTTGGATAGATAATGATACAGAGAATTTACAAGAATTCACAGCCTGGTATTGTGAAAAGAACATTGACTCGAGCCAAAGAAACTGGTTTCACATTTTACCCCCCAAAGCATGTTTCTTTCAACAAGTCACTTATCCTCTCTGGGCCTCCGTTTCCTTATCTGAAAAATGAATGTATTAGTTAAGATGGCTTCTACTATCCACTCTAGCTCATGATCTATAACCTATAAAGTTTCATAAAATGAGACTCTGGCTCTGTAGGCTCTTCCATACCAGTTGCTTTGCTATAATTAGACAAACCTAGAGGATTTTAGATAACAGATATTTTCTTAGCTCAAATCAAAAAGTAACACAAGGTTTCGTTCTTGTGTCTTTGACAAAGATGATTTCCATAATTGTCCTGAAATTTCTCTTTTAATCAGTATTATTTCTGCATTATTTTGCCATGTTCATGCAAGAGAAATATTAACCTTCCTATGTGTTTCATGCTAAATCAATGCTCTGTGAATATGAAAGGGTGCTCATAGACAAATTCCTGAGCCTAAAGTTCAAGATCTTCCACAGCATCAGTCAATCAATAAATCAGCATTTATTAAATGCCTGTTATGTGACAGTGCAGCTAGGTGGTGCAATGGTTAGATGGCTGGACCTAGAATAAGGAAGATTCCTTTTCTTGGGCTCAAATCTGGCCTTAGACAATAGCTGTGTGATTCTGGACAAGTCATTTAACCCTGTTTGCCTCAGTTTCCTCGTTTGTAAAATGAGCTGGAGAAGAAAATGCTGAACCATTTCAGTTTCTTTGCCAAGAAAACCCCAAATGAGGTCACAAAGCGTCAGACACTACTGAAAAATGACCGAACAACAACAACACGTTGGACCCTGGGCTATGTGCCGGATAATCCAAATTCCTTGACATTATGTACTTTTCCCAATCTAATTCCACATCAAAAGTTCAGCCTTAATACACACTGCTCCCCTTTAGGTGTATGAAATTTAAACCAAACTCTCCTCTTTTATTTAGTCTCTTTAAATTGCTTATATATGCCCTTTTCCTACATTCAGTTGTATAGAGTTGTTTTTTATTCATACCTTACCTTTCTTACCATACTCTAAACTCCTTGAAGGCAGATACCATTAACTTAGTCATTTTTGTAACCCCCTATAGGTCACACACTTTATAAATGTTTATTGAATTTGTCATCAGCTATACAGATCAACTGTCTGCAGTACAATCATGGAGTCTTCCAACTATGGAAGTAATTACCTTGTGTTTTATTGAGAAAAGAATATGTCTGCCTTGAGTTGTTGGAACACTTGCATATCTGAGTGACTTTTGAGTGTTCATTATTATAATTTATATAACATTTAATCTCTGTGTATGTTTTATCTATCTACCCACCCCACCCTGCCCTCCCACCCCCGGTAGATGATAAACTCCTTGAGTTTACCATATCTTAATTTATCTATACAAATCACTCAGTATCTATCATTGTATAATGCAAGTATTCCGTACATTTCTAGTGAATGAACTGATGACTTCCTTAATCCTTTCTATTGTAAATATCTTTCAGAGTTTTGATTGTAAGCATTGAATTTAACTAGCATTTTCATTTTATACATTCTATTATCCATTCATTCATCAAGCATTTGTTTATTAATTGTCTGTTATGTGCTTAGCACTAAGCATTTAAGAGTTTACTCTTTTGGTAGAAATGCAGGACTCAGCAGATAGGGAATATAAGCAAACATGTAATAGTATATCAGATATTTATTTTTTCAACGTTAGATTTTGGAAATATATTGATAAAAAGTCAAGCTAAACATCTGTAAAAGTTAAATAGCTGGGCAGCTAGATGGCCCAATGGATAGAGCACCGGCCCTGGAGTCAGGAGTACCTGAGTTCAAATCCGGCCTCAGACACTTAACACTTAGTAGCTGTGTGACCCTGGGCAAGTCACTTAACCCCAATTGCCTCACTTAAAAAAAAAAAAAGTTAAATAGCCATTAAGGGTGTGCCGCACCCAGCTTGAAACAGCTCCTGATAGTTGGTTGTTAAATTTTCAATGTAAGCATTTACACTATAGAAAACATTACAAGTCATGGCTTGATTTATTGTTTTGTTTATTGTTTAGACTAGCAAAATGAAGAAAATGTTAGTAATCCAGATTAAATTTAAAAACATATCATACATACAGTTGCTCTTTCTGAAGAGTTGGTTGTTAAACATTTACCAGCACATTCCTGATAGACATCCATAGGTGATATTAAAAACTTGCCTGTGGCTTACTGCAGGTGTTAGAAGTGAGGTTTTTCTTAACTCCTTTCATTAAGGGAAGTCCACAATCAACAGCAGCTAGATGGTACAGGAGATAGAGTCCTGGGCTTGGAGTCAGGAAGACTCATCTTCCTGAGTTGAAATCCAGCCTCAGAAACTTACTTGCTGTGTGATCCTGGGCAAGTCACTTCACCCTGTTTGCCTCAATTCCCTCATCTGTAAAATGAGCTGAAGAAGGAAATGGTAAACCACTCCAGTATCTCTGTCAAGAAAACCCCCAATGGGGTGATGAAGAGCTTAACACAACTGAAAAATGACTGAACAACAGTCAACAAAAGGTTGTAACCAACAATCATATTCATCTGATGCCTGCCATGGAGTTTCTAAGACTAAGAAACAGTGCAGAATCTGAGACGATATATTCTAGGTCATGGGGGTCTTTCATTTCATTGCATGTTACTTATTTGGAATAAGGTAGTCAAGATCAAAGTGAGGTTGGAGGGGGGAGGGAACTATTTATTATAATTAGGATTTTCCTCTCTAATGAGTAACTGTACATGTCTCATAGGCTGTCTTTGATTCTTTTTTTTTTTTTCCAGAGATTTATGGAGAATAGCAGTATCACTGCTTGTTACAATGAACTGATTCAAATAGAACACGGAGAAGTTCGATCACAGTTCAAATTACGGTATGTGAAAACATGAGAAAATTAAGATGCAATTTAGCAGTTCTCTAAATGTTTATCAATAAGTACCAGTCTAGGTCATTGGACTGGATGTTCATGGTTATGCATCAAGAATAATGCAAAGGGCAACTAGGTGGTACAGTGAATAAAGCACCAGCCCTGGATTCAGGAGGAACTGAGTTCAAATCTGACCTCAGACACTTGACACTAGCTGTGTGACCCTGGGCAAGTCACTTAACCCTCATTGCCCTGCAAAAAAAATAATGCAAAAAGTCAAACAGGCACACCGGACCAGAAAGTAACTCTCATAGACTGAACTCATGTCCTCTCAACTGGGCTTCCAGAGCCCAGATTGCCCATCCCTTATGATGTAGCCAGAGTAGGAGCCTTTGGAGAGGATGGGATAAGCTTTCAGCTTTTCTGCCTTTCTCAGTACAGACTGCTATTTCAAGCACATTCTTAAAATAATATATGAGGAAAGTATTGCTCAATATTCAGTTGTCAGACTCTGGCTGAAGAATAAGTAGCTCCAGAGGATTACCTTTTATTTATGTGTTCTTGTTTGGACTTATATGAAAGCGCTAGAGGGTAGATATTTGTCATTCTGGCCAAAATTAAGTTGCCATGATAGGGCTTTTCTTCGAAGCAGAAAGAGAATTGGGGATGAGACTTAAGTTCAAGTTGTGCCTCAGACATTAGCTGTGTGACCTTGAGCAAGTCACTTACTCTCTATTGTCCTCAGTTTCTTGACCTGTAAAATGGGGTCAAAATGACTTGCTGTTACTTCATAGAGTTGTTGTGAGGAAAAGTAAATGTAAATTGTTGTCATATGAACCAAATATTTTAAGTAGCAGATTATAAAACTCTTTGGGATAGAGAAAGGATGAAGCATTTTATTCTGCCTCCTAAACTAGTCAGAACTTTGGTTTCTGATACCAAAATCTCTTGGTATATTCATTCCTAAGTAACAAATTGTATCCAATTACAACGCTCTGACCCAAACCATTTGGCACATATTGATCCTCACAACAAGTAGGTATTATGGTTATCCCCTTTTGTAGATGAGGAAATTGAGGCTGAGAGTGATTGTGATTTGAACTCAGGCTCTTCTGACTCCTTCTCCCAGGTCTTTGACAATAATTTGGAATAAAAAATATAGCATTTCATAGCTAAGATGGAAGGGAATACATATGTGTTCCCAAGTTAAAACACAAATCCATTACTCATTTTGTTGTTGGGTCATTTTTCAGTGTTTGTTTTCCAACAGCCTTGTGTGTTTGGGGTTTTGTTTTTGTTTTTTGGAGGAGAAAAATTGTTTTGGTCTTTATCAGCATTCTTAGTGCTTAGCAATAAGACTTGGACCCTTAATAAATATTTAACTGAGTGACTTACTAGGCAGTCTCCTTGATTTCCCTTGTCTATAACTCCATTAAACAATCTCAAAGATGGATGAAGCATGATTTTCCTCTACAGAAACCACGTTGCTTTTTCTTCAACAACTTATGCCTGTTAATCACACTAATATGCAAATTATTGTTCACATTTGTGACATCTACTGTTTCTAATTAGTTTTTTTATTATTCAATAATAACATTTATACCATACTTTATGGTTTTCAAAGTCCTTGATTCAAAGTAATCCATTGAGGCAGGTCATGTAAGTGTATTAGTACTGTATTTTGGATGGTTTTGCAATTAATAGCAAGGAAAGAAGGGAGTAAGTCTTTATTAAGCACCTACTATATATCAGAAGGCAGCTGGGTGGTTCAGTGATAGAATTGCCAGGCTTTAGAATGACTCAGGAAGACTCATCTATCTTCAGGAGTACAACTGTGGCCTCAGATACTTGCTAGCTATGTGATCCTGGGCAAGTCACTTAACCCTGTTTATGTCAGTTTCCTTATCTGTAAAATGAGCTGGAGAAGGGAATGGCAAACCACTCCAGTATCTCTGCCAAGAAAACCCCAAATGGAGTTATGAAGAGTCAGACACAACTAAAAAAGGTAACAACAGCGGAATGTGTCAGGCACTGTGCTAAGTGCTTTAAAAATATTATTTCATTTGTCCTCACAAAAACCCTGAGAAGAAATATTATTATTATATTTATTTACAACTGAGGAAACTGAGGCCAACAAAGGTTAAATGACCTTAGGGTTACATATCTAGTATATGAGAAATAAATAAAATACATCTTACTTCTGATTAATTTCTTGCCCATGAATTGTCTTATAAACAATGTGGTTCCTTATTGTTTTGAAAGTTTATTCATTTTATTTTGTCATTGTTATTGTTTTGATGAGATATTTAATGAGCTAGGTAGGTGATAGTAATAATCAAACAGTCTCACATCATGTAAGTCAGGGCAGTCACCTTGGTATTGCCTAATGGCTATTTTTACTGTGTTAAGTTCTCTCTTTTGAAGGTATTCATTCTATTGTGCAATATTGAAGTCATTCAAAATGACTCAACAGAGAAAAGCTCTGAGCATTACTAAGTCTGCATCGGATTTTGGTTCAGGTGAAGTACAGCACAGAGAAAGGGAACAGTATGACTTTCAAGTTCTCTCCCTGTTCCCTGTATGTCTATAAATACCCAAACCTTAATGAAGAGTTAATACCTACATAATATACGTAGTTGTTTGGTTGTTGTCTCCCCCATTAGACTAGGAACTGGGATTGGTTTTGTTTTTGTTTTTGTTCATTTTTGCTTTTTGTTATATGCCCAGTGCTTAGCATGGTTCCTGGCACTTAATAAATGCTTTCTGATTTGACTTGACAGAAGCACAGCATTGAGTGAGGCAGGAATCAATCATAAGAGGCATAGTGATTGGACTCAAATTCTTAGTACAGGCCTTCCATCAGCAAGTGCTGTTCCTCAATGAACTGGATTCCTTTGTTCATACCCTCAAGCAGCAACACACCTTGGAGTGAAAATAAGTTCTTACTCCTAATCTCCTGCACTTGTTTTTTTTGTTTTGTTTTGTTTTGTTTTTTGGTGAGGCAATTGGGGTTAAGTGAGTGACTTGCCCAGGGTCACACAGCTAGTAAGTGTCAATGGTCTGAGGCCGGATTTGAATCCTGCACTTGTTTTTAAACCTGGAAAGAATAAAAATAATGGCCCAGAAGGACTTAGTCTGTGGGTCAACTAGAAGAAGAATGGAACTGTCCCTCCATTCTGAGGAGAGTGTATTCTGTCTCTTGTGGCACAGCCTGGAAGTTCTGCTTGGAGTTGTGACACCTTAAGCACAAATCTATCCAGATATGCTAAAGGCATCAAGCCTCTTCTCAAGGGTACATAGTCTGTGTTTCTCTGGACCACAAGGACACCACACAGTATATCAGGTGACAGGTAGACTAGTTCATAGGACCATAGCCTTACAGCTGGAAGGGACCTTAGAGGTCATAAAGTCTGACATCATCATTTTACCGATAAAAATATTGACATTTCGAGGAGATGAAATGACTTGTCCAGCATCACACAAGGAGTACTCAGTAGAGGTCGATTTTCTCCAAGCCCAGGGCTTTCCCCATAGTACCACACTGTCCCAACTTGGCTTTCTTCCTCCTTTATCCCTTTGACCCTTGATGACTTTGAAGCTCATTGCCTTTTCAAGGACACTCAAAAAAGCCATATGCACTTCAGTGACAACCAGCCCTATTATTCCCTTCACAGGTTCAGTTCCTTATTATATAATACGTGAACAATTATAGTCTAATTATATAGTGAATTACATAATGCTCTTCTCTACAATTCCACCCCCGGCTGCAACTAAATATGTAATATAACCATCATCCAGCATGGGTAATTTGTTCTGCAGAACAATATTCATTGTTCAAAGTTGAAAGTTTTTCTTCATTTATGCAAATGCTTGGCCACCAAGTGATGACTTTTGGGAGGCCCCAAACAATTCTCAAAGATTAGCAACCAAGATTTTGAGGGTTCGTGACTTGTGTTAATGGAGGGAGTACCCACACCTGTGAATTCAGGATTCTTTGAACATGGAAATAGACAAATGTCCTTATGTTGTGGTGCGATCCATCTGATCCATCTCCCTAAAAGGACAGCTAGGACTTAAACACATTCTGAAGTGTTTGTCGAGATCAACTCATTGCCAGACACTGCTTAATAGGTATTTAATATCCACAATCTGGGAGGTGAACCAAACTCTGGTGTTTGTTTTAAGGCCAATCAGCTTATTAATGGCTAAGCCTGTTAGCCTGCTAAGCACGCCATCGCTCCCTTTTAGTGGGGAATAATTTCTGACTGGCAGAACCTTAAGCTCTGTGAAGCAAAATGTCTCTCCTCATTAATAAATATTTGTAGGGCCCTTTTTATTTATTTAGTGCTTTTCCAGCCCCCCCTTTTCATCAGCTGCTGTTCATTTTAGCTCTTTATGACAATAACTGTGGGATAGGAAGAGAAACATGATGTTTCAGCTTTAAAGATTTTAAAAAGACTTGCCCCACTAGACTGGGACAAACCAAGGACAGGTGGTGTCCTCAGGAAACACAGTCACAAGAGACAATATTCACAATGCAAATCAGAATTAGAGGAGGGGAGCTCTCATCTCTTGTTGCAGAAGCCAGGGAACTGGTGCTCACAGTGGCAAAAATGCTCACCTTTCCTTGACTCCTTCCTGTTTCCAGGGATTGTCAGTATGATGAAAGCTGTCCCCAGTAGGACCAACTCCCTGGTCACTGCCATGAACACTAATTTTGATGAGCATATGAACAATTCAGTTTGACAAAGATTCATTAAATGCATACTATGTGCAAAGTACTTTGCACAGAGAGATACTAAGATGAAAAATGTCACAGCCCCTATCTTCCCAGTGCTTGCAGTGTATCAGCAAATCAATGAACAGGTATTTATTAAGCCTCTACTTTGGGGCAAATACTGTGGTAGGGGCTGGGAACACTAGAACAAAGAAGGAAAGAATCCCTACTCATAGGGAACTAATAGTCTAAAGGGGCTGATAATAAGTCCAAAACCCAATATATACAGCATAAATATAAAACATAAATACAAATATATAGAAAGTCACAAAGTACAAGCTAGTTTGGGAAAGAGAATGGACATAAGCATTTAGGGAGATCAGGAAAGGCTTCATGTAGAAGATGATGCTTGAGCTGTCTTAAAGGAAGAGAGGATCCCATAAGGTAGAAGTAAGTAGGAAGACTGTACTCTATGCATGGGGGATTCATGAAAAGGCATTGAAACTGGATGTGGAGCAAAGGGGTGCTGAAAAATATCTAACAACCACCTCTCTGAAAAGACATGACACCCTTTTAAGTTTAATCTGCATTATTGACATATTAGCTATCATTTTAGTACAGAAAATCAACAAAACAACAAATCAAGGTCTGACTTACAGTAGTTACAGATTTCCGAGGTATAAGCATTCCCCTAAAAAGTTAACAATTAGATCTTGCAAGCTAATACAATCTGGCACCAGCACACTCCTAATATGGAGAATCATGTTTGAGAAGCAAAGAGAGGACCAAGTTGACTGGATACAGAGTACAGGATGGGGAGTGATGTCCAATGAGGTTGGGATGATAAATTGAGGCCAGGTTGGGTAGGACTTGAAAAGTGATAAAGAGAAATTATACTTAATCCCAGAGGTAATAAGAACCCACTGAAGTTGACCTAATAGGACAGATTATACATGCCTAAAGAAAATCACTTTGACAGCAATGTGTACATTAGACTAGATTGGCAAGAGATTCAAGTCAGGGAGACCAATTATGGGGCCGTTTCAGTGATCTGAATGAATAGCCATGGGGGCCCAAACTAAGGTGGCAGTTTTGTACAAGCTGTTGTGCAGGAAGGAGTGGCAAGATTGGGCAGCTGGTTGAATATGTGATTTCAGGAAGAGTGAGAAGTCACGGTTAGTACTGAGGTTACAAACCTGGGAGACTAGAAGGAAGGTGGAGTCTTTGACAGAAATAGGGAATCTTGGGAGGAGAGGAATATTTGCAGGGAACAATAATGAGCTGAGTTTGGGACATGGAAACTTTGAGATGTTGGTTATAATGGGAACACATCATAGAACCTTAGAGCTAGACTGGGGCTGTTTTACTCTAATCCTCTCATTTTACCAGCAAGGAAACTTGCCCAATGTCATAGAGGTATTTAGTTGTGCAGCTGGAATTTTAGAGGTCCTTCTGCTGAGCCTGTACTCCAATAAAGTCACTTGTAAGGGTTATTTATACTTCTAAACACCACAGGTACTTTAGTACTTGGTGTTGCATCTTTCTTTCACTTCTGTTGGCAATTCCTCAGCTTCTTTTCTTGGAGACTAAAAAAAGAGGGTGAATGCAATTAAGCAGAATGCTGGAGTTCCCAAGAACAGAAAGTTAGCAAAGCAAAAACACCTCAGCGTTATAATAACATTAATAATTAACATGAACAATTTAGTTTTCAAACAGAGAACACGACTCATTGATTATTGCATTTTTCTGCAGGTTTATTTAAAATACAGCAATCATGTTAAAAAAAAAAGGTCTAAAGTCCATATAAACATTGAAGTCCCAATATTAATCTCTTGTGGTAATTAATTTACAAGAATTATCAATACCCTCTTACCTAGATTGATCAGAAAAATATAACCTATCATATTGGGTATTCTTTTTTTAATGTTTCATTGGCAATTACCAAAGATAATGGTTTAATAGATATAGGAGGCTACATTGAAGAATTTTTAAAAGAAGGATACAACTTAAAAGGGTAGCAATAATAGTATTTTTTGTGTGTGGAACAACGGGGGTTAAATGACTTGCTCAGGTTCACACAGCTAGTAAGTGTCAAGTGTCTGAGGCTGGATTTGAACTCAGGTCCTTCTGCATTCAGGGCCAGTGCTTTACTCACTGTGCCACCTTGCTACCTCCTATTAGTATTTTTTAGTGATAATATTTTTAAATGCCTATTTACATACTTAACTAAAACACACACATGTACTCTTAAGGATTGGACAAAGGATTAATCCATAACTCAATGACATTTGTAGGGTAAGTCCTAATTTAGCAAGTACTGATATTTTAAAATTAGGCCATGCAAAAGCTAGTCCTTCCATCCTTGTCTTCAGATGCCTTTTCTGAATGCAGATGTATGCACAGAAAAAGGGCAAGTACAGGCCCATTGTGCCCATATGACTTTTCTGACATACCTTTAATGGATGAATACAAAAGAAATGCTTTACTTCATACCTGGAGGCATTTTAGTAGCCATGCATTTTTTAAATGTTCATTTTTGTCCACCACCACCCCCAGCCCTGCCCTTTTCAATGTTCATTTGTTCAGTGTTTATTTATGCATGAAGTATAGCAGAAGGGTTACTTGGCTTTAATTTTCAGATCATATGGACAAAAGCAGTTGTAAAAAACAGCTTTCACTTATTAAAAGCTGGAATTTAGAGACATTTTGTGAAGCAGTCTAGTATATAGAACCAAATGATGGACTTGGTGTCAAGAAGAGCTGAGCTTAAGACATATGTCTGAAATATACTGCTTGTGAGACTGTGCTCAAGTCATTTAACTGCATCAAACCTTAATTTCTTCATCTATAAAATGATGATAATGTCTGTAGCACCTACTTTGCACAGGTAGTGAGAAACTCAAATGGCACTTTGAAAACTTGAAATATAAATTTCTACTATTATTTCCACTTGCCCCATTCTCTCAAGTATGACTTGAATGAATAAAAAGGCATTTATTAATCACTATGCACTGTGCTAAGTGTTGGGAATACAAATACAAAAGTAAAACATTCCAATTTACAATCTGTCCATATCTCATAGGGTTCCATTTTTAGACAATTTCTTAAATCCTTCATCACTGGGGATCTATTCTGTTGGCTACTGAGGGCCTTTCTCCTGTTCTGTTGACATTGCATTGGATACCAATGGAGCAGACAGGTTCCCTACCTATTTCTTTTATTATCACTATATGGCCTCCTATTTTAATTGTATATTTCCTTGATGATATCATTTACACTGCTTTTGACACACATTCTTCATTGGTAATGTGCTGCTTCCTATTCATACCCACTATACATCTCACCATTGCTGACTGGGTGACTTTCTTCTTTAATTCTCTGGAGACTTTGTTATTATATTATTTGTAGTCATATAGAATCTTTGGATGGATACCAATTTTTTTTAAAATGGGCCATCATTTAAAGAAAAATCTTAGAGGCAAATGCACTGTGCAATTTCTCAAATGCAATCCTGTATACTGTCATCCTTCCTACTTCTGAGCCCAGCTTATTGTCAAGATTCAGTGTCTTTGAAAGATTTAGAAAAGCTCTATGGATTGTCCATCCCACTTTATATATATATATATATATATATATATATATATATATCATAGTCTGGACTATGGTCATTGTTCATTTGCTTGATTTTTTTCCTCATGGTTTGTTGGACTGAACTCTTTTGAGTAATTCTAGATCCTATTTGGGAAGCTCTGCAAAGTTCTGGGATTTGGTGAAATCAGGGCAATGTCAATCACAAAAAAAAGGACATATAGAAGACCTCCCATATATAGGAGACTATCTTCTGTTGGCATTCTTTAATAGACTTCCATCATGACAGTAGCAGACATCTTTGGAAAGCATGCCATCCTATCTTATGCTTCACTTGATATTAATTATCAGAGGGTAATTTTAGCTATTGTTGCATCTTTCAAGTAATTGTGTATAATTTTAACATATGCATGAAAGACCACTTTTTAGAACAGGCTACATTTTTCTGTACTAAATCAAATGATTGCCAACAAGCAATAAACACAGCAGGATATCATATTCTACACACCATTCACTCATTTATGTGACTGTATAAATATTGTTAGCTCTAGAATATCCTTTGTGAAAACCTGCCTATTCTCTTCTTATTCCTTCATAAAGAATACCTTTGATTCATGCTTAAATTATTCCCATAAAATAGTTACTGGTATTTTCTTGGTCACCCTTTTTCAGTAGTAACAATGTCTATGATTTTTTTTCCAAACATTTGGTATCCTGTCCTTTCAAATATTTCAAGGACTTATCCCTGAATACCCTCAAAATTGTATTGCCTTTAGCATGGCTCAGTGCTTTATATATGTTTGATCTAATCTAGCTGCTCTTTCCGTCCTTGTTTTCTTTATTTTTATAGCTACTTGCTCATCTAGTGCCTCAAAACTACAATATTAGAGTTTAACAGTGATGGCTTTATAGTGATTGATGAAGAAAATAATGTTATTAAAATCTTAACAGACCTCTTTCATTTCTTTGCTGTCCTTCCAAATTTATTCTTAAATATTCTTGGAATGATCTGGTTTAATTGGATATATATATATATATATATATATGTGTGTGTATATATATATATATATGTGTGTGTGTGTGTGTGTGTATATATATATATATATATATATATATATATATATATATATATATATGTCATGTTCTCTGTAGGATACTTTTTCCCTCCACAACTTTTCATTATTTTATGAAGTACCACTTTTAATCTTGAGGCATTCTTCCTTAATAGATTTTTGAATGAATTTATATTCAAAACTAGTATTGCCTGTGCCTTCCATACTTGGCAAATAGATCATGTGTTTGCTTTCTGAGGTAGTTTCTAGCCCCTTTCGGAGTCTTCATTGTGACAACTGATTGACATCGATTTAACTTCTTAGGAAATAATGATAGCTTGTGTTGACATCTATTCTTTTATCAATTTCCCATTTTTTGCTGTCATCAGTTTGTTCAAATAGGTCAAATTGGAGCTATATAGTTTCATTTTAATTTTTTCTTCTAATTTGGTATTGATTTTGACATTTGCCCTAACAAGTTGATCATCTGACTGCATATAGAGACTTGGTTTGGAAATAATTCCAATATTAGTAAAAATAAAAAGTCATTTCCTATCAAGATATAGCAAGTTTAATTTTTGTATTGCTGTTCTATGTTCATCATGTCCAGTGCCTTCCAATTTTAGTAGTAGTTAGGTAAATGTTTATAGATGCACCAAAAACTGCACTTCTTAGTAACCTCTGTCCCCTTTACCACCACTCTGCCAAAATTACTGAAGAAGTAGAAGGGAGTCATAAAGGATAGAGGATAGTTTTGTATTTTGTTTTGTTTTATGGGTTGTTCTGGCCAAAGAATTCATCTAGTGATCAACCTATTGGTAAAGAGTTTCTCCATATTTAACTAGGCTCACCCTGAAAAAATACACACAATCTATTGTTGGGTCCATACTTGAGCTTTGTTGTACTTTGCTGATATATTCTTTAAGAACCCACAGTCATCTCCATGCCATGATAAGGTATTGCAGTCAGACTTTTATGGACATTTGCAATGAGGAAAAATAGGTCACAGAGCAAAGAGAAGGCATGATATGATCTTTAAATTCAATTACAAAGCTCAAAATCAAACAAAGAGTGGATTTCTGTGTTCACTAATAGGTAACACTATAAAATTGATTTTATAAGAGGAATCATCATGTATTATTGTCTAAAGTAGCTTTAATGTTTATTATTAAGCAACCTTCGCAAATAGTAGGACTCTAATAGGCTGTTCTATTGTGCAAGAGTAGATGTTAGCTAAAATGACTCCCCTCCCCACCCCCCAAGAAATATATGTCATAGTTTCAGTTACAAGGAACTGATAAAAGGTTTCACAGAAAATTTTCTTCTTCAGGGCTTCCACTGGCATGGATTCATTAGGTTAAGGGATCAAAGTGTATCAGTCTTTGATCCTGATTTGGAAGTGGATTGTTCTAAAACTAATCTGAGTTTAGGAATATGAGCAAAGGAGGGAAAGTGTTTCTCTATCTATTGCTCAAGGCCAGAAAAACCCAGGGCTTAAATTGAGGGACTACTTATGTTCTATGAGTTGACCAGGATTTGACTTCTCCATGACTACAGATATAATAGGAACCTAAGAGTTTTTCTTGAAGGAGAACCTAGAGTCCTTAGAAAACCAGTCATCTCTGTTTCTAATTAACTGTATTAGGAATGAAGTTGCATTTGGTGTGCAGCTCTTATATAATCCAGAAAGATTTTTCATATTTGTCTTGAATTTGTCATTCATTAAAATATGTGCAGGAACATATGAGTTGTATTCATTCCTTAGCTATAATGTATGTATGTATATATGTGTGTATGTATGCATATTAAAGTCAGTTTTTCTTCAAAGCAAATAATTTTTTTAGTGTTACATGGTTTGGAGGGAAACAGATTTTATGCATACCGTGAATTGATTAACTTGATCAAACAGCAGGTAAAACAAACCAACCTGATAAAGAGGTTTTGGTTTTACAACAAAACTAACAAAACATTTGCACTTTTCAGGGCATGTAACTCAATTTTTACAGCACTAGACCACTGTCATGAAGCCATAGAGATAACCAGTGATGATCATGTCATTCAGGTATGAAAAAGAGTGTTTGTTTTTAAAAATAGATGGGAATTTTTTCTGTACTTTACCATGATGTCTAATCTGAGTCTTTGACTTAAGGAAAAGAAACACTAAGCATGCAAAATTGTCTTTCTTAAATTGGAGTCAGGTCCAAGCTTTAGTTAACCATTAAAGTTTCACTAAAACTAGGTCCCTGTTAGTGTGAATAGAATGAATCCTTTGGAGCAGTCACATGTATTTGATTTCACACTACTGGAAGTTATAATTGTGTAAAATATGATCATTGGTTCCAGCCCAATGGAAATATATAGCGTTAATTTAAACAATGTACCCATTTCACAGGATTCATTATTTACACTAAGCAGAACCTACTTGTAATTCCAGTTCCATTAATTGTGAATCTGTGATCCTTAGGAAATGGACAGTGCTGGAATTTTTCTTTGCACTATCTCCCATACTTAGGGGTTAACTAAACATATAAATAATATTTTTAGAGAAACCCATTTATTCACCATGTCTCTTGCTGGTGTTAGACCATTATTTACTAAAGCAAATTTCATTGTTCACTAAAACAAATTTCTTATATGTTTCAATAATGTAGTTTGGTTTGGTTTTTTTGGAGTTTGTTTGGATCACTAATTTTATTGGTAATAGGGATATCCCAGAGAGAAAATTTGTTCTACCATTTCAAATAGGCAACATCTCTGTACCTCACAGCCTCAGAGAGTTGTATGAGGCATGGAGAGGTTAAGTGTCTTACACAAAGTCACAAAACTAGTAAGTATTTGGGGGAAGATTTGAATCTGGAGCTTCCTGGAATAGTAGGCTGGTTGTCAATCCACCATGCCTCTCAGTTATAATTATTAAATATCCATAATCAGAAATCATACTTCTTTAAAAGCTAGTGTATATCAATTTATATTTTTGACAAATTGAAGTAACTGGATGGCAAAGTGGATAGAATATTGGGCCTAGAGTAAGGAAGAATTGAGTTCAAATCTAACTGTAGACTTACTAGTTGTGTGACCCTGGGCAAGTCACCTAACCTTTATCTATCTTAGTTTCCTCAACTATAAAGTGGGGATAATAACAGCACCTGTCTCCCAGGGTTGTGAGGATCAAATGAGATGACATTTGTAAAGTGCTTATCACAGTGATTGATACATAGTAAACACTCAATAAATACTCATTTCCTGCCTTCCTAATTAAAACTGTCTTCTGCCCCAGTTATTTTAAGTTGTTGAGATTTCACTGTCTATGAGCAGTCCAGGCTGTCAGCAGTGGAAGATGAGCACATTTTCACCGACAGTATAATTTTCATTCTAAACTCAATGACAGCAATAGACAAAATTGAGCAACTATCTGTCCATCAGGCAATTTTTGTCACATCACCTTTTGTATGCCACCAAGATCACCAGATGACAATTTTCTGTGCATTGGCTTAAATTCCACACTCCTAAGAAAAAGTTTGGAAAGGGCCCTCCTTGATTCCACTGTCCCCAGAAATGCTTTTCTCATGCTCCCTCTCTTTTCACTTTCTTCCTCTCTAAACCTTTTTGAAGTCTCTAGGAATTAAGGGGATCCTTGGGTTACTTATACCCTAGGTAGAAAATGAGGATAAATGGGAAAATTATGCCAAAAAATAAAAGGTCCAGACTTTGCCAGTGGCAACTGAGTAAAAGATGGGGGAGATCAAATCACTATTTGGTAGAGATGCCAAAGCTTTTTAGTTACTTCAGCCACAACCTGCTGGATGATTTATTTGGTTTTAACTGTAGTTTTGATATTGCTTCTTTGAGTTCTTAGCTGTCAGAGACTATGGAGAATGAAAAAGGGTATATACCAACATGCTCAGTCTCTAAAATGAGGGATCATGACTCTTCCCTAACAAAATAGCTTTTGATTTCCCCCCAAATCTTGTGATCCCTGGCAAAAGGTCCATGTGGGGTTGGGGAGGGAAGGATTGATGGTGTCAATCAATTGGGAAGGAGGTATTGTAGTGGCAACTGATCAGACTCTCCTTTGCTCTCAGAATTATTGAAAGCCACTTACTGGAGGAAACGTGTTAATATGGTAGCCAACTTGAAAATTGGGTAGGTTTGATCACTTGGTAGATTGTGATTGACCTGGTGACAACCTGTACTCACTGTCCTTAGCAACATGGCAGCTCCCAGTATAGCTAACTCTAAACACAGCCTAACAGAAAAGAGAACACATTGATTCCTCTTTCACTCCCTGACCTCACCTGGAATTACCTGTCTCTATCAGTATGTCAACCCTGCATTTGAAAGGATGATGGGCTATCACAAGGGAGAGCTCATAGGTAAAGAACTCACTGAATTGCCCAAAAGTGACAAAAACCGTGCGGATCTCCTGGACACCATTAACACGTGCATCAAGAAGGGAAAGGTTAGTGAATGCTCTTTCTACTCCTTCCAAAAGATTTCTGGGAGTCTCCATTTTATGATTTTTAGGACATGATTAGTTACAAAAATATGATAATGAAATAAATCCCTTAGTTTGTACATACAAAGTATCTCCTTGAGGTGTTTTTGAACCTCATATCACACACTAGGTTATTTCATGCCTGATCTATAACATTACTAGTTAATCTGGTTTTTTAAAAATTCTTATATACATGCAATTATCTTCACTGTTTCTTATTAATTGATTTGTCTATCAGACAATCAGTGAGCATTTATTAAGTGCTTGCCATGTGCCAAGCACTGTGCTAGTCACTGGAGATATAAATACAAAAAAAGAAATAGTCCATACTCACAAGGAACTTAAATTCTAATGTGGAATGCAACAAGGACGCATATAAGTATATGTAGCATAAATAGAAAGAAATATACATATGAGGTCTTTTGGGAGGGAGGGTACTACCAGTTTAGAAGATCAGGAAAGACTTGAGCTATATCTTTTTTTTTTTTAGTGAGGCAATTGGGGTTAAGTGACTTGTGCAGGGTCACACAGCTAGTAAGTGTTAAGTGTCTGAGGCCGGATTTGAACTCAGGTACTCCTGACTCCAGGGCCGGTGCTCTATCCACTGTGCCACCTAGCTGCCCCGACTTCAGCTATATCTTGAAGGAAGAGAAGGATTCTTTGAGTCAGAGGGGAGAGGGAGGTGAAAGTGAGGAGGGACACTCTGTTTATGATAAGACTCCCGCATAGCGACTTGCTGTGTGTTCTCTTTATCCAGAGAAGTCTGTGTTCTCTTTATCTCTTTATCTGTGTGACTGTATATCTATTTAACAACACCAATAACCATTCACATTGTACCCCTCCACTCATTTAATTCTCCCTAACAGAGATACCTTGCTTTTCCATGCATTTACTTATCCATTTGTTTCAACCATTTGCAGTTATAGGTGCTTAGATTGGAAGGGATTTTGGAAGTTATCCAGTTCAACTTTCTTATTTTATAATTGAGGAAATTGAGTCCCAAAGAAGTTAAGAGGCTTTTTTCAAGGTCATGCAAGGGGTAAATTGCAAAAACAAAATTCAAACTTAGTTTTTTGTTTGGTTGGTTTTTTTTTTTTTTTAGTGAGGCAATTGGGGTTAAGTGACTTGCCCATGGTCACACAGCTAGTTAAGTGTTAAGTGTCTGAGGCTGGATTTGAACTCAGGTACTCCTGACTCCAGGTCCAGTGCTCTATCCACTGCGCCATCTAGCTGCCCCTCAAACTTAGTTTTAACCAGGTCTGGTCCAGAGTTCTTTCCACTGCACCACACTGCCTGATATGTTACCAGATTTAGCCTACAAAAAACTGTTTGATGGGGGGGAGGCAGCTAGGTGGCACAGTGGATAAAGCACTGCCCCTGGATTCAGGAGGACCTGAGTTCAAATTCAGCTTCAGACACTTGACACTTACTAGCTGTGTGACCCTGGGCAAGTCACTTGCCCCTCATTGCCCTGTTTTAAAAAAAAACCACACACACAAAACTGTTTGATGACTTGGTTGCCAGACATTGTTGTTGTCCTTCATTTTCAGAGGACCAATGACATTAGGAAGGTGATGTCATGGCTTGAAAGTGAATTGGATTTAAGTGAGGCAGGGTTATGCAAAGTCACCAACCTCACTCTCTCCTCCAGAGCCATCTGGGTCCAGTGGCAAGATATAGATCAGGATGACTGGAGATGGCCCCCATGCAGTGGCAGACCTTGGCCTTTTTAAGCTAAGGTCTTTCCCAGGTCTCAGTTTGTCTGAAGTAATGCCCATTCAGTGATTAAGGTTAGGTAAGAAATGAGGCAAGGAAGGAATGGTCTCTTTTACTTCCTCAAGAACAGAAACAGTTGCTATTTACACTCACTCTGAGCCATCAAAACATAAACAATGACCAATAGAGGCTTGGGCTGGGACTTATTATTGGCCAGTCAGTGATAGCCAGAATGATTTGGGTTGAAGACATGGTCAAGTAGCTCCATTTGAACCCCAATGGGCTTTATCAAAGCCTGGCTTCCCAGAGTTCTATTTCAAGAAATTTATATTCCTTGAACACCCACATGTAAGTGTATGATTCCCCATGAGGAGGAAGAGAGGGTTACTATATGTGCATCATTGCCAAAAAACAGAACTACCTGTTCCTGAATTATAGAATTTTGAGAGTTCAAAGTGATCATCTTGTCAACCCAAACACAAAAGTCATTTACACTATGACTTCCCTGGAAAGTGGTAAATTCCTTGAGTTTATGCAGTCCTTCCCCCCCCCCTCAAAATTCATCACACTTTCTTAGCTGTTATATATCTTCCCAGCAATAATGTGAAATAGAGCAGGTGTTCAGCTTATAGGAAAATCAGGCAAAAAAGAAGCTAAAATAAGTTGTTGATCCATAAGATAGTATTAAACCAATTGGACCCTGAATGGGAAAGTGGGAGACTAAAGTGAAAAGAACATATCAATTGCTAAACACAGCCCAGGGATTTATTTAAAAACACATTAAAATGTGTATAGAACTGTCACACTGCTCCTGCTATAGTCCCCAAGCAAGATATGAACCAGTTACCTACAGTGAGAAGGGAGCATGAGAAACGAGCATTGAGAAATCCTTTTGTCCCAGCTGTGCCTATAATTGGGGCAACTGGATGGTGCAATGGATAGAGCATGAGGCCTAAAATCAGGAAGACTCATCTTCATGAAACATTTACTAGTTTGTGACTCTGGGAAAGTCTCTTAACCCTGTTTGCCTCAGTTTCCTTATCTGTAAAATGAGCTGGAGAAGGAAATGGAAAATCACCCCAGTATCTTTGCCAAGAAAACCCCAAATGGGGTCACAAAGAGTCAGATGTGACTCAGAAGCAACAATAACAAAAACTATTGAACACATAGGGGTTAAATATTGGGGCAGCTAGGTGGCACAGTGGACAGAGAGCCAGGCCTGGAGTCAGGAACACCTGAGTCCAAATTAGATCTCAGACATTTATTAGTTGCGTGACTCAGGATTTGCCTCAGTTTCCTCATCTGTAAAATGAGCTGGAGGAGGAAATGGCAAACCACTCTAGTATCTCAGCCAAGAAAACCCCAAAATGGTCACAAAATGTCAGAAGAGACTAAAAAATGGCTAAACAATTAGACAATAACAACATGCCTGTGATGTTTAGAGACATTCCCAGAATCTGAATATTCAAAGGATAGAGAATTGTGACTATTCCCATCCTTGGCCCCATTCCTGCATACTCTCCCCTCCCTTTTAAAGTTTGTAACAAGAGGGAAGGAACAACACTCCCACCCTAGCTTCTTCCAAGACCCAGGAAAGAATTCCATATGTGCTCCCACAGTGATCCTGGCAGGATTTGTTGTCTTCCTGTGGAAATCCTTGTAGACTCTGCAGTGTAAGATTAGATCGGATCCTTTGCTTCCATCATCCATGTTCTTTATTCCCCCTTTTCCCTCCCAGCATTGATTATTCTCAACCACAAAATGGACATGGTGATCATGACAGAATTGCTGGTTGTAAAGCACTTTACCAATATCACCACTCGATGCCCATTAACCCTTGTTGGAGAAAGATACTTAAGAAAAAGCCTCAAGTTTATTTCCTATTGTATTTTTACATGTGGAAGTCTTTTCCACCCTTTTGAAATCAGGATTCTTTTAGAACAAATGATGAATAATGACTGAGAAACTTTAATATTTCTATTCACATAGGAATGGCAAGGGGTTTACTATGCCAGAAGAAAATCTGGAGACAGTGTTCAACAGCATGTGAAGATCACACCAGTGATTGGCCAAGGAGGGTGAGAAATTGATTTTGAACTCATAGCAAATGGCAAAGACCAAGATTCAGTGTGTCTATTGTGCTTTTTTTAGCAAGTGGTACCATTACAGATTCATGAATACATCAACATTTCTATTTATAGGCTCTGTTCATATGGACTATTTGTGCCCATCCTGGGGTTGAGCCTTCCAAGCTCATAGTAGTCTGATCAGCCACAGTCAGACACACTGTACCTTGACCCCAACATAGCGATGTCATTTTGGTTCTCTTCTAGCACAAAGGACAACCACTACCATTACCACCACCACCAAGATAGGCAGGCCATCTAAAAAAGAGACTCAAGGCAAAACTATTCCTTTCCCTTCCCATCCACAATATCTTTCACAAAACTACATCAAGCCCCTCTTAGAGGTCTTGCAGGCTCCCAATCTCATGGGACAGCTTTTGTCATCTCTCCTTAAGGGAGAGAGCTCTGCTCTAGGCTGAGCCATTGCATTCTGTTACTGCTTCCTAAAAGGATAAACTGTCAGACCATTTACTGTATGTGAGGCTATTCCCCTCCAGGGCTTCATGTCACCCCTCCTCCTCTGCTTTGTATCTCTGAGAAGATAATGCAGCAGTTCCTAGGCTGCTTGGCTGATAGAGGTAAAGAAGAAAAGAGAGGTCATTTGATTGAGGAAGAAAAACATGTTAGCTTGGAACTGGTGAGATCCAGTTTTATTTAATCTCTGATCTTAAAGAGAGGTGCAATTGTTTTATGTCACCATAAGGGAAGGTAAACTTGCAATTCGATTTCCTCCCCCAGGTGAACTTTGTGAGAAAGTATACTGGGCCAAACAGGATACAATACTATTTAATCACTTACGATAAATTACTGATTAGGCTTTGTACAGTAACCTGAAGTGTCAATACCATTTTAATAGCATATGGCTGTATTGTACAGAAGAGAGACATGGAATTGTACAAAATTCTTTAGTGGAAAAAAAGAGGCAAGAACAATTTTGGCAACCCAGGAATGAGAGGAGGGTGTGAAGATTCATCTCCCATGAATGCCACTTGATTTACCAGTACTTATGTTATTAGAAGAATCATTCATCCAGTATAATCATCCAATTGAATAAATAACAAATGCCTATTGTTTGCAGAACCCTGGGTTAGGCTCATGGGGATAGGAGATAGAAGATTAGGATAAAACAACACCTCAAATTGCTTTCAATTGATTCCTCACCAGGATCCTGTGAGTTCAGGTATTTTTATCTCAGGTGAGGAAAACTGAGGCCATAAGAGGCTTGCCATTTATATTGAGAAAGGATCTGAAATGGGATTTGAACTCATTTCCTGATCCAAAGCCAAGTATTCTCTCCACCATGCCATGATGCCCCTGCCCTCGTAAGACCTATAGTCTAGACATTCCGAGGGCACAGGGATATGAAAGGGGTGAAAATACTTCCCCTTCAAATTGTACTTATTATTCAGTGTTGAGAGTACTCCTCAACATAGATACAATTGTACACTGCTTTAGGCTCTGTGTTGTATTCTTTTCCTCTAACATTGTTTTAGCCAGTATGGTCACTCATAAGCAAACTGACAAAGGCTTAGGTACTCACAAGTATAATCACCTACTGAGGTGCAGTTTGCTGAATTGTTATTTCTTTCAGCAACTTTCAGATGCCTTGTGCCTGCCAATTTTGCCTAATCCCATCTTACTTTTATCATCCTTAGGCCCAGTCTACTTAGAAAACCAAAGCAAAGAAACTATTGTTTCCAACCTGAATCATCTAGGTAACCAAACAAAATAGAGATTTCTTTAAGAATAATCTTTCTAAGGATTTTAATTCATGCATCTGTATGACAAGCAAAAGGAACAAAGTGTGTGGTTGGTTCTTTGCATGGGATTCCATCACCTCAACCATTTTTATTGCCATTGAGTTGGTTTTTTTGCAGTCATGGGCAACAAGATCCTTTGTTTAAAGACCACATCTGGTAGAGAATGTTGCATATTGACTAAGTAAATACACTAAGATCTCCTGTTCTCTTTATTCTTCCCTCCAGAAAAAGTTAAGCCAAAGGAAGGTATCATAAAACTTTGAGTCTATAAAAATAATTTAGTGAAATTGAACTTACAAATATATTAATGCCTGGTCACTATGAGTGTTTTTCAAGCAGTTGGGATAGTTCTGAGATAACCCCCTGGGCCCCGCCCCCCCCCCCACTTGTCTAGTCTGTCTTGTAATTACAGACATTTGCAAAATGGTTGCCAGGAATTAGAGCTATAGTCTATGACCTTGGAAAAGAGTTTTTCCTCTGTGTGAAACTCTCCTGCCAATATGAGGATTGAACTGCAAGTGTTGGCTTTATTAGCACTGTGCCAAGTAATAATTTTTGGCATGAAAATCATGAAAACAATTAAAGACCAAAACAATAGAACAATTGAGTTTTCCCTGAGCATACCCATAAGTCTCATGATTTGTCCAAATATTTCAAAATGATGACTGTCACCAAGCAGAATTCAAACCACTTATGTGTATAAGGGTAACTAACACAAAACGGTTATGGTTTCATTGAACACTTCAGCTCCTGGCTGAAAAAACTATTAGGGAAGTACTTTTTAGTTCTGATACAAAAATAGTGAAGACATGTATTTCTGCATGCATGTGTGGACCGACATGTTTAATACATGCAAATCAGTATATACGATGCTTTTATAAAATAGTTTTGATTTGTTTTTCATTTTAAAATCTGGCCCCAAATCACCTCTGGGGTTGGTTATGTCTTAAGGGAAAGTATGCTAATGGATTTAGTGTGCTGGTTTGTTTTGCCATCTCTTCTCTGACTTACTAATCATTGATTATTTATGTTATTAGGAAAATCAGACATTTTGTGTCTCTCAAGAAACTGTGTTGTACTGCTGACAACAATAAACAGGTACTGTATTCTATCGACTCCATCTACCTTGGCACCACTGTCATGTGTTAGCTTTCCATGGATTTTCTCTTGTCATTTCTTTGGATTTTACTCCTCACTAGTCAACCAAGAAAACTTCATACCGAAAATCTGACCCTTCTGACAAAATATTGCTGCAGAATATAGTTCTTTACTGCAGTAATCGAAACATGAATTGTAAATTGAGTGATATCCATTCTAAAAAGTGATTGCTGTATTGTTTAACCAGGATTGTATAGTAAGATCTCAGATTTCCAAGCTCATTAATTTCTTAGGCTGATTATAAAATAAATGAAATTAATGAGATTGTGACTATACTACTACCCAAATGAGTTCTTAATCATTTCATTTCTTCTGATAAAGGACAGTATCCCTTTTAAGCCCATATAATCATTTGAGAGATTTCTTTCCCCACCTTCTCACTCTTGTGTTACAAACATGTGACCACAGCAAATCTTTGTTTCCAAAATTGCAAAGAAAAGTTTGCCTTTTTTGGAAAGTTCCTATAATAAGAAAAAATGTTTTAAGGTGGTTATGCTGGTGGTCTTCCCTATATCTCTACTCAATGCTTCATCATGGTTTAAAGGTTCTTGGGGATTATACCAGCAAAGTATGAGTCCATAAAGGTCCTGACAAGCTGTCATCTGTAGTTCTGTCATCTGAGGATCAACCTAACTAAGTCTGGAGAGGGCTCATTACCAGGCTAGCTTCAAAGAAATGAATTTTTCAATGATATTAAACTTCTGAAGACTGTGCCCTAGGTCACTGAATGGTTGTAATCTGCATTGGTGGAGGGCATATCAACAGTGATGAAATCATACATCATTGAAGTAATGACAGCAATGGTTTCTTAGCCCCAATTTAGTAATTTTTCTATCTCAAACTTCTATGTTTTGTTTTAGTATCTATTTAAATAAGTTTATTAAAAATTACAGTAAGTAATGGCATGGTGCAGGGGGTATGTATTTTCTTGTCTTTGCCCTATGCTAGAACATGCAGTTTTATAGAATAAGCAGTTATAAAGCTCAGGCTGTCATCTTTTTTGGAATGCCCACGTAAATGTGCTTGGTAAAACTATCTACTCAGAGTAGAAAATGAGAGGAAATCAATATAGAGCAGAATTAAATAATTAATTGCCCCTTTTGGCCAAATAATGTAGACACTTTTATATCTTACATGTTATTTGTATTTGTACTATTAGTTTCATTTTTGTCAATTGTTACCTCATCTAAACTTTGTATCTATAAAGTAAGAATGATTACCTTGGTCTTATCCTCAAGTTAGTTTCAATGTTATGTTCTGACTTAAACTGTAACTGTACCATACAAAGGAGATTTGGCATTATAGCTAGAGAATTCAAGGCAAAGACTACTTTGGGTACTTCATTCATTTTGGCTTTACCAGTGCTTATCAGATGATTGAACTTCTATTTGTGCATTATGCAGTACAGGTAGTTAAACTTCTGCTCTATAAATCTCATGAGGTGGTTCAGTGGGTAGAAAGCACCAGGCCTGGAATCATTAAACCAGAGCTCAAATGTGGCCTCAGACACTTACTGATTGTGTGACCCTGGGCAAGTCACTCAACCTCTGTTTGCCTAATCTACTGGATAAGGAAAGGGCAAATCACTCTAGTATCTTTGCCAAGAAAACCCAAATAGAGTCATGAAGAGTTGGACATGACTAATTGACTAAACAACAACTAAAAATCAAATTAACATCCCAGATGGGACCTGAGGTAGAGCTGTCCTGGCTGACTAGGAATAATGAGTTAATCATCAGCCCCCAAACTGGGCCTTCTGACATCTTGCTGCTTGGCTTCCCAGGATAACCCCCATCCAGATATCGATAGTCAGATCTACAGACCTCCTCTTGTTGACAATTTCCTGTCCAACAGCTAAGAAATGTTGTCCTCTTTCTCTCCAAATCCTTGTGTTTAATTAAGAGTTATATCTCCTAATGAAATACGTTCCTTCCATTGCTACCATCCCTGCTTTCCCTCCCCCATCCACCTTAGCACTGCCCCACCTATATCTTCATCCTGCTTTTTCCCCCGATTGTGCCCTCTGACATTCTATTATCAGAAGAGTTCAGGTGGCTTCTTGTTGGGTATGTTATAGTGGGAATTCCTTTTGCGCATGGGTTAGACTAGGCAGTCACTGTGGACCCTCAGACTCTGTGGTTCTGTGGTTCTGTGGTTTTGTGAACAAACTGCTTTCTTTATATTAAGGACTCTTGCTCCCCCATTCCTTTCCATCTCCTTGAAGTTGTGGAAACCTAATTCTCCCAAGAACATACTTCATCCCCAGCCACTTTCACACTGGGTAGGAAGAGGAATAGGTATTAATTGAAATAATATATGTAAAATACTTTACAGACCTTAAGCCATTATATAAGTATTAGTCATCATCACCACCACTTCCAGGCTCTTCCCCTGCTGGCAATCTGTCTTCCTTACAGATGTTCCTTACATATATATCACCCTTTCAGGATCACAAAGGAGTTACCTCCTGTTCCACAGTCTGTCTGTCTGTCTGTATATATGTCTCTCTTCTTGAGGAGTTCAGTATTGGGCTTATCGTCTTCCTTTCCACTTGAACCCCATCCGTCCTACCTCATACCTTAATATTTGAGTGCTATCCCCTTAAAAACCCTGGTTTGCCTGTTCATCAGCCTCTTCAACTTCCATGGCCTGCAGCTCCACTGTACCTTAGCCACACACAGATGGTCATACCCTTGTTCTTGTTATCACTCACTAATGTTATGATTCCATGATCCCGAAATCTGAAATATCTCTTTCTGTCCATAAAATCCTGACCATCTCATCTCTTCCTGTTCTGTATCCCTCCTAAAACTGTTCTTCACGCTCTCACCACAAACTTGTTGTTCTGCTCCTTTCTTTATCAGTCCATCAGCCCTGCTTTGGTTTCATTTTTCTCCCTTCCAAATTTTACAGTATAGTCAACCAGTTCAACTTTACCCAAGCTGCCAACCTCAGATCCTTTTCCCACCTATCCAGTCATCACTCATCCCTTTCCAAATCCAAATCTGGTAAGCCTACCCCACCCCCATATACAGTCTTCTTCCCTTCTACTCACCTGCTGCTGAATGCCAGTGTAGAAAGTCATAAACCTTTATTGAATGAGTCTACCACAAATTCATGTTATCTAATCTCAACTGGCCTTTTAATGTTGTAGGTCAGTCCTTTTACTCTGTATTGATCTTTCAGCATCAGTCAGCCAACAAGCATTTATTAAACGCCTACTAGGTGCCAGGCAGGCTACAAAGTGCTAGGCTATGAAGACTGTCTTTGCTCTGAAGGACTTTACATTATAATGAGGGAAACAACATGAAAATGGCTATATGAAAACAATATATAGACAGGATAAAATAGAGATAATAGGAAAGCACTAGAATTAAGGAGAATAAAGTCGACTTCTTATAGAAGGTGGGCTCATAGCTGTGGTTGTTGTTTAGTACCTTGTGTAAGGAACAGCAGGAGGCTCATGTTACTGGATCACAGAGTGCAGAGAAGAATTAGGAAGACTGGACTAATATGGAGGAACAACATTGTGAAGGAATCTGAATGGCAGAGTAGTTTACATTTGATGCTGGAGTGATAGGGAGTCACTGGAATTTATTAAATAGGAGAACAAGGGGATACCCATGCTTTAGGATAATCAATTTGATAGCTGAGTGAAGAATGGCCTAGTGTAGGGAGAGATTTGAGGTGGGAAAGCCAACCAGCAGGATGTATTACAATAGTTCAGGCTTAAGGTGATAAAGGCTGCCCCCAAGTAGATCCAGTATCAGAAGATAAAGGAAATCATATATAAGAAATGTTGCAAAGGTAGAATCAGCAGGTCTTTGTAACAGATTGGCTATTAGGGACAAGAGAGAGTGGGGAAATGAGAATAACAACTAGGTTGAGAGCCTGGGTTGACTTATGTAAGATGTCAGAGAGTTAAGAAAAGAAAAAGAAGAAAGGAAGTGAACCTATCAATAATAGGTGGTCTTCTCAAGGAGTCTGGCCACAAAAGGGAGGAGAGATATAGGACGATAGCTAGCAGGGATAGATTCAGTGAGGGGATTTTGAGGCCAGGGGAGACATGTTTGTATAAGTTTGTAAGCAATAGGGAAGCAGCCAGTAGACAGGTAGAGATTACAAATTAATAAAAGAGGGCAGCTAGGTGGCGCAGTGGATAAAGCACTGGCCCTGGATTCAGGAAGACCTGAGTTCAAATCCGGCCTCACACACTTGACACTTATTAGCTGTGTGACCCTGGCAAGTCACTTAACCCCCATTGCCCCACAAAACAAAACAAAACAAAACAGATTAATAAAAGAATGAGGATATTGGAGGGGGCTGTCTGCTGAAGAAGATGAGATGGAACAATGGGATCGCTTGTCATACAGAGATGCTTTTCCTTGGCAAGGAGAAGGGTCACCTCTTCATGTGAAACAAGTGTGAAGAAGGTTATGGCAGAAAGCATCATCTAAATGACATGACAGGAGAAGAGAGAAGGGACTCTCAGCAAATGGCCTCATTTTCTCAATGAAATATGAGGCAAGTTCTCAACTGAGTGTGGGGGAGAAGGGAACAGTTGGAGAGTTGAGGAGGGATAAAAGGTTTGGAAAAGCTACTGTGGTGAGTGGCATAGTGAATTGGTTCAAGGGGTATAAAAGGCTTGCCTTGTTGCAGTGAGGGCCCAAGGGAGAGCATATAACATAAACTCATAGTGGATCCAGTCGGCATGGTTTGGGGAGGGTTTTTTCCAGCATGGTTCAGCAATACATGAGTAGGAGTGAAGGCAGCAGATGGTGAGAGTAATCCAGTGCTGAGACTTGGCAAGACCAGATCACCACTAAGAAGTTGGCAAGGAATTTGAGAGAAGAGGAAAGTATAGATTTGGACTCTAGATGGGGCCAAGATGAGGAAGGGACAAGAGTGTAGCCATTGCAGGAGTGATGGTTTAGGACAAAACTCAAGGATAGAAGGATTGAAAGGAACACTGAGGACAAAAAAAACAGGGTTTATGGTTACAAGGCAGAGAGAGAGATGGAATGACAACAGATTGTCATCAACTAAGAGAATGACAGAGTCATGAATATGGAAATGGTACATTAATGGGTAATGGCAAGATTAAGGGCATAACTATCTCTGTATATAGTTGTTCCAAAACTTCTTTCTTAAGACATCTTTGGGGGCAGCTAGGTGGTGCAGTGGATAGAGCACCAGTCCTGGATTCAGGAGGACCTGAGTTCAAATCTGCCCTCAGACACTTGACCCTTACTAGCTGTGTGACCCTGGGCAAGTCACTTAACCCCAATTGCCTCACTAAAAAAAAAAACCCAAAAAACTAATTGTGTAACCCTAGATAAGCCATTCTGCCTCCGTTCAGGGGCTGGACTCAAGGGTCTCTTCAATCCTGTCCAGCTGTTAAGCCTATGATACTAAGATCTATCACTACCTTTTATTGGAGGCCCTTTCTAATAGCTTTACTTGCCAGTCTTCTTCCACATTCCAAACTATTTCATAAACACTTTGCATTTACTTTTCTTTGTATCTGTTGTTTTCTCCTAATTGAATGTGAGGTCTGTGAGGGCCAAGATTATATGGGTTATCCTTGAGGGTAACCCCAGAATTTCTGATTTGGGCCACCGATCAATGCTTAATTGCTTATGGAATAGAATTGCTAAAAGAATGAGGAAACTGTCCTTTGATATGCCAAATTATCCCATTGCTTTTTTTCTTCACATTTCTCCAGTCTTAATTGGAATCTTGAGGTCATTTGAAATTGAAAGGACCAGAAATTGAGAACTGTCAGTTAGTCAATAATGATTTATTAAGTACTTTCTATGCACCGGGCACCCTTGCTACACTATGGGCATATAAAGAAAAGCAAAACCATCTTCCCTCCCTATCCTCAAGGAGTTCACATTCTCATGGAGGAAACAATGTGCAAATAGCTATGTACACATAGACAACTGAGTGGTAGCAGTGGGTAGAGTGCTAAATCTAAAGTCAGGAAGACCTGACTTCAAATCCAGCTTAAACACTTATTGGCTGTGTGACCTCAAACTCCCTGTGCTTCAGTTCCCTCACTTATAAAATGGGGATAATAATGACACTTGCAGGGTTGTTGTCAGTATCAAATGAGGCAATATTTGTAAAGTCCTATGTAAATCTTGGCTATCATCATTATTATTACATGTGATATGTAGCTGAAATGGAAGGTAATCTCGGAGGGGAAGGCACTAGCAGCTAGGGGACCCAGAAAAGGCCTCTTGTAGGAGATGGACTTGATCTAAGGTTTGAAGGAATCTAGGAGGCAAAGGTAGGGAAAGAGAATGTTATAGGAAGAGGGAAAGCTAGGTCAAAGGTTCGCAGTCAGATGAAGGAACAGCAATTAAGCAGGGTAGCTGAATCATACAGAGTGTGGAAGCTAAAAAGACTTGAAAGGAGTCCAGGCTGTGAATGGCTTTAAATGCCAAACAGAAGACTTTCTATTTCAACCCTGGGGTAATAGGAAGCCACTAGAGTTTGTTGACGGAGTGGGAAAGGTGGGGAGGAAGTAGAGTATAGTCAGACCTGTACTACAGGAAAATGGACCATGAAGGCAAAGCTCAGGAAATCTATGTGTGGAACCCACTGAAAATGTCATCTATCATTTCAGTTGGGGTAGGTGCTATGGAAAACATGCAGACTAATAAGATATGGGCCCCTTCCTTTAAAGAGCTTACTGTCTAGCTGAAGTAGAGAAGACGGTTTTATTTTGTGCATCTTCTTGAAATGATCCTCTAGTATCTCTTTCTACAGAAAACTTTTATTCTATACAAAGATTAATGTGTTTTGGATGTGAGCTCTGTAATTGTTCACTTAGATAGAGGAAACCATTCTCCATATAAGGTTAAATCAGAGGCTAAGTCATCCCCGTGGCTTCCAAGCACACAAAGCTAGATGTCATCAACAGAGATCCCAACTCACAAATAGAGTTTGTAAATGGGAAAGCTTATGTTACACCCTCCTAAATGCAAAAGACAGCCCAAAATAACATAATGATTATTAACTAAGGCTAAGTCCAACTGTTTTGAAATTGAGTAGGGGGCTTGGCAGCTAAGTAACATGGAAATTCTAGAATGTGTCCAGAGGAGTCTGATACTTTTACTTCAGAAAAGAAAACTGGAAACCAGAGATGTAGAGGTTTTCACTAATCGACTGAGCAATACACACAGGTCCCAAACTTCCCAATTATACAGTCCTGGAAAATTATAGGGAAAGGAAAAAAACCCATCTCCATCCATCCATCTTTTCTTGTCTTTCCATCTTCTCTCTTTTTTTCTTCCACAATTTAAATCCTATCACTCTGTCTTTTACTTCTCTCCTGTCTTTGATTACTATCTTTATTTATGTAACATTGTCTTGAATGCCAGCTGTGTACTTGTTTTCTACCAAACATGGAGAAAAAGAAAGTTTTGCGTGATAGGACTTGGAGCTAAACAGGTCAGACAAAACAAGCGAAGCATGTTAAATACTGAAGAAAACTGGAAAGCTCTGCCTAGACTTCGGTTGATCTCTTTGTTTGTTAAGCCCTGTTTATCAACTCACTCCTTGTTTCTTTGTTCAAGACAAGGAGAGCAAACATGGGTAAAAGAAAAGAGAAAATGTGCCTGTTGTCAGAGTATCCCACAGAGGCTTCTTCATAGAAGCTCACTTTGAGGAAGAAGAAGGGACGTTTAGTTTGGGGGGTCTGTGCAGGTCTTGGCTATTCTGAGATGATGCCATTCGAATCAAGGGTAAGAACAAATAGCGAAGTGAGTGATTGGAAGATGAAAACTGAGCTGGACAAAAGAAGTAAGAATAGGGTAGTAGAGAAAATGGAAGCAACTGAGCTGGAACTCCAGAATGCATTTATTCTTGTCATGGGAGAAGCTCCTTACTTGGGGCATAAATTCTGTTGTGCCTACAAATTATATACCATTTTGAACATTGGCTCAAGTCATTAGATGGCGCCCATGTCCATTCACTTATTGTCTCTGGTAGTCAGAAAGTCAGTCAACAGACACTTAATAAGTACCAACTACATACCAGGCCCTGTGCTAAGTGCTGGGCATACGAGAGTCCCTGATCTCAAGGAATTCAGTCTAAAGGGGAGACAACATAAAAAAAACCTACATAAATAAGATATCTACAGGATAAATTGGAAATAGTCAGCAGTGGGAAGGCATTAGCATTAAGAAAAGGCTTCTTGTAGAAGATGAGCTTTTAGCTGGGATTTAAAGGAAACCAAGAAGCCAGGATGAGAAAAGAGAGAATTCCAGGTATGGGGGACAGTCTGTGAAAATGCCCAGGGTTAACAAAGAGAGTGTCTTGTTCAAGGATAAGCAAGGAGGCAGACATGGGTGACATGTGGGGAGGAGACTAAGGTGTAAGAAAATTAGGAAGGTAGGAAGGGGTTTCATGAAGGACTTTTGAATGTCAAATAGAGTATTTTATTTGCTCTTGGAATTGATAGGGAGCCACTGTAGTTTATTGAATAGGGAGGTGACATGGTCAGACCTTTGCATAGGAAGATCGATTTAACAGCTGAGTGGAGGATGGATTCGAGTGGAGAGAGGGGAAAGGAGGCTTCAAGCAGGGAGACCAAGTAGCAGTCTATTCCAATAGTCCAGGCAGGAAAGGATGGAAGTTTGCACCAGGGTGGTACTATTGTCAGAGGAGAGAAGGGGGTAGAATAGGAGAGATGGCGAAAAGGTGAAATTGGCAGGAATCTCAGATTGGATATGAAGGGTTCCTTGCAAGATCAGGTTTATCTCAAAGGATCTTTGATACTGTGGATACTTCACCCAACAAATATTTATGATATTTCTATTATGTATGAGGCTCTGGGCTAGGAAAAACACACATATGTAAAAAAGGCCTTCCTGCCCTGGGTAAGCTTCTAATCTAATAGGGAGTTTAGACACATACCTGGATAAAAAGAATGAAAATTCCAAGTTAGAACAGGAATTTTCATTTGAATGCTTCATTCAGGGCTGGAGATATAAGTATGCAAGTAAAAGCAGCTGACAAAGAAGGTAGGAAGGCAAGTGAATTGTAAAAGATATTTTTTTTAATTCAGGAGAGGAGAAGTACACAGATATTTCTGTAGTCTGCTGGAGAAATAAATAGGCAAAGTGAGGGGCACAGGAAATCTCGAATTTATCTCTGAGACAGATTATTGAAAACTGTAAACAATGCTAATAAACTTTTATTGAGTGTCAATAATGCCCTAGCCATCCTACTGAACACGCTTGCAGACTGAGTTCCCTCAGTCACATACCATATATAATCCAAGTTCATTCCATCATCCTGTCCAGGGTACAGGCTGTAAACTTTCTATGTCTCCCGAGGGGAGCTGGCAGGCCTCCAACACAAAGCTGAGAGTAGACAGGAAAAAGGGGACTGGATGCTTTCCCAGTGCCACCTCTCCTTTTCCAAGGCTTTAAATAGGGCATCTTTACCACCTAAATTAGCTGGTGCTCTGGGAAGAGTAGAACTAGAAAGCATGAATATCCTAAATCACTGACATCATCTTAACAGTCCTAAAGAAGCACTCAGATTTTCTAATAATAAAGCCTTTCACTACCCCTTTAAGAAGCTTTGAGGCTTTTTCTATGTTTTTTTTTTTCCTTTCTTCTTGTAGAAAGACATTGAAATGGGATTAGGTGCCCATAGAGAATTAGAGCAATGTTGCCTAGGGGAAATACCGGTGATATATCTTTCTGGTAACTAGTGGTCCTGCCCTACAAATTTGGCTATATTTTTGTTTCCTGGGTTATGCTTTAAAACAGTACAGAGTGCAGGCCACTGCAGAAACTATCCCCTTTCCTTCTTTAATCTCTTTACATAAAGTTTCCAAAGTTATAGGCAAGTGGACAATTTGTCTTAAGTTCACACTCTCTCTCAGTGTTGCAAAGGATACTTGAGAAAAGTCCCTACAAGAAGCGATTTCTCTATGTCCCCTGCCCCAACATCCTTGCTTTCCAACTCCTCTCCCTGTTAAAATCTACTTTCAGAAAAGGATCTAACAAATATGTATGTTTGTTGTCAAGGATCTGACAAACTCATTCACACTGAAATGTTGACTGATAGTGAACCATAAATTTTAAGGTGGAGGAGACCTTAGAGGCATCCAAAAGATAGAATACATAAGTGGAGAGATGGATAGATATATAGCTAGAAAGAGACATAGCTAGGGGCAGCTAGGTGGCGCAGTGGATGGAGCACTGGCCCTGGATTCAGGAGGACCCGAGTTCAAAGCTGGCATCAGACACTTAACACTTACTAGCTGTGTGACCCTGGGCAAGTCACTTAACCCCCATTGCCTCTCAAAAAAAAAAATTTAAAAAAAAAGAGAAAGACATAGCTAGAAAGAACATTTATTATATAGCTAGAAAGAGACATAGTTAGAAAGAACATTTATTAAGTGCCTAAAATATCCCAGGCACAGTGCTAAGTACTGGGGATACAGATATAAGCAAGCATGATATTCTGCCCTCATGGAGTTTATCTTCTAATAGGGAAAACCATCACATAAATGGTGTGTGAAAAGGAAATGGAGGTTGGAAATAGCATGGAGGCCTGGTTCTGAACAAGATAAGGTAAAACTCACCTGTCAGAGCCAATTGTGGGGAGGGATCTGAGCATGATGGCTAAAGGTGAAGAGATGGTCAAGAAATGTCTGGGGCAGGGCAGCTAGGTGGCGCAGTGGATAGAGCACTGGCCCTGGGGTCAGGAGTACCTGAGTTCAAATCCGGCCTCAGACACTTAACACTTACTAGCTGTGTGATTCTGGGCAAGTCACTTAACCCCAATTGCCTCACTAAAAAAAAAAAAAAAATTGTCTTGGGGTCTGGTTCTGAGCAAGATGTGGGAAAAGGTCAACTATCAGAGTCCTGCAAGGACCAAGGGACAGAGTCCAAGGTTGCCATAGAGGGAAGAAGGCAATGGACCAGACACGAACAGTATGGTAAGGAGATGACATAGAAGGAGGCCTATGCTACCACCACCACCACCACCTCATTTTAGAGAGAAGGAAAGAGTTAAGTGACTTGACCAAGGTCACATAATAAGTAACAGAACTGAGACTGACTCTAAATCCAGGGTTTCTTCCAGTGGACTAGGATGGTTGTTTTCTTCTCAGAGGTGTTTGCATTTTAATAAGGCACTAAAGCTTTAACTGAAAGATTGAATTTCTAATTGTAGAATATCTGCAATCCAATCACTTGGGACAGGAGGCATTTGCAAGATAAGGGAGACAGTCTGGACTTTTCAAATCATGCTGCCTATTTATAAAATCCAGCTTTTCACAGTTTTTTATGATAGTTAAGCAATTAAGGATGACTGGGGAAATTCAAATCTGGTTAGAAACAAGAGTTCACACAATTTCTCAGGTACATCCACAGTCAGAACTAGTTACTTTTTGTGTCTTAATTAAGCTTCACACACAAAAATATCAAGCAAACAAATAAACAAAAACCCACCTAACTCAGAGCAAGCAGCCTGAAAGTCACTCTAAAGTCCTCTTTTCAGGTAAATTCAGTTGAGTTGGTTGGGGGTAGGGAATGGGGAGAGAGTGAGGAAAAAGTGACCACACAGTGAGGTTGCTCTACAGAAAGGCCTGGAACTCACAAGGGATAAAGCAGTAGGAAGAAGGGGGTGGAGGAGAAAGGAGATGCCATGTGGCAGCTTCTCATTTTTTAAATAGTATTTTATTTTTTCCAATTATATGTAAAGACAATTTTTAACATTCATTTTTTATAAAATCTTGAGTTCCAAATTTTTTCTCTCCCTCCCTTTTCTCCCCGCTCCCTAAAATGGTAGGCAATTTGATACAGGTCACATATGTGCAATCATGTAAAACCTATTTCCATATTAGTCATGTTGTGAAAGAAGAAACAGTTTGCAACAGAATTGTAGTTTGCATAAGGAAAAAAGAAAATGAAAAAATAAAGTTAAAATAGTATGCTTTGATCTGCATCTGGATGTGGAGAGCATTTTCCATCATAAATTTTTTGGAATCATGTTGAATCATTGTATTGCCGAGAAAGGCTAAGCCATTCATAGTTGATCATCATACAGTGTTGCTGTCATTGTGTATGGTGTTCTGGTTCTGCTCACTTTACCCTACAGCTTCCCATTTTAACTAATTATCCTTGCTAACTAGAAACTAATCTTAGTCATTTCTAGCTTTCGAAATACTATCACAGACCTTCACATTTTGGTGTCTGGAAGGAACACCCTAGTTTCCCTACCTAAGTTTCAGTTCTGGGGATTTCATAACCTTTCCTCTTGCTTTTGCCCCCTCCACGATGTCTTCTCTTTTCTTCTGCCCATATTAAAATCCTACCCTTCCTTCAAAGCCCATTGGAAATCTTTCCTAGGTGGCAAATCACTTCACCCCTCTCTGATTCTCACTTTCCTATGCTATGAAACGGAGAAGATTGGCCGAGGTGATCTTTGATGGTTTTTCTAGCTCTAAATCACATGATCTTTCATGAAGCTTTTTCAATCTATTCTAGTCCTCAGTTTCTCCTCCCTTCTTCCAATTCTGGTCATAGTATGAATCACACTTATCATTATATAATTGTCTCATGAGTTTTCATCCTGTAAATAAGTAAGTGCAGACTCCTCTTGCTCTGGACCTTTTCTCTTCCCATCTCTCCCATGGTGCTTAATATCTGCCATATAGAGAAGACCAATAGCAGTTTCTTCCTGTCCCCCTCCTCCCACCAGTGAATGAGGTTGTAGCAATTTTTTTTTCCTTTAGTGGGAATTCTATTGTTCTTACTATATGTTTAAATATTAACTTTTTATAAATATAAAATGTTTAAATTTTTTAAAAAATATATGTTTAAAATTGTGAAATTAGAATGAAAATGTTCTGAGAAAATACTCTTTTGGGGTCACCTGGGTCTTATCTTCACGAACAAACTTGGGAAGCTGGAGAGACTTGGCCATTCATTGATCTCAGGCTCTACCACAATCAAAGAATCTCCAGCAGGGGAAAAAAGAACTTTGTGAATGAATCACTCCAAATAGTACTTAATGTTTTGAACAGAAAGAACTGTGGAATCTGCTTCCAGCATTCAGATGGAACATGTCACACAGGCATGCTCCTAGAAAAGATGGTACCAGGTTAGATGGGACTTAAAGAAATTAAACTGAAAGATTATTTTAGAGGTATGGGTGAAAAAGCCTCGTTTCAGCAAAAGAAAGAACCAGACTTACTAAACATATAATTAATATAATTTTATGAACTAAAAATGATCAAAATAAATGAGTGAAGTGGTAAAGTTGTGAGCTTGGGGGACCCAGCATAATAGAAATTTTGTACCTAAAAAGAGGACAAGATAGATGGCTTACAGGATCAATGACAAATGACCTGAAACCTAAGGAAAGAAGAATCTTTGGGGGCAAATGGAAAAATACCTTCTTTATCCAAGGAGTCAGAGATCAAGACTGTATCTGCCTCAACTAAGAATAGTTACAGGAAGACATAAGTATATGAGTAGAAGTTGTTCATCTTTTTTCTGTCCTGGTGAAGTCTGGTGAAGCCTATAAACCCTTTCTTAGAATAATGTTTTAAACTACATAAAGTAAAATACATGGGATTGTAAGGAAACCAATTTTATGGAAATACAGTTTATCAAAATATTTTTTTTAAAAAATGAGTTCATGCACCCCAGTTTAAGAATTGTAAAATCCTAGCAAGGATTCTAGATAGAGTAGAAGAATAGAATACCTAGAAATAAGAATGGGAAGACTTTGAAGAGGTATGGAGATTTTTATCAATCAAACCCAGAAATGATGTCATCCCAAATCTATCTTAGATTAGATGTGTAAAGATCTTGTTTAGCATGTACTCTAGGTTTGTCCTAAAAGGTATCATGTGGGGAAAAGGAAGCAGATTTAAGCCCCCTGTCATTTTTGCTATGCAGATTCACTATAAGTAAGTTTAGATCAACAAACTTTGTGAATTTACCCACTTCTATACTTCAGTGTTTCATTTTGCTTTTTTTGTTTGTTTTTTCTACTTTCTGTGTAAAAACTCCTTTTTTAAAAAAAATTCCAAACTTGACCAAACTAAAGGGAAGTATGATTTTTCCCCTAGACTTTAATACACTGAGGGGATCAGTACATGATTAGAGGAGAAATATGGTGGTAGATTCTGCCAGAATCCAGAGAACTAGACCAGGGCATCAAAGCAGATGAGCATGTGAGAACTCAGAAAGAATTGAATGCATCATTGGTCACTCACTTTATGCATCCCATCACAAATTGGTGGCCTGGGACTTTGGGGAAGCTTCTAAAAGATTTCAAGATAATTGTGTCAGAGACACAAGAAGTAGTTATCTTAGGAAATTAGGATGTGCAGTCTACTCAAAACAAACCCTTATGTTCTACTTTAACTGTTTTGTAAACAAAATAAGGACCAGACAAAAACTCTAATGTAAAACTGCATTTTCTACCACAATTATACTTCCCTGATACTAAAATATTAAGAGAAGAAAAAGAAGAATGAGAAATGGAGACAAATTTATACCCGTGAAATCTTATTATAATACAGCTATTTGGAAATCATGCATATTTCATTCCAGGATAAAGTTTCTTATATACTAAAAATGATATGTAAAACTTGGAAAAACTAGCAATAGTAGAAAATTTCACAACAATGTCTAAGAAGAAGGGGTCTTGTCTGAGGATATAGATCTCTTTATTCACCCTGCTGAGAGTGAAATATATTGAGTCTAGGATGGGAAAGGAAGAGGACCATTTAATTATTCAGATCTTCTTTGATCCATGAGCAGGGCTTTGTCCTGGATAAAATTTGAAGTGGGCAAAGATTGTATTCAATGAGCTCCCTATCCCATCATAAGGGAGGTAGTACAGTACAATAAAAAGAACGCTGATTTTAGAATCAGATGACCTAGGTTCCAAACTCACGTCTGAAACTTATTACCTGTTTACTTGGACAAATCACTTTACTGTCCTGGTGTAAAGTACACTGTCCCCTTAAGTCACCTGCTTTATATCAGTTAAAATTCTGTAAAGAATAATAATAGTGAGTCAGTACCTTTGCCTTTATCTATTTCCCATTTATCCACATCAACAGCTTTTCTTAATAAGTCATGTTGAAGCTACTGTAGTTGCATTGAGAATGTTTTTACCTTTATCCTTTAATTTTTGAGTCAATTTTGACTTTTACTATAGTTGATATTATGGTGACTCTAAGGCCTTTGTAGAATTTTTCTGTTTCACAGAATTCCAAAATATGGGGGTATAGCATCCATTTAATCCAACCCATACTTCAACAAAAATCCTTCTACAACATATCTAACTAATGGTCATGTAGCATTTGCTTAAAGATCTCTATTGAGAGGGAACCCACTACCTCCCCAGCCAGTCTGTTGCACCTTGGGATAGCTCTCATTATTAGGAAGCTTTACCTTACATCACATATAAATTTTCTTCTCTGTAACTTATAACCATGGCTCCTAGAAATCCACTGGAGCCAAGAAGAACTACACTAGGTCCTGATTCATGCAAATAATAAATCCAGTGGTGTGGTTTCAAATTTTTGAATTTGTACTGTTTGAAGTTATGATTATGTAAATATGGTCATTGGTTAAAGTCCAATGGAAATATACAGTACGAATTCAAATAATGCTACTAGTTAACAGGATCCTTTGTTCACACTAATTGCAATGTCTTTTCTTCTCCAAGCTTAATATCCCAGTTCTTTTGACCACTCCTCACAGGGCATGATCTTCACCTTCCTGATGTCCTTTACCATCCTGGTTGACCTCCTTTGTATACTCCCTGGCTTCCTAAAATGTGGTTCTAACTATTGATCATAATACATTCTGAGCATAGTAGATTTTGAGAAATTGATATAGTCTTCATTATTTGCAACGTTCTATAGATGAAGCATTCTTTTGTGTGTCATGGACCCCTTTGGCAGTGTGGTAAAGCTTTTAGTTAGAGGTTAGTGAAAATAAAAATGCAATTTATTTTTTCTTCCAAGTTAATGGTGGATATTGGTTGTTCAGTCATTTCTGTCATGTCTGACTCTTCATGACTGTATTTAGGATTTCTTGGCAAAGAAACTAGAGTGATTTGCCATTTCCTTCTTCTGGCTCATTTTACAGATGAGGTAACTGAGGCAAATAGGGTTAAGTGAATCATCCAGCGTCACACAGCTAGTAAGTGTCTGAGGCTGGATTTGAACTCAGGTCTTCTTGACTCCAGGACCAGCACTCTATGCACTACACAATATAGCTGCTTCAGATAATGGATCCAAGTTGATGGATCCCCTTACACATAAGAACCCCTGCTCTAGCATATCTGAAGTCATTTCCATCTTCATCTTTTTTTTTTTTTTTTTTACCTTGTGAGTACATCAAGAAGAGATGACGAGATTCCCCATGGAAATGCTATTTCTTATTGCTCTTGGCTGCATTATGAAACCAAAGCTGTTCTCTGCTTCTCTGGTGACTTCTTATGAGCCATCCTTCCACTGAGCTGCAACTTCTTTATGTTTTCAGGTGTCAGTTGTAATAAGCATGACAATAGGATGTAATCTGTTGCATGGAGTATGTTTTCTGGTGACATACCAGTTCACAAGTTAATGGAATAACAATAGGTCAGAATAGAGCTGCTATAATTGCATATGGTTTTATCTTTATTCTTCTAATCTTTTGAATCAATTTTGAAGGTTAACATTAAAGTTGATATTAACTCATTGGTTAGAATGTTTGTAGATAATCTAAAAATTATCTGATTGTTAGCACTCTCCACCCCCTTTTCCATCACTCTGCCAATACTAGCATAAAATCAGAAGGGAACTGCTCAGGATCGAGGACCATTATGTGTTTTGTCAGTCCTGGGCACCATGGACGATTAATTATTTTCTGACCAACCTTTCCATACTTAACTAGCTTAGTCTTCAGAAAGCAAATATAGTCTATCATTGGGACCTAACTCAAAACTTTTCTAGTTTATTAAAAGCCAGAATTTGTGTTTCTCTTGCACAGCCTTTAAAAATTCATAGTTACTAGGGGGGCAGCTAGGTGGTGCAGTGGATAGAACACTGGCCCTGGATTCAGGAGTACCTGAGTTCAAATCTGGCCTCAGACACTTGACACTTACTAGCTGTGTGACCCTGGGCAAGTCACTTAACCCCCATTGCCCCGCAAAAAAAAAAAAAAAAAACCCAAAACATTCATAGTTACTGCCACACCATTTCAGAGTACTGAAGCAGGACTTGTCCCTATTCTCTGATGGTGGTATTGTAGGCATCACTGAAGACCTCTGGGAAAGAGTTGGCAGACAGTTGGCAGGTTTCTGTCATTGTTATGGACAAATATTTTGGTGGGGGCTGCTTTTCCACATTTTGCATTAAATTATAGACTCCCCCCAATTCAAAACAGGCTCCCAAGTTAAGAGCCTTAGGGTGAATTGGAGTCCAGGATGTCCTCACCAACTTTTCATGTTCACAAGAATGCTACATGACTAAGGACATATGGTAAAGAGAAAAGATGGAAGGAGCTGTCTTTGGAGTATCTGATACCTCATACAGAGCCTCTTAGCTAGTTATTGCTCAATATATAATAATGACTATTCTATAGGCATCTGAAGATTCCTTTTGTTTACCTGACAGCTGGGGAGAGGATTCAAGAATGAACAACCTACATCCTTATTTGGCAGGGGGATGGGGGGGGGGAGCAATTTTAATAATGAATCAAAGGCATTGGATTTGGAATCAGGAAGACCTGGGTTCAAATCCTACCTCAGACACTAAACTTACAAGCTGTATTATTGAGGTCAAGTCAGTTTCCTTCTATGTAAAATGAGGGATTGGACTTGGTGGCCTCTAAGGTTCCTGCAAGCTCTAAATATATGATCACAATAACTTCTTTTTTTTTTTTTTTTTGGTGAGGCAGTTGGGGTTAAGTGACTTGCCCAGGGTCACACAGCTAGTAAGTGTCAAGTGTCTGAGGCTGGATTTGAACTCAGGTCCTCCTGAATCCGGGGCCAGTGCTCTATCCAACAATAACTTCTTAAAACCAAGATGATTTACTGTCCTATAAATAGGATTCCTCTCTAAGCCAGAGACACTATTAGCTCTTTAGATTTCCCTCCTCTCTTATGGCAGTCCTCAGGGACATATGACCCTATGAGCCATTTCATAATCAAAGCATTAGATGACTAGACCCTATGTTTGGGACTCATTGTTAATTTCCAGTTCTTTTTCATTGAAAGCTCCTTTTCCCATACTTTTATTCCCTCCTAATCTCATCAGTCAGGTCTCCAGAAGTAATTCCACCGCAGCTGGACAGCATGCAGTTGTTGGGGGCAGATTTGACAGTCTGTCCTGACAAGCCATCGCCCACTGCTTCCAGATGGGCCTCCTCTCCTGATCACTGGCCCCTTGTGAAGGTTTCAGGATCCCTGACCATGGCCTCCTGTCTGTTTTCATTAGGAGTATCTGTCCAGCCGCCAGCACTGGTTGGTGATGTTCCAAGACTGCAGTTTTCTATGATCTGACTGGAAAAATTCATCCTGCACTTTTTTCTTTCTCTCTTTCAGCCTTTTCCTGTTGTGATCCTTTATTTCTCTCTTCCTGCCACCTTTGATGTAGGCCTGGGCTTCTCTGCTCCAAACCATTGAGTTTTCCTCCATTCTTTTCTCTAGTCTAGGGGTTCTTAACTTGTGTCACGGGCCCTTTTCACAGTCTGGTGAACCTTCCTCAGAACATTTTAAATGTATAAGATAAAATACATGAAATGTAGTTATCAGAATATTTAAAATAAAAAGTTCATGGACCTCAGGTTAAGATCTCCTATTCTAGTCTCTCCTGGTCCTCCATCATCTCTAATTGTTCGTTCTCCATCGTCATCTTTGTTTCTCTGCCTGTCATTTCTTGAGTCACCTTCGATTCTCTCTTTCATGAGTTATAAGATCTTGTACTGCATCTTTTCATAATTCCACTCATGCTTCTCCTGAGTGTGACTTGATCTTTGAGATAGAACAAGGAACTCTGAAGATGGGAAGCCCTAAGACATTGAACCACACTGGTGAGGTCCAACTTCAGAGAGTCTTGCAAAATACAAGAATTCTAGGTCTATGTTTGTCTGCCCGATCTGGATACCATGTAGAGCATGCCAGGAAAAATTCTGTATGTGTGCATTTGTACATACAGATATCTTCTTCCCTCCAAAGCGATGAATTAAAAAAAACAAAATGATCTCACAGAATCTCAGAGGTGGAAGAGATCTCAAAGGCTATGCCTGAAAAAAAAGCCTCTCCATCACCCCCATTAGCCTTTAAATAGAGATCTGTAATGAGGAGGAACCCACAAACCACCGAGGTTGCCCATTCCACTTTCGGGCAGTTCTGATTAATATTTTTTTTCTTTAACCAAACTAAAGTCTCTGAGGCCAAGAAGAAGTTCAAAATCTCTCCTTTACAGAATAACCCTTCAAATACTGGAAAGCAGAGACCAGGTCCCCTCACCCTCGTCTTCTCTACTCCAAGCTATACAGCCCCAGTTCAGTATATGATAATGCTCATAATTGGGATCTGAGGAGGACAACTCTTCCCTCTTGTATAATAGGACATTTTTATCAATAGAGGTTACCCATGCTACACAAACACCCTGACACCCTGGGTGGCTGTTTGGGCCCATAATCTTCACTTTACAGATGAGGGGAGAGACCACAATTTCAGATTATTCATTGAACATGCTCTACTGAGGCAGTGGAGAGCTATGAGTGGGGTTTGGGAGTCCCACAGTCAGGATGTTAGGCAGTTGGGGAGCATCCTGAAGAACAACCACGTTGCTGAAGGACCTTAAAAATCAGCCCCAAATTCCAAATGAGGTCATTATCACAAAATGTTTAATGTATATATTTTAAATCTCACTTTACCCCTAGTCTTCACCTATCCAAATAGTGCCCATCCTTCAAGGTCCAACTCAAGTGATGCCTTCTCCCTGTGAGGCAGTGTGGTACAGTGCCAAGGGTGTAGGATTCAGAGTCAGAGGACCTCAGTTCAAATACCACCTCTGCCACTTATTGACTGTGTGACCTTGGGCTAGTCACTTAACCTAATGAGGCCTCAGTTTCCTAGTTTGTGAGAAAGGATTGGACTCAATGGCCTCTAAGAACCTTTCCAGCTCAAAAGCTTTGAGCCTTCCTTAAGTGGTTCAGTCCACAATATTTTCCTCCCTTTCAAACTACCCCTTCACTTAAAAGTCTGTCGATCCATCACCAAGTGCCTACTATGTACCAGGTACTATGCTTAGCACCTGGGATAGACAGTCCCTACCTTCAAAGAATTTATATTCTACAACATGATATAGATGCTGAATACATTTGTGTAGATACACACACGTGTATATATCTAGATATACATATATACATGTATGTAAATAAGTATATGTATACACATGTGCCTATTGAGTATAAGATAGTATATGTTGAATATTATATAATTGTATATATATACACACATATATACATTCATATATAAATACACACACATTATCAAAGGGGATGGTAGTTTGGGAAGGGAGGGACTAGCAGCTAGGAGTTTCAGAAAAGGCTTCCTCTGGAAGATGACACTATCTTTACCTGTCATTAAATGTATACTGTCTTTTGACATCTCTCCTATTTTTGTTATAAAGTCATTTATCCTTTTTTTTTTTTTGTGGGGCAATGAGGATTGAGTGACTTGCCCAGGGTCACAGCTAGTAAGTGTCAAGTGTCTGCGGCTGAATTTGAACTCAGGTCCTCCTGAATCCAGGGCTGGTGCTTTATCCGCTGTGCCACCTAGCTGCCCCCAGAGTCATTTATCTTGTCTATGATTGCCTTTTGATTCCATCTTTTTACAGCTAGAATATAAGGTTCTTGAGGGCAGGGTTATTGCCTTCAGCACCATATATAGCATTGGGTTAATATTAGGTGCTCAGTAAATGTTTGCTGAGTGAATGGATGGGTTTTGAAAACAGATTTTTAAATTACTGACCCAGCAACCTTTGAAAAGCATTAAAAACTTGCCTCAATGTCTGACCAGTCCCATCTTTATGCATACGTGGTTTTAAGATCCATATGGAGCCAATTTTCAGTGTGACCAGTCCGTGAAGAGGAGTGTTCATTGGAGTATGAACTGGGACCACTAAAGTGCAGCTTCTAAAAATGAAATTGGGTTTGAAAACAAGGCTTTGATTATCTCTGGGAAATGATGGCCAGCATTTCAGAAATGTGCATTATGCAATCAGGATATTAGCATAATGGGTGACTTATGTACTTAACAACACCTCACACATATTAGGCGTTCAACAAATATTTGTCAATGTTCTAGATAAAGCCATTAGCTAAACATAACTCATCTGAAAATGCCAGCATTCCTCCCCTCTTAACTGTACTACATGTTTAAGCTCACTATTTAAAGAAAGATCTGTGGTTTTACAAAACCACATTTGCTGCAGTCAGACTCCAAGAAGAGATAGGCCGATGCCAGCCCCTTCCAGTCATCTTTGTCCCAAGTAGATTAAAGATGTGTTTGAGGTTTAAGTGTCTGGGCTGCTCTTCACGTGTGAAAATGCTCAACCTAACCCCCTTGAGGTGTTTTTTCAGGAGAAGTGATATACATTTACGCTGAACCATTCTTTTGCCTAGTTTTCCATAGGACACACCATGCACATTTCCAAAGATGGTTGGCTGGGGACAAATATGTACTTCATGGGATTGCAACCAGGTTTTCCTCTATGTAAAACTACTTATAGATACCTGGCCTGACTCCATGACTCTTGAAACTTCTCCTCGGGGGTCATCACTAACCAATCTGATCCAAGAGGCATTTATTGAGTTCTTTCTCCAGACAAGGCATTTTCCTAGGTACTGGAACAGTGAGGTGGCACAGCAGATAGGCATGGAATCAGGAAGATTCATCTTCCTGAGTTGAAATCTGGTTTCAGACACTTAGTAGCTGTGTGACCCTGGGCAAGTCACTTAGCCCTATTTGCCTCAGTTTCCTCATCTGTAAAATGAGCTGGAAAAGGAAATGGCAAACCACTCCAGGATCTCTGCCAAGAAAATCACAAATTGGATCACTGAGAGTCGGACATGACTGAAATGACTAAACAGCAAAATGAAAAATAACTTCTGCCCTAGCAGAACTTTATAGTTTAATAGATGGAAATAGGTAAGTACATATGTCGTTGTTTCAGACAGGGAAAACCACAAACAATCAAGAAAGGCTTGCTGTAAGAGGTGGCATTTATGTGAGCTGAGCTTTGGCCTTCTAATGCCCAACTCCAACCACTCTTCCTCAGTCTTCTTCCTCCTTGAACTGTGTGAAACACTGATCTCTATTGATCATTCCCTCTTTCTTTGAAACTCTCTTCTCCCTTGCCTACGTTAATATTATACTCCCTAGATTCTGCTCCAACCTCTCTGATCATTTTGTCTCAGAGCCCTTTTCTCCCTTTATCTTCTACCTAAGATTCTCTGTTTGGGGCCCAGGTCCATCTTCATTCTATATTCTTTCCTAGTGACCTCACTCACTTTCCAGCTCTGTCCCTTACCTCCCACATCTGGGGTAATAAGGGAAGGGAACAGTCATTTATTAAGCACCTACTATACACCAGGTATTGTACGAAGTGCTTTACAAATAGTATCTCACTTCATCAGTGTCACTAGCCTTGACCTTTTTTCTGGGCTTCAGTCCCCTATCTCCAACTGTCTGAGAGAAACCTCCAACAAAATGTCCCACTCACTGATATCTCAAACTTAGCTTCTCCAAAATCAAACTTGTTACCTCTCTGTCACCTATCTTTCTCCCCCTCCCAAACTCTTCATGACTTTTGTTTCCATAAATGACAGCACTATGCTTCCAATTGCACAGGTTCAAAACTTTGTATTATTTTTGTCTCCTACTCGTCCCTTGCCTGCTGTTGGGTCTGCTAAGTCCATCTGCACAGCATCTCATCATCTATTGCCTCTTTTCATTTCCACTAGCCACCCCGCATCCACTCAGCTCTTCACTATCTCTTGTCTGAATTGTAGCAATAATGGAATAACTACTTGCAGTTTCTCCTTGTGGCTCGTCACCAGGAAGTTAAAACTAACTAGACAGATTGGATGAAGGCATTTATTAAGCTCTTACAATGTGCCAGGGATGGTGCTAAGTACTTTACAAATATCTTATTTGATCCTCACAACAACCCTGGCAAGTAAGTACTATTATTATCCCATTTTTACAGTGGTAGAAAATGAGGCAGAGGTGAAGTGACTTGCCCGGGGTCACACAGCTGGTAAATATCTGATGATATATTTGAAGTCAGGTCTTCTTGACTCAATAACCAGTGCTCTATCAACTGTGCTACCTAACTGCCTCAATGATAAGGGGTGTTGATCTGTTTACACACACACACACACACACACACACACACACACACACACACACACACACACACATAATTTCATTGGAATAAAGAACCTCCAGGTAAGGAAAATCCCTCCACCAATACAAGTCAAAACCTCCTCGGTGGGAGTCTTAGAAAGCTTCCTAGAGCATTGGGAAAGTTCAGTGACTTACCCAGGGCCATATAACCATTATGTCAGAGGTGGGACTTGAACCACATTCTCAGACTCTAGAACCAGTGCATTTTCTAGAATATAATTGACAGGTCCAAGTTCCTCCTGGCTTTGAGGTTGGCTCTCTCACTATGATGCCACATTATCTCACTGATAATGAGTCAATAACTTAAATTTTTTAAATAAACAGGATTAGTTCAATCATTTCAGGGACTTATTATAAGGGAGGGAATGAGGGATAATGTTTTGCCCAAAATTTAATTAGAATACAAATTATATAAGACCATTTCTTGTATTCTTTCATATAAATTGAACCCAACATATTTTGGATCTAGCTTCTAGTTTGTTTGGGGTTCTTTTAGATGTTTTCCTTTGTCTTTTTTTTTTTTTACTCTTCTTGGCTGCTATGATCCTGTTTAGAAAAAGTTACCTATTTGAGAGCAAACTTTGGCATGTGAATTCCCAGAAGGAATTAATTTATCTCACATTTAAGCACTAACTTTCCAATATTTGTCAGCATCTGAGTAGGTCCTGAGTGCTTATGAATCTCTGGCTGCCACTATATATTCATCTGTACCAATCCAAAGGCTACTTTTGGAACTAGGAAAATTATGAACGTATGCACATCAGTCTCAGGTCTCTTGGCACTAGCTGGAACCATTGGCTCTTGAATCATTACCCCTCAAGGGAGAAGGGGGAAACATCAGTCCATTCCTTTACCCATTCATTATGCCCTAAGGATCATAGGGCTCTGACCAGCCCATACCAAAATATAGCTGTCTGTTGCATTTAATGGGATGTGAAGTGATAGTACTTGTCACTGAGAATGAGTGACAACAGATCAAAGCAGAGGACATGGCTCCAACATTTTTCCCAGAGGACCATTCACATTTGGGCATAGCAAGAAGGATATTGGACCTTAAGGGTCTTGGTGCCTTCAACCTATCTGGTACTTTATCTATCCATTTCATAAGCATTAAGTAGTAAGCTTCAATAAATATGGCCCTTACTCTTCCAGTCACATTCCTGGAAAGGGGCAAAAGAGTTGGATGTGTTTTTCATTAAAATATCTGTTTACTCTAGTTTCTACTTTCAATCCACTTTTGTGTCAGTTTCTTTATGAAAATTAAATTGCTGAGCTGGGACTTCAGAGTCTGGCTTTGAGTGAGACTGGGGCATGGTGATAGGAAGAATACATTTCCTTACCTCCATCCTCTGGTCACCGCCTAAGTGTGGAGAGATGAGGTAGGTTTCCTTGTCCACATTTCCCTTGTATAGCTTCCCTATCCCTTGGCCAGTCAACATTTAGTGAGTGTTCCCTGAGCAAAAAGTGTAGAGCAGGATCCCTTTGGCAGTCTGATGAAGACTGTGTCCCCCTTCTTAGAATAATGTTTTGTTGACTACATTCATAATTGAAAGAAATGCTCATTTTCATTTCAAGGCTAGTGAAAATAATGTTACAATTTTTTTCTCATCTAATTTCGTGAACTCCCTAAAATCTATCCACAGATCCTATGGAGTAGCGGAAGGTAGATAAGAACTCTTGTGTAGAGATTGGTGTTGTCTGCATCAGGTGATCCTAAGCAAGCAGCCAGTAGTGGTCTGGCAGTGAACTCTTTTCTAGCAGACTTGGTGGGACATCCCCACTCCACAGAAGCTGGTCCTAGATACCTCTGCCAGAATCAGCTTTATGAGTAGGGGAAGGAGATGGTTCCTGATAAGATTTTATTCAAGACAAGATTGAAAATGATAAACTCTAGTCCATGACATTCCTTTGGGTCTCATAGGCTTTGAGGTCATCAGATTGGGCTTCCTATGAAAATGGGAGACACTTTGTAGGAAAAAGCCAACCTTTTCTACTTACTTTCTAGGCATCCACAGTGTGAATGGTGTGGAGGATAAGTAGCTTGGGAGAGTAAGGAAGAGGTCAAGGAAGAGGAAAGAGGAATGGAGGTGGGAGGAAACCAAAGAAAAGATTCCCTTCACCATTTTAAAGAGTGTAGGCAGATTCTGAATTGAATTCATTGGAATTTGGTCAACTTGCTTTGGGAAACTAATCAAATGTTGAGGCCTGGAGAATTCCTCATCAGGAGAAAAGATGAAGTGTTTGTTTGAATAGTGACAGGCTAGGAATGAAAAAAGGAAATTGAAGACTGGTTCCTGCCAAGGAAGCGATATTCTAGTGGGATAGATTGGAGAACTCTTAGTGTGAACTAATGACAGAAACATATCAACAAACACATAACCAGTCATGAGTTTAACCTGGTACACAAGAGCTTAACACAAAATGCTTTATAATCAGAGATGTTAGAAGGATAGAGTAAAGAGGAATTTTTGGAGTTATTTGGGACTCACCAAGGGAATGTGGATGATTTCATGGAGAATGTTGTGTCAAACACAGTTTTAAAAGAGGAAAGAAATATAAAGTCTGATCAAAAGGAGTAAAAGGAATGTTAATTTGGGGGCTTTATCAGGTGACTGCTTCAGGGTATGTTGATGAAAGCAGTAAAAGACCTTGGGAGACATAAGGACCTTAGAAGTCTTCTAGATCTTTTGGGGTAGCTTTAGACAAAGCTCTCCAGAAGTGGAAAGGGCTGCCTCAGGAGGTAACTGGTTCCCCCTCATTGGATATTTGTAAGCAAAGGGAGGCAGTTGGATGGTTCAGTGGATAGACAACTGACCTTGGAGTCATGAAGACATGAATTCAAATCTGGCTCACTTAAAAGCTGTGTGACTCTGGGCAAGTCACTTAACCTGTTTGCCTTAATCCACTGGGAAGGAAAAGGCAAACTACTCCAGTATCTCTGCCAAGAAATCTCCATGGAAAGTACTAGTGTGCCTGTGGTTCACAAGGTCACTCAGAGTCAGAGATAACTGAACAACTGAACAGCAGCAACCACTGCAAAGCAAGGGGTAGATGACTTGTCAGGTAGGTTGTAGAAGGGATTTCTGTTCAGGTATGGGTCTTGGAGATCCCTCCCAACTCTGAAGATTCTCTGAAGCCAGTCAGGTATCTTTGTTGTCTTAGTAATTGCAAGTTTATTAGAGAAGGTTTCTAAAGTCAGAATTGAGCTAAAAGAAGCCTGATACTAGGAAAGTCTCCTCTCCAGCCACACTTGGGACACAAAGATGACCAGTCACCCCTTGCCCAGCTCCAGTAGTGTGAGATCAGGTAAATTCTACATAAATGGAGAAGGCATTTTGGCTTAATTCCAAAGAGGTGGGGGGGGGGGGTTTGGGGGGGAGGGAAATTGCATCATTATATTTTAAGCTCTATTGCCTATCCCTGCTGGTACTTTCCCTCCCCTTCTGCATTAATCCTTTTGACTATCCAAAGGCATTGGGAGTAGCAAATAGGAGAGTTAAGTTCTGCTTAATTGTTTTGTTTAAATAGATATAACAATCTTTTAAAAAATTTTATTTTAATTATTTTTCCAATTATATGTAAATATATTTTTTTGAGTTCCAGATTTTTCTCCCCTTCCCTTCCCTCCCCCTTCCCAAGGACAGCAAGCAATTTGATATAGGTTATACATTACAATCATGTTAAACCTATTTCCACATTAGTCATGTTGTAAGAGAAGAATCAAAACAAAAGGGAAAAAAAACACAAGAAAGAATAAATAAGAACAATAACAAAAAAGTAACAACAAAAGTGAAAATAGTATGCTTCAATCTACATTCAGACTTCATAGTTCTTTTTCTGAATGCGAGAGCATTTTTCACCCTAGGTCTTTTGACATTGTCTTGGATCATTGCATTGCTGAGAAGAGTTAAGTCTCTCACAGTCGATCATCACACAATGTTGTTGATACTATGTACAGTATTCTCTTGGTTCTGCTCATGTCACTCAGCATCAATTCATGTAAGTCTTACCAAGTTTTTCTGAAATCTGCCTGCTTATTGTTTCTTATGGCACAATAATATTCCATTATAATCATATGCCACAACTTGTTCAGCCATTCCCTAATTGATGGGCATCCCCTCAATTTCCAATTCTTTGCTACCACAAAAAGACAGCTATAAATATTTTTGTACATGTTTGTCCTTTTCCCTTTTTTATGATCTCTTTAAGATATGGACCTGGTAGAGATATGCTGGATCCAAGGGTATGCACAGTTTTAAAGCCTTTTGGGCGTGGTTCCAAATTTCTCTCCAGAATGATTGGATTAAGTTCACAGCTCCACCCAGCAGTGCATTAGTGTTCCAATTTTCCCACATTTTCAACATTTATCATATCCCTTTTTTGCCATATTAGCCATTTGGATAGGTGTGAAGTGGTACCTCAGAGTAGTTTGGGGTTTTTTTTTTGGCAGGGCAATGGGGGTTAAGTGACTTGCCCAGGGTCACACAGCTAGTAAGTGTCAAGTGTCTGAGGCCAGATTTGAACTCAGGTACTCCTGAATCCAGGGCCGGTGCTTTATCCACTGTGCCACCTAGCCGCCCCCAGAGTAGTTTTAATTAGCATTTCTCTAATCAGTGGTGATTGAGAACATTTTTTCATATGGCTGTAAATAGCTTTCATTTCATCTAGATGTAGCAATCTTAATACAACTGAGCATTTATTTGAAAAAAATCTTAATCACTTAGTAGTACTCCCCCTAATTACAGAAACACAAAGGATCCTAGACTTAGAAATTATTGGAAAGAATTTCACGGACATTGAATCCACGAATTCTTTGTTAAGGGCTAAAATTCTTGCTATATTGTCTAAAATACCTAATGAGTCGCCAATAAATTATAAGCTTTAGCAAGAGTTAGACTTTTAAGCATTTATTAAGGAGAATAAGAATTTGGTGAAGAGAAAGAGAAAGGCCTAGATTCCTATCTATTAAAGGGAGAGAGCAGATCTTATTAAGTAACAGCATTCATGGTATCCATTCCATCAACCTCATAAAGTGTGGCTGACTCAATCTTTATTGACTTATCTGATATCTAGCTAAAGGCAACCTTCCTTTAACTATCTTCTCCAATCCCCGCCTTTTTACAGACAAGGAACCTGAGGTGCAAAGAGATAAAAAGAATTGAGAGAGTAAATTCTGCATTGGCTAATGTTGCCCTTCACCCTCACCTAATAAATAAAACCTGCTGATTTGCTGATTTGAAATGTGTAATCCAATATATTCATTTGTATAGCAAATTTTACATTATGTGTATGCAGTAAGTTAGGAGCTCTCAGTCTCGTTGGATTTCTTCATCATTTGTTGTTATTCAGTCATTTCGACTGTGTCTGATTCTTCATGACCCCATTTGGGGTCACTTAGGAATCTATTCTAGTGTCTATTAGTCCTTAGTGGGTATATTTTTTCTTTTAGAATTATAGATTTTAGGGGGCAGCTAGATGGCGCAGTGGTTAAAAGCACCGGCCCTGGATTCAGGAGTACCTGAGTTCAAATCCGGCCTCAGACACTTGACACTTACTAGCTGTGTGACCCTGGGCAAGTCACTTAACCCCCATTGCCTAAAAAAAAAAAAAAAAAAAAAAAAAAAAAAAAAAAAAAAAAAAAAAAAGAATTATAGATTTTAGCACAGAAAAAGACCTCAAGAGATGATCTGGTCCATTCCTCCCAGACTGTTTCTGTTGTTGTTGTTGTTCAGTCATTTCAATCATGTCCCACTGTTCATGACCCCATATGGGGTTTTCTTGGCAAAGATATAGGAGTGCCTTGCCATTTCCTTCTCCAGCTCATTTAAAAGATCAGGAAACCGAAGGAAACAGGGTTAAGTCACTTGCCTAGGGTCACACAGTTAGTAAGTGTCTGAGGCCACATTTGAACTCAGCTCCCCGACTCCAGGGCTGGCATTTTGTACACTATGGCACCACCTAGTTGCCCCATCATTTAGAAAGTACTGAATACTGCTGAAGTTTGTCATAAGGGGGATGTGTGGAATAAGGAGTGGTTGCAGTGGGCCTCGGGGTGTTTTTCTAAAGGAGAATTTTTGAATCACATTAGAATTGTAACATCTGTTACAGTGTTTTTAATCAAAACTGATTTGGGTTCCAGCATTCCAGTCCTTGCTCCTACTTGGCAGCCTCAGTTTGGCAAGAATTCTTATATGAAATGCAGGGGTCTCAGGTCATCTGTGACTACTCTGGGCTCGTCACAGTGCCTTCCACTAAGGGCTTAGTGCAGTATCATGCACTCCGGATGAGGCAGCATGGTGCAGTGAGAATAAAAGAGAATAAAAAATAACAGAATAATAGGGAATAGAGAGAATAAAGAATAATAGAGAATAGAGGGAATAAAGAATTACAGAATAATAGAAAATAGAAAGAATAACAGAATAATAGGGAATAGAGAGAATAAAGAATAATAGAGGATAGAGGGAATAAAGAATTACAGAATAATAGGGAATAGAGAGAATAACAGAATACTAGGGAATAGAGAGAATAAAGAATAATAGAGAATAGAGGGAATAAAGAATTACAGAATAATAGAAAATAGAAAGAATAACAGAATACTAGGGAATGGAGAGAATAACAGAATAGTAGAGATAATTTAATAATATGGAATACAGAGACTAATAAAACAAGAGAGAATATTGAGAATAATAGGGCCTTTAGAGTCAAAAGATGTGGGTTAGATCCCATCTCTGTTATATTCTACCTGTCAGGCAAGTTACTTGACCTTGCTGGGTCTCAGTTTCCTCATCTGTAAAACAAGGGAGTTGGACTGAATGCTATCTGAGGTTTCTTCTGGCTCTAAATCTATCATCCTAAAACAACAGAAGTAACAGAAAGACTTCCAAATTAGGTTAGAATTTTTTTAATGTATTGATTAACCACTATTCTTTTATTGGAATGTAAGATGATAGAACAGTGTTGGTTAACCTTTTTGTGGGCTATGGACCCATTTGGCAGTTTAGTGAAAACTATGGACTCCTTTCCAGAATATTTTAAATGCATAATGCCAAGGACTACAGAGGAAACAAATTGTCTTGAAATACAATTATCAAAATCTTTTAAAAATTCACATAAGGAGCAGCTAGGTGGCGGAGTGGATAGAGCACTGGCCCTGGAGTCAGGAGTACCTGAGTTCAAATCCGGCCTCAGACACTTAACACTTAGTAGCTGTGTGACCCTGGGCAAGTCACTTAACCCCAATTGCCTCACTAAAAAAAAAAAAAAAAATCACATAGCTCAGGTTGTCAGCTAGTTAGTCAACAGGCATTTATTAAGAGTTTACTATTGGGGTAGCTAGGTGGCACAGTGGATAAAGCACCGGCTCTGGATTCAGGAGGACCTGAGTTCAAATCCGGCCTCAGACACTTGACACTTACTAGCTATGTGACCCTGGGCAAGTCACTTAACCCTCATTGCCCCACGCAAAAAAAAAAAAAAAGAAAAGAGTTTACTATGAGAGAACTATTGGTCTAAATCCTAAATAATAGCTAACATTTGGATGCTTGCAAAGCACTTTATGTTTTCTCAATAGGTGCTCACAACAACCATGAGGGAGGAAGGTACAATTATTATCCCCATTTCACAGATGGAGAATATGGGTCTGAGAAAAGTTAACTGACTTGTTCAGGGCACACAACTAGTAAATATTTGAGGAAGGGTTTGAACTCTGACTCCCAATCTAGAACTCTATATCCCCTAAGCCACCTAGCCCCCTCTGGTTTCTACCAGAAGAAGGTGGGAGACTATGCCCTAAAATAGTAACCTCAAAGAGAATACTGGCTCATTGTTGGGGAGGGAAGGTAAGAAGGATGAATTAAATCTTACCAGTTGCCATTTGTATATCAAAAAGAAAAGATAAATGTGTTTCTGAGAAAGGTACTTTGTCTTGTTTTATCTAGGCCTAATTTTCCCTCACACAGCTGCTAAGAGAAAACCAACTTTTAGATGTGACTTCCAGCATATCAGTCTGCATTTCTCATCATTTAGGAAAGGAGCTTCCCAAGTCAATGATCCCAGGTTCCAAGTCCCAGCAGCGACCTCCTGCATCCATCTTCTGACAGAAGAGCTACCCCCTCTTGTGGCCAGACCCATATCAAACCCAAAGATAATTAAGTCCCTCATTTCCTTTACTTGCTGGTAGTGAAGGACTGACCTCTCCCTGGTTAAGAGGCAGCATTGGGGGGGCAGCTTGGTTGCGCAGTGGATAGAGCACTGGCCCTGGAGTCAGGAGTACCTGAGTTCAAATCTGGCCTCAGACACTTAACACTTACTAGCTGTGTGACCTTGGGCAAGTCACTTAACCCCAATTGCCTCACTGGAAAAAAAAAAAAAAGAGGCAGCATTGGATTGGTAGCCGTAGGGTTTGGGGTTCAGGAGGGGTTTTTGTTTTGTTTTGTTTTGGTTTTTGTGTTACATTTTCCTAAAGACCCCAACAGCACAAAATCACATGCTGAGGGCCAGAATGAGTCAACACCACGTGCAGTTTCATGAACACAGAGTCCCACATGTTGTTTACGCTTATGACCTGGCTCCACTATCAGGGTTTTGAATGTTGGTTTTAACCTAAAGGTTTTTGGAGATCAGGAATGTGTGGACTTTGTGGCTAGAGGGAAAAAATGAATTAAATCTTTCCACTGAAGGAACTGCTCTTCAAGCTTGTAAGATATTAGATTCCCAAGGGAAAAACCTGACCTTTATCATTCTGGTTTCCGTAGCATCATTTTGAGAGAAACATGGGTTTTCTCATTCCATAGTTCAAATACCACCAGTTTCTCCATCCGGAAGGACCATCTGCCTTACACAAATCTCTGTCCTAAAAGTCTGTCCCACATAGAGTGCCATGTAAGTCTCCCTAAAATGCTACTTTCATCCCATTATTTCTATTTAAAAAGGAACAGTGACTCCCTCATCTAAACTCTGTGGCTCCCCATCTCTTTGGTCCAACTGATCCTACCCAACCTTATTTTTCACTGCTTCCCAGCACTGACCAGCTTTCCCTCTCCCCTCTCCCACCTCTTTCTTAGGACCAGTGTTCTTTTCATATATCCTGCCCACTCTTACTTCTATGTCTTTGTCCAGAGAATGCCCTTGACTGCTTTTCTCTGCTAATCATAAGATTATAGACTGTCTAATTCAGTGTCCTCATTTGACACTGTAAAATGAAGGGCATCATTGGTTGGCATGGACAAACCACACACCCATGTCTCCATATGTGGAGGGTCCAAGGTGGGGCTGGGGTGTCCCTTTATTTACCTGGACCCATTCCCCACCCCCACCCCCAACACACAATGTCTTACAATATATTTATTCACTCCTGCATGGGGCATGTTGGCACCCAATGACTCTGGGCTGATTTGTGGACTCTAACAAGCTCTTACCCTAGCAGGTCTTGATTCCCGAAGACAGCCCTCCACCATGTTTTTGTTCTCAGATTCTCTCAGAATCTTTGGGGTAACCCTGTTGAGAAGAAATACACTCCCCCTACCTACCACTCTAGCTCCTGAACACCAATCTGATGTGTTTTCTTTCCTCACAACCAATCTTTCACATTGTAACAGCCACATGGTGAATAATTTCACAATAAACCACTCATAATAATGATATTTGTAAGTGTTAAACATACCTAAGAAAAAGGCAAAATATTGGAATAACAATAGCATCATAAAATTAAGCCTCTAATTCCAGAGCTAGCATTTTTCTACTGTGCCATACTACCTCCAAGTCTCCTGCTTTCTTTGTGTGTGTGTGTGTGGCAATTGGGGTTAAGTGACTTGCCTAGGGTCACATAGCTAGTAAGTGTTAAGTATCTGAGGTCAAATTTGAACTCAGGTCCTCCTGACTCCAGGGCCGGTGCTCTATCCACTGCGCCACCTAGCTGCCCCATCTCCTGCTTTCTTTAAGGGCCAATTGAAGATTCTTGTCTGAGAAGCCTTCCTTGACTCATCCTCTCACAATGATCTTTGCCTTCTCTGAACTCTCCTAATTCTTATTGTTTCACACAATCAAGCCTTTAATTTCATAGAATCACAAGACCTTAGATCCTAGGGATCTTATTGTTATTGTTGTTCAGTTGTTTTTCAGTCACTTCAACTCTTCGTGACTCCATTTGGGGTTTTCTTGGCAGAGATACTAGAGTGGTTTGCCATTTCCTTCTCCAACTGCTTTTACAGATAAGGGTTAAATGACTTGCCCGGAGTCACACAGGTAGTAAGTACCTGAGGCCAGCTTTGAACTCAGGAAGTTGGATCTTCCTGATTCCAGGCCAGCACCACCTATCTGCCCAGGGATCATAGAAATCACCAAGTCTAATCCTTTTATTTACAGATGAGAAAACTGAGGTTTATAGAAGGAAAATAGATTTTTTTCTTAAGTCACTGCCAATGAGTCAGGACTCTCAGTCTGGGATTCTTTCTACCATTCTACAATGCTTCTTTGCCTGGCATTGTTTTCTAAGTTGTGTTTCTGTGTGTTTGTGTGTATGCTGGGGTGAGGAGGTGTCTTGAATTTCCTCTATTATCTTTATAATTGGCCAGCAAACTCCTTGGACACAGTCACCATGTCATCTGTTTCTGAATCTACAATGCCAAATACACATGCTAATAAATTCTTGTTAAATGGATTTGATTGAATGAAAACTGAATTGGAACCTGTGCCTTAAGATCCCAGATCTAAACTCACATAGACTTTGTTCACTCTTGAGGGCCATTCAGTAATATAGCAGGTGGCTCAGTTCCCTCCCAAGCCTAACATCAAAAATTTGTCTCAGAACTCAAAGGACCCTGCTTCCAGCTTCTCTGCTACTTCCTGCTCAGTAAGGACTAATAGACACTAAAATATATTCCCAAGTGAGGAAGTAGAAGTATAGATTTAGAACTGGAAATACTAGTCCAGCTCCTTTCATTTTATGATGGAAACTAAGTCCTAAAGATGGAAAACGACTTGCACAAGGTCACCCAGGACATACGGGGCAGAGAGGAGATTCAAATCCAACTCCTCTGAATCCAGAACCATCTTGCTTTCCACTGTGCTATACTGCTTTCTCTCTTCCTTCAAGGGAACTGGTTATAATTAAGGATCATGTGGGATAACTGGAATGCAGTGCTACCTGGGAGTAGCCCTCTAAGGAAACATGAAACTTTGTAATGCTAAGAGATTGCTAGACTGTCCCTTCAGGGGAGCCCCAAATGCTTTGGGCATTGAGTTTAAGCTGTGCTCTTACTTCTTTTTTGTTTGTTTGTTTGTTTTGGGTTGGGTTTTGTTTTGTTTTGTTTTTTGCAGGGTAATGAGGCTTAAGTGACTTGCCCAGGGTCACACAGCTAGTAAGTATCAAGTGGCTGAGGCTGGATTGGAACTCAGGTCTTCCTGAATCCAGGGCTGGTGCTTTATCCACTGTGCTGCCTAGCTGCTCCCGCTCTTACTTCTAAAATAGGCATTTCTAGCAATGGCCAGGAGGCAGCTCAGTGGTTCAGTGAATAGAATACTGGGCCTGGAATCAGGAAGACCTGAATTCAAATCTGGTTTCAGACACAAACTGTGAGACCCTGGGCAAGTCACTTAACCTCTGTTTGCTTTAATCCACTGGAGAAGGAAACGGTAAACCACTCTAGTTTCTTTGCCAAGAAAATCCCATGGACAGTACTGGCATGCCAGAAGAGTCAGACATGACTAAACAACTGAACAACAACAGCAATGGCCAAGTGTATAATTCCAGTGCTAAGTCTCCAGGGCCTTCTGAGCAGTCTGTCCAGATCAAGGGTTCAATTTAGTTATCATAGATCTAGACCTTCCAGAGACCCCACAGGCCATATCTTCTAACCTCCTAATTTTATACGTAAGGAAACTGAGGTCCAGGGAAGGTAAGTGACTTACCAAAGTCACCCAGGCAGTGAGTGCAAGGATTTTGACTGAGGTCCTTTGTCTCCAGAGTCACTGTTCTTTCTAATGCACCACAGTGTTGGGTGGAGAGGGAAGGGGAGAGTGTTGAATCTCTTGTTATTGTTCAATTGTTTCAGTCATATCCAACTTTTCATGACCCCATTTTGGGGTTGTCTTGGCAAAGATACTGGAATGGTTTGCCATTTTCTTCTCCAGCTCATTTTATAGATGAAGAAACTAAGGCAAACTGGGGTAAGTGACTTGCTCAGGGTCACACAGCTACTAAGTGACTGAGGCCATATTTGAACTCAGGTATTTTTGACTCCAGACCCAGAGCTCCATCCACTGCACCATTTAGCTGTCCTATGGTGAATTTGACATATTATTTTTTGGTTTTGGTTTTGGTTTTTTGTTTGTTTTTTGTTTTGTTTTGTTTTGTGGGGCGATGAGTGTTAAGTGACTTGCCCAGGGTCACACAGGTAGTAAGTGTCAAGTGTCTGAGGCCAGATTTGAACTCAGGTCCTCTTGAATCCAGGGCCATTGCTTTATCCACTGTACCATCTAACTGCCCTCAACATATTATTAATAATAATTATTATTATAGCTAAAATTCATACTGCACTTTATACATAATATGATACTCAAAACGGCCCTGTGAAGTAGGTGTTGTTACTATTCCCTTCTTACAGATGAGGAAATTGAGGCTGAAAGAAATGAACTCAATTGCTTAGGGGCATGCCGCCAGCACATGTAGCAGAGGCAGGTCTTCCTAACTCCAAGTCAGTCTCTCTCTCTCTCTCTCTCTCTCTCTCTCTCTCTCTCTCCATTCTCACAAGCTGCCTCCCTCATCTGAATGCATTGAATATTGGCCATATAAAAGTTGTAGTGCTGACATCTGTTTCCTAACATGGACAGGCTTAGGCTAGTAAGATGAGCTTGGCTATTGACCTCCACCCATTGCTGTACTTCTCTCTCTCTCTCTCTCTCTCTCTCTCTCTCTCTCTCTCTCTCTCTCTCTCTCTCTCACACACACACACACACACACACACACACACACACACACACACACACACACACCCCACTCCCAGGCTGTGCCCTGTGGCTTGCTTCTTGTGACCCTTCTCCCCCATTCCCCAGCTATACCACATCACATGGTGCTACTGGCAGAATGAGGCTTTGCTACTAGTGATTGATCTGAGAGATGCCTCCAGCTTCTCCCGACTGTGTCTGCCACCTTTCCCGAGCAAGAGCATCACGCAGGGAAAGAAAGCAAAAGTCATCCCCAAACTATTTTCATCATAAAGCCGTTCTGAAGCCTGGATGTTTTCAGTCCAGCAATTTAAAGTGTGTTTTTCTAGTGCATCTCCCATACAATATTACCCAGGTCCATAAAGCTGAAGATCTAGATGAAAGGTAATAAAAATCCATCTCTTTGTTTAAAATGAGAATGTGTCTCACGACTGCAGTTGCTGCCATCTGCTCCTCTCCCACTGCAGTAACCCGGGCCACCCCAGTAAATGAAATCTCCCTCTAATGCCTTAGTGTGACCTGCATCTCACATTACCGAATCCCACTCACTCGAAAGGAAGGACTCTTATTATAACATCACAGCATTACCGTGATTGCAAACGTTCAGATGGTATTTTTTGCATGTGTCTGCAAGGAGAAATCTGTCCAAACCACATGGGATATTCAGGTTTTTCTTCATTTATAAATACCACTTGCATCCTTGATTCTGATGGCTTTTTTTTCAGGGCAGAGTTGAATTCTTTAATATCTCTCCTGTGGCTCTGTTTCTAATGGAGCATTTCCAGACTAAATTAAGAGAATTATTCCCATTTACCATTCCTAGCTGAGGATTGCAGCCTCCTCTGGTCAGCCCCACAAGAGTGGAAAATTTAGCAACACGATATGCCACAAAAAACAAAAACAATCAACAAGAGGCAACCATCAGGGTAAAGAGAGGGGAAGAAGCACTGGCTTTGGAATTAAGGGAGCAGGATTCTAATCCTGGTACTCATTTTCACAAGTTATATGACTATTAGCAAGTCCCTCTACTTACCTGAGAATCAATTTCCCCATGTGTGAAATGAAGGGTTTGGATCAGATCATCCCCAAGACCCCAACTAATTGGATCCATCTATACAGTGATCACTTCTACCTCACGACTTTCCCCATCATGGTTTTGATATATCACGGGTCAACATAAAAAATTAAATGGGAATTTTGTAAAGCTGCAGATGACATAGAGCCTATAACCAAATACTTAACCCAAATTTTATAATAAACTGCTATAAACACCCCATAAAAGAAAAAGAAAAAAATTCAAACTTCTTCTCTGGTAGGAAGGGAGGGCCAAAAATTTTTTATGCAGATTTTCCAGATCCCAGGGCCCCAAGACCCTAACCCCAGCAATGTAAAAGGGATAACTGTAATTTCTAATGAGAATTTTCCATGTATCTTTTTCATTTTTAATTTGTGGAATAAAACAAGCATTTCCATAACATAGTATAATAAAAAAAACAGATGATTGCACATGAAACTGCAAATCTATTATGTACAACCTGCTATTCCTTTTAAATATACAATAAAGTTATGTTGTAAATTTCTTTTTTTCTTTCCTCCCTTCCCCCCACACATAGTTCCTCTGGCCAGTTGTACCTAGCATGGTGTCTGCCTGGCTAATTGTAGGTGCTTAATTAATAATTGTTTAATTTAATGGATATGAGTGATAGATAATGCAATCATGACTACTTTAATAAGTTGCTAATAATAACCCACAGAAGCATGATCTCTGCTACAATCATAATCATAGACAGCATTAAAATCTGTACCACCCAATTTAAGACTTAATGACATGGGGGACGGTGTTTGTTTCATGAGCATAAATCTGATCTCCTCAAATTGTAAGCCCCTTGACTTTAGGAGCTGATCTTAAAGCACTGAGCACATAGTAGCTGTCCAACAAATACTCATTGGGTGAGTAGTTAGAAAGGACATTCGGACAACTGACTAAACACCCACTGTATATTTTTAACGCTTGATATAAAATCAAATAAGTGCTGTTTTGTGGGTCTCAAAGAAGCAGAAGTTGATCTACATATTCAGAAAAGGTAAATGTGGGAGGTATGGGAGGGTATCATTACTTCATTTGTATTTAATCTACTAGAGGTTTAGAGCAGCTGTTTTGGCAAATGGGGAGAATTCATGGTGAGCAGGCACTATTTCATTATGTTTGTAATCCCATGTCCTTGCACAGCACCTGGCTCAGTCAGTGCTTAATAAATGTTTATTGATTAATTACTAGTGAAAATATGGAGGCCGTGATAGATGAAGGAAAGGCTGGCTATTGATATGTCATATTTCTAAAATGCTTCAAGGCTTACAAACATTTTCCTTATGATAGGTAATACAAGTGTTTTTGTGTCCATTTTATAGCTGAGAAAAATGAGGTCACACGTATAGTGTTAGAGCGAGGATTCAAAACCAGGTCTCACAATGGTTCTTTCCTCTACACTACACATTATCTAGTTAAGCAGAGTAGGAAGAAACCAAAGGAGTATCTATTTCTAATTTACCTAGATTTGGGGAAAGGAGTTATTTAGGGGGGAGAGGGAGAAGCATGTAGACCCTTCTTAGCTATACCCCTTCTATCCTAGATACACCCTTGAATTGGGTAGCATGGGTGTGTATACAAGTGAGTCGAGGTGCCAAATGACATCATTGGTCTTTGCCAAACTCGTGCAAGTCCTGGAGAATGACCAGATGCATAGAATATTTGGAGATATTGAAGAATTGGAATGGGAAATGGGGGACATTATTAGAGGAACCAGTCAGAGGGGACAACATTTTTGACTTAAAGAGCAATTGTAGAAGAAAATTCATTCTGATGACAGGAAATTTAGCAAACCATGTAGTAGAATAGTTGAAGCAGACAATGGCTATGGAATGGATAAAAGATTTCATTTCAGGATGGGAGAAAAATGTTGTTGTTGTTGAGTTGCGTCTGACTCTTTGTGACCCCATTTGGGGTTTTCTTAGCAGAGATAATGGAGTGGTCTGCCATTTTCTTTTCCACTTCATTTTATACATGAGGAAATTGAGGCAAACTGGGTTAAGTAACTTGCCCAGGGTCACTAAGTGTCTCCAGGCTGGATTTGAACTCAGTCCTTCCCTGACTCTAGGCTTGGTACTCTATCCACTGTGCCTAGCCTACATTATATTAAACAAATACTTGTTCCTTCTCACTGTGAAAAGAAATAAGATCTGTTTCCCACCCCAGAATATAAGCTTCTAGAGAGCAGAGCCTTTTACTTTATCTTTGTATCCTAAGTGTCTAACACAGTCCTGATACATAACAAATGCTTAATCAATGCTTGCTGATTAACTCACTGTTTGAGAAATCCTGGTAATTTGAAGCCCCAAAAGAAGAGGTAGAAAAGAAATTCCGTAAGCTTCTCTGTGTGTCCATTCTCGCATCCAAAAATTGGGACCACAGTGACTTGTGCAAAGCCTCAAGTCGTGGTCATGCCAGAAGTTCATTTGAACTCCATTCAACTCTAGTCAAGTGTACTCTTCACTTAGCCTTCATTCTTCCAGGCTCTCTGATGAGCTTTATAGACATTCAATTCTTTAGTCTCCCAGGGCCACAGAGGAGACATGTTTACCAAATAGAGCTGCCCGTGAAGTGAACATTTTCTTTCATTTGGTGCTCATCTCATGACATGTATTTCTTATTGACCCCATTCAAGATATTTTGTCCTATTTCAAAGCGAAGACAAATTGGGGGCAGTGTGGTTGGCAGGACAGCGATGGGACATTTTGACACCAAAGGCAGGATGCCAGCCTGGTGCTGTCTTTCCATCTAGGATGGTTGCTCATGTGAAGTAAACTGGGGTTCAGAAGCACAGGACACATGGATATGGAGCTGTTTTAGCCCTCTGCCCTTCCATTATCACTCATCTTCCCTTTGTGCTGTGTCTTCTCTTGTGTAGCTCTCTAGGGACTTGATTTATAAAGCATTAGTCCTGGTGATAACTTGGATCTTATGCTAATGGTAGTACAAATGAAGCAGTGGTGTCATTAAATAGTTTAATGACTCTCTCTTGAGTGCTAGTATAATGAGAGTAGAAAAATGTTGGATCTTGGCAATTCTCTTCTGCTCCTGCCAGAATCCAGCATGCATATGGGAGTTCACTTAAAAGTGCTGAGCAAAATTGCCATCAGTTATTGGCAGTTCCTCAAGACTGAAAAACTTGAAATAGAGTGAATTTTCTTTTTTGAAACTATTTAGTCTCCAGTTTCTGTTTGTCAATCGCAAAGAAATGAATCCAGGCTAGATTATGAAAAACCAGTGAGGTAAGCACAAGTACACTGCTTATCCATGAAATCTGCTCCAGGTCACAAATAAAACAGATGTCAGACATTAGGCTTTAAGAGAGAGAATTTTCATAAATTAAAATCAGTACTGACTCAGCTGATGGTTTATACGATATCACTGTGCTCAATCATGGTGCATATACACACATAATGGAATCATGAGCATTCTCTAGCTTTTATCCAGCTAGAAGTTGGATGGCCATGTGCCAGGGTACCAAGAGAAGGCAGTGTGGTGCAATGGGAAAAAGACTGCCCTGGTTTTCAAAAAACCTCAGGTCTAGTCACCATGTGATTGTATTGAAAAAGAAAAAGAAAAGAATACCTGCCCTCAAGCAGTTTACATTCTATCAGGGAAACGTGTACACATGCAACTACAACAATGTATGAATCCATCAATCAACTATTTAGGACCTACTATGTGACAAATACCAAGTTAATTATAAGACATGGGGGTGGGGCAGGGAAGAGCGGAATGAATCAGGAGAAGCAAATATAGAAGAAGGCTTTTGACCTGACCTTTGAAGGAAGTCAGAAATTCTAAGAGGTAAAAGTGAGGATGAAAGTGAGGAACAACCAATAGAAAGGTAGAGGTGAGAGGAGATGGAATACTGAGCGATAATTAAAAAAATAATCTAAACATATTAGATCAAGTATGGAATAGGGTGCAGGTACCACAGGTGGAATGGCAATGGAAACAAATATTTTTTAGTACCCACTGATCTCCCTTTCTATAGCATTTTCCCTACCCCTTGACTTCTCTTTCACTTGCATAAGATCAACAAGCTGACTTTTAGCTTTCTAACCCTTCCCACTATAGCATCTTTCCAGGCTTGCTGTCCCCAAGAGTAACAAAAAACTGATTATCCTGTTCTCCTTTCCCCACTTCCAACAAAACTACCATTTCATCATTTTGTTAATAATCTGAAGTCTGGGTTAGGATGAAAGTAATTGAATCAAAGTGATTACTTCTAGATATGAATGATTGAATTCTCATAAGGTATTTGTATGGAGGCTTAATCTTCTTAAGGACTATTTGCATTTTAAAATAGGAGTTATTTAACCCAAATTTATCTTGAATTGACAGGATTCTTGGTAAGGTATATTTATTTAGGGAGGCCTCTGACAGCTTTACTTTGGATTGCCAGCCTTCTGCCCTCCTTCCTTTATGCCAAAAGAATAAGGATCAGCAACCTTTTAATCTACTGCTGATAGGTTTTTTTCACCCTAAACTATATGACTGAACCAAAGTTACCAGTAGACTTAGAAAATGAGGTTGGCATGTATACTCTTTGACCTAGTAATACTACTACTAGGTTGGTATCCAAAAAGAGATAAAAAACAAAATGTTGAGGCAGCTAGGTGGCGCAGTGGATAAGCACCGGCCCTGGATTCAGGAGTACCTGAGTTCAAATCCAGCCTCAGACACTTACTAGCTGTGTGACCCTGGGCAAGTCACTTAACCCCAATTGCCTCACCAAAAAACAAAAAAACCCCAACAAAACAAAAAACAAAATGTTGAATTTGAAATTGAGGAGATGCCCATCAGTTGGGGAATAGCTGAGTAAATTGTGGGATGAGATTATGATGGAACACTATTGTGCTATAAGAAATGATGAGCAGGATGCTATTTGAAAAACCTGGAAAGACTTACATGAGCTGATTCAAAGTAAAATGTACTGTATACAAATGTGACTTAGCTTTTTTCAGCAATACAATGATCCAAGACAACTCTGAAGGACCTATGAAAAATGCAGTCCATCTCCAGAGAAAGAACTGATAGTGTCTGAATACAGATTGAAGCATATTTTTTTTAGTTCCTTTTTCTTAAGGTTTTTTTTTGTCTGTTTTCTTTCACAACCTTATTAATGTGGAAATGTTTTGCATCACTACACATGTATAATTTATATTGAATTGCTTGAGTTCTTTTTTTTTTGTGGGGCAATGAGGATTAAGTGACTTGCCTAGGGTCACACAGCTAGTAAGTATAGTTGGTAGATAGTTGGTATATAGTTGTCTGAGAAAATTGCTTGAGTTCTTAAGGGGGCGGTGGGGAGGGAGGGAGGAAGAGAATTTGGAACACAAAGGTTTAAAAATTGACATTAAAATTGTTTGTACAGGTAATTTCAGGAAAAAATGAAATTCTAAATTCTAAAAGAAAAAAAGGAAAGAAAATGAGAGCCCACAGTAGTTGTTTCCAAAATCAATCAATAAACATTTATTGAGTGCCTACTATGTACAAAGCACTGTGCAAAAGGCATGTCAAGAGACAGATGTTCCTCTTAGCAAGAAAGAAAATAGAAAGGCAAGAATCATAAAGGGACAAGTACCCCATGGTATTCATCTTAGTGCCAAATGGGAACTCATTTTCAGAAAAAAAATTTGATCAGCTCTGCTGGATAGGTACCAATGGGCATCTACTCCCTCCCCTCAACCCAACCCAATTCACACACTTGCCCTGACAACCTTAGTGCCTAGGTCAGTCTAGGTGAGAAGGATCTTATATTAAACCCGTGCCCTTTGAGTTAGTTAGTCAACAAACATTTATTAAGTACCTACTATCTGGTAGGCCAACTGTCTTAAGTGCTAGGATACCAAAAAGACAAAAAAGCAAAAGACAGTCCCCACTCATAAGGAGCAGGGGGAGACAACAAGAAAAGAATTATGTACCAACTATCTACAAGATAAGTTGGAGATAATTAACAGAGAGCAGGTAGTAGCATTAAGAGAAGGATTATGAAAGACTTCTTATAGATGGCAGAATTTTAGCCAGCAGGGATGCCAAGGGGCAGAGATGAGGAGGGGAGACAGTTCCAGACATGGGAGATGGCCAGTGAAAATTCAAGGAGTAGGGAGATGGAGTATCCTGTTGGAGGAGGAACAAGGGGGCCAGTGGCAAAACAGTAAGGTCAGAGCTCAAAGCCTACTTTGAAATCTTCAGGAGTCCCACAGTTGAATTAATTCCCCGCAGGGCTGAGCAAGAGCAGGACAAGAATAAAGTTTTATGTGTGCTGTCGGGCTGGGATGGTTTTATTTATTGTTTTCAAAGAGAAAAGTGGAGTAATTAAGGATTGCTTCTGGCCTAAAGTAGGAAGAGAAAACAATTTGCAAGAAAAGATTTGTACTTACTTAAGGCAATATCTTAGATTCATACCCAACTCAGTCTTTGTAGCAAATGGTCTTCCTCACTAAGGAAAACTATAAAACAGTTGGTCTCAGAAGAAATAAAAAGGCCCTATCCATGTGGAGTGGATGAGTCACAGCCTTTAGTCACGTTATAAGCAGGATATCACAGATAAATGTTTGTCATATAACCACTCAATGATTTCTAGAATTATATGGAAGAATCCGAGCTGAAGAATACATCAAAAGCCTCCCCTTCCACACTTTTACATTTATCAGAAGGCAGGCACAAATGTTTCTTCTTCAGTGGAGAAACCCTAGTGAATCTGAAACATCTTTTTGCCTATATCTGATGGCAAACTTTCTGGCTCTAAGAGTTGAAGTGACTTTGGCTTTGTACTTGTTTTGGTGACTATACATTCTAAAATATAGTGTGAGGTGGAGAGGATGCTGGATTTTGAATCAGGGGACCTCAGTTTATATCTCAGCTCTGCTGTTTATTTCTTGTGTGACTTGGGCAAGTCGTTCTCTGGACCTAGTTGGCTGTTAAGGTCCCTTCTAGGCATAAATCTACAATTTTCATCCTAGCTTTAACTAACATTTAAAGTAGCTGAATGGTTTCCCATCTTAGGTTGTTGTTGTTCAGTCATTTCAGTCTTGCTCAACTCTTCATGACCTCATTTGGGAGCAGTTTGCCATATCCTTTTCCAGTTCATTTGACAGATGAGGAAACTGAGACAAACAGGATTAAGTGACTTGCTCAGAGTCACCCAACTAGGAAGTGTCTCAGGCCAGATTTGAATTCAGGAAGATGACTTCCTGACTTTAGGCCAGGCACTTTATCCACTGTACAATTTAACTGCCCCCATCTTACGTATAGATGCTTGTTTAGTTAACAGATGAATTTTAGCAGTAACACAGCAAGGAACTATACATATCAGCATGCATAAAGAATCAGTGTATTGACTGAGTGGAGGACCCTCTGGACCCAGACCAAGGCTGGGCTTGGGGTCCAGAAGACCTGGGTTCAAATTGTGCCTCTTCGCATATTCCAGTTATGTAACCATGGGCAAACCACTTCTCAATGATCCAGGTGACTTGCTGCAACTACAAATTGCATACAATTATTTATTTGTTTTGATGGAAGCCATTCCCACAGTGAGCAAATCACACGTCTTAAGCAAAAGAAAACAAATTTGATCATGGAAATAATTGTAATACTAATAAACATTTTTATAGTGTTTACTATATGCCAGCCCCTGTGCTAAGCACTTAATAAATATTATTTCATTAGACCCTAACAAAAACCCTGCAAGGTAAATGCCTTTATTAACCCCATTTTATAGATGATAAACTGAGGATAAATGACTTCAGATGAGACAAACAGAGATTAAGTGACTTACCCAGGGTCATACATCTACTAAATGTCTGAGGCTGGATTTGAACTTAGATCCTCAAAACTCCAGGCCCAATATTCTATTCACTGTACCACCTGATAATTCTTTTTTTTAAAAATCTCTTATAAACAGAGGGTGGTAAAAAGAGCAAGTGAGAACCATACACACAGTGGAACTGTATTTGTAATTACTACTATTAATGTAATTGCCCCTCTGGTCATTAGTATAAATGATCAGAAAAGTTTGTGAACCCTAAAGGAACTGATAATGAATAAGAAAGTAGTTTTAAAATTGATGGGTCATACATTGATTCCCAGTTATTGATGTTTGATGTCAGTTATTTCTCTATGTGTACCACCATACCCCCTACCTTCCCACAAGCCCTCTGGTATATGTGATATTCTGAACTGACATTTATTATCTTTGTGACCTAGTACAAGTCACAATTTATAATGATATAGTTTAAGATCTAGAAGTGTTGGTAATAATGAATGATTTACATACATACGCATACACATATATTATTGTCATTTTGATAGAATTTTATGCTTTAAATTGGCATCAATATTCATTATATTAGTCTGTAGTTTTCTATCTTTGCTTTATCCTTCCCAAGTTACATATTTGGACCATATTTGTTGCCTTAAAAAAGAGTTGGATAAAATGCTCCCCCCCCCTCAGATATTGAAAATAATTTTTGAGACATAAGAATTAATTACACATTAAATTTGATAGATTTTACCTAAATCAAGGTTCCCCCTACCTTTGGTAGTTCATTTCTATTTCTTTCTGAGGTTTAGTGGTTTACAATCTCTAATTTTTTTCTGGTTAATTTTGCTACTTTATAATTTTGTAGACAATCATCAATCTCCTTCCAATTTTCTATTTTGCTTGCATATAACTGAAGACAATAATTTGTAGTAATTCTTTTTATTTGCTCTCTTTTCATTATTTATTCACCTTGTTCATTTTTTAATTTAGTCATTTGATTTTTTTCTTCTCTCTTTTTTAAAAAATCAAGTGAGCCAAAGTTTTTAAAAAATATGTTTTTCTTAAATAAGCTTGTAGTTTTGATTATTTCTCCTTTGACAAATATGATTTCTGATATAATTTTCATTCTAATTTCTACTTTAAGAAATTTTATTTTTCTCTTGTGCTATTCCAAAGTGTCTTGCACTTTATTCAGTTATTTCTGGGAAATACAAAAGATGTATTGTCTTGCTGCTTTTTTTATGAGTGACTTTTGGTTGTTCATATTTGCGTGTGAATGTCTATAAATATACATATTACATACACACATATATACATATTATATACATATACACATGTGAGAGAGAGAGACAAAGAGGGGGGGGGGGAGGGAGGGAGAGAGAGAGAGTCTCACTGTGAGCTTAACTACTTAGGAGTGGGGCTTAGAGTCAGCCTTTCTCTTTTGGCCCCTTTGTCTTTTAGCCTTTTCTTCTATTGTTGGTAGTTTAGATCAGACTTTTCCCCTCAATATTTGACTTAGCCTCTTTCCATTGATATGCTGTGTATACTTTCTTCTGCCAAGACCCCTGGGACTAGGTGGCATCAGCTATTTCCATTTAAGGGCCACAGAGGCACAGCTTGGGTCCATCTGCAAATTCTGATGGTAGAGAGCTAGATTTAGAGTTGTACCCCCTACCCCAACCTTCCACAGATGTACCCTCTTTCTGTTGTGTGACTACCAATATTTTCTTCCTTTTATAGAGCAGGTTGGGTTCAGATTGGATCATTGCCATGGGAAACCAGGGTAGGGAGCACCAAAGCTGGATGTTAGGTTGTTTGTATGTGCGTTATATAGCACACAGGCAAGATTGGAATGGTGAGAGTGAGTGAGATCTATAGACAATTTGATCATCTGCAGTTATTTCAGAAGGTGAAGGTGTTATCTTGTATGGAGATGTATATATCTTCTTCTTTTAATTCTAATTAATATGAATTAAGTGCATTTCTTTTTTTTTCCTTTCCTTTCCTTTTCTTTTTTTTTTTTTTTGCAGGGCAATGAGGGTCAAGTGACTTGTCCAGGGTCACACAGCTAGTAAGTGTCAAGTGTCTGAAGCTGAATTTGAACTCAGGCCTTCCTGAATTCAGAGCCACTGCTTTATCCACTGCGCCATCTAGCTGCCCCAAGTTCTTTCTTATAGTTTTGAGGTTGGCAGGGTACAGAATTTATGCTGAAAACAGCTTATCCCACCATCTTATTGATCAGGTGATCTACATTTCATTCTTTAAAGAAAAAAGGTGGGGCAGCTAGGTGACACCGTGGATAAAGCACCAACCCTGGATTCAGGAGGACCTAATTGACCTCAGACACTTGACACTTACTAGCTGTGTGACCCTGGGCAAGTCACTTAACCCCAGTTTCCTCAAAAAAAAGAAAAGAAAAAGAAAAAAGATCACAAGCTGATACCATATGCTTTTAAAAAACATTTTATTGATTACTTTAGAAAGATATCACATGACTTCCTAATAACCAGCTCCCACAGCAACAGACGCACACAGAGGACCTGTTATTGTATCAAAAATAATGAGTTATGTAAAATTGCAAACTATAAAGTGATTGCATCTAGCAACAACTGAAACATTTTGCACCAAATAGTCTCCTCCCTCTACTGTGGAGAAAAGTGTATTTTATTGAGAGTCTTCTGACTTCCATATCATTGAAACTAATGAACTCCAGGGAAGTTTTAAAAAAATGCTCTATAGTTGTACTCATATCAATACTATATTTCAGGTTTTTAACAATATATTAATGAAATAGCAGCCAAAGGAATACAACGATAATATGTCGCTCTCTTAAAATACTTAAGTCGACTTATACCAACAAAGCCCAAATCACTTTATACAGAGAGATTTTTTTAAACTATGCTAGACTGCCAGTGATTGAGATGTTCTGATCAGAGGCAGGGGGCTCTAGATTAAATGACCTCTTGGGCTACTTCCTTTGTTGTAGTTCTGTGATTCTATGAGTGTCTAAATGTGCCATAGAATTTGTAATATTCTCCATTGTTTGTCTGTTACCTCTTTGCATATCTGAATTAACATACATTTTCAGAAAACTTTCTTTGGAAGGTTTTGGGGAAATGGAATTCTTTTAAAAGAATGAAGTTAAAGTGGTGCTTGAAATCTCTCTCCTTTCTTTTGAATAACCTGTTTTATTTTAAACAAATTTAGATACACAAGATCCACCGTGATTCAGGAGACAAGTCTCAGACAGGTGAGAACATTGTAACAAATTTTATACCTTCGTAAACCATAGCAGGTAATCTGATGGAAATGAGCCACAATCAGCCATTAGAATAGTCTAAACTGGTTTAGAGCATAATTCTCATTCTCAAAGATTAGACTCTTGAACTTCATGTGACAATTTAGCAATTCTCCAGTTTGGGGGAAAACAGAGTCCCTTAAAAGGGAATGGGTTAGGGGCAGCTAGGTGGCATAGTGGATAGAGCACCGGCCCAGGATTCAGGAGGACCTGAGTTCAAATCTGGCCTCAGATACTTGACACTTACTAGCTGCGTGACCCTGGGCAAGTCACTTAACCCCAACTGCCCCACAAAAAAACCAAAAACCAAAAACCAAAAAAAAAAGTGAATGAGTTAGGGGCAGCTAGGTGGCGCAATGGATAAAGCACTGGCCCTGGATTCAGGAGGACCTGAGTTCAAATTTGGCCTCAGACACTTGACACTTACTAGCTGTGTGACCCTGGGCAAGTCACTTAACCCTCATTGCCACCCCCCCAAAAAAAAGATATCCTCAAAACATAAGGAAATGAAAACCATTCTGATGTTTAAAAAAATATAACAATTTTTAAAAAAGTGAATGGGTTAGGGGCAGCTGGGTGGCACAGTGGATAAAGCACTGGCCCTGGATTCAGGAGGACCTGAGTTCCAATGTGGCCTCAGACACTTGACATTTACTAGCTGTGTGACCCTGGGCAAGTCATTGCCTCAAAAAAAAAGTGAATGGGTTTTTTATATATGACCTTTTGGTAAGATGAATATGGCAATATGCTTATTCATGGTAATCTTTTTGATTCAATATTCTTTTTCTCTATTTCCAGAAGAGAAAATTGCAAATGATAGGGATCATCACTAAACAGGATAACCCAAAAGCCATGCTCTGAATGGGGTATCATTGTTGATTTACATTCAGTTCTCTCTTTTTCTAATCAGTGAAGTGTAAATCACTTGGATCTACAAGTGACTGATGTGAATCCCCCACTTTCCCAACTTTACTTCCTATATTTGATTAATTTTGGTTCCTTTCCCCGGGACTATTTCTCAGCATCATAGACTGTAAGGATCCTGCACTGATAATTTAGACCTTCCTACCAGGTTGCACCATATTTAAGGCTACCCAAAAAGATATTCGAATTGACCTTTTTTCCCCCTTAAATCTTGTTAAGGAAAAGGAGTCTGCGACCTTACTTTTCTCTCTTATCTCCTCTACTCTTATCTCCTAACCTTTCCATGAAAATCCCTTCAAATATTTACCTAAATTCTTATTGTCTAGAGGCAGTGTGGTAGAGTTGAAAGAGCACATGGCTTAAGAGGCTTCCATTCAAATCCTAGCTCTGCTACTTACAAGCTGCATGACCTTGAGAAGTTGTTCTTGTCTCAGTACTATCCCATTGTAAAATAAGGAGTGAGGGCCAGTTGGATTAGATAATTTCCCAATTTCTTTCCCTATGACATACTCCAATTTAAACTGTATATTACAGTTATTTATTCACTCATTCATTCAACATTTACTAAGTACTTTTGTTGCACAGCATTGTGCTGGGAGATAAAAAAAATCATTAATACCCATAACCCCCAGTCTCATAGAAACAAAGTTCCCAGAAGGCAGGGACTGTGTTTTACTCTTTAAAAAAATAAATAACAAAGTGCGTAACAGTACATGAGCATGAGTATGTTCCCAGTAAACACTTGTCAAATGTGGTTGACTTTGAATCCATTCCCATATTGGTTTGTGCTTGCTTGGTCCACCAGAAAACAGCTCTTTACCACTATCCCTAAAATATCCCATCAAGTCCTGATAGACTGTTTTGAATCCCTTTCAACGTTCTCTTCTATGGATTCATTCAATAATAAATAATAATCAAGAAACATTTATTAAGCACCTACTATGTGCCAGGCACTGTGCTAAGTGCTGGGAATATAAATGTGAATAAAGGGGGCAGCTAGATTGGCGCAGTGGATAGAGCACCGGCCCTGGAGTCAGGAGTACCTGAGTTCAAATCTGGCCTCAGACACTTAACACTTACTAGCTGTGTGACCCTGGGCAAGTCACTTAACCCCAATTGCCTCACTAAAAAAAAAAACGTGAATAAAGGAAGATAGTGTCTGCCCTCAAGGAGCTTACAATTTAATGGGAGAAGACAACAAGCAAAAGGAAACAGAAATTGGGAAGGGTGATAACTGAAAGTGAAGAAGGGTGGAAAAGTCAGTCAGAAACGTTCCAAAATAGTGCAGGCAGGTGGGAACTGAGATTTCTTTCCTGATCTCCTGTCTTAAATGGGATCTATGGGGTTCATGGCTATACCCTTCAATCAGAGGGACAGAGGGGAGTGATGAGGTATGAGTGCCAAGGCTGATTCAGTCTTGCATTCATTTGTATTACCTGTATTCATGGTTTTTTGAATGAATGTATTTTAGAAGTTAAGTATCTTTCCTTTAGTTTGGGGAAATTTTGTCTAATTTGCCAAACCATTAGTTGCTTTTCTTCAAATCTTATATCCTACTTTAAAGAAAAAAAAAGACAGTGCAATTGAACAATGAAATTTCCCTAAGAACACAATGTTTGGACTTCCCTAATATAAAGTATACCTAGACAATTTAAGCCCCACCTACAAACTCAACTTCTTATTGTTTGGAGCTTTTTCTTGAATGATGATTGAAAATTTCTTCACAGATTTGTATCTTTATTGTTAGATTTAATTTTTTGGCAGAAAGATAAAGTTTATAAATGTATCCATTATTAAGATTTGTATCATAGAATGGTTACTGTTACTTTCTCCACGTTTGAAGCATGGAAACATGTTATGTGACTGGACAGGTGTCATAAAGTAATCCACATGCCCATTAAACCAGTGTTTATCAGAAATAATACAACTAATATTTAGTCCAAGTGAGTAGTTGTCAGTTAATTTTTTATCCATACGACTGAATGATTGGTTTGAAAATTTCTCTTCAATTCACTAAAATAATCGTAATTCCTGATTCTTAGTATAGTCTATTGATTCCATTGCTTTGACAGCAAAAAGAAGTGGCAAGGCAAGGCAAGGCAGAGAAGGAAGGAAGGAAGGAAGGAAGAAAGGAAGGAAGGAAGGAAGGAAGGAAGGAAGGAAGGAAGGAAGGAAGGAAGGAAGGAAGGAAGGAAGGAAGGAAGGAAGGAAGGAAGGAGAGGAGAGGAGAGGAGAGGAGAGGAGAGGAGAGGAGAGGAGAGGAGAGGAGAGGAGAGGAGAGGAGAGGAGAGGAGAGGAGAGGAGAGGAGAGGAAAGGGAAAGAGAGGAGATAGAAGAGAAGAGATTCTCAAGATATCTAAAAGAAGATAATTGGAAAAAATCAGAAATTTTATCACTACTCCCCCAAAAGATAGTCAAAAAGTATAAATAAATACCAACTCAAGTGACCACTTTTCATATCTATGAAACCTTTTTGGAAATGAATTTATATCTTATGGGTCTCCTCGATCCACATATGAAATTGGAACAGGTGAGCTATCACAAATAATGCTATAATAGATCATATCTTGAAAGCCCCCAAACTGAGTGAAAAATGTGAAGACAAGATATTGCTGTCTTTACAGTTTGTTGATCCTAGTATAGCATTTGACTTATATACCAAAATGCAGTCTTAAAGGATGTCCTCTACAAGATTTGTTGATAGATAGACTAGCAAAAATAACTTTGATGATCTTTTAATTATCAGTATCATGAAATACATAAAACTGGGTTATGTATACTCACCAAAAATATTCACCCCTGTCATGGAAGATTACAGTATAGAATTCAAGTATATATCATATAGATAATGAAGTCCACCATTTGCCCCTTTTGGTAAATGATTTTGTGCTGACTACAGCAAGCCTCAGAGCAGTAGAGAGCCTCCTTAATGAGATCCATAATTACTCAAAGAAGTCTAACAATCCAAGCAGAGAAAACAAAGTGGATGAAAAATGTCTTTTGCCTACCTGTAATATGCAATACATTAGACAACCAAATGAGTTAATTCTTTAATACATATATCTTAAATGGGCACTAAGATGGGCAATGAGCTGGATCCATAAATGATTATGAGGAAGAGACCAGGCTGGATTGCATTTGGGAAGTTGAGCAGCATTTTTGCTGCTCAATTTTCTCCCAAAAACACAAATTCAGATTTTAATCCTAGTATATTTCTGGTGATGTTATATGACTGCAGAACATGGAATTTCACAAACTTTGAAGAATCAAAACTGCAGCTGACTCAATGGGCAATGGAACAATATATAGTATATATAAATGTAATAAGCAGCATTATACCAATGGTGATATCAGTTAAGAAAAACATAAAAGATACCCGGGACATATATAAGCAGAAAAGGAAATGGGCAAATCATGTAATGAGAGTGATAGGTAACAAGTGCAAAATTTGAATGTTACTTTGGTGCCCTAAAGGTGTTAAAATACCTAGAAGGAGGCTTTCAGTGCATTAATTGAATCCTTTATGGAGGCTTTATGGAAAAACATTTAAAAGAGACACACAGGATAAGGATCACTTGCCATTTGCCCTGTTGAAGGTAGTACCCCTGCCAATGATTTAATCACTTTATGAAAGTATTAAAGTATATATTTTGGACAGTTGATACGGAGATAATAAGCTGGGCTCTGAATTGAATAAAAGGAAAAGAGTAGGATAAGTTGAATTTGGGAAATTAATATATAGCTTTCAATGATTTCAGGCATTTGGCTTCCACAAAAACCTATCTCTTTAACACCATTTTTCTTCTGCTAATGCTATCTGACTGTCAGTCCTGGGAAACTGCAATGTCTAAACAATTAAAATTGTACATGACCCAAAGGAAAATCTAAAGAAGCATGGTGGTTATATACAGGCAGCAGTACACTACTTAAGGTGACATAATTGAGATCATATGTAAGCAGAAGAGGAGGTAGGTAACAAGTGGAAAGACCTAACAGTCTGCACTGGCATCCTTAAAATGTAATTTTTTCTTAAAACAAAGGAAGACCTCTAACATTCTGGATAGATCACTCAATGGAGGATTATGGAAAGACACTGAAAAGAAAAATATGGGAGATATTGTGGACAGGTGGCAGTGCAGACCAGTGGAGAGGACACCCTCATTGAGAATCAAACATACAGATGTGAAAGGAGCTACACTGCTTCTAAGCATTTTAACAGCATTTCTAAGCCACAAACATTCCCCTACCATGGAATTTTTACTTTCAAAGGAATAGTATCCTAATCATACCAAATATTTCTCTGACAGTAAGCCCCATTAATAGAGTATAAAGAAATAATAAAATCATTATACAAATAACAATACTGACAACATTTTATGTCTTCATTACTATTTGAAGAGTATGTATTTTATTGGTAAAATTATTTTATAGTACAGTATAATGTAGTAGTCAATATATATATTATAGTAGTCAAATTTTTAAGTGTTTAGGAGACTATATGTGAAATTGCACCTGAGAATTCACTGAAAACTAATTCTCTTCTAATTTGATTTTCAGAGTCTCACTCGTTTAGATACAAGAACAGGAGGAAAGAATCTATTGATGTCAAATCAATAACATCTCGAAGTAGTGATGGTAAGAAATGTCTTTATTTGTTTTTTAACTGAAGAAAAAAAGAAAAGGAAGATATCATGGAAAATTAACTACTCAATATATAAGACAGAGCTAAAATAATCCCAAGGGAATGGGAGACTGAATTTCAGGACACTTCTAAGGATGTGTTTTGAGGGTTTGTTTTTTTTAACTGAGAGAGAAAGAGGGGTGGGGAGGGAGGGAGGGAGGAAGGAGAGAGAGAAAGAAAAAGAAAGAAAGAAAGAGGGAATGAAGAAGGAAGGAAAGGAAGGAAGGAAAAGAAAGAAAGAGGGAATAAAGAAGGAAGGAAAGAAGAGGGAGAGAGAGAAAGAAGGAAAGAAGGAAGGAGAGAGAAAGAAAAAGAAAGAAAGAAGGAATAAAGAAGGAAGGAAAGAAGAAAGAGAGAGAGAAAGAAGGAAGGAAGGAAAGGAAGGAAAGAAGAAGGAAGGAAGGAAGGAAGGAAATAGGAGTAGGAGGTAATTTCAGGAAGAACATGATGAGTTTGGTTTTAGACCCTCTGAGTTTGAAGGATAAGCTCCTTGAAGGCAGGAACCATCTCACCTTTTTCTTTGTATCCCCAGTGTCTGGCACAAAGCAGATACATAATAAACCCATTGATTGATCCAAGTTGAGATGTTCAGAAATATTAACTACCTGGCCCAAGTTCACATAGCAAGTCCAATATTGAAGAAACCGAAAATAGGCTTGAGTCTCCTAATGGACAGTCTAGTGCTCCATCTTGGTCTGACCTTCATTCTTGGGTAGGAGTACCTGTGAACTGACACTGGGGAAGAAGTTGACTTGTTAGGAACACTCCCTATACTGATATTTGGATAGGTTTATGGCATGTGCAAAGTGGAGATTTAGCGGTGGTATAGCAGGCAATCAGGGTAGGGTCTTTATCATCTTATCTTGTCTGAAAAGTGGCCCCATTAGTGGTCCTATTATGTCAGATGTCCTTCTGCCAATGTCATCCGTTTTGCACAAATCTAGTCTTCTCTGGCTGGGCTTGTGCAAAGGGTGGTGGGGTTTTTGACTCTTCTGGAATAAGCATTGAGTGAATCCAGGCCTTTTTGGAAGAGCAGTATGGTCCCACAGAAGGCCGAGCTGGTCCTTGAGCTGCTCTCACAGGGACCTCATCAGAAGCAAGTTCCTGGCTGAAGCTTTCAGCTGGCTGCTGCTACCAGAATTCTGTTCTCCTGAGAGTGTGTCCTTCAGAGTGCTCTTGTGCCTAAGGGATGACTGATACAAACGAGACTCATAGACAGTTGCATATCTCTTGTCTTGACAGCACCAAGTTTGCAGAATCGTCGTTATCCATCCATGGCAAGGATTCACTCCATGACCATTGAAGCTCCGATCACAAAGGTAAAAAGTCATGGTTATTCCTGGTCTTTAAGCAGAAGCAATTGTCTGTCTTGTCTCTCTCTGTGTGTATGTATGTATATATGTGTGTACATATACACAAATATAAATATATACATGTGTATATGTATACATACATATATGTATTGTGTGAGTGTATATATATATATAGAGATATATATCACCTAAGGTAGGAAATATCAGGTTGAAGCAAATAGAAAATGATCCTTGGGGTCAGGAAGACCTGAAATACAGTCCTCCCTCTGATAAATACTGGCTGTGTGATATTGGCCAAGTCACTCAATCCCTCATTGCCTCTGGGAAAATTTCTAAGTCTTCCCACTGTACAGATGGTGCCAATCTATACTAGTAGAGGGATAACCACACCAGGAGCTCCCTAAACTAATGAACTCACAGATCTGGTCCAAATACATCCTAAAAAACTGAGGTAATACTGATCTTTTCCTATTGATATTGGACTTTTTGAATAAACTGTTTAAAAACATTTAGAAGTATTAGAGGGGGCAGCTAGGTGGCACTGTGGATAAAACACCAGTCCTAGATTCAGGAGGAACTGAGTTCAAATCAGATTTCAGACACTTGACACTTACTAGCTGTGTAACCCTGGGCAAGTCACTTAACCCTCACTGCCCAGCAAAAAAAAAAAAAAAAAAAAAGTATCAGTCAGTCAAATATCCAATAAGTATTTATTAAATTCTCACTCTGCTCCAGGTACTGTGCTAAATACTGGGGATGCATAGAAAGGTCAAAACACAATCCCCGTATCCAATGATTTCATAGTCTAATGAGGAAGACAACATGCAAACAACTCTGTAGATGCAATATATACACAGGATAAACTGGAGGTAATCTCAGAAGGACATAACTAGAAGGAATGGTGGAAGGAGTGTAGCAAAGACCTCTTGCAGAAGGTAGGATGTGAACTGAGTCTTGAGAGAAGCCAGGAGGCAGAGATAAGAGAGCACTACACACATAAGGGACAGCTAGTGAAAAGGCCTGGAGTCAGGACAAAGAGTCACATATGCAGACGGCTCTCACTTTACAGAAATTCCTATTTTGTGGTAGGACACCTCAGTCTTTGGCATGGCTCTGGCTCCTGGCCGGGAGGAAGGGGGGTCATCAGGAGAAGCAGCGCAGCTGCAACCTGAGCTAGAGGTCCTCCACTCTTTGGGTGTATAGGGCCATGCACTGAAGCCACTGGATGGCAGGGCCACCAGCCATGGTACCTTGGAGGGGACAGAGCCACACAGAGTCCAGAGGAGAGGAAGGGGAGAATATTAAGCAAGAACTGGCTGTATAAGGAACAGCAAGGATACCAGCGTTGCTGGATTATTGAATACTTAAAGGGGGATAAAATATAAGAATGGGAAAGTAAGAAAAAGGCCATGTTGTATAATGTCCTTAAAAGCCAAACAGAGGATTTTCTAGTTGATCCTGGAGGTAATAGAGAGCAATTGGAGTTTGAGGAGAGGAGTAACATGGTCAGAAAAAAGCTTTTGGAAGATTGCTTTGACAGCTGAGTAAAGGGTGGTCTGGAAGGGGAAGAGATGTAAGTTAGAGGCAACTGCAATATTTCCTGGGGAGAAGTGATGAGGGTCTGTACACCAGGGTGGTGGCCATGTCAGAGGGAAGACGGGCTTATATATGAGAGGTGTGAAGTGGGCAAGAGATTGGATATATGGGATGAGCACAAGCAAGGCATTGAGGATGATACCTGGCTTACACACCTGGGTGGCTGGGAGGATGGTGGTGCCCTTGACAGTGATAGAGAAGTTCACAAGAGGGAAGAGTCTGGGGGGAAAGATAATGAGTTCAGTTCTGGACAGGTTGAGTTTAAAAAAATACAGAACATCAGACTGAGATGTCCATTGAGGAGGTGCTGAAGGTCAAGAGAGAGGAGAGGACAGAATAAATAGATTTGGAAATCATCAGCATAAAGATGATCGTTTAAGCTATGGAAATTGATAAGCTCACTAAGTAAGATAGTGCATGACATGGTAATATGTTTTGCATGATTGAACTGTATAACCTATATCAAATTGCTTACCATCTCAGTAAGGGGAGAGGTGAGGGTGGGAAAGAGAAAATTTGGAATTCAAAGGTTTTTTAAAATGAATGTTTAAAATTGTCTTTACATAGAATTAGGGAAAAAATTAAATATTATTTTCAAAAATGTAAGCTAGTGTAGAAGGAGGAGGGAATAGGGCTAAGGCCTCATGGTCAGTGAGCACGACCTGGATGAAGATCCAGCAAAGGAGACAGAGAAGGAGTAGTCAGGCAGGTGAGAGTCAGGAGACAGTAGTGCCATAAAAGACGTGGATAGAAAAGAGCATCAAGAAGGAGATGATTGTGTCAGAGGCTGCAAAGAAGTGAAGAAGGATGAGAAGAGGCTCTTGGGTTTGGCAATTAAGAGATCATTGGTAACTGCACGGTGAGGTTTTAGTTTAATAATAATGTCAGAAGCCAGGCTTGAGAGTTTAGAAGTGATGTAGAGGAAAGGACATGGAGGTACCAACTGTTAATGGCTTTCTTAAGGAGTTTGACCAGAAAAGAGAGGAGAGATTTAGCATTATAATTAACAGGGCTGGATGGATCAAGTGAAAGGTGTTTGTTTTGTTGCTTTTGTTTGTTTTTTTTTTTTTTCAGGACAATGAAGGTTAAGTGACTTGCCCAGGGTCACACAGCTAGAAAGTGTCAAGTGTCTGAGGCTGGATTTGAACTCCAGTCCACCTGAATCCAGGGCTGGTGCTTTATCCACTGCATCACCTAGCTGCCCCTGTGTGTTTTTGGGTTTTTTTAATGAATGGCAGAGACATACTCATGTTTTTATGTAGCAGGGAAGCAGCCAGTAGACAGAAATTAAAGATTAGTGAAAGGGAGGATTATAGAGGGGGCAATCTGATGAAGAAGATGGAATGAATTAAGATCAAAGATGCATGTAAAGGAGTTTGCTTTGGCAAGGAGAAAGGCTAACTATGTGAAACAAGAGTGGAAGAGGAGATGGGGAGGGAAGACATCTGATTGATGTGAGATGAGAAGGGGAGAAGAGGAAGTTCTTGGAGCATGGCCTCATTTTTTCAGTGAAGTATGAGGATGGGGAAAGGGATACTATGGGAAGTTTGAGGAGGAATGAAAATGCTTGGAATAGCCACTGTGGTCAGTGATATATCAATTAGGAAGGTATAAAATGATGGCTTTGCTGCAATGAGGGTATAGTTGAGATTGTGTAACATAACTTTGTGTGGACCCAGTTGTCACAGTTTTGTGATTTTCTCCAGCTCTGATCAGTAGCATGTGAATAGGACAGAAAGCATCAGATGATGAGAATCATTCAACATTTGAGGTTGACAAGGCATAATGATGACAATAGGATAAGGGAGCAAAGGACTCAAGAGTAGAAGATAGTGTAGAGGTAAACATTCTCCAGGGAATCTATATGGGGAAGAGAGGAGAGTGTAGCCAATAAAGGAGTGACGTCCTGGGAAATAATTGAGATGTGAAGAATTGGAGGTCACAATGAGGATGAAGAACAGGATTAGTGGTTGTAAGGCATAGGATAGGGAAAAATGGGATGATGAAAGATTAGGGTCAGATAAAAGAATTTCAGAGTTATGAATGTGGAAATGAAATGATAGCACTATCAAGGTTATGACTATCTCTATGTGTAGCTGAGGTGGAGGGAAGAATAGGGCGTGGAAAGTGACTAGATTGAAGAACGGGGAGTTAAGAGCATCTGGAAGAGTATTATTATGTATATTCAAGCCCCATAGTATCAGGGCAGAAATCAGAGTTAAGGGAAAGTTCAGTGACACTGACACTGAACTCACTGAGCAAGGAGAGAGTCCTAGGGTCCATGGAGCTACCAGAATCTTGATTGGGTGATAAATGTGCATTGAATAAACTTCAAAGGAAGACAAAGTACTAAGTGCTTCTAGTAGAGGGGGAGTCTGGAAGTGACAATGGGGAGCAAGGAGCATTAACTCCTCTACTATAACCAGTGAGTTTAGGTGTATGAGTGAAAATGCAACTGGCACTGAAAAGGGTGGCTGAAGACCATCAGACTAGTCATCAGGAGGGAGTCAGGTCTCAGTGAGTCACAGAAGATGAAAGGAATGAAAATAGGAAAAGGTGGGGCAGCTAGGTGGCGAAGTGCATAGAGCACCGGCCCTGGAGTCAGGAGGACCTGAGTTCAAATCTAGCCTCAGACACTTAACACTTACTAGCTGTGTGACCCGGGGCAAGTCACTTAACCCCAATTGCCTCACCAAAAAAAAAAAAAAAAAAAAAAAAAAAAAGAAAATAGGAAAAGGTTTAAGATGAAAGAAAGTTTGTTACCTATGGCACTGGTATTCCAGAGCCCATGGTGGAATGGATGGATAGCTCTGGAGTAGCACATTGAGGAGGGAGTTAAGGTTGGGAAGGATGGGTATAAGGGAGCAGATTTAGAATGGGGTTTATACGATGATAACCAGGGGTTAAGAATCACTGAGATGGGAAAGAATATGATCAAGGGGTAATATGTTAACCACTGAGGAATGAATTGAGGCAGAAAGGTGATTTCTTTTAGGTCCAGGAGTCAATGTACAATAATTTCAGGGAAATAAACACTTTTGCCAGGATCCAGATGTCTACATAATTAACTCATGTCCTCTCTGTCTCTCTCTGTCTCTGTCTCTCCTCTCTCATCTCTCTCCCTCTCTCCCTCTCCCTTCTTCATCCAGGTCATTAACATAATCAATGCTGCCCAGGAGAATAGTCCAGTAACAGTCGCAGAAGCCTTGGACAGAGTTTTGGAAATTTTACGCACCACAGAACTCTACTCTCCTCAGCTGGGCACAAAAGATGAAGATCCCCACACTAGTGATCTAGTGGGAGGACTGATGACTGTGAGTAATAATGGAAAATCATACTTTTGAAGATAAAAACAAACTTCTCCATGGCAAATTTTGTCAAAAACAAACTGGTATCTCCTGGTGCAATTTGCAAACTTTACAGCACTGTATATATCTCAGTAATTGTTACCATTATCTGCAGCTAATGTCACGATGGACAGAGCTCTGGGTCTGGTGTCAGGAAGACCTGAGTTCAAATCCATCCTCAGACACTCATTTAACCTCTTTTTGCCTCAGTTTCCTCAACTGTAAAATGAGGATAATAATAAGCATCTACCTCACAGGGCCTTTGTAAAGATCAAATGAGATGGTATTTGTAAAAAATGCTTTGCACAGTGTTTGGCATATAGTAGGGGCTATGTAAATACCTATTCCCTTCCCTTTTCCCATTATATAGGAGTGGTTATAGTATTGCTACCATTATTTTTATTATTGTTGTTATATAGCAGCATGGTAGCAATGATGACTTGTGTACAAGGAGAAGACTGATATTATCGAGGACATGTGTGACTGGTTAATGATGTGGGTTGGTCAGGTAATAAGAAAATGAATGAAGAATAAGAATCATGTTTAAGTTATAATTTAAGATTTATAAAGCATTGTAGTGAGGATCTGAGAGAAAACAAGGAGGGGCAGTTCAAGTAGTACACAGGAATCTGCCAAAATGGGGGGGAGGGGGAGTAAGAGGTCTCCAGTGTATTGGATGGAGGAATCTTGGAGGATTTATGGAGAAATATAAACTAAAGTTGAAGATAATGAGATGGTATGAAGGGAGGACTTTCATTCTAAACATTTTCATTCAAAGCATTTTCAAAGATAAAGTCAAGGCATTATTTCGATTGTGTGGTTATCTTGATTTTATTTCTTTTCACTTGCATTTCTTCAAGTTAATAGGCCAAGGGCAGGGACCATCCTGTGGCTACTGTTCTGACCCAGTCCTGCCCCCTTTGTTTGGAAGTTCTTTATCCCTTGGTATCCTCAGGCACCACAAAGCATCTTTTTCAGTGCTCTAGGTTGAAATGTTAAGGGAAGAGAGATGGCCTAGAGGTAGAGTAGTACATAACAAGAATACTTGGTCAGTAAGTTCCTGCTACTCACAGCATCTTTCTTTATTCCAGGATGGCTTGAGAAGGTTGTCAGGGAATGAGTACGTGTTTTCCAAAAGTAAGTTTTCATCCTACTTGTGCCTCATTTCACTTGCTATTTCCAACTTCCTTCAGGTCACATATGACTTATTATTTGTATTGATGTGTTTAATAGAGAAGGATGAATTGATCCTTTTCCAGTTGGTTAAGTCAGGAAACATACATGTACCATCAATAATTTTTAAGATTCTGTAGATATTTTTCAGGTTCTTTGGTATTATTTCCATGAGTCCCAATAACATTTCAGCTTATAGTAAAAAGTTCAAATTTCCCACCTTTCATTTGATCAGAAAAGAAGAGGTTTTGTTCAGTTTGTAGTTTACCATAGGTCAATTAGTCAGGGTTCCACTTTTTAAAAATGAATAAATTAGAATGACTTTTTACTTCAGTGACCCACAATCCATTCATTCCGTTAGAATCATCTCTCTGCCCTTAGTTTGTAACTGGGTCTTTTAATTAAAATCATTGATCTGAAAAATGTCAAAATTACAGATCCAAGAAAGGGCAAATTTCTATTTGTTATATGGATTTAATAAGTCAGCTAGGCTGACCTATATGCCTTAAATATCCAAGCTTAATAATATAAGAAAGGAGTTCCTGAAATTAAAACTCCCTATCCTGAAGAGGCTTTAAAAAACTCTCAATTACGTGTAAAGATATTTTTTGAATTCCAAATTTTTCTCCCACCCTCCCTTCCCTTCTCTTTCCCAAGGCCAGCAAGCAATTTGATATAGGTTATACATTACAATCATGTTAGACATATTTCCACATTAATCAGAACAAAAGGGAAAAAAAATGCAAGAAAGAATAAACAAGGGGCAGCTAGGTGGCGTAGTGGATAGAGCACCGGCCCTGGAGTCAGGAGGACCTGAGTTCAAATCCAGCCACAGACACTTAACACTTACTAGCTGTGTGACCCTGGGCAAGTCACTTAACTCCAATTGCCTCACCAAAAAAAAAGAAGAAGAAGAAGAAACAAGAATGATAACAAAAAAGCGAGAACAAAAGTGAAAATAGTATGCTTCAGTCCACATTCAGACTCCATAGTTCATTTTCTGAACGTGGAGAGCATTTTCCACCATAAGACTTTTGGCATTGTCTTGGATCATTGCATTGCTGAGAAGAGCCAAGTCCATCACAGTTGGCCACAAATTGTTGTTGATACTGTGTACCATGTTCTCTTGGTTCTGTTCATTTCACTGAAGAGGCTTTAAAAAAATTAGAGATACTAAAAATGAAAGTAAATACTCTATAACCCTCTATCAGATTCTAAGTCCATAATTAAAATTCTCTTTCCAACCCCACCCCATCTATCTCTGCTCATAAGGCCACAATTCTCATTCAGGTTCTCACCAACTTGACTATCACAGAAGTCTTACTAGGTCTTGCTGGATCTAGTTTTTCCCCTTTATAATTCATCCTCCACAGCTGCCAGTGATTTTCCTAAAGCACCTGGTATGACCATATTATTCCCCTGCTCAAAAAATCTTCAATGGAAGTTGCCTCTGGAATAAAATACAAAACTTCTCTGATTGGCCTTTCAAAATCTGGCTCTAACCATCTTTTCACAGTAATTTCACATTGCCATTCTTCATTATACACTGTTTCCAGCCAAACTGACCTACTTCTTCTTTCCTATACGTGTCATTCTATCTCCTTCTTTGCCTTTGCTATATCTCCCATACCTGGAGACCTGGACAGCTAAGTGGCACAGTGGATAGAGCGCCAGACCTGGAGTCAGGAAGACCTGAGTTCAATTCCAGACTCAGACATTTACTGTCTGTGTCACCCTGGGCAAGTCACTTAATCCTTTCCTGGAATGTAAAATGAGTTGGAGAAGAAAACTCCAAATGAGGTCCCTAAAAGTGGGATATGACTCAATTGACAGAACAATAACATTATATCCGGGGAAACTTCAGCTCCCCTTCCAAGACTCATCTCAGGTGCTACTGCCTACAGTAGGCCTCTGTTGGTTACCTTGGATGCTCATGCTCAATCTTTTCCCCACTTTCCAAAATCACCTTGTATATATCTTGCATTCACTCATCTCTGTACATGTTGTCTCCCTCTTTCTTCCCCCACCCAGTCAGATAGGATTGTTGCATTTTAATCTTTGTATTCCCAGCACTCAGCGTAGTATTAACCCATTATGGGTAGTAGATGATTAATATGCATTGGCTGAATTCAATTAAATTGTTTCCGCAGACATGCACCACAGCCATAGTCATCTTTCACTGCCAATCACCATCAACGATGTTCCACCCTGCATTGCACAATTACTCGATAATGAAGAAAGCTGGGACTTCAACATCTTTGAATTAGAGGCTGTCACACATAAAAGGTACTGGGCTCCATTGGGCACATGTGGGGACACACATGGAGGTGCAGGTTGCCCTAGTGCAAGAGGTGAGGTCAGGCTTCAATAACTTTGCCTTCTCAGCAGAGATCGAGGGGAGGCAGAAAATGAACATATAGGCTCTGTCATTGAGCATAACTCTTTTGTGGAGAAATAACCCTAGGGTACCACACATGGGATCAGGTTGATTGGAACTCAAGAATGAAGTCATGTGGCTAAGTCTCATTCCAAGATCTCCTAGGATAATTGATTACTGCCAGTGTACCATAAATGTGCCAGGCAGGTACAAATATCAGGACTGAGCTAAGCTCCAAAATTTGTTAAAGCAACAAATGGCTTAACTGAATGTACAGGCTCAAGGAGAAAGAAAATAACTTTGGGTTGAATGTGATGGCTTAAATGTAGTCCCAGCCGAAAGCCAGAGGTGAGATGACCCCTTCAGATCATTTTAGTGATCCTGTGAAAGGAATATTCCTCTCCAAAAGTGTTAGCCTGAGGCTCGTGGCCATTTTGTTAAAGCCTCTAGAAAAAAAATTTGGAATTTCAGCGACTAAATTATACGGGATCTCAGATCTATTGTTCTCTTTGAGAGCACTTTGGATAGACACTTCGGGGAGGAAGCAAGCAGAGAAACCCAAAGACTTGCCATTCGTCACTGTTATTCAAGCCTCTGATGAACTGGAGATAACCTAGCAGTGTTTTGGGTTGACTGCCATAATGCATCTGCTCAGGAATCAGTACTTGATTTAAGGAGGGGCTGCCAGGAAAGGACTTTTCATTTTCCAAAGATGCTGTTTACCTCTTGGGCATATGAAATTGGGCAGTGGAGTTGAGGGGGGAGAGCGGGTTGGGGAAACAGAAAAAGGGCATTGTGCCTTCCTTATCAGTAAAAGAGAATAAGAGCTTGGCAAAGGAATGAAACGAGCCAGAATTTTCTTTTCTTTCTTTCTTTTTTTCTTTTTTGGCCTAACTTCTCCAGACCGTTGGTTTATCTGGGGTTAAAAGTCTTTGCCCGCTTTGGGGTCTGTGAATTTTTGAACTGTTCAGAAGCCACTCTTCGGGCCTGGCTGCAGGTGATTGAAGCCAACTACCACTCATCAAATTCCTACCACAACTCCACCCACGCTGCAGATGTCCTCCACGCCACCGCGTTTTTCCTGGGGAAAGAAAGAGTGAAGGTAAAATGTTTGTAGACTGACCTTCATGGTTATACTTGGACTTTATATACATACTCTGTCTTAATTAACATCTGAGAGAGACTATTTTATCATCAGAAGAGATTTAACTCTATGTTTCATTTTACCAAGAGTTTACTAAATTAGCTATTTGTACTTATATTTGTAGTTTAAGCATATATTTAGTGCCTATTGTTTGCCAAGCACTGTGCTAAGTGCTTTTTTAAAATAATGAAGTCGGGGGGGGGGGCAGCTAGTTGGCACAGTGGATAAAGCACCAGCCCTGGATTCAGGAGGACCTGAGTTCAAATCTGGCCTCAGAAACTTGACACTTACTAGCTGTGTGACCCTGTGACAACTTAACCCTCACTGCCCTGAAAAAAAAAAAAAAGAGTGAAATGAGCAGAAGCAAGAGAATGTCGCGTACAGTTAAAGCAATATTGTTTTAAGAGCAACTTTGAGCAACTAAGCCATTTGGACTATTATAAATACCAAAATTAACTACAAAGGACCTGTGAAGGAAGGCACTATCTGCATCCAGAGAAAGAATAGATAAATAGATGTATGTATAGAATGATTATATGCATACTTCTATTTATCACAAATGTGTGTGTCCAATGTTAGCCATCTCTAGGGTGGAGGGTGGAGGGAAAAAAGAAAGTTACATGATAACTTTATATATTTAGAAGGAATAGCAAGTTATGCATAATAGCTTTGCAGATTCATGTGCAGTAATCGTGTTTTTTTAATTCTACCATGTTATGGAAATGTTTGTTTTATTACATAAGTTAAAAATAAAAGAAATTTTAAAATAAAATAAAATACATATACTAACAAAATAAAAATAAAACAGAAACTTTGATTTTAATTGATCCTCTCAAAAACTCTTCGAGGTAGGTGCTGTTATTCTGAGAAGTTAAGTAACTTGCCAAGGGTCACACTGCCAATATGAATTATAATTGTACTAGAATTGGCCATCTATGTACATATTATGTATTTTCTATTATTTTTTTTTATTATAGTATAGCATGTTATGTTGTTATATATTATACTATACAAGTCTGTCAGTCTTGTAGGTAGATTCACCTCCCCTGGAAAAAAAAATTAAAAACTACCCTGTCCTGCCCTCATTTTTACCACCTTCCACAAATTTTTATAAGCCTGTAACACTTATGGTTCTAACCACTGTTATGAACACAGGTTCCCCTCTTATAGATTCTGTTGATCTGTTTTTCTTATATATGTTCTCCCTCATAACTTTTCCTTTTATTCTTCTCCATCTTTCTCTTCCTCCTTTACTCCCTATTGTGGATTGTGACTGTCTAAATAGTGCTCAATACAGGATTTGACTAAATTTTTTAGGAACTCAATTGGTTTTGGTGATGCTGAGTCAGATTTCTTTCTGTCTCTCTGAGATGTGTAAATTAATCTATAAATTTAAAACAACCTCTGCCCCTGTAGCTGATGCTTATGTACACAGCCAATATTCATAGGATACATTTATGGTGTCCGTGTTAAAGGACCAGGCTACTAATGACGGGCCAAGTTATTATTGTATGTGTTTGTTTGGTTTCAGAAGACATAATTTCAATTCAATTTAATTAACAAATATTTATTAAGAAACTACTTTGGGGGGGGGCAGCTAGATGGCACAGTGGATAGAGCACCGGCCCTGGAGTCAGAAGTACCTGAGTTCAAATCCGGCCTCAGACACTTAACACTTACTAGCTGTGTGACCCTGGGCAAGTCACTTAACCCCAATTGCCTCACTAAAAAAAAAAAAGAAAGAAAAAAAAAAGAAACTACTTCGGGGCAGCTAGGTGGTGCAGTAGATAAAGCACCAGCCCTGGATTCAGGAGGACCTGAGTTCAAATCCGGCTTTAGACACTTGACACTTACTAGCTGTGTGACCCTGGGCACGTCACTTAACCCTCATTGCCCCGCAAAAAACAAAAAACAAAACAAACAAAAAAAAACCCCAACCTACTTTGTACTAGGCACTGTGCTAGGTGATAGGCATAAAGAGATAATGAAACAAACTCTGCCCTCTAGGAACTTACATTCTTCTGGAAATATTTAACCCAAGGGGCAGTTAAGTGGTGTAGTAGATAGAGTACTGGGCTTGGAATCTGTAAAACTCATCTTCAAATCCATCCTCACATATTTACTAGTTGTATGACCTTGGGTAAGTCACCTAATCCTGTTCACCTCAGTTCCTCATCTGTAAAATGAGCTGAAGAGGGAAATGCCAAACCACTACAGTATCTTTGCCAAAAAAACTCAAAAACTGGGGTCATGGAGAGTCAGACGCAACTGAAAAGATTCAATGACAACACTATTCAAAGCGATCTAGTCACTATATGGTAAATAGCTCAGTGCTTTATTGTATATGTATAAATACATGCATAAATTATAAACATATAAAGCCTGTGTTCACATACATATACACTCATTTGTAGCTCTTCCTCTTCACCTCTGCCTCTTAGAATCCTGAGTCCTTTTAAGGCTCAGACCAAGTGCTTCCTCCCATAAGAAGGTTTTCTTGATGTCTGAGGTGCTTTGCACTCTCTTTCCCTTTAGATTATCTTATATTTATTAACCTGTTTCTATGTAATGGCCCTCAATAATAGCTAATGGCTAGTATTTATATAAGGCTTTAAGGTTAGCAAAATGTCTCATTTTATCCTCTCCACAACCCTGGGAGGTAGGTAAGGTACTGTTATTATCCCCATTTTATATTTGAGGAAACTGAGGCAGAGAGAGGTTAAGACACTTGCCCAGATCACATGACTAGTGACCGAAGCAGATTTGAACTCAGGTCTTCCTCACCCCAGGCATAACAATCTGTCCACTGTATCAATCACAGCCTCGTTAGGACAGGTGAAAGCAGAGACTGTTTTTCCTTTCTGCCTTTATATCCTTACTGTCTTGTTTCTGCTGCTGCTGCTGCGGTGATGGTGGTGGTGGTGGTTCACTTGTTTCAGTCATGGCCAACTTTCCAGGACTCCATTTGAGGTTATCTAAGCAAAGATACTGGAAGTGGTTTGGCATTTTCTTCTCTGGCTCATTTTACAGATGAAGAAACTGAAGTAAACATGGTGAAGTGACTTGCCCAGGGTCACACAGCTAGCAAATGTGTGAGGCCCGATTTGAACTCAGGTCTTCCTGACTTAAGGCCCAGAATTCCATCCACTGAGTCACCTAGATATCCCTAGTACCCAATACAAAATAATCAATCAGTCAGGAAATCAATCAACTGACATTTATTAGGCTCCTACTATACCAGGTGCTGGAGATACAAGTACCAACAAATGAAATAATATCTGCTTGAAAGGGGAGACAAGTCTATCTCTATAGCTACATCTACCTCTATATCTGTACAGCAAAAATAGAAAGTGACTAAATCCAGATATATACAGAGAAGTTAAGCAAGGTAGTTTGGGAGAGAAGGCTTCATGTAGAAGATGGTGTGTGAGCTGAAGGGTAAAGGAATTGAGGGAGGCTATAAGGCAAAGATAATAGAGTAAATGCATTCCGGGCACATGAAAAGGCACATATATATTTGTTGAATGTGTATGTGCATGCATGTGTACACACACGTGTGTATACATGTGTGTATATACAGGTATAAATGTATACCTATATGTACATGCATCCATATATACATATAATTCTAGATAGATGTATGTATGTTTTTACATATACACACATATGTGGCATAGAATTGATCAGGGGATTCTTGATCATTTGAGTCCCACTTGATGAATCAAGAGAATATAAGAGTGGGGCAAAAGAAACAAAGGTGGACTCTCTGATCAGATTTTGAGTGGTTCATTTGCATAGAAGAGGGTGAAGAAGGTGGTTTAGGATTGACTTGGGTGAATGGAGAGAGACTTAAGAGTTTAAAAGGAGAAGCCACAGCCTAGCTCATGATCAAACTTCTGATCCAGTTGAAAAGAGAGTTAGCTATGGAGAAAGGATTCAGTTCCTGAGTTCACTCTTTACCTTTTTCTTTGTACCTACTGGGCCAAGGTGAGGGTAGGGGCAGGGAGAAAGGGAAGATATTGATCTCCCCACCTCTGTCTACAATGGTGTCTTACAGCAGAAACATGTTGTGGTGTTTAGTACAGCTGTAGGCCTGAGAGGCAGAGGGCACTGCTAGAGTGCAGCAAGAGGAGGGACCTGGGATTTCTCTCTCCTCCTCACATCAGCAGTGGTATCCTGTACTATACATGCGGCAGCATGCAGTGGAGCAGATCTTCCAGCCACAGAAATGAGTCAAATCAATTGGGCAGGAGGAGTCAAGACTTGCTTACGGCTAGAATCTTGCTCAGCAAATGGGAAGATTCGGCTGAGATCCTTGCTGGTCCTAGGGTGTGGGTTACAGTTCTTATCAAAAGAGTATAGTAGAACCCAGACTAAGATTTCAGACAGTAGAGATGGTAGCCAAGCATCTGTTGGTCATAAGGTATGGTTTCTGGTTCTTTTCAAAAATATAGCAGCACCTCTGGCCAGGATTTCAGCTGAGCTTGAAGCTAGAGATCACAGCCAAGCATTGGAGCTATGCACCCTGTTCAGGACTTGACCCAGAAGAACCCCAGTCTTTTGCCAAGAGCAAAATGAAGACATCATAATGACAGATGTAGAAGAAACTAGGTGGCCCAGAGGATAGAGCGCTGGCTCTGGAGTCAGGAAGACCCAGAGCTCAAATATGGCTTTAGACACTTACTAGCAATGTTACCTTGGGCAAGACACTTAACCACTGCCTGCCTTAGTTATCGGGATAATAATGGCAGCAACTTTCCAGGATTATTGTGAGGACAAAATGAGATATTTGTAAAGTGCTTGGCACAGTGCCTGGCACTTAGTAGGTACTTAATGAATGCTTGTTTCCTTCCTTCCCTCCCTGAAAGCATTGGTGGTATAATTTACCTTGGCCATATCTGTTCTGTCTATGTGTGCCTCTCCATTTGTGGACTCCATGCACATTCATTCTTCACAAAGACAATGTATCTTTGTGAAAGAGTGTGCTTAAGGTTAAAGGAGAGTAATATTGCTAGTTGCTTATTACTATGCCATTTTAATAAATGCTTTTAACTTGATCTAATTTTTTTTCCTCTGGCTGACCAGAGAGAAGTAAACACACTGGTGGGGCCTCATGAGAGTACAGAAACTCAGAGTGAGATTAAGCAGGTCACACAATGACAGATGAAAATGGAATGTAGGTCATTAGCTCCTGACCTAGTGAGGATATGTATAGGACCAGTCATTCCTAGCCTTTGAGAAATAACTTAAATATGCCTTAATCTAGGCAAAGCCAAGCTATAAAAATCCAGATTTGCAAACTGGATAAATGAGAGTGGGAAAGAAGAGAGGGAAAGAGATAGTTATTTACTTTGTGAAAAGATTCAACAAGAAACAATTCTTGAAATTATACATGCATCCAAAGACTTGTGAATTTCCAAAAACATAATTTACAAATGTTGTTGTTTATCCTTCATTCTCAAAGAGGACCATGATATCATTGATGACTTGCACTGAATTGGATTTAAGAGAGAGAGAGAGCTGTGCAAGGTCACCAACCTCACTCTCTCTGCCAGAGCCATCTGGGGCCAGTGGCAAGATATATATCAGGATGACTGGAGATTATCTCAGACGTTTAAGGCAATTGGGGTTAAGTGACTTGCCCAGGGTCACACGGCTAGTCAGACACAGGGTCTCACTCTGAGGTGAGATTTGAACTCAGGTCCTTTTGACTCTAGGGCCAGTGCTCTATCCACTCCACCACCTAGCTGCCCCTAATTTACAAATAAGTTAATAGTATCACATCTGGAGCAGCTAGGTGGCACAGTGGATAGAGCACTGGCCCTGGAGTGAGGAGTACCTGAGTTCAAATCCGGCCTCAGACACTTAACACTTACAAGCTGTGTGACCCTGGGCAAGTCACTTAACCCCAATTGCCTCACACACACACACACACACACACACACACACACACACACACACACACACACAAATAGTATCGCATCTGGGACATAAAGTAAACTATGCCTCTGCTTTCAAAGGCATTCGAAGTCTCTGACAAGTTGTGACTATAGCACATTAGGATGTAGAGCTTTAAGGTCCATGGAGGGCAAGGACTGGCTTTTGCCTCTTCTTGTGTCCCCAGCACTTAGCACAATGCCTGACACATAGTAGGTGCTTCATAAATCTTTTTGATTGATTAGAGATTGGATATTTAACCCCCTCATTTTGTAGATAAGGAAATTGAGGTGTAGAAAAATGAAAAGACTTGCTCAAGGTCATACAAACTGGTTTCTTAAATCCTAGCCAAGGCCTTTCCTGACCTGCCCCAACTCCTGAAGCCATGAGAAATTTTTCCACTGGCCATTTAATAGGGAGACATTCAGGAAGCACATTCCTGAGTCCTGTGTGGAAGCTTGGAACCTTTAACCCTCCCTCTCTCATGGCTGGAGAATGAAATTCATATAATATTTCCATTATCAGTCATTTAATTGTGACACAATCAACAAACATTTATTAAGTCCTTTCCATGTGTCAGGTACCATGCTAGGTGCTAGGAATATAAAGGTTTAAAAAAATGAGGAAGCAGCTAGGTGGCGCAGTAGATAAAGCACCAGCCCTGAATTCAGGAGGATCTGAGTTCAAATCTTGTCTCAGACACTTGACACTTACTAGCTGTGTGACCCTGGGCAAGTCACTTAACCCTCATTGCCCAGCCAAAAAAAAAAAAAGGAAAGAAAAAAGTAATAGTGCCTGCCCCTCAAGAAATTTGGTGTGTGCCTCTTATCAACCAACCAGAATATAGGAGCCATTTCCTCCTTGTTAACTTCTGCCACCCCCATGCGAAACAAAGGAACACAGCAGCTGATACGGGTATACAAATAAATAACAGTGTTCAGTTTTCGGGTTTTATTTGTTTGTGTTTTTGTTTTGCTGTCCAAGTTTTTAAAGTAACTATTATATAAACAGGTGATTGGTTATCTGAAAAAATAATCAACTTTTAAGGTTGAGACTTGCCAGCTTTCTCTCTATGTGGTCAAAACCCATTTCCTACTTTTAAAGGAGAAAAGGAGCAGAGCGTGTATGACTCCCCTTAGAACAGCTCTACCCCTTCCTTGATGCTTCCCACATCAAAAAGGCATGGAGGGAATGAATCCACTTAGAGGTTTAGGTATTTTCTCCCTCACATCACTCCCTTCCTCAGGCTCCAAGAAAGGCTTTCCATACACTAAAGATGCTAGTGAAATAACCCTGTCTTCTCTGCCCTGCCTCCCACCCACTGTATATGAGAGAATGGCTCAGAATGTATACTAAGGACCAAGTAGGCATTATTATTTCTGGAACAACCAGCCTAGTGTTTTAACTTTACCAAAGTTCTGTCTTCATCGCGTTTCTGGTTGGTATCTTGTGAAGAAAAACACTGGACCCTGTCACTTTCCTCTGACGGCCCACTTCAGTTACCTGAGTCTGTTCTGTTGAGAAGTTCTAACTAGATTGGTCCCAAATGCCAAGAAGAAACGAGCGTATTGCGGGAGCTCCCCCTGGTGTCTCATTTGGGCATGGTGATTTCATTAGCAGGCAGGAGTCGGCATAGCCCTGGAAGCATTAGACTGGATGAAGCTTTGTCCTCAGCTCTGCCACTGGTTTTCCAGATGTGTGACTTGGGTATCTGACAGCTCTCTGCTAAAGCAGATGTGAAATGGGCCAGTTGGATCCATCTTTGGTCCACCAGAATCCTCTGTAGGAGGCGAATACATTACATCCAGTGGAAGCTGGATGAGTAAGTGGTCAGAGAAGCTGCAGGGTAACCTCAGCATTCCAATCCAACCGCGAATTTAGGATTCTGTGATTCCAAGTATCTGATATTCTCCTGGAGAAGGTCTTGGTCTTTATACTGATCTTTCTGTCTAGTACTACTAATCACTTCTATGTTGCTAGGGTTGGAAACGAAAACCACTTATTTGGATATTTCAGTGGGTCTCTGATCTCATTAGTGTAAGCAATTCTCCCACTAATGCAGGTCACAATCCCCCCATTTCTTCTTATCCTGTGTGATTCATGCCCATGTAAATAAATCACACATTCAACAATCATTCATTAAGTATCTATGATGTACCTGGAGCTGTACTAGATGTTGGGGGTACAAAGACAAAAAGGAAATAGTCTGTATCCTCAAGGGGCTTACACTCTGGCAGAGTGGACAGCATGTATAAATAAAGCTATTTACCAAAACATCCACCAGCACATTATTCAAATTTGCACTCTCCATCTCCATTACGTTCTAATCAATTGCCACATTTTACATAATTATAACTTTGAACTCAAATACACTTGACCGATGCAGGGGATTCATTATTTGTACTAATCAGGACTTAACTGAATATTCAAAGTCAATAGAAGTATGGGGGATGGGGCGAGGTGGAGGAGAGAGGTTCTAGCAACTGGGAAAATCAGGAAATGCCTCATGTAATAGATAGCACTGGAGCAGAACTTTAGAGGAACCTGCCTGAATTCTAAGATGTGAAGGTAAAGTAGGAATGATATCAGGCATGGGGAACATCTTGAGCTGCAAACCCACTAAGACAAAAGAGATGTTTTATGTGAAGAGTAACAAGCACAGTATGGCTGGGTCATATTCTATAGCAGGGCTTCTTAAACTTTTTCCACTCACAGCCCCTTTTCACCAGAGAAATTTTTACGTACTCCCAGGTATATAGGTATATAAAATAGGTATACATAACCTTTTATTGTTGACAAGTTTTTCATGACTCCCCACATTCAGTTTAAGAAGCTTTGGTATATATGAAGGGGAGTAATGTATAAGACTGAAAAGGTAGGTTGGGAAAAGATTGTGAAGAGATAATAAGGGGGGGAGAAAGAATGGGGGGTAGCTAGGTGGTGCAGTGGGTAGAGCACCAGCCCTGGAATCAAGAAGACCTGAGTTCAATTCTGGCCTCAGACACTAACTGTGTGACTCTGGGCAAGTCACTTAACACCAATTGTCTCAAGAAAAAAAAAAGGAGCCACTGAAGCTTATTGAGCAGGAGTTTGATCTATGCTTTAGGAATATCCCTTTGGCAGCTCTTTGGATGACGGATTAGAAAAGGGAGAGCAGAGATGGGGAAGGGTATAAGAGATGAAGAGGGAGAATCCACAAGGTTTAGCAACTGGTTGAATATGGGAGCAGGAAAGAACAGTGAGGAGTTCATAATGACTCTAAGTAAGGTTGTAAAATGGTATCACTGAGAGGATAGTAGTGCCCTTCCTAGACATGTCTTTACTTTAAACCCTCTGTAGAGATTCCTCCCAACCCGATGGAGACCTTCCTCTGGTTCTTTTAACTTAGTTTCTGAAACAAGAAAATCAGACCAAACCTAACATCCAGCGTGATGAGTATTACCACCCTGGCTTTGGCCAGGATTGTGAGACCACACTGCTAAAGCAAGTGGCATGATTTTGAGGGGGGGTTTTGTTGTTGTTGATATTGTTTAACTGAGCTGTATTTGTGAAATCGTCTGCATTTACAGTTGTTCTTCCTCGGCCAGAGAGGGAGACGTATGTACAGTGAACTCTCAGTCTTGTTCACTAAGGGGTAAGAGCAGGAATGGAGATAATTCAGAAGAAGCTGTGATACAAAAAAGTTTGTCTTTGACTTTTGAGACAAACTGGGCTATATAGATAGCTATCTCTTAAGACATTGCTTTCTCAATTATGCAAGTTTCCTGAATATATAGTGGATAGGTAGTGGGAATGGGTGCTAGGCCCATGCAAGGTACCCATGGGACTTGCTTATACATTATTCAGCAAATACAAAGGGCCCAGTGTCTGGAAGATACCGACAGGTGATCCAGAAATTAAAATGTTTCCTTTGGATAATCCACAATATTGATTATCTGCATTTAGGCAATATTTAACTGGACCTAAATTTACGTTGTAGATTGGGGATGTAGTATGATTTAGTGAGGAAAGCAAGATTAGGGAATCTGGATTCAAATCCCACCTACCTCTGGCATTTACTACTGGCATTTACTTACTGTGATCTTAGGCAAATTATTTTTCCCTGGTGGACCTGGTTCCTCATTTGTTATAAGAGATTGCTTTTAGATGACTTTCTAAGGCATCTTCCAACTCATAATCCTTTGGATCTCTCTATTCCCCAAAGGTAAGAGGTAAAATTATCACCAACATGATTAATTGCACTCTGCCTCTGAGGGGTGGGCTTTGTTCTTTGGTGAGTCATACACTGTTTCTTACCCCCCCCAGGGAAGCTTGGATCACCTGGATGAAGTGGCTGCATTGATAGCAGCCACTGTCCATGATGTGGATCACCCAGGACGGACCAACTCTTTCCTGTGCAATGCAGGCAGTGAGCTAGCTGTGCTCTACAATGACACAGCTGTCCTGGAGAGTCACCACACTGCCCTGGCTTTCCAGCTCACGGCCAAGGACAACAAATGCAACATTTTCAAGAACATTGACAGGTTCGTTGCATTTGGGCTTTGGGGTATTTAAAGTTTGAGTAAGCTATAGACAACTTACCTAACCTAAAATCACCCACTCCTTACCCTTGAAAAGGATCAGCTTAAGAGACTGTGAAAGTAACTCATAAGGAAATATGTTTTGCATGATCATACATGCATAACCTATATCAAATTGCTTGACTTCCCAATGAGAAGGGAGGGAGGGAGGGAGGGAGAGAATGTGGAACTCAAAATTTAAACAAAGAATGTTTTTTAAAAAAACATTTACATGTAATTGGGGGAAAAATAAAATACTAAATTTTTAAAAAGAAAGAAAGAGGAAAAAATAGAGTATGAAAATATTATGATTAGTGGTGGTGGTGATTATCACATTGATTATGCATATGGATTTTTTATTTTAAATATTCTTTATTATTATGAACTTGACACACAGTAACATTTCCATATAACAGAGAATTCTATGTAAAACCAAAAAAATATTATGGGCAACTTTAAATATGTATGTGTATAGATATACATGTATACATATATGTGTGTATATCTATACACATATACATATATGTATATATAATTTTATACAATTGCTCCTAAATAGTCCTGCTTGCCTCTGTCCTTTTCCATTTTTCCATTCTCTTCCATGTATTTTTAGATGTTTCATTAGCATAATTCTTTTTGGAATCACTATCACAACAAAAAAAGCTCTCCCTCATAACAAATAAGTACAGTCTAGAAAAGCAAATCCATATATTGACCACATCTGAAAACCTATGTTTCATTCTGTGCCTATAGTCTATCACCTCTTTGCCAAGAAATGAGAGTTTACTATTACTGATAGCAGTCATATTACCACTTTGCATTTATAAACTTTTTATTTCTCAAAATGCTTGCCTCTGTATCACAGAATCATCAGATCTTCATTGGAAGGGATACGTGAACAATTTAGTCCAACCTAGAGCATGAATCCCTTACACAACATCCCTGGTGGGGGCTCATTCAAGCAGTTGACCATCCTCCTGAGACATTCTATTTTTTTAATAGTTCTAAATTGTTAAGAAGTTCTTCCTTATATAAAACCCAGATCTGTCTCTTTGTCACTTCCATTTATTGGTTCTGTTTCTAACCCCTACCTCCAAGGATAAATTTAACCCCTTCTGACCCTTAGCACCAAGAATAAATTTAACCCCTTCACATGACAACTCTTTAAAGAAAGTAATCGTGTCTAAGCTAAACATCTCCAGGTCCTCCTGAACCTTGTGGACTACTCTTCACATAATATGAGTTTACAAGCTCTTTGTAAACTGTAAAATGCTACCAAATGTAAACTACTTTAATTATTTTTTATATTTTTGATCCTCACAAAAAAACCCTTAATAATAAGCAAGACAAATATTATCAACCTCCATTTTGCAGAAGACAAAATTAAATTCTGGGTAAGTTTTAAGGCGTATATACAGTTACACATCAAATTAGTGGCAGAATTAGGATTAGAATCCACATATTGGAACTACTTAGCCAAGAGAATAATTCACCATCCCTCTGGTCACTCCAGTGGTTTAGTCTGTGGCCACCCAGAGCCTTAATGTTATTGATGTCACACAGCTCCACATGGAGTCAATCATTTGTGTCTCAAGAGAGCCACTCAGAGATGCAATGGGAGGGATTTTTAGATATAACCCTTTTAATCTCTCTGTGTATTTAGGTTATAGGACCACATCTCAACATGCAACATGTCAATTTTGCTGGTTGTACATAAATCATAGTTTCTCCACAGTTTCAGTGTTCATCTTTTCCAATGTTGGCTTAGTGTCATTTGTCAAAGTCACCCACCCAATCATTCATATTAAGCCCCTACAATGTGCAACTCTGTAAGGTGCTGGGGATACAAAAACAAAAATGAAAAAACCCCTGCCCGTGAGGAGCTTACATTCTATAAGGGAAGACAATGTGTTCACATAAGTTTATAAAAAATAAGCATATGCAGAGTACATATGGAGTACATACAAAGATTTTTGGTGAGATTGGTACCAGTAGTTTAGGGGAATCGGGGAAAGCCTCATGGAGGAGGTGGTATTTGATCTGAGCTCTGCCGGAAATGCCAGATTCTAAGATCTGGGTCATGTTTAGGAACCTGAATGGAAAAATTCTTGACATGTAGTCACAGTTTCATCTGTCCCCCAAACCCCAAGAGGCTACTCCAATATAGGTTCCCCACTGAACACTCCTCTTAGATGTGGCTCTGGGAGATCTTGGCATTGTCACATCGTCTAGGAATAGTAGGAGAGCAGAGTTTTGGCTATTATCATACCATAGCTCAATGTGCAACATGATGACTGTGCCTCTAATTATCAAATGTCTTCACAATTCACAAATTTCCCATAAACTTGGGGATCAATTTCTTCCAACTTTGGCTTAGCTCCATTTAACATCAATACAGGTAACAATTATAAATAATGTAGTATGGTATTATTATTTATGATCATAACATATAATAACTAAATCTCTATAATACTTTAAGCTTTACAAAACATCTTTTTCATATATACTGTGAGACAGGGCCTGGCACCCTTTGGTTGAAAATTTACCTAAGTTAAAACTATAATGTCCTCACTTCTCCTTTTTTCCCATGAATACTGAGATCTATTCTGTGTGATGTGGTCCCTGTGGCCAATATTATAAACCATAAGACACCCTCTTGCATGAGGAGTGGAAGGGGACAGGGAAAGATGTCACCCTCTCCTCTAACCTTGCTATGGTTTTGTGGGGGGAAGGGGAATGGCAGGGCAGGGCAGGGCAGTTTTCACCGAAAACTGGGAAAAAATACCATCAGCTTTCCCAGTTCTTCCTTAATGGCTGGAATAACAAACCAATGCTCCTTTGTGATTTGGATTCCAATCATCAGACTCACCTTCAACTGTTATCCTGAAAAAAAGGACTACATTTTCCCAGGGATCTGCATTGTGGGAAGTTGGGGGAAGTGGGGAGAGGGACTACGAGCTGGCCAAATTCTGAAAACAGTATAAACATGTTTCTCTTTCTGGTTTCTTCAGGACCCACTATCGAACACTGCGCCAGGCAATCATTGACATGGTTTTAGCAACAGAGATGACAAAGCACTTTGAGCACGTGAACAAGTTTGTGAATAGTATCAACAAACCCATGGCCGCTGAGGAAACCAACTCCCATGTAAGAGAACAGAGTGCATGTCCATCCAACCAAATACTGGCCAAGCTGAACATATTTTCTCTCCCTCTGTTGGTCATGGTGCTTGATGCCTTGGGCCTCATCTGAAAAGTGGGGCTAAGGATCCTTTTCTGAAGGGATAGGGAGAATGCATGATATCATGTCCTTGAAGTCTTCTGAGATCCTGGGAAGAAAAACCTTGAGGTAAATTGATTGACTGTAAAAGGTAGATTGACCTGCAGGTAGAAAACAAGGAGGAGGCTGAAAGAGAGAAGCAAAGAGTGATGCGGAGCTTCCTCATTTAGCTTGGTCCTGAGAGCCACTGTTTCCACTTTTAAAAATCACTGGGGGGAGCTAGGTGGCGCAGTGGATAGAGCACCAGTCTTGGATTCAGGAGGACCTGAGTTCAAATCCAGCCTCAGACACTTGACACTTACTAGCTGTGTGACCCTGGGCAAGTCACTTAACCCCAATTGCCTCACCAAAAAAAAAAAAAAAATCACTGGCCTTCTTGACTCTGTTGGGAGATGTTAAGATTAAGGAGTGCTTTAAAGAACTATACTTGAGCTGATTCACTTCACACAGAGCCAGACGAGCCAGTGCCCAAGGATCTTAATTGAATCCGGAGCATGTGTGTTTAAAAGCAAAGCATTAATAATGTGGGTGCTTAAAAACCAAAGCATTCTGTAATTGCTTGATTAAACAAACATATTTGCTTCTATTTGCCAGGGCACCAGAAGGCATTCTTCAGATTGGGCTTTAGTTTGCATTAAAAAGCATCCAATTATTTCTATTGTTCCCCAGATTTTTATTTTATCCATTTTCAGCAGAAGCAATAACTGTAAATGAAGATTCCAGTGAAAGCCGTGCCGAAGAGGATCCATTTGTTTTCTGTATTGTTATCCTGAATGAGCCTTCCAGCCCTTGCCAACCTGGGCTCCTTCCCTTCCTGTTAGGCAGGCCCCAGAGGAGTTCTTGGTGCAATAAAATGAAGTGCTAAGCATGGGATGGAATGTTTCCCATCAATCTTCCCACGGTCAGGAAAGAGACCCTCTGAAAAATCTCCGCACTGAAGCCACAAAGACACGACTTCTGCCCCCAAGCAGTCAAAACAGCTTTTTGCTCATTTTTAACTGAGCAATAACCAGAGAAATGGATGGACCATATCCTTAGGCCAGGATGTGACAGCTGGGACCAGCTGACTACGGAGGAATATTCCCATTTTCTTGCTTGATAAGGAGTGCACACAGGAGCCGGCTGGGCGGCTTGGTTCCCAAGACAACAGGTGGCCTGATTCAGGTTCAAGTTCAGGTGTAGTCTCCCACCTTGAAAGCTGCACTATGAGAATACCAAAACACACCTCTCCTCCCTCAGCAAAGATCACCGACCCACAACAAAAAGCTGAGGAGAAAAGGTGGCAAGAGCTTGCTCAGGGTTAACCATAAGCAGATCCTTTCAACTCCTTCCTATTTCTTCTTCTAGAGAGTTCAGATCTGCTGGTGGAAAAATGTGTCCTGGGATCATCCACTGACTGCACTGGCCTGTGGTGATTACAGTCTGTCCTTCCCTGAATTTATACCTATCATTGTCTTCATCTTCCTTTAAATTGAAGACACCCACCTATTTAGCCTATAATTATGCTCAGGAAAGCATCATCCCCATTATGCATTAAGCTATTTGCAAGTACAGGGGCAGCCAGGTGGCATAGCGGATAGAGCACTGGCCCTGGAATCAAAAGGACCCGAGTTCAAAATCTCATCTCAGATACTTACTAGCTGTGTGACCCTGGGCAAGTCACTTAACCCCAATTGCCTTAAACATCTAGGGCCATCTCCAGTCCTGTCCATCTCCTGCCACTGGACCCAGATAGTCCTGGAGGAGAGAGTGAGGTTGGTTACCTTGCACAGCCCTCCCTCACTTAAATACAATTCAGTGCAAGTCATGACATCACTCTGATGTCATGGTCCTCTTTGAAAATGAAGGACAAACAACAAAAACAACAACAGTTTGCAAATATGGATGAATAAAGACTTATAACCTGTATCTCAGAACCTAAGGCTCTAAGGACAATGTTACAATGGAACAGGATTTAATATTAAGGGCTCTTCCTTGAAGGTCTCTTTGGGTGTGTCCCCACTCAGGTTTCTTCTGAAAGCAGCTGAAATTGGTTCATGTTTGCAGCTTTACAGTGTTTTCCCCAGGGAATGTCAGAATTTAACTCATGCACAAGTGACAGGATCTTTTCTTTTTTAAATGAGGAAACAGGCCCAGAGAGTTTAAGTAACTTGCCTAAAGTCAGTCACACATGTAGTAAGTTGGAGAGCTGAGATTTGAACTCAGGATCTCTGAATACAAATTTAACAGTCTGCATACTGTCCCACACAGCATGGCCATCCATCAGAGAACTCAACTTGAAGTCAGGAAGAACTTGCTAGCTAGGTCGTGATGGGCAAGTCAACTTTTATGAGCCACATGCAACTCCCTAAGATTGTCAGTCATAAAGGAACTTTGATTCAGATGATAAAAGGAGTTTTCACCATGACAATGTACCAATCTACAGGACTCTATGACAAAGGAAAAATAGCCCTCAGCTTCCCTGCCAACTCTCTGCCCACTCTGGTCAGTCCAATCTCCTCTCAGCTGTTAAATGATTAATCTTCCCAAAGCACAGTTCTGACCCTGTTACCTGTGCTCCCCTTATTCAATAAACTCCACTCTCTCCCTTTCACTTCCTGGGGGTGTTTGTGGCTCTGGCTGGAGATTTATCAACTATAGTGGCTCCCCGTCATCCCAGCGGTGAAGAAAGAACAAAATAAGATTTCCCTTAGAAGGCCTGGTAATTAGTCACAGCCTACAACTATTATTAATTAATTAGCCACAGTCTACAACTATTCCCACAATCATTCAGTGCTCAGCCCTGGAGAGAGCATTAGTTACTCTCTTTGCCAGAACTGTGGTCGAGTGTAGAGAGGTCTACCTGACACATTTCCTAGCCCCTCTGTAATAGATTCCTCACCTGATTTTCTAATGATATATAAACACAGAAATGTGGTAAAGGGCTTATTGCTGCTCATCACTGAGGATTATTTTTTTCTACTATTAACATTTTTAAAAAATGTTATCGCTTTTATTTCCAAATACTTCCTGACCCAGAGAACCAGTTATTCCTTGTAATATTGTCTTTTTTTCAGTGATGTCCAACTCTCTGTGACCCCATTTGAAATTTTCTTGGCAAATATACTGGTAGTTTGCCATTTCCTTCTCTAGCTCATTTGACAGATGAGGAAACAAGCAAACAGAGTCAAGTGACTCGACCAGCATCACACAGCTATTCTTTCTACCACAGAATAAAAGAAAAGTGGGGGAGGGGAGGCAAGGAACCTTTTCAGCAAAACTGACCAACACATCAAACGAGTCTGATGGCATTATTATATTATATTATATTCCACACTCATAGAAACCGCCCCCCCCGCCCCTCAGCAAAGAATGGAAGGAGTAGGTTTTCTTATCTGAGAACCATTTTCATAGACATATCTCTCCTGGCTCACCCCTATATCTCAAGGCCCAGTGGCAAACCAAAGATAGAGTAGATCACACATATACTATGATTTCATTAGGCAGCTTGGAGGAATAATAGAGCACTAGAACTTGGAAGGATGAGGACCTGAGTTCAAATCCTGCTTCAGACGCTTCCTCCTTGTGTGACCTTGGGCAAGTTACTTAACCTCTCTCATCTTCAGTTTCCTCATCTGTAAAATGAGAACAGTCATAGCAACCGTATCACAAGGTTGTTGTGAGGATTAAGTAATTTATATTAATGTGGAAAGGACTTTACAGACTTTAAAGTGTTCCATAAATGCTATTATTATAATTGAACCAATAATTACTATCTTCCTACTATGTTCTAGACATTGTATTATATATACACAAAACCCACTATTTATTAGGCAAATGAATATGAGGATTCATGGCTTACAAAGAAGAGAAACTAATTAGGAGAGGATGGGGACTGGATGAAAAGACAAATGGGTGAGAGGGACCTAGTCGGTGCCAGTAGCTGGAATAGCAGGAAGAAAGGAGTAAAAATAAAATGTCTTTCCAATTCTTGGGAAACATACTTTACCTTAGTTCTTTTTCTGATAGACCTGGTAGAAAAGCCCACTTTCCGATTGGTCTCTGCATGACCAAGTGGTATCTAATCAAGCTTAATTGGATTATTCTTACGAGAAGTTACCTCAGGGATGTCTTAGGCCGGTCCTACCCTGATCGCCTGTGTTACTTACAGGGTGAAGGCAGTGACTGTGAATGTAACCCCATTGGAAAGAACTTTCCTGAAAATCAAATCCTGATCAAACGCATGATGATCAAGTGTGCAGATGTGGCTAACCCATGCCGCCCTCTGGAGATGTGTATCGAATGGGCTGGAAGGATCTCGGAAGAGTATTTTGCACAGGTAGGCTGTTTCTCAAGATGGAAGCCACTCTCCTCTTCTCTGGGAATTGTGGAAAGGTACTTTGTGGTTTGGAAGCCTGTCCAAAAAAGCCTCTGGGAATTGTTGGGGTCAAAAAGTTTTACCATCTAGAAAGCATAGAGCATGATGGGGTCAGTAAGCAAATCACTCTCTAGAAAGAAACTAAAAAAAAGAAAGAAAGAAATAGAAAGAAACTCATCCTATTTGGGTGTGAATTAGCTTTTACATGAACTTGGGTATGACATATGCACTTTAGGGAATTGATATAATAACCCGCTGAAATCACTAGAGGAGCACAGTCAGGGAGTAAATGAGTTTTATATTTATATATGTTTATGTGTGTATATTATATATAATAAGGGCAGTTAGGTAGATAAAGCACTGGGATCAGAATCAGGAAGACTTGTCTTCCTGAGTTCAAATGTGGCCTCAGACACTTACTAGCTGTGAGACCCTGGGCAAGTCACTTCACCCTGTTTGTCTCAGTTTCCTCATCTGTAAAATGAGCTGGAGAAGGAAATGGCAAACCATTCCAGGATCTCTGCTAAAAAAACACCCAGAGGGGTAATGAAGAGTTGGACACGACTGAAATAACTGAACAATAACAAGTCCTACTCCCATGCTTCTTCATGGTGTGAAAGTATTATGTGTTTATCACGCATGTTAGGTAGAAAAGGATGTCACAGGTCACAGTGGTTAGAAAGCCAACCACAGAATCAAAAAGATCTGGGTTCCAGGGCCACCTCTGACACATACTGGCTTTGTGATCCTGGGCAAATGTTTTTAACCTTTCAGTGCTCCCAGGTAACTCTCTCTGACTATAAGTTGCAGAACAGTTGTTGAGCTACACTGGGAAAGAGATGCCTCATCTGGAAGGGGGAAAGAGAATATGCATTTAATAACTTCCTACTAAATGCCAAGCATTGCACTCAGGGCATTGCAAATATTATCACATTTGCTCCTCATAATAGATCTCTGAAGTGGATATTATTCCCATCTAACAGTTGAAGAACTGGAATTCTTACAATAGTGAAATCACAAGTGCACCTCCCCCAGTGTGTGTGTGTGTGTGTGTGTGTGTGTGTGTGTGTGTGTAGCTAAGACTCTTGGAGCATCCCAAATATACACATACACACACACTCATAAAGTCATTCATTTCCAGACATATATTCATTCACTCAGTCCTCAACCACAGGCTACTACCTCTATATTTCCACCTGTCCTAATTTTCACAGCTGAATTAGGTTGGACCAGATGGCTTCCAAATTCCCCACCATTTCTAAAAGCCCATGATTTATGCAATAACAAAGGACAGGAAAAAGTAGAAGTATATGTTGTTTGGGGGATTAAATTCATTTCCAGAAGATTGTTTGTACATTGAATAATACTTTCCTCATTGACTTACATTATAATTTTTAAGTGCATTCTCTTCATTTCTGAGTGATTTCTAATTAGGAGAGGCTCCTCTCATCTCTGTATTCCCCTTCAATCCCCAACACCATCTCCCTGATCTGCAACTTTCCTAACACATATGCATTGGTTTGCCCTCTGATTTTAAGAGTCCCTTCCATGACTCTATATAGTCCTTTTGCATGTGAATAAAGCACCTCCCAATTTTTGTTTTTCTCATTTTCAAAATTGGATCGGCTTACAGTGGAGCTCATAACTCTAAGGATTGAGTTTGAGAATGATAAAAAGGCTCCTACATTAGATGGAAGTTACATGTGTTAGCAGAAAATCAGCAAAACCCTCATGAGATGGGGGAGGAAAGATTGAGAGTGAAAAGTGGAGGGCAAAAGAGAGGGAAGGAGAAGGAAAGGGAAGAAGGGAGAGGACACATTGGAATATTAAGGTTTAGGCTAGTCCCTTCCACTACTGAGAAGCCTCGTGGTTGGCTAGTCCAGACTTACGGTTCTCATTGTCTGACTAGGACCAGACTAGGGTAGAAGGAGCAGAGAGATGAAGGCTACACAAGATACTCTGTGAAGGAGACTGCAAAAGACTGATGAACTCTGAGAACCAGAGTTAGGATATGGGTTCAAATTGTGATTCTAACCAACATTTACTGAGAGACACTGAGAAAAATCAGTTAGACCCTCAATTTCCTCATCCAAAATGGGGATAATAATACCTTCACTATCCATCTCATAGAGTTATTATGTGGTGAACTTTAAAGTGCTATGTAACTAAATTATTTTTATTACTTATCAATAGAGTCCCTGCTAGGTGGTACAGTGCATAGAGTACCAGGCCTGGAGTTACAAAGACCTGAGTTCAAATCTGGCCGCAGACCCTTGCTAGCTGTGTGACCCTAGGCAAGTCACTTAACCCTGTTTACCTCAGTTTCCTCATCTGTCAAATGAGCTGAAGAAGGAAATGGCAAACCACTCAGTGACCATGCCAACAAAACCCCAAATGGGAACATGAAGAGTTGGGCAGGATAGAAAAATAACTGAACAACCACAGCAAAAAGAGTCCCTGATAATTTGCTCTTTAGGAAAAAGATTCTTGGCTTGGTGGTTGAGGACGCATAATTGAAAACGTGATGACTTGTAATATTCCAAGTAAAGGCTATAATGTGAAAGCAGGAAAGCCCAACAGGAAGAAGAAAGGAAATATGAAAGACCCTTATTTATTTTCAATGTCTGTATTTGGTCTTTGATGTTTAATAGCATGCATTAGACCAGAGAAAAGAGAGATACAACTTCACATCTCTGACTGTGCCAAGATAGACGCCCACAGATCTCCTTCACAGAAGAGAGAAGAAGAAGAAACCACCTTTGAATTACACATGAAGAATTTGGTTTAAGCAAAGGAAAGGATTTCAGGGAATAAAGGAAAGATGGTGTTGTATAGTAGAAAGAAAACTGGCCCTGGAGTCAGAGGATCTGAGTTCAAATCCCAACTCAGGTGCTGTTATACAAGTCACTTAATCTCTTTATTTAGGTTTCAGTTCCTCATCTGTAAATAGGCATGTATATAGGTATGTGTAATTGTATATATAAAGATGTTCTATTACTTATCTGTTAATAGATAACATAAAGATACATGTATATGCATTATATATGTGTATATATATAATGTCTAGGATATCCAAAAAGTCTTAGTACAATTTCAATAACAACAACTAACATTTATACAGTGTGCTTTAAAGTTTGCAAAGCACTTTATAAATATTGTCTCATTTTATCCTTACAACAGCCCTGGAAGGTAGGTGCTATTATTATCCTCATTGTACTGAGGAGACAACTGTGGCGGAAGTCAAGTGACTTGCCCAGGGTTACACAATTAGGACATATCTGAGGCAGGATTTGAACTCAGGTCTTCCTGACTCTAAGTCTAGCACTCTATCCACTGTGCCAGTTACTCTAGCTTCAGATGGATGTTGTTGCTTTTCTAGGATGGGAAGATTGGGCAAGTCAGTTAGGATCTCTGAATATCTCTCAAATACTTTTTCTTTTGTTTCTTTGCTTTTAGAGGTAATCAGGGTAAAATGACTTATCCAGGGTCACACAGCTATTAAGTGGCTGAGGCCAAATTTGAACTCAGGTCCTCCTGACTCCAAGGCTGGTGCTCCGTCCATTGGGCCATCTAACTGCCTATCAAGTACTTCTTGAGTGCCTACAGATTTAAATCGTATTTTAGAGTTTCCAAAGTATAGTTTCCTCACAATAAGGCAATGAAGTAGACAATACACATATTATTAGGCTGACTTTACAGATGAAGAAACTGAGGCTCAGAATGGTTAAGTTACTTGCCCAGGTTCAAAGAGCAACATAGCTGACTCAAGAACCTGAAGTTAGTTTTCATGGCTTCAAATTCAGGGATCCTTCTATGCCAAGTATTATGGAGGATTCAAGAGATATGTCCACTATAGCTCCTCCCCTCCAGCCAATTATAGTCTAGCTGGCAAGGCAAAGCTAACATATATGAAACAACCAGCATCATTTTCCAGTAAATCAGCAGCTAGGTGGCACATTGGTTAGAACACCAGGCCTAAAGTCAGCAAGATACGAGTTCAAATCCAGCCTCAAACACTTCCTACACATGTGACCCTGGGAAACTTATTTAACTGCTGCTTCCCTCAGTTTCCTCATATATAAAGAGGGGATAATAATAACACCTACCTCCCAGAGCTGTTGTAAGGATCAAATGAGATAATGTTCATTAAGCACAAGGTATTATTAACATATAATGTGGGGGCAGCTAGGTGGCACAGTGGATAGAGCACCGGCCCTTGAGTCAGGAGTACCTGAGTTCAAATCCGGCCTCAGACACTTAACACTTACTAGCTGTGTGACCCTGGGCAAGTCACTTAACCCCAATTGCCTCACTAAAAAAAAAAAAAATATATAATGTGTCTAGGAGGCAGCTAGGTGGCATGGTGGATAAAGCACCAGCCCTAGATTCAGGAGGACCTGAGTTCAAATCCAGCCTCAGACACTTGACACTTACTAGCTATGTGACCCTGGGCAAGTCACTTAACTTTCATTGCCCTGCAAAAAACAAACAAACTAAAAAACATCGTATAATCTGTCTAAATGAAACTGCTAGGTACTTAGTATAGATAGATATCAGTTCAGTGAAGGGAGGGTTCTACTAGATCATCTGTTCCTGGAGGACAAGAGACTGTCATTTTTCATTTTAACATCGCCAGCACCCAGCACCATGCCTTAAACACAGTAGGTGCTTAATGAATGTTTTGTTGAATTTAATTATACAGAGAAGTGAGATGATAAAAATAGGAGTTTTAGAGTTATCTAGCAATTATAAAATGAACACTGAGCGGAGGTTCAGAAGCCATGGGTCACATTGGAATCAGTTTACCTCAATGTTCCTCAGATTCTTCATCTATGGAATGAGGGGACTGGACAGAAACTGAAGGAAAAGAAGGATAGGAGGAGAGTTAGGAGAATGAGTTGAGTAAGAAGGGCTTCAGAAGGTAGGCCAACAGGACAAGGCACAGAAGGGGGAGAGGAAGGAGCAGAAGGAGTTGGAGAGGATGACATGGTCAGACCTTCGCTTTTAGGAAGATCATTTTGAGTGGAGGATGGACTGGAGTGGGAAAGACTTCCTTTGCCAGGGTGGTGGTCATGTCAGAGGAGAGAAAGAAGCAATATGCAGGAGATGTTATGAAGAGAAAATCAACATGCACTGGCAAAGACTGGATATGGGACGGGGGAGTGTTGAAAGAGCGTGCAGTTAAGGATGACCTTATTTGGGGTTTTCTTGGCAGAGATACTGGAATGGCTTGCTATTTTAATGAAATAAAATGGCTAGGGGCAGCTAGGTGGCGCAGTGGATAAAACACTAGCCCTGGATTCAGGAGGACCTGAGTTCAAATCCAGCTTCAAACACTTGACACTTACTAGCCCTGTGACCCTGGGCAAGTCACTTAACCCTCATTGCCCCACAAAAAAAAAGAAAGAAAGAAAGAAAGAAAAGAAAAGAGAAAAGAAAAGAAAAGAAAAAAGACTTCTTTTCAATCCTAAGGGAAGGCCAAAAAAATTTTATGCAGGGGGTACTGTGCCCCTAACCCTCATGATATGGAAGGGATAATTGTACTGTATGTTAGTCCCCTAAAGGAACTTTCTAAAGTAGGTAGATGAAAGAACTATACTTAGTTTGAGGTATAATATATACTTGTAAAGAATAAAACTGCAATTCTCCTAAAACATTCAATATTTCAGCAAAACAGACTAACTTTTACGTCAAAATTAGTTTGTAATTATCCCAATAAATGATGCAATATCCAACCCCATACAGTAGGAGCCTGTTATATTATGGTTTAATATAACTATCCAGATTCACTAGTAGTCATCATCTCCCCCAAAACATAACCATAAACAACAGAAGGCTGAGTGTTGAAACTATGTTAAATCTCTGCTTAAAATCCCTAGGAGAAAAAAAAGTCCTTAAAAATATCAGCTAAATCTGGTTTATTCTGGAAGATGCTAAACTCTTTAGAAAATGATTTCCTGATCAGTCAATTAGCATTTATTGTGATGGGGGGGGCAGGGCAATGAGGGTTAAGTGACTTGCCCAAGGTCACACAGCTAGCTAGTGTCAAGTGTCTGAAGTCACATTTGAATTCTCAGGTCCTCCTGAATCCAGGGCCGGTGTTTTATCCACTACACCACCTAGCTGCCCCAAGTAGCTTTTATGAAGCTCTTGCTATGTACTAGGCACTGTGCTAAATGTGAACCTTACAATTAAGTGGTAAGGGGGAGGTGGAGATATGGGGCCTGCATTTGTTACATATTTCAGTTTTCAGGGTTCATTTTGTGGGTTATCTTGGACCCAAGAAGGAAACTTGGTGAAGGAAATTATCATTCTTCCATGTTGTAAAGAAAATCACTTAGAAGTGAATTTTTAAGAGCTCAGTGAAAGAGGAAAGAAGGTATGATTGGGCAAACTGGAACAGAGAAGGGTGTTATATAGAACGTAGTACATGGGTGAAATGGATTGACAAAAACACCAAAAAAGGTGAACCTGGGGAGAATATATAGAAGCAGGGAAAAGAAATTCAAGGATAGCCTTGAGCAGCCAGCCCATGGGAGCACTTGTAGCAGAAGGTATGTGAGAAGCCAGTCTACACATAGACCCTCTGCAACAGGGAGGGATGGTGATCTCACTGGGTTAGAAGGATAGCATATGGTTCTGAAATGAATTACAGAGAAGCAGTAAGACCACAAGGCTAATAATGTTTATTTGTTTATTTTTATAGACGGATGAAGAAAAGAGACAGGGGCTACCAGTGGTGATGCCGGTATTTGATCGAAATACTTGCAGCATCCCAAAGTCCCAGATCTCCTTCATTGACTATTTCATAACGGATATGTTTGATGCTTGGGATGGTAAGGAAGTTTGTTTTCTTTTTTCCAAGAACACCTGGTCAGACTGAGATTTCAATTAACCAGAAAGTAACTGTTATTACCCTACCATAACAACAGTACAAAAATACAAGGAACCTCGCTCATTCATTCATTAAGTAAAAATTTACTGAGCATATGTGTTGTGGGAGACATAAAGAAAAATCAGACAGGGTCCTTCCTTTCAAGTAGCTTTTTTTCTGGTAGGAAAGATAACTCAGGGTTTATACTACAGAATATAATTCAGAATGTATGATGTAATAGAGAATGTACCTACAAAGCAAAATGCATTGAGAGATCAGAGGGACAGATCACCTGGGGAAGAGGGCATACATAGTCTGAGAAGGTTTCATGGAGGTGCTGGCATTTGAGTTTGACCTTGAAGGATGGATAGGATTTAGACAGATGAGGTCTGTCAAAGTGAGGTGATAGAGCGGCAGAGTGCCCAGATTAGAGGCAATAGCCCATATATTGGGCTTCTGAAGTCAGGTGGCAGCAATGGAAATGAAAAAGAGGGAATGGAAACATCCAAGAAGTAGAATCAACAGAATTTGGTGATTGATTAGATGTGGGGTTGGTGGATAAGTTTAAAAAAAATGACTCAAAAGATTCTGAGCCTTAATAACCAAGAGAGCCATCAAGATTAAAATGTCGCACCTGCAAAGGTATAGAAATGCAAGAAATGCTTTTAGGTTCCCAGAGTCTACAAATAACTAATTATCAGATATTTTTTATGTTGTGTTGTTACTCTAGCAATTGTCCTTGTTTCTAGAGCTTATTAGAGTCACTAGAAATGCTAGTTTCTAAATCTGGTTGGTGAAGTGCCAAACAACACATCTTAATTGTGGGTGTTGGTGTGTATGGATGTGTGACTTTCCTCATTTTTCCTAAAATGCAGCTTACTTTGGGGGTTTGGATTGGGTGATTTGTTTTTAACATTTAAAATACTTGATTGTCTACAATGGTATTTTTCCCTCCAGGGGGCAAGAATTAGACAGTTTTTCCACTCTGGGCAGCAGCAGCAGCAGCATTGTCCTATATCTATTCACCTTTCTCTAGCTTCTATTGGCATCCTCAGACAAAACATCATGTGATGGATTACCATCCTCTTAATACCAGACACCACTTAGGGGCAAGGGATATTTAATTCTTATCTTGTAACCAGATCACTTTAAATGAGAGAAATGATTATTAATAACCAATTATCTGGGGAGATCTATAGTTCCCTGTTTCTATAGTCCTCATTTCAAAGTTCAGTCTCTTTAAGGACATTGAATGAACTCACCTCAGTCTTGGTCAGACACCCCCCACACACACCCAAATCTTACAAGGAATCTCTAATCTAAGGTGAATTCCATTCAATCAAGCTTGGCTGGAGATAGATCCTTTTGTCTAGATTGCCGAAGGCTCGGGGTGGTCTGGGTATAGGGCTGGTCTCTCCATCCAGCAGTGACATGATGTAACTCTAAGCCCCTCTACTGGAGTGAATGTTTTGTAAAGTCCATCTCTCCTTGTTAACCAATCAGAGTTGATTGCCATCCTCAGGAACACTCCTCTTCCAAGGGCATAAAAGCTGTGTGCCTGCTGCTGTGAGAGTCTTTTGGCATTTGAGAGTGCAACTGACCTTTTATTAAAATGCTACTATTATTAATAAAGTGACTAATTACCCAGAAATTATGTCTCTTGCACTTTTTAAATGCCACATATGCAGCTCAGTTCCCAAGAATGAGCAAAACAAAGTCTTGTGAATTGACTCTAGGGCCTAAAGAGACACGTCCCTCTAAATGCTTCTTTTTCAGCTCAACTTAATACAACAGGTTACTTTTGGTTTTTGTGTATCCCTACAGCATTTGCACATCTCCCAGCTCTGATGCAACATTTGGCTGATAACTACAAACACTGGAAAATGCTGGATGAGTTAAAATGCAAGAGCCTGAGGCTTCCATCTGACAGCTAAAAAGGAAAGGCCACAAATGGAGACCTCTTAATCTACAAGCTACACTGTGAATCATTTAGTCATGAAGAAGAGAGGGACATGTGTATTTCCCTTTAAAGTGAGGGGAACAGCTGTAGATTAAGGAGCTAATAGTTACTACTTCCTCTTAAATTGCCCAAATTTCCCAGTATTTCATTCCTGGAAAGTTGTGTACCTACCACACAGATGAATCGATGTTCTATCGAACAAGTATTTTGAGGCAGGGCGGGTACTTTTCAGGATCATGTCCACTGTTGTCGGTTACCCCGTGTGCCTGTGCCCTTGTCAGACCTTGTAACAAGGAAGCAAATGGCTACTTTACATATTCTGTTCACCTGGATAATGAGCATATATATGAATTAGTGAACCCTCCCATCTTGTCCTCTTGAGAAAAGAGTACATGCCACCTATGACTTGATTATTCCTTAAGAGTATTGATGTCAATAAATATTCCTTATGAAAAGCTTCCCTAGAGGATGGCCACTTCTAAGAAGACCCAGCATGCAATGAACCAAACAGCTGGGCCTGATTACCTGGGGAGAACCCTGTTGGCTTGAAAGCCTTCTTGCCAAACTGTGGTTCCCCTGGCCGGAAGAAATATAGGTTTAACCAAAAGAGTACTGGCCTAATGATAGCTGCATCCAGTGGTACCAGGAACTCATATGGTTCTCTTTCCTACAAGAGAGATTCTAATAAAAGCCATCCATAATGGGGGGAGAGAAAGGATGTCTTGCTTTGGGGGATTTATGAACTTCATATATCTCTATCCTATGGAGGCGGCAATGAAACACAACACTGCACGTATTATACAAAAGCCATTAAATCTAAATATCTGTTCAAGAACTTTTTTTTTAAAGTTTGTATACAGTTGCTGTTTAAAGATTTTATTAAATCGATCTACATTTTCTGGGTCCAAGTCCGTGCAGTGTGCTATGCCGTATGCTATATGTAACCCTTCTTTTTGCCCACCTACTTGCCTATTGGACAGCGCTCGTTTGCTTTTATGATGTAAAAAATGTTACAAGATATGTAAATATGTTAGAAACCAAGCATATTGCAGGGTGTCATTAAACTTTTAAAATATGAATTGTATGCTAAGAAGCTTCTAAAGCACAAATGCATATTTTTATACATTTCCTTTCTCACAACTTTCTGTGCTTAACATAAATTCAGATTTTGGATTCCTCTTTCCCTTTTCCCAATCAATTCCTCTATGTGTATATAAATACTAGCAACCCAGCAAATGGTGTATTTGGTTTTTTTCTTTCAAAGGCTGCTCACTCCATGCTGCATCTCTGAGAGGTCTAAGCAGGGACTGAATGTGACTGGTGAGGGAGCTGCTTTCTCAAACCTTAAAATTTGCAAATACAAAAGGACCTGGGACTGGCTCAGATTTTGTATGGCAAAGGGAAGTGTAGTCAGTAAAAGAAAAAGAGCTTGTTTTGGGTAGTCAAGGAAAAAAGACAATGACTGTCATTTTGCTGCGAACTACATACTGTGCCAATGTTTTTCTATGTTTTGTACTAACAAATGGAAGCATTCATGAAATTTCCATGCAAAGAAATGCACCTAAGCTCTATTTTTGCTAAAATTGTAATGGCATCTTTGTGGAAGCAGCAGCTACCGCCTTCCGCTCTGTATCATAAGGCTACATTGTGTATATTTGATGAAGTTGTTTTTTGTGAAGTATTTGTAATGGCTTTTCCTACAGCTGAGCCCTGTTTTCCCTATGGTTGTCTTAATTTGATCTGTTTGGCCTAAATTTTTCCTAGTATCAAGACTTTGGCTTTAGTGTGTATTTTTTAAATTTGACAGGGATGGCATTTTGAAGATCTGATTCAAACTTGTTCCAAAGACAAGAGTTCCATTTTCAGGAACTAGTTATGACAACGCAGGATAGAATTCAGCAGCTTACACAAGGCAAGAACAATCTTTTCTAACCATGTCACTCTCAGGATCATTTATCAGGAGACTGACATTTTCTATATGAAACATTTCATTTAACTCAGTGTTATGTCAAATTGATTCCATATCAACTACAAAATTAATGTGGGAATGTTAAATGCTTTAAGACAGGCAGGTAATAAAGCTCAAACGCAGATTTGCTCTTTATCTACCAGTATAATCTGCAGACTTCTGATGAGTTGCTAAGCTCGGAGCTCAATGTTCCATGGAGCCAATTTAAACAAAGCATGGGATTCTGTACCATGTGTGTATCAAATAGGATTCTAAGATCAAGGCCCTTACAGCTGACTAAAAGAAAAGTGGGTAATTCACTGCCCTCTTCTACTGAATAGCTTCCCAGCATTACATGGGGCTTCAAGGTTCTGGAAGAAATTAGACAATGTGAGGCTCTCTACTTTTCTGAGAACAATAATATTAACTAGAAAAAGAGAAGTTGATCTCAAAATGGTCTTTCTCCCTTTCCTATTGGCCTGAACTAGGTAACACACTCTATGTTTTATGAGAAGTCCTTGCTGTACCTTCATATGGAAGACTACAATTTACTTGCTTCAATGTGAATGTTGGCAACTTTGCCTTCTAGGCACATTCTCCATTCAGTCAGACCTGAGCCTACCAAAGGGAGGTAAATGGAGGTGAAGAGTAGGTACCCCTGTATCTGAAGCCTTTAATTCTGTTACAGAGGCTATGTGTTTTATCAGTGATTGATAAGCTATGTCACTGAGTACTGGTTCCACTATGGTGGCATATGTCATTTTGTTGATATGAAGTACATTAAAGAGACTACAGAAGAAAAATACATACAGAATATTCCCAAGTCCTGGCTATAATTTAGTGCCATAGTTAGAAAGTTCAACTTTGAGCACACGTGATTAAGTGGGCAGCAAGAGTCAAAGCCCCTGCCAGAATATAGAATCCATCCACTGGTTCCTATGATATTAGTGCTTCCCTCCTATCCTACTATATTAAAAAAAAAAATCCACCTCCTGGAAATTAATGTAGGACTAGCTCAATTAATGAGCTGTGATCTGTTCATAAGCCAAGCTGCTATCAATCTGTCAGGTCTAAAAATCTGCTATTTCACTGAAAACTTAAAAGATAATGTACCAGAGAATAATATTCATTGCGAAGGACAGGCATATACAAATTTAGTGTACTACTGCTTCCTAAATTCAACATTTGGGCTCTATTATTTCACTCTGGGTAATCTTCTATTACACATTCCTGTTTTCCACCAGCAATTTAAATTGTTTGGCCCATAGACTCTTGTAAGGAGAAAGTTTATGTATGTATGAACAGTTTATAAGTATATCTACAGAGTATATATTCTGGAAATACAAAGTTAGCAAACGAGGGGCAGTGATTTATCTATTAATTCCTGTGTAATTTGTTGAGGATGCCTGAAGACACTGCCTTCATTCATGGCATGATTCAGAATTTATTAGGCAAAATCTGGTCAGTAATGGGTGGATAATTTGTATTTAGGAAACCCAAAGATTAGAAAGGGCCCCTGAGAATTCAGCTAGTGACACCTTAGCTAAGACCTTACAGGAAAAGAGGGTCATTCCCAGACAGTCTATTGTTTTTAAAGCCCTTAAAGATGATTCTATATTTCAGGTCAAGGAGCATTTATTAAGCACCTGCATCGTGCTAAGCTTTGGAGATAAAAAGACATAAAACCAAATAGTCCCTGGCCTCAAAGAGCTTACATCTTACTCTGGAATAAAAGGAGAGTAAAGCATCCCTGAGATGGGCCAGCAATATAGAGGAGATGGCTTACTGCAGCAAGTATTGCTCAAATTTCCCTGAAGTGAACCATTTCCTCCTCCAAGATCATCCTTAAGAGATAATTCTCACCTCCAAATGGGAGCCCTGGCCCTTCTGTCTCCATCCCCCTCCACCTAAAGGAACAAGAAGTCTGCTGTGATCACTATGAAAGCATTTCAGAAGGATAAAGAGAAAGACTAACCAAATCCAGGCGGAATATCAGTGAGAAGTCAATGAAATCTGAAATGAAGTACAGGCCTAGCTGATTAGTTACATGTCCATCCTAAGGCCCAATTTTACCTGTTCACTTCAGTTTTGCTAAAGGGCCTCAGTTTATAAATCATCGGTCACTCATTAATATTATAGGGATCTAATCTTTACCTATTTTAAGATTGAGTAAAACCCAAACTAATATCATCTTTGTTATTACCTTTCAGGGCTCATATTTTTCATCTGGAAGTTGTAGGTGTTGAACAGCCCCTTCCAAACTTAAAATTATATGATTTAATCTAATTATTCTGGTAGTTATCAAAGGTAAAGACTGATTTAAACAAAAGAAAAGGTATTTGAAGAGTTCAGTTAAAGGTCTGAATAAAGTTTTCTTAGCTCCTGATTCAGAAATAATGTATACATTGGAAGAAAAATACCTTTTGAGAAATGATTAATGCAACTATGACAGGCATACTGTTGAATTCCCTTTATTAAAATATTTTCACTCAAGTCATTTAATCTTACTTTAAAATAATTCTAAAAATAATCCTACTCAACTTTTTAAATGTGTGGACTCCCAGTTTCCTCCTCACTCCTAGCTCTGAAAAAATGATGAAGGAATTAGGGATATGCAGTAATCTAATGACGTGGCGATTAGGCTAAAATGTATGATAACATGATTAAATATTAGGAGTCATTGAATAAATGGAGCCTTTTTTCAACTTTCATTTCTGAGTCATGTTAAAATGAATAATGGGAGCCTCTGTCCTTCATTCATTAATGACTAGCTAGTTGAATCTTGAGCTATCAGCAGCAATTCCCTTGCCCCAAATAGCTATGCTTCTTACCAATTCAGCTTTCTGTCCTAAAACATCTGAGGGGATAGCTGCTGTTCCAGTACCAATCAAGCCAGTAACAGTTTATGTCAGTTCACACTGGGAAATAGCATGAGAAATTTTTTTCAGTTCAATTTCAATTCTGGTTAAAATGAAGTCTTTAGAATAATGCTTTGGGTTGAATTCCAGCAAAGGGAGGAGGAAAAAAAAAAAACAAAAAAACCAAAACCTACACATAGAATCCCAATTGGTGTCATGCTCATTTAGATTTTAGGGACTAAAGAAAATAGAATTTCATTTAAATATTTAAGCCTAGTTGTCAAAAGAGGGAATAAAGCCCTACTAAGCTCAAATGGCTTTTTAAGTTTCACATAGTCATTTATCCCCATAACAAATTCAAGGTAGCCTTATAGAGTACTAATGGTATTCGGAGACAATGTGATTAGATGGGAGGCACTGATTTCTCCCAACCATTCTGAGCCAGCAGGGTATGACAACAGCTTCCTTACCTGCAAAAGAAGGGAGCTTGAAGAGGTTCCTTTCTCTCCCCCTTTCCCACTCCACCCCAATGATTCAAAGAAGAAACTCAAAACAGAACCACTTCAGTCAAAATCACCGTACCTGACAAAGGCAGACCAAATCTCTAGATGTCCTAAGGTTAAACTTAGATTAACTATCAAGCCTTTCAAAATCTCCAAGGTGTCATTTAAAGACTGTCAACTATAGATTAAGTTCCCTAAAGGCAAAATCACAGGATTATAGATCCTGGTAGGAACCACAATAGCCATTTAGTCAGTCCCCCTCAATTTACAAATGAAGAATTAGAGTCCCAAAGAGATCCAGTGATGTCCCCAAGGTCTTCTAAGTAACAAACAGCAAGAGGTAGAATTAGTACCCAGATTCTCTGACTCCAAATCCAGTCAGTGTCTGCTAGTTTGCATTCTTGTAAATGCAAACCTTAGGGGCAGCTAGGTGGCATAATGGATAAAGCACCGGCCTGGGATTCAGGAATACCTGAGTTCACATCTGGTCTCAGACACTTACTAGCTGTGTGACCCTGAGCAGGTTACTTAACTCTATTTGCCTTAATCCACTGGAGAAGGAAATGGCAAACCACTCTGGTATCTTTGCCCCAAAACATCCTGTATAGGGTCACAAAGAGTCAGACACAAATGAACAGCAACAACAACAAAAATGCAAACCTAGAGAGGAATGCTGGCCATGTTCTGGGTAGTAAGATTATCATTGTTCCAAAAAATCATGCCATGGAGTAGACAGTTTACAAGCAGAAAAATACAAATTTACAATACACGAATACATTGTTTTCTTACCCTTTCATATGAAAAAATACTTTATTTTTTTCTTTTTTTTGAGGGGGGGGCAGGGCAATGAGGATGAAGTGACTTGCCCAGGGTCACACAGCTAGTAAGTGTCAAGTGTCTGAGGCCGGATTTGAACTCAGGTCCTCCTGAATCCCAGGCCGGTTCTTTATCCACTGTGCCACCTAGCTTCCCCTGAAAAAATACTTAAAAAAAAAGAACAGATTAAGTGACCTTTAATGTCCTCTCCATTTCTAAATCTATGATCCCGTGGATTAATTAAAAAAACAAACATTTGGGGCAGCTAGGTGACACAGTGGATACAGCACCAGCCCTGGAGTCAGGAGGACCTGAGTTCAAATCCAGCCTCAGGCACTTAACACTTACTAGCTGTGTGACCCTAGGCAAGTCACTTAACCCCCCACTGCCTCACCAAAAAAACCAAAAACAATTCATTTTTAGGTCAACATCACTTTCAGGTGTCTCAATGACAGTGACATAAATTCATGTGTATGGCATGACATGGATCACAATGCACTTTCTTCACAGCGACCCTGTGAGGTGGGTAGTTTAAGTACTGTCCTCCAACCCCATTTTACAGATGAGAGAAGCAGAAGGGAAACTAACTTCCACTAGCCCAGGTTTCCAGTTCTTCTGCCTCGAAGGCCAGAGTTCCTCCCACTAGACTATACTGTTTTTTTCAACTTCCCCAAATGGTTAAAAACATACAAAGAAAACTGCTAGTTCCTCCCTTTTCATCTCCTGTCCCGGTAATGAAAGCAAATTTCAGCAGGGATAAATGATACAGAAAAGTTCAGAAGAGCTTAATTCTTTCCATTACTCTACATTTAAACCCATAGGACTCTTGTGGGTCGGTTTGTTTTCCTACAATTTAAAAAGAGGTCAGGTGTGCAAGATTCAGCTAAGGATGTCAGGGTTTATTTAGATTCAGAAAAGCCTCTTTAGTGATTCTGACTGTGATCACCCCAAGAACTGCATGAGGACCATATGGTAAAGTTCTCAGGAGGAACAGGTTCTATCACAGGCATATTCTCTCTCTCTCTCCCTCTCTCTCCCTCTCTCTCCCTCTCTCCCTCACACCCACACACGCACTCACTATGTATGTATGTATACATAAAGAATACACACACACACATATTCACTCTTTATAGATTCAGAGAATACAGATTCAACAAAAACAGAACTTTATGTACCAGTCAGAGAAAAAAAAACATTTTAAAATTTTGTAAAAGATGAATATGTTACAATTTTCCAGACATCTCTTAAAATTCTTCTTGGCCTATAGTTGATATTCAGGGTTCATGCACATGAATGCCTTATTCAGCAAAACTAGAAACCAAGGTTCAAATCGCCACCATCCTCTAATTTCTGAAATAATCTTAAACTTCGTAATCCTGACTCTCGCTCTCCATTTTTCCATAAAATAATGAGGTGATCAGCGGAGCACGTCACTAGTCCATGGTCTTCAAAATATAAGAACATCTGTAACGAAAGTGATCATGAATTATAGCACATAATGGGAATTCCATTCAATATACATTTATTAAGCACCTGCAGTGTACTAAGTGCTCAGTGAAATATAAAATCCATGGTGTGTGCCTTCATGAAGCGTCCAGGGAACAGAGCTTAAAAGCAGAAAGACAGTACTCTGTTTATCACAAATATCTTAAAAGAATATATTTCCATCAAGGGCCACCCACCACTTTGGATGTGAAAACAGAAGTCAGTTTCATTTAAAAGCATTATTTTCTTTTCTACATGTGGACAAATGTACATTCCTCTCTATCACCCAGAATTCTATTTTCCAAACTTCTCTATTACTGGGACGCTGAAACATCTACATTTCAGTGACATTCAATGTTCATAATTCTAAACTTCAGCTACTGCAAGAGTCTGAAAGTTTTTCTAATTTAAAAGAAAGATTATGTTGTGTTCTCTATGGTTTTAGTATTTGATCATATTCTAATTCTTCACACATTGTTTAAAAAAAAAACTGTATTGCCAAACAGAGGTCTGACTAGATTTGCTTTAATGACTAGATAAGGATCACCCATTGTTTTTGTACAAATGGCTGCTGCTAAACTGCTTGAAAAAGTCTGTTCTCTTAAATGAATAAAAGCTACCTCTACAAGTCTGCTGACATTCTTTGATTAAGAAACACTCACCTCTAATGAATCAGTAACTGCATTAATCTGGATGTTTCCTCCAAAAATGCAGACTGCAAACCATTTCTGCCTGCCTGCCCCTCAGGTGGGACCCTGGTCCAGACCCTCCAATAAGTTCACTAGAGGAGGGTCAACCCAACATGTTGAAGACTTTCCTAACAGCATTGAGGATACCAATGGGGCCCAAGTCTGTACACCTGTCATCTCTCAACTTTCTTTTTCTATCACCTGTTTCCCCAGGAGCATCTTTTATTCCTGTTTCTTGAAATTCCTCATTTGTTCCATTTCAGTCTTGCTCACACCCATCATAAAAGCCCTCCATCTCTGCACTGCCTTCTGGGTGATTTTCATTTTCAGTTCTTTGGAAATCACTTTGTTCCCTATCTCTCAACCAAACGAGACTAGCCCTTGCCTGTGTAATCACAAATTTCAAAGTCAAGAAGCTTATTGTAAATAAAATAATTTAGGCGTGACCATTCTGAGCTCTTTGGAGGAAGAGGACCAATCCTAGGGATGTAATCATACCTTTTGTTCATACAGTACTCTTTACATGCATTATCTTCTGGGATCATCAGGTAGGTAATTACAGGTATTTTTATTCCCATTTTTAAAATGAAGAGAGAAAAGCTTGGAGAGGTTGAGTGATTTGCCCAAGGTTATGTGGTTCTTGGAGGGCTGAACTCACTCTGTTCCTAGACCCAACACTCCTATCACCGGGCCCCTGCTGCTCCAGACATGGTGACTGTGCCAGGCAGGTAGCCAGTCAAGCATTTATTAGGTGCTTCCTAGGTGCCAGGCACTATGCTAAGTTCTAGAGATACACAGAAAGGCAAAAACATGGTCAAGGAGCTCAGATTTTGATGGAGGAGACATAAAAATAACTATGTACATGTAAGAGATACATAGGGGAAAGGCATTAGGGAGGGGTGGGGAGAAGAAGTGGAGGAGACCTGGAAAGGCTGTCTACAAAAGGAGTAGTTTGAGCAGAAGGGCTGGAGGGGAAGATGGTGAATGCCCTCATTCCAGCCATGGGGAAAGCTAGTACAGAAGCACAGAGATGGCAGTGTTGTGTATAAGGGACAGCGAGTCAGTCAATGTGGCTGGACATTAGATTAAGTAGAGGCGAGTAAAGTCTAAGATGACTAGAGAAGAAGGGGTCTGGGGGGGCAGCTAGGTGGCGCAGTGGATAGAGCACCGCCCTGGAGTCAGGAGGACCTGAGTTCAAATCCGGCCTCAGACACTTAACACTTACTAGCTGTGTGACCCTGGGTAAGTCACTTAACCCCCATTGCCCCACCAAAAAAAAAAAAAAAGAAGAGGCCCCAGGGGTGAAGGTCTTTAAATTTCAGACAGAGGACTTTTTTACTGGATCCAGGAGGTTCCCAGGGAGCCACTGTATTTACCAGAGGCAGGAGAAAAGGCTGCTGTGATCAGACCTGGATTTGAAGAAAATCACTTTGACAGCTGAGTGGAGCAAGTATCAGAGAGGAGAGAAAAGAGACAAGGGCACCAGTCAGATGATTACTTCCCTAACCTACAGCTTAGGTCAAAGACACTACATATAAGTTCCTTCTCCATCTATTGGCATCTAAAATCTTACTCATCAAGTCTGCTGGACCAATTCAACCATTCTAGCAGCAAAACTGCCCTAAGAACTTCAAACTCCTTCAAAAAGCCACCAAGTTCGAAAGTCTTTATGCCTGTGCAGATGTAAGCAATCAAAGAATCCTACTATAATCTGGCTGAGTAAACATTACATTAACAATCGATGCAAATGACGAGGTATCATAAAATGGAGGGCTAATTTCTCTGGCACAGAATGCTGCAGGGTATCAAGAAGGGCAGATAAATGAGAGATGCAATGAACAAGGAAACCCTCCTAGAGGAATAACTTGGATTTTCCATGGGGGTGGGGGTGAAGTGGAAAGTGAATGAGAATATGAATATGAATAAAAACACTAGTGCATCACATTTAAAGGGTGTAAGAGGAAACTAATGCCAGGGAGAGCAGGAGCCTATTACAGTAATCCATGTCTGAGCAGATTAGGGGCCACACATATATTCAGTAGGAGTAATAGGATTATTAGTGATAAGAATAGTAGATGAAGAAAAAGGATAAATCAAAGGTGACTTCCAGGTTTCTCACCCAAGAAAAGGAGATAGTGGAGGTACAGGAACAAGGAAAGTTGGGGAGGAAGCCAGAATGAGTCTGGCACCATAGCCTGGAAGAACTGTCACCTTTAGGACCCTCCGTCTGGATGGGTGACTGCCTCTCTTGGACCATGAATTCAAGCAAGCTAAGCTTCACCTCCTTCCCTGCCCTCAGACGATCTCCTCTTCAACTCTCAAATTCTTTAAGCATGAACCTGATCAAAGCAACCATTTCTGCTAGATAGGTTGTGTGATCTATTCCCTTGTGGGCCCACTCACCCACCCTGTAACTCTCCAGGAAGACAGTGCCCGCCCTGGCCGCCAACCCCCTATGGGTGTGGTCTCCCTCCTGAGCATGTCAGCTCCTTGAGCCCAGGATCTGTATCCTCAGTGGCTGGAGCTCAGGGACTGGCAGAGTGAGCACTTGATCAGTGTTCCCTCACTCTTTGCAACATACACACGGAAACATTCAGTAAGAAGCTTGTAGTGAGAGAAGAGCTGGGAGGACCAGAGAGCAGGTAGCAGAGGTTGGGAGTCATTAGCACACAGGTGATTCCTGGAGCCAGGATAAGAGCTCTGGGGGACAGGGAGAAGGAAATGGCGCCCAGCTCAACAAAGCACAAGCATCCGAGTTTTTCCGGGGAAGGGTAATCTTGCACAGGCTTCATGGCAGAGGAGCCAGGAAGGGATCCAGAAAGGGAGTCAGGGCTCCCAGAGCACCCCAAAGACACCACACAGTCTAACCCTACAAGTACCACCAGATCATCTTCTGCGGGAGCTCTCCCTGCTTGAGTCAATCTGACCTGCTCACTCTCTCCCAGGAACCTGCCTCTGCTCACATTTCTCCCCTTGCCTGGGATCCACTCTCCCCTCTTCATTTCCTTGCCTAAGCATGACTCTTCCCTCAAGGGAGTGAGAAGCCAGCCCGGTGGAACTTAAGTTCAAGCAACACCGATCTTGCAGTCAGAAGATGGAGTTTTTAGCTCAGTGGAAAAAGTGCTGGAAGTGGAGAGAACAGATCTTTGTTCCAATCCCATTTCTGCCACTGATTAACTTGTGTGGCCTTGGAAGAGTTAGTCTACCCATCCGTTCCTCAGTTTCCTCAACTGTAAAGTGAGGGGAAAGGACTATCTGTTCTCTGATGCTCCTACCGTCTCTTGATCTTCTCAACCTAGTCAGTTGTGTGACTTTTGGTAAACGCCTCTGGGCATCAGGTCCCCATCTGTAAATAATAGGATGTTTTGTTGTTGTTGGTCAGCGATGCCATTTGGGTTTTCTCCAGTTCCTTCTCCTACTCATTTTACAGATGAGGAAACTGAGGCAAACAGGATGAAGTGATTTCCCCAGGGTCACACAGCGAGTAAGGTCAGAGTTGAACTGACAGATCTTCCTGACTCAAGGGCCTTTACTCTATTCACTGTGCCACCTAATTCTATCTCAATGATCTCTAAAGTGTTCTCTAGCTCTTACAGTCTATATTCTATATTACTCTCTCTATATGTCCCACCTCTTCCTAGGTAGCCCCATTCACAACCACCTTCTCCCTCTTCTAAAGTATTTTTGATCTATGCCACTCATTTGGCACTTAGCATATGTACCTTATATGGTTATTTTTATGTGTGTTTCCTGTCTCCTCCTGTAGATTTTTTGTGAGTTTCTTAGTGTAAAGTTTGTATTTTATTCCTCTTTGTATCCCTAGCATATAGTATGGTGTCTTACACATAGGAGACGTTTTGTCAGGTATTTGCTGATGATGATAGATTAACTAGTACCATGAAAGTTAATACACTTTCAGGATGTGAGTTGTTTCTTGCCATCTCTGACAAATCGGGGAAATGATCAAACCCAATAATTAATGTTGTGTTAACACACCTTCTGTCAATGTTCATGACTCTTTGTTTGAACTAAGATATTCTGACACCAACACAATGAATAATATTATTTGGTCTGTCAGTATATATGTCTCGGACAGGTATTTCATATGGACAACAAGCCAGACCTAGAACTGGAGGAAGGAAAAAAGAGCAGGCTGAAACGCATTTAGCAACTGTCCACAACACTTTCAAAGATCCCAAGCTGCTCCCTGAAACAAAAATCCAACTTTTAATACCAGTGTTCTTCCAGAAAGTCAATATGGTTGTAAATCATGGAAATCATGAAAGAATCAAAATTGAGGATGTTCCAGTCAGTATGTTTAATAGGCATTTCTTACGTACCTACTATGTGCCAGGCACTGTGCTAAGTGCTAGGGATGAAAAGAAAGGCAAAGGAGAGGCCCTGCCGTCAAGGAGCTCACAATCTAATGGAGGAGACATGTAAACTCTATGCACAAACAATCTATCTTCAGGATAAAAAGGAAATAATCCTCAGAAGGAAGGCACTTGTGGAAGCAGCTAGGTGGCACAGTGGATAAAGCACCGGCCCTGGATTCAGGAGGATCTGAATTCAAATCTGGCCTCAGACACTTGACACTTACTAGCTGTGTGACCCTAGGCAAGTCACTTAACCCTCATTGCCCCACCAAAAAAAAAAAAAAAAGAAAGAAGACATTCGAACAGAGATTAGGAAAGGCTTCTTGTAGAAGGTAGGCTTTAGCTGGGATATGAAGGAAGCCAGGGGCAGGCAGAGATGAGGAGGAAGGGTATTCTAGGGATAGGGAATAGACAGTAAAAATGCCTAAGTTGGGAGGCAGGCTGAGGAACAGCCAGGAGGCCAGTATCTCTGGACTGAATAGTGTGCTAGAGTATAAGGTGTAAGAGGCCTGGAAAGGGCAGGGGAGGGGGAGAGGAGCTGGGTTAGAGAGGCTTTGAATACCAAACAGAAGAGCTTGTATTTCATCCTGGAAGTGACAAGGAGCCTCTAGAGTTTACTGAGTAGAGGCGGGGGGACATGATCACGACTGTGCTTTAGAAAAATTACTCTGGCAGCTGAGCGAGAGGTTTAAGATGATAAGCAGACTCACCCACAGGCTACTGCAATAGAGGAGGCTAGAGGAGATGGGGCCTGCCTAGGGAGGGGGCATTAACAGAAGAGAGAAGAGGCATATTTGAGAGATGTTACAAAGGTAAGATCAACAGGCCTGGGCAACAGGTTGGATGTGGATAGTGGGGAACCGAGGATGATGCTTAAGTTGCTAACCAGGGTAATTCGAAAAATGGTGGTGCCCTCAACAGTAGCAGGGACGTTTGGAAGGGGAGAGGCTCTGGGAGTAAAATAATGGCTTCAGTTTTGGATACACTGAGTTTAAGATGTCTAGAGGACGTCTAGTTCGAGATGTCTAGGCCTCTGAACATGAGAGACTAGAGGTCAGCAGAGAGGTTAGGGCAGGCTAAGTAGCACTGTGAATCATCAGGACAGAGAGAATAATGAACCCACTGTGGCTGATGAGAACATGAAATACATTAAAGGAAGTAAAGAAGAGGACCCAGGTCAGAACTCTAAAAGGCAAAGGAAAAAAAATTAGCCCTCCATAGGTATAAGTTGACTATAGCACTGATGATATGAATTCAAACAGTAGTGGAAAAGATAATCATAATAAGTATATGATAAGGGGGCAGCTAGGTGGCACAGTGGATAGACCACCGGCCCTGGATGCAAGAGGACCTGAGTTCAAATCCAGACTCAGACACTTAACACTTACTAGCTGTGTGACCCTGGGAAAGTCACTTAACCCCAATTGCCTCGAAAAAAAGAAAAAAGAAGTATATGATCAGAAGAGGAAGTGAACGAGTCATGCAGCAAAAACAAGGGACAACAAATGGATGGGACAGCTTGAGTGCTGCACTGCTACTGGTCAGTCAACAAGCATTTATTTAGTGCTTACTATGCTCCTGGAACTGTGCCAGGTACCAGGGGATCAAAAGGCAAAAATGAAACAATCCCTGCTCTTAAGACCCTGTTCTATTGTGGTCCCCACATATTGCTAAAATACCCAGAGGAAGGCCTCCAGCACACTGGGTGATCCTTTTTGGAGGACAAGCTGTAGGGAGGGAAGGACAGGGAATACTCAGGGGCAAGAATCACCCGGGATTATGAGGCATGGTTAGGTGTGAGCTGTACCACTGGAGTGAGTACATACTTCAGTGAGATCACAAATATTTTTAAGGGGGCAGCTAGGTGGCGCAGTGGATAGAGCACCAGCCCTGGAGTCAGGAGGACCTGAGTTCAAATCCGGCCTCAGACACTTAACAATTACTAGCTGTGTGACCCTGGGCAAGTCACTTAACCCCAATTGCCTTACCAAAAATACCAAAAAAATTTTAAGTGCCGAATTAGTGAATCATTTTACATGTGAATTTACTAAAATGAGAATTCTGTGGATACTAGACCTCTGTCAGTATTTTCATAAATGCAAATAATCACAATCAGGATAAAAGGTATTGTGTAAGTTTAGAAGGTGGAGTGGGTTGGATCCCAGCTGCGCTGCTTGCAGCTTCACCCAGGTGTAAACCTCTCCGGGCCAGTTTCCTCAGTTGTACAAATGAAGAGACCATATTAGAATGTCTATGGTCCCTTCTATCCCTAATACTCTAGGATCATTCTCAACAGAATCTAGCATTCTAGATCCCTCTCCCAACTCCACACAAATCTCATTAGCTTTGTCTTATTATCTGGTACCATAATACCGGCCCTCATGCAGTGAGTAGGTCAGTCAAAAAGCATTTATTGAGCACCTGCTATGTACCATGAACTATGCTAAGCACTAGGGATGCAAAGAAAGGCAAAAGCAGCATGAGAAGGCATCCCATTTAGATAGTGACTTGCTAAAAATCCTGCCTTTTAAACCGGATCACTTGAAGGTCAAATACTGATTGTGCATATACTGCTGTCTTAGTAGTTCAGATGTCATTCAAAACCTTCAGATGAGTAGAGGAAGGGCGAAGATGATGAAACATTGGTCTTTATTAGGTAGTATAGAAATGGAGAAGAGAGAAAAGCAAAAACTGGCTATCAGGTCATAAGATCAAAGATTTAGAGCAGGAAGGGACTTTGGGCCATTTAATCCAACCTCCTCATTTTACAGATGAGAAAACTGGGGCCCACCTTACGTGTGGCCTTAATCCCCCAGAACCCTGGGGTCCGGATCACACATGGGCAGCAGTCAGGGACTGGAAGCCGAACCCCCAAAGGCAGCACCCTTTCCATTGTACCACTACCACTCGGCCTCTATTTCTCCTTTCCTTTCTCATCAACAACAAACGTACCTCGACAGAAGACGAGTGTCCAATTAAATCACCAATAAGCTCCAAGGAACACATCATCCCATTTTCTTGCGGTTTCTTAATGGCTTGGTTTGCTGGTTTGTTCACCCTTCCGAATCCCCACATGTTGAAAAATCCTAGAAAGATACAACATCATTATCACCTGCCAGCAGAATCTTTGGATGTGACGGGCAATACATACACAAGTTTGTAGTAACATGAGATAGGAATAATAGGGAAAACGCCACCACAACAATGCTCATGGTCTCTAAACCTGTCAGCTTCTTCCTGTCTGATGCCCCAGCGCATCCCCTGGTGGCAGTGGAATACAGGAGGAAGAAAAGAGGAAAGAAAGAAAAGGCCTGCAAGACAACACACAAATCGGATAATCGACCTACAAATAATCAAAAGTTGGCAGCACAGTGATTATACACAGAAGCTGGAAAAAAAGGAAGACAGGCAGCGGGTTTATATCAGAGGTGGGAAGGGACCACAAACACATTGAGCCCAACCCAGACTTTTACATAACCTTCAAGAAATCTATGATTAGTGACAAAATTGGTGGCTAAACATCACACAGTCCATGTACAGACAATTTGCCAATACAGGCCTCACCAATAAAGTGAGATATCCTTGAGAGGGAAAAGAAACCACCCCATATAAATCTATAGGGGGGAAAGTGACCTGACTACAGGCCACATTCAGATTGTATACAAACCAAACTGAGGGAAAATTCAGACCATTTGGATCTGCAGAGTAGGCCAAGTGCCCAACAAAAACTGCAGACAGACCAGCTTCTGATTCCTTGGCCAGAAACAGTTTTCAGAACAGCAACTGAACTATTCAAATCTTCCCAGGCTTTTGTTTTCATCCTGAAAATATGAAGGCCTGCTGGCCTTCATTAAGCACAAATGTAAAATAGAATATACATATATATATATATAAAATGAATTAATAGCCATTGGTTTCATGAATGAGGGAAGTATTAAGGAATATCCTGGATTTGGTATACAAATACAAATTCTAGGCACGTATCAATTAGAATTCCAGGTACTAAGATGAATAATCATTATTGGCCCTGACTTTTCAGAAAGTAACAATTTTCTCTCACAACACAATGCAATTCTGGTTGACTTACAATAGGGTACCCACAATGAAGCAGTTACCATATAAGGAAACATGAAGAAGGAAATCAAAGCATTTTGCAACTACTATTTTTGGAGGTGTCAGCTTTGTTCGACAGCAAGCCAATCTATTTCTTCTTTTAAAATACACTTTGGGTCCAGTTTACTTTTGCTTATTTTAGCCTCATGTGGTTCCCAATGAGCTCTTTCATTCTTCTGTTTCACATTTTAAAAAGGAATGGTAAGAAACTTCCACTTTGAGGGAAGCACAGACCTGTTGGCACAGGTTCAGCTGTCAGCTGCTGTTTCTCCCGTAACTCCCAAATGCGAACACTGCCATCTTCTGAACAAGAGATTAACTGCCTGTCGGAACAAAGAAACCATGATATGGCCCGAGCACCACTGGGGCAATTCAATGCAGGGCATAGAGTATTTATAAAGAAAGGCTCAGGAATGTCTCTGGGGATGCTCCTATTCACTTCTGAGTGGACACTTTAAAAATATCATTGAACACATCTTTCCAATGAGAAATAATTCTCATACCAACATTTGAAGTGCTGCAGCATTATCTCTGTAGGCGGGGCAGAGCCAATTGGCTTTCACATAAATCTGTAATCTTCACTTTAGAAATTTCAGGAGAAGTCTTCTTAGTCGTACCCTTACAGTCAGCCTCCTCTTTCCCTCACATGCATTTTCTCCCCAAACCCTATTTGTCTAGAAAATAACAGCACTTCTTTAAGCTGGAAAGTCACAAGAAAACAGCTTTGGAGTGAAATCCTCACTCGGAAACCTAACACCCACAAGCTTCCACTTTGTTCCATTGCAAAAGTTAAACAAAAGCATGGCTTGCTTATAGACGAGGAGGTATGGCAAATACAATCTGGATGCTTCCCCTAAAAACCTTTTAAAAAAAATATTCAAGAGCTTGATGACTGCTCAATCTCTGAAATTAGGAGACATAATAAGATTGTATAATCATTTTCAATCAAGCCCTTGGTATATTTAATTATATTATTCACAAGGTCCTGGAGGAGGGAATGATGTGGCAGCGTCCACTGCCAAAAGAACATAATCTGTCGATCCTGGAAAAAGGGAAATTTGCTGCCCCAAAATACCACTTTGGAACCCATGGATATCCTGCATCTCTTTTATGTATCATACCTGTTTGGAAGTTTGGTGATGTGCAAGACAGTGGAGTCATGTGCAGTTTTCTGGAAGGCAATCACACGCTTCATCTGAAGGTTATACACGTATAAGCCTCTTCCAACAGCAGTAAACAAGTACTGAGCACACACACAAAAAAGTGCAAGAAACACAGGTTTCAGAAATAGACATAAAACTAGTATTTGGTAAAAGAGCAGTCTTCCATCTCTATCCTTGGCCTTTCAACCCATGCTATTGTGACTTCAAAGGGGAGTGCTAAATGTCAGAATACTAAGGAAAGTTCAAAACATTTCCAACAGGAGAATAGAGAAGTCAACACAAAGAGAACTCTGGGATTTTACACCAATTGCAATCCCCACCATGCTTATTATTATCAAAATATTATCATTGGAGAGAACAGCAGGGACTGATGTCTGCTACACTAGAGGAGAGATAACATCAACAGAGTGCTGGAAGACCTGGGTTCATATCCTACCTGGGGTACTTACAAACATTTATTAAAGCTCCTACTGATGGATTTGAAGACAAAAATGAAACTGCCCCTGGCCTCAAGATATTCTATCTGGGGAAACAAAGTGTAAACACATAGGTGTATGTAAAGTAAATAGACATACATATCAGTACACATAAGGTAAAACACAAGGTAATTTAGGGATGAGGAGGAAAAGAGGGGCCTCAGACAAAGCCTTAGGGTATACCCACCATCGGCGGTAGGATGGAGTATATGATAATTCAGGGTGTTACTTCAGGTGAGTTTGCTCATTTGTAAAATGTAAATCTCACAGGGTGGTTGGATGATCTAGCAGTCCCCCATGCATGGAATGGTTTCCCTCCTCAACTTTACCTACTGGCCTCCCAGGCTTCCATTAAGTCCCAACTAAAATCTTGTCTTTTCCAGTTCCTCTTAATCCTAATGCTTTCCCTGTGTTAATGATTTTTATTTATCCTTTAGTTTGTTGGTATATATTTGTTTGCATCTTATCTCCCCCATTAGATTGTAAGCTTCTTGAGGGCAGGGACTGTCTTTTGCCTCTTAGCATGGTACCTGGCACAAAGTAAGCTCTTAACAAATGTTTTCGGCTGAAATGAGATAATGTATTTAAATTGTTTAGAAACCCTAATACTTTAAATTGCTTAGACACTCTAAATAGCAATTGTCATTATTAATATTGTTGTTGCTGTTTTTCATATACATGATATTATAACTTTGGAGAAGAAGCTGTTTAACTTCTTGCCCAGATAATGTGACCACGAAGGTTGGCCCCAGTAGCTTATAAAATTCATGGACTCTACAAATAAAGACCTCAAGTTGCAATTTTTACAGTACTATCCAAAGTTCCTGTTGTAAGTGCTGTTCTTACACTGGCATTTTTTCCAAATAAGACTATACTATGCCCTTCTTACAGTCTTCTCACAGACAAAATTCCACCTTATCTTATTATTATTTTTTTTTTTGGTGGGGCAATGGGGGTTAAGTGACTTGCCCAGGGTCACACAGCTAGTAAGTGTCAAGTGTCTGAGGCCGGATTTGAACTCAGGTCCTCCTGAATCCAGGGCCCGTGCTTTATCTACTGCACCACCTAGCTGCCCCCCATCTTATCTAAAATAGCTCTACAAAGCAGGAAAAACATGCATTATTATGCCCCTTTTTTAGATAAAGAAACTAAGTTTGATAGAAATCTGAATCAGGCACTTAATTAATTGCTAACGTAAAACCTAGGTAAGAAATTCCAAGCCTGGCCCTCTCCATTAACCCCATTTGGCCCTTTCTTTAGAAGTTATTCTTAACTTTACTAAGCTTTTTAAAACATTTGTCTTCACTTCTGGGCAAGATGGTTGGATGAATGGGAAGTAGGTTCCCAGCTCCTAAATACCTACTCCAGCGAAAGCCCAAAGTTTGCACAAGACTGAATAATGATGAAGAAATATAATGAGAAACTACAGTAAGTGACTTCTTCCACCCCAGAACTGCACAAAACGTCAGCAAAATGGCCCATGCGCAATAGGTAAGGGGGCCCCTTCTAGTAAAGCTAGTGTCCATTCATGGTAGCTTCCCATCATAGCATGAGACTGGACAAGTGTACCTTACAAAGCTCTGTGTCTGGAGGGCAGCAAGAGTGGAGGGTTCACCTGAGAAAGTCCTAGAGTGAGAACCAACCTTATCTCCAAAAGACCTATGCTGAATTATGTTACCACCTTCTGACAGAACTGATAAACACAAAGGACAGAGACAAAAATTGGCGGCAAAGCCACTGTGTGGATATTTTGCTTGACTGTGGTTATTTGTTCCAAGGGGTCCATCTCCTTTTATTTCCACTTTCTTTCAGTTTGTATTTGGTGGGGGGGGAGTGGGGGGAGGAGGAAGAGATTATAAATAGTGATACAAAAAGAGGGTCATTGTTACACTTTTTAAAAAGAAAACAAGCAGGACAATTTTGAAAGTAATGTAGAATTTATTGGGATCTTTTTGTTTGTTTGTTTTTGCACGGTAATGAGGGTTAAGTGACTTGCCCAGGGTCACATAGCTAATAAGTGTCAAGTGTCTGAGGCCAAATTTGAACTTAGGTCCTCCTGAATTCAGGGCCGGTGCTTTATCCACTGTGCTACCTAGCAGTCCCCTAGAATTTATGATGAACTTTTATTTAAAAAGCAAGTGTATGAAATGGAGATTCATGGTTTCATACGGAGTCCTTTTTGTGTTCTGCTGTGCATCTAGAAATGCTGTTTTTTGGAGTTTCAGTTCAGAACTTTTGAAAAATCAAAGCACTCATCTTTCTTAATAGTAAATTGACCAAAGAGGGACCCCAAGAAGGCACTGTAACTGAAGCCATCCCTAGAGCCCACCCCACACTTGCTACCTGAGTTCATCCTATTTTAGGGAATCTTGAGTTCATACCTGAGCCAAGAACAAACAGTAACATGACTAACTAGATCACAGCATGTCAACCTCACCAAGGTCTTCTGCCCCAAGTACTTCATCCTCTACCTATTCTCCCTCCTCCAAAAGCCAAAGCCAGAGGTCCCTTAACATGGGCACCCCAGCATTCATACATATGGGCTATAGAGCCAACCTGACTAAATGTGGTTATTGATTAAGTTAACATGGTTGGCCAAAGTGTGATGGGTGAAACTTCTAGCTGCCTCATGAATACCCCTGCTAGTCTACAAACTTGGTGCTTGGGTCTCCTTATCTGTACAAGACAGCACAGAAAATCACTAATGCCTCCACACAAAGTCTCCAAGCTTGCATTCAGCCTACTATCTACCATTCTTCATTATGTAAAAATTCCCCTACAAGATTAAAAAAAAAAAAAGATGGTATACAAAAATACCTCTAGAAGGAAATAAAATTAGACAAGGCAAGTGCCTAGGAAGTGTCTGTTGTGGTAATTTTATTATTTTTTGTTTGTTTGTTTTTGTCTTGTTTTTTGTGGTCATTTAAAAATGAACTTTTAAATTAAAAGACAATATTTAACTCAAAGCACCTATTTGGAAAAGTGAGGAAAAAATAAAAGGAAATAAAAACAGAAATCCTATTGGTCATCTCTTTTGCAATATGATCCTTCAGGTGTCTAGTCTCCTTAAAAATTCTTTTCTTATCCTTGGAGCTAGAAGATGCAACATTTGGCCCCCAGCCAGGATTTGGTGACTTGACAGATCTCGGTTTTGACTTGCCCCAAGGCCATGGGGAACATTCAATTCCACGGCAGCTCCAGTCAGCCACCCAACCTTAGAGCTTAGCCGATGAAGGGAAAGATGCTGCTTGGGTTTTCAACTCCATTTTATCTTACTGGGAAATATATTACTATTCATAGAAATGCTTGCTAGAATATTCTGTGAGTGAATGCTAAATGGTAACCTTAAATCTTAATGAAATCATGTAAAAGAAACAAAATTTTAAATAATATTGTAAAATTAAATTCAGAGCCTTTTAATAATTTTCTTGCCAGGGAATAAGGAATCAAAAATAAATAAGTATGCTATTATTCAAAGCTATTTAAAGCTGCAAAGGTATTTAAAGCTAATTTCATGCCAGAGCTGATATCCCCCCCAAAAAATCAGAAACTGTGGCACAAGCTGATGTTCAATAAGGGAACTTTATGGGATTATGCCTAACATAAGATTAAAATGAAAATGTAAACCCGAGATCCTCACTAGCTTAAGTAGCAGGCTTATAAAAAAGTACTACTACACTAGGAAGCCTAAGGCCTAAGTTCTATTCTCTCCTGGTTCTGTGATGCTCGACAAATCACAGAATTCCCTGGGCTTCAGGTGCTTCATGTATGATATATGGATAAGAACACCTAAGACAGGATATTGGATCAGATGGATTCAATCTATGATCTATGGCCTACTTTGCAGGTTTTTACCTCCTCATCACATGTGAAATGATGAATGGAAATTTCATTTGGTTTTTGACAGAGCTTGATTTCTTGCTGTGTATCCAGCTGTAGAGATGGGTCCCAGAAGTTGCGTTCGTAGGCCTGCATTGTCCAATCCAAGGCATCCCAGACAATTAGCTCGCCGATGTGGGAGCCTGTGACAAAGCTCAAATCTAGGCAGAATTTAGACATGCCTCATTAGCTACCACCAATGAAGGTAAGCTTCTTCTAAAAACGTATGAATCAGATGAAACACGTTCCAGATTAAACACAGAAAATTGGCTATTCAGTATGACAAAATATTATCTCATGGGAAATTCCATCCTAACCTGCTTAAGTCTAGGCAGACTGCCCCCTCAACCATCACCCTTTCTCTGATCTTCAACCTCTCCCTATCTGCTATACCTTCAAACGTGCCCAAGTCTCCCTTATCCTTGAAACAAACCCTCACAATACTTTACAGTCCTCTCTAGCTGTCATCCTTTATCTCTCTTCTCTTTCTTAGCTAAACTCCTAAGCCTCAAATCTAGAATAAGAGCACCTATGTTCATAACCCACCTTTGATTATTACTACCAGTGGGACCTTGGTTAAATCACTTAACTTTGCTCGGTTTGAATTTCCTCATCTGTAAAAGGAGGGGGTTGATCCCATGAACTATGAGAAGCTGTACAAAATTAAGGCATTATTGTTACCATCACCATTTTCCCCTGTATCCCTTGCATCATTTCAAATTAATAACATCAACACAACCATGTACTTAGCACCTTATGAATACACCCTGTGCTAAGGGCTAGGAATAAAAAACAAAAACAAGAAGACAGAAGAACATGATCCCAGCCTTCAAAGAGTTCACATTCTATGGTAATTTGACGATTCTACTTAACAAAACAGAAAATTCCAATATCTAGATATGTTATTGTCTTCAAAAATATGGAAGTTCCAGCAGTCACACATATAAACTTTCGTTTGTCTTTGTCCCAAATATACCATCATGCATAACAGCCAGGCTGCTTTCTTGGCTGTTTTTGTAGCAAAACAGAAGAATACACAGAATTTACCCTGTGAAAAATGGAAGGTCACGTTTTGTCTGAGCAAAGAGCAGAGCTTCTAGTTCTAGTAGAAAGAAGTGACGGCTATGTGGCACTTTCTACGGGCTCTATTTCCTGCCCTCTTTTTCCCCTTACCCCAATTCTCTCTTCACATTATGAGATGGATGGAGAAGGCTAAAGATGCTTGCTGAGGAGCATATCCTTTTCTTAACTTCAAAACCTCATTACCAGCAGCCAAACCCACAGTGCAGGCTTTGGCCTCTGAGTATTATGATGCTGTGTTTTTCTTATTTTTAATTATTTTTTTTCCAATGAACAAGCATTTATTATTTCTCCTTACCACCTCCGCCCTTCTACTAAAAAAGAAAAGAAACTCATAACAAATATGCTTAGTCAAGCAAAACAAATTCACACACACACACAGAGGCCATGTTCAAAAATATCTATCACATTCTGTATCTTGAGCCCATCCTCTCTTGGTCAGGAGATGGGCACAGCATGACAAGGTTGGTCAGTATGTTATAAGGCATGTTCTGTGTCTATACAACAAAAATAAGGAACTAAATATCCAGCTGGAATTTCTCATTGACAAAGAAAGCTGGCATCCTACTGCCATTGTCACTGTGTATATGATTTAAACTCTTAGAATGGATATTTAACAATTTCCAAACAACCACCATGATAGCAGTATCAGAAGGTATACAAAACTACCAATAAATCAATAAGCATTTTTTTCGTGTGGGGGGCAATGAGGGTTAAGTGACTTGCCCAGGTCACAGAGCTAATAAGTGTCAAGTGTCTCAGGCCATATCTGAACTCAGGTCCTCCTGAATCCAGGGCCGGTGCTTTATCCACTGCACCACCTAGCTGCCCCAATCAGTAAGTATTTATTAAGGTCGATAATGTGTGCCAGGCATTGTGCTAAGGCTCTTAGAACACAAAGATCAAGATGAAAGAGTTCCTACCTTCAAAAGGCATGTAGTCTACTGAGAAACATATGTACATATAAAAGTATGTACAGGTGATTTCAGGGGGAGGAGCCACTAGCAGCTGGGGGCATCAGGAAAAGCTTCATGGAGGAGGTGCCACTTGGGCTGAGCTCTGAAGGAACAAGGGAATCTGAGAGGAGCAGCCAATTTTAGCCATTGCATGCCTATGCGAAGGTGTGAAAACAGGAAGTGGACTGTTCTATGTGAGCAACAAGGCAGCCATTTTGGCTGGATCACAGAGCGGTGGAAGCTGAGAGAATTGTGGGAATTCTGTGAACCAAACTGACTCCATTTTGAGATCTAAGTTTCATTTTCCTGTAAATTCCACCTGCTTACTAACTGTGGGAATTGAGTGGCATCCCATTTTACATTCAGAAAAATCCACCTGCTTGTTCTTCCCCCGTCTCTACTTGGAAATTCATCATCTTTCCTCCAATTAGAAGTCAGATTATCTGATCTTGTATCCTGCTTTATATCCTGTTAATTGTTTTCTTTTAATGCATAAAAATCTGTCTCCCTATGTATTTGAGGTCCATTGTCAAGCTCAGGAAGCCTGGTCCTGATGCGTTAGGCAATTGGCATTCATTGCTTAATAAATCAGTATGTTCAGAAGCTCAAACCTTTGTTTTCTCAGTTATTTCAGCTTTCAACTGTCACAAAGCTTGGAAAGAAAAGTGGAGCCACTATATGATTCAGACAACATGCTGTCAACAAGGCAAAAAGGGCAACAAACAGTTCCCCTTAACAGAAGACTACCACTATTAGCCTACAGCTCCCAAAGAACACACATGGTTCTCCATCCCTCAGCTATTTAGACATTCACTAAAACCAAGCAATTCTAGTGACTCCACCTCTAGTGGAGGTGGTTTTACCAAACTTGTTGTCTCCTCCTCAGATGCTCTAGGTTCTAGGAAGCACTTTACCAGACCAGGTCACTGATCAATACCAGCTTCCTTGGTGCTTGGGAACCCTAGAAAGAGGGATGAGGACAATGCCAGGAGCTGACCTCCACAAGACATAAATCTCAAGGTTACAAATGCTTGTAGGGTAATATCTCATTGAAAAACAATTCCTAGCTGACCTTAGACAAAGAGTTAATACCATCAGCAAATTGTTTTCAAATCTGAAAGCTAAGACTATTTGCTCAGTCATGGTTATCTGTCTAACAAGGGACTTGGTCAGCTACCTCCTTTTTCATATGTACAGTGATTATCTAAACACGAGACTACCAAATAAAAGAATACAGAATTTTCTGCACTTCAGTTATGATTTTTTTTTTTTAAAAAAGACCTTTGATTTCCATTTTTCTCAAGTAAAGAATGTGGCAGGGAAGCACATGAAGAATGCTTTCTTAATTATATTGTTACAGGCTTCTCTGCACATCACACATCCAAAGAGGAGCATGGGATTGAGCAGGCTACATCAGTAACATCTCATCAACTTGATTTAGGTAACAGGGCTGGTTCAGCAATAGCAGGGCTTCAGAGCTTTAAAAAAAGACAACTCTGCATGACCAGTGTAATGAGCCAGAACATTGTTGTGCTTCTGTCATTAGCCCTGGGGACAAAGGACTTAGGATCCAGCCACTCAGGGGAACAGGGCTTCCTGAGGAATCTGCTCACCATTGTTATCATCCATATAAGAAACCAAAGGGCAGATTCCTGGGGCAAAAATAGATTCTGTCCAGCAGGAAACAAAGGGAAACTTCCAACAGTTGCCCCTGATTCGATCCCCATAAGCAATCTGGCCCCCCCACTAGGCTTGAGTTTGAAATTCTGCAAGGACTGAGCTGGGTAGAACACTTATGTTGATATGAAAATGTAGCTGAAAAGACAAATTATGGCCATTAGTATTTTCAGTGGCACACACACCAATACTATATGGTATCCCAAGAGTCTTAGTGCAAACTGAACTAAGACTTTTGGGACACCCCATACTTGAATTTGCAGCCACACTTGTTCATGGTTATTTTTCTCATCATCTCAGGGCAGATCATATCTCCCAAGCCATAAAGAGGCCTGGAAATGACCAATTCTTGGTAGCCCTTCACATTGATCTACTGATGGCATTCTCCAGGGGGCTACACCAGAAACCATGGCCACTGATTTAAGATGTGATTAAACTTGGAGCATGAAATCCTGATTGCAAATCAGCCAAACTACAAAACCAGTGGTAAAGTATGGATGCTGAGTAACATTAGAGACAATTTTTCTTTCCTCTTCCTTCTCCCTCTCCCCACTTTCACACACTCCACTGCCCATGTCTTAAGCCCTTTAGTAGCAGCTCAGGGAACTGTCCAGTACCACAAAAAGCCCTCAGGCCTAAAAGAGGGTGTGGATCCCTTTTATAATCATTAAAAGCATTATCTTAATAACTAGAATTCTAGAACTTGAATGAGTATAAAAATGAGTGTCACAACATATACATATGTGTATATAAATACAGATATAGTTCGAACTTACCATTGATATTAACTAAGGAGAGAATATTATCCTGATGATCGAGGATGCGTTTAACTTCAAGAACATCCCAGCCTAGGGATCCTTCTGTAGATGATAGCAACCTAAAAATGACTTAAAAGAAAAAAGTGGGAAAGAGCTGTATTAAATAGTTCAAGGAGGAGAAAATCTAATTAATGCTCAAATAATAAACCTGCTGTTAAAAGGAAATGCTTATATGTTAAATAAGGTAGAATATCAGATATAAAATCCCTCTCTAGAGAAAACCTTGGGTTCCCCCCACCTAATATTTTCATCAAATTCTCAAAATTGGTGATACAATATTTAATTTCTCTGTTAAAGTCCTACTCTGATGATGAATCATTGTGTGGAGTTGATATTGGGTTCCTGAAGGCTAAGCCAGGGAGAGATGAACACAGGAAGAATTTACCAAGCTCAAGGGTTTTAAGTATAACTCCATAACAATGCATATTGAAAAGCCTTTTCTAAGCATTTTCTAGTGTCAGGTTCTATTCTAAGTGTTCAGGATAACAAAGAAAGCAAAAAAAAAACCCACCCCGAAACAAAACCAGCCCCCACCCCCAAGCAGCTCCTATTATAATAGAAGAGTATGAAGGGTCTGTCACTTGAAGAATAACTTGGCCAAGTCCAGAGTTTCATTACCAGAGGGTTGGTTATTAAGCAATGAATTCTGCTTTTGTTTATAGTAACTTATTAAGCACGTTTACAAAGGTCTGGAGGGGATTGCAATCTGCAGGGTAAAGGTAATACTCATTCTGATGAAAGCAATAGAATGTTCTATCAAAGATGGGGGGGCAGGGCAATGAGGGTTAAGTGACTTGCCCAGGGTCACACAGCTAAGTGTCAAGTGTCTGAGGCCAGCTTTGAACTCAGGTCCTCCTGAATCCAGGGCCGGTGCTTTATCCACTGCGCCACCTAGCTGCCCCAAAGATTTGAACCCAGGTCCTCTGATTCCAAATCCAGCATTCCTTTATACTGTGCTATCAGATAAGTATTTTCTATCTTTTTCATTCCAGGATGCCACTGAACCACCTTTTCACTCTTGCCAGGGATGCCTCTATATTAGCCTACAGTGGCTAATAAATAAAATGAACATAGCCCTCATTAACACCCTTGACTTTTTTCATTATGATAACTCTAAAAACCCAGATCACCACCCCAAATTATAATGTCTTCATTTATTCCTGTTCCCTGACTGAAGAATGCTGGTGGAGGTTAAGAACTAAATGTGCTGGTTCAGTCCTCATCAAACTCTTGCTAATTTCTGGTGGGCCTTCACTGTTGCCCAGTGAATTCCTTAGTAAAGATAACATTAAAATCCCCATTTAATATCAATAATTTTGAAAGAAGGAAGCACTAATTAAAAACACATATATTGGGGCAGCTAGATGGGGCAGTGGATAGAGCACTGGCCCTGGAGTCAGGAGTACCTGAATTCAAATCCAGTCTCAGACACTTAACACTTACTAGCTGTGTGACCCTGGGCAAGTCACTTAACCCCAGTTGCCTCACTAAAAAAAAAAACAACACACAAAAAAAACATATATATGCTAGACTTCTAATTTCAAGAATGGCAGGGAAAGTTCCCTGCGACAACACAAATCAGCACCTTCTCTGCCCCTGAGTCTCAGAGAACTGCTTAGGGTGTTAAGACACACAGCTAGTATGTGTCCGGGGAAGCATGGACCCAGGTCTTCTTGGCTCTGGGGCCAGCTCTCTATCTACTCCTCCACAAAACCTCAGTGGAAATACTTCATCTGAAAAAGTTATAAGAAAAATGGGACCTGAAAAAAGTACTATATTGCTCCCCAAAATCCTAGAAATATTCTGAGAATGCTCTGTTGATCTTATGACTGTGACTTTTTTTTTTTTAGCGAGGCAATTGGGGTTAAGTGACTTGCCCAGGGTCACACAGCTAGTAAGTGTTAAGTGTCTGATGCTGGATTTGAACTCAGGTCCTCCTGGTTCCAGGGCTAGTGCTTTATCCACTGTGCCACATAGCTGCCCATGACTGTGACTTTTATTGGGTCACCTAGATAAAGCAGAACTTAATGTGCTTTGCACATAGTGGGTGCTTGATAAATGCCTATTGGGTAACTGACATAAAACAAGACAATTAACATAGATCACCACAAGAACTAAGTGGAAAAAGTCATTCCAGGAAAACAAAAACAAAAAAAAACCCTTATCCTGAAACAGGATAAGTTCCTTAGCTGCTCCTGTAACTCGTATAACTAAGTAATAGCTAAAATCTCTGCAACAGAATGGACGAGGAAGAAGAGGTGAAGGAAAAGGAAGAGGAGGAAGAAAGAAGAGGAGAAAGAAGAAGAGGAAGAAGAGGAAAAGGAAGAGGCAGAAAAAATAGATTAAGAAACACTTGAAGCCAAAGACCATGAAAAGTAACAAGAAAATATTTTTATTTTCTAAACAAAAAAGAAAACTAAAACATCAATTTAAGTAAGAGAAAATGAAGCCTATTCTTATTTTGAGATAGCTAAGGGAAAAAAATGTGTTTAAGAATGATTGTTTCAGGATGATTTCAGAAAGACCTGGAAATACTTACATAAACTAATGTACAGTGAAGTGAACAGAACCAGGAGAACACTGTGCACAGTGACAGCAATATTGTTTGATGAAGAACTGTGAATGATGTAACTATTCTCAGCAATACAATGACCCAAGATAAACCCAAAGGACTAATGATGAAGCATACTATCCACCTCCAAAGAAAGAACTGATAATGATTGAACACAGTGAAGGATACTATTTTTTACTTTATTTCTTTCATTTTTTTCTTTTCTTTCTTTCTTTTTTTTTTTTAGTGAGGCAATTGGGGTTAAGTGACTTGCCCAGGGTCACACGGCTAGTAAGTGTTAAGTGTCTGAGGCCGGATTTGAACTCAGGTACTCCTGACTCCAGGGCCGGTGCTCTATCCACTGCGCCACCTAGCTGCCCCCTCATTTTTTCTTTTAATCAAGATTTCCTGTACAAAATGACTAATCTGGTAATGTTTTACATTATTGCATCTGTATAATCTATATCTGATTGCTTACTGCCTCAGGGAGAGGGGAGGGAAGGAGAGATAAAATTTGGAACTCAGAACTTTAAAATGTTTATTATAAAAAAAGAATGTTTATTAAAATATTTACCTAATAAAATTAACCCTCTCATTTCCTTTGCAGGCCACAAAAGCCTTGTTTCTGGCCAGACCACTGGGATTTTTTGTTATTTTCATTTCAATGAAGAATATTAGAGTACTCTAGAAGCTGTAAAAATCCTGTGACCCTACTCTGTGGGCAATGAAAGACAAAGTTGGGCACCTAGAAAAATATTCCTCAGAATTGATTAGGTATATTGTAGAGTTTCTGATTAGAAGGGCACAGGCGGGGCAGCTAGGTGGCGCAGTGGATAGAGCACTGGCCCTGGATTCAGGAGGACCTGAATTCAAATCTGGCCTCAGACCCTTGAGGTCTGTGTGACTCTGAGCAAGTCACTTAACTCCAATTGTCTCACCAGGAAAAAAAAAATTAAAACCTGCATCAATATAAAAAAAAAGAAGAAGGGCATAGGCAAGTGTTACTGCAAAATGAAGAATTGTAGACAGCAAGTTAAACAATGCCAAATAAAGCAAATGTCTACAGGACATGTTATTTGTATGTTGATTCATGTACCTGTAGTAATTCAGTAGGTATTCTTAAGGAGAAGTAGCAGAAATCAAGTCCAACAGTAAGTATCTCTCTCCCCCACCTTTTCGCTTCATCTACTGTCTATATGTATATGTGTGTATATATACATACATACATACCAGTAAGGCATAAGGGTTCCCTCCACCAATGCAGCTATTATTTTTGAAAGTACACATGGTCTGGCTGGAATGGGTGTTTTTATCAACAGAAGGCCCAAATGATATAATTTTATTGTAATTTACTACAATTTCTCCTATCTGTTATGAATGTAATTTAAAGAAAATAATTACAAACAAATATTATACTTTTACTTTGAATTAAACATTTTCATACTACTACCTCTATTTTCTTTGACTTATGGATAAAAAAATTATACTTAATTAATTGATGTAGGTTGGTCCTTTCAGATATTTTTTTTTTTTTTTAGTAAGGCAATGGGGGTTAAGTGACTTGCCCAGGGTCACACAGCTAGTAAGTGTTAAGTGTCTGAGGCCGGATTTGAACTCAGGTACTCCTGAATCCAAGGCCAGTGCTCTATCCACTGCGCCATCTAGCTGCCCCACTTTCAGATATTTTAACATTTCATTCCTTCTAAAAGTTGCTACTAGAAGTCCTGCTTCCTTTTAAGAAACACAGAGACACCAACAGCACTTTCAGTCCAGACCCCACAGAGAGAAAAGAGGACAAGGGGGACCACCCAAAAAGTATCTGCCACTCCTGGTGCCCAGAGTTAAGCTGGAAGAGAGAGGTTCTTCTCTGTTTTATTTCCCAGGCAACCTGGTCAGAGAAACACAGTGCTCTACCCCACACCCCAAAGATTAGTATCATTTAATTACTTTCTTAATGGAATCTGATTTCTCTTTATTGAGATACCAGTAGTTTTTCTAGTGATTTTCCAAGTGTTCCTAGGGTACAGCTGAGGACTCCCTCCTGTGCATGTCTGAGGGGCGGCTTCAGGCCTGGACAAAACAAGCAAAGCCACAGCGACAACAACAAAGCCCGGCCAAATACTCACTCAGTTCTTTGCCAACGGCTGCTGCGACACAGTTCTTAGGTAACTCAATCAAAGCACTGATCCCTTCAAAAGCATCAAAAAACAAGGAGTAAATAATTATTTTCTTCACAGGTCAAAACAGAAGTAACACAAATCCTCACTTTTAAATTTCATGTAAAGAAAATGGGAGAGGCAGCTTAACATTATGGACAGGCGGCCTTGAAGACAAGACAATCTGGCTGAGTGACCCTGAGCAAGTCACTTAACCTCAGTGCTCTAGGCAACTCTCCAGGAATACAACTTGAAGGAAAAAAAAAAAAAGTTGTGCTGATGTGCATTGGTAAAGTGAGTTTCTTCACTGAAAATTTGCTATGCCAATAAAATCACAGATAGTGATAAAAACAACCCCCCCCCCAAGAAACCATAAATTCACAAGCTTTTCAGCAACACATTAGAAGGCAATATATCTATTTCTCCCATAAAGAAAAAAATGATTTTGTGAACGTTAACTGAAATCCCAGAATCCTTCACTTGTACCCACCTTCACAAAATATCACAAAAATGCCATTATTTCTCCAGTATCCCTCAAGTTCAACAGCATGTATTTGAATGGCAGGTTGGGGCCAGGGATATAGTGCATAACTGTGAAAACTAAGGTTTGTTTTTTTCCTGTTTTGTCTTTATATGCTCTCAATCTTAGCCTCAGTGGCATCTCATGCTAAGTAACTGAGCTCACTAGCCTGAACTGATGGTTTTCAAAGGCTATTAAGCAAATCTGTAAACTTCAGCTCCTGAAAGAATTAAATACAACATTATGCAACAATGCAAAAATTAATTTAAATACTATAATTTTGACTTTCTAAGAATAATTGACTGGCATACAGAACTTCTGTTGCTACGATTTTAGGGTAACCGCAGAGGCTCAAGTCATTTCGAAAATGTTGCAGTGATTATTATTTTCAGCAAAGAAGAAAGAATTTACATATTGGGCTTGGAACATTCAAAGCTGCTGGCAATAATTCATTTTCTTAAGATAGTTTTAGGATATATGTTGAAAAGACATGCAATGGCATACTGAATAGAATGACAGCCAGTCACAATGACTTGAATTCAAATCTTGTCTCTTACAGATTATAATTATTTGACCAAGGACAAGTCTTTTAAAAAACTACACTATAAGGGGCAGCTAGGTGGTGCAGTGGATAAAGCACTGGCCCTGGATTCAGGAGGACCTGAGTTCAAATCCAGCCTCAGACACTTGACACTTACTAGCTGTAACCCTAGCCAAGTCGCTTAACCCTCATTGCCCCCCCCCCCAAAACCCAACAACACTACACTAGATTCTACCATCTCCTCTAGCTACTGTCCTATATCTTTCTTCCCTTTAGTAGCCAAATTCCTAGGGGTAAAAAACAACAACTATCCATATTTATTAACTTCATTCCTTCTCATTTTACTTCTCAACATTCTGCAATCTGGCTTCTAACCTCCTTATTCAACTTCTCCAAAGTTATCAATGGCCTCTTTTAAAAAAAATACATTTTATTAGTCTGTTTTTATATCACATATTATTTTCCACTTTATCTTTCTATCTCACCCCCTTCCAGACAGCTATCCCTTACAATGAATAACAACAACAAACGTTCACAAAACTAAACAACATATCAAAAAAGTCTGACAGTCTATGCAGTATTACTACCGCCATGGTCCCTTACTTCTACAAAGAAGCAGAAAGGCATTATTCTCTGTTTCTTCTTTGAAGTTAGGGTTGGTCATTCTACTTTTGCCGTATTCAGTTTCAATTGTTTTGTTGTTTCTTTTTCCATTTATGTTGTTATAATCACTTCATTGTGTTTTCCTGCTTCTTCTGATTTCACTTTTTATCACTTCATGTATTCCATGTTTCTTTATAAGCCATCATGCTCATTTTTAGTTTGTAGCATAGTAATATTCCATTACATACAAGTACCACAATTTGTTTAGCCATTCTCCCATTAATATGCTTTGTTTCCATGTCTCTGATACCAGAAAAATGCTGCTGTATATATTTTGCTGTAAATAAGGCCAGTCTCTTTGTCCTTGGCATCTTTGGGCAATATGCTTAGCAGGGAAATCTCTGGGTCAAAAAGAATGGACATTTTAGTCATTTGCTTGGTATAATTCCCAACTGTTTTTTAAGAATAGTTTTATCTATTCACAGCTCTACCAACAATGCAAAGACATCTTTCTACAACCCCTTCTGCACTATTACCACTTAATAGTGCCAATTTAAAACCTTGTCATTTGAAGATCAACTGGAAGAGCTAAGAATGTTTAGCCTGGAGATAAAAAACAGGGAGAACCTGAATGTGGTCTTTAAATATATGAAAAACATGCACTTGGGGAAAAGGTTAGCTTTATCTTGCTTCCCCCAACAGTACAGTATTGGGCACAATGGTAATAGGTTATAGAGGGATAGATGGCAATTTAAGATAAGCAGGAACCTCCAAATAACAAAAATCGCCCACAAATGAACACAGCCATCTTGATAGGTAATGAGCTCCTATCACTGGAGGTCTATAAGTAGAGACTGGACTGTGTGCTATAGAGAAGGTTCATGCTTCACACGGGGGTTTGGACTCAATGATTTGAGGGTCCCTTTCAACTCTAAAACTATATAAAACTCATTACTAAGTATTTGGGACAAAATTTGCAAAACTTTGCTTTATTTTCTATGTATATGGTGGAACTACAGTCCAATCCCCAAAATATTGTGCCTATGTGCAATTCAACCCAATTCAATAAGCAAGTATTATTATTATAACTGACAATTCTATACCACTTTAAGGTTTGTAAAACATCTTTAAAAATCTGTGAGGTAGGTGTTATTATCATCCCCCCCCCTTTTTTGTGGGGCAATGGGGGTTAAGTGACTTGCCCAGGGTCACACAGCTAGTAAGTGTCAAGTGTTTGAGGCTGGATTTGAACTCCTGTCCTCCTGAAGCCAGGGCCAGTGCTTTATCCCCTGCATCACCTAGCTGCCCCCAATCATCCCCTTTTTACAGATGAGGAAACTGAGGCTCTGAAAGATTAAGTGACTTGCCCCAGATTCACACAGGTCAGTATCTGAGAAGAAGGCTTCCAGACTCTAAGTCCACCACTCTATTTACTATGTCACACTGTCTAAATGCCAAGAGATGGTAGATCAAGTACAAAGTTCAGGGAAACTAGTTGCCAGTTTGAGTTCATTAAGAGAGTCATAAGAGGGGCAGCTAGGTGGCGCAGTGGATAGAGTACCGGCCCTGGAGTCAGGAGGACTTGAGTTCAAATCCAGCCTCAGACACTTGACACTTACTAGTTGTGTGACCCTGGGCAAGTCACTTAACCCCAATTGCCTCACCAAACAAACAAACAAACAAACAAACAAATAAATAAATAAATAAATAAAAGAGAGTCATAAGAAATGGGGCTAGAAAGGTAAATGGAGCAAGCCTGTGGAAGGGCTTAAATGCCCAGCCAAGGAGTCTGTATTTTATTCTAGATGCAATAGGAAGCCCTTGCAGGTTTCTGAACAGGAGGGGGATGAGTTTAGAAGTTCTTTGCACAGTCATAACATATTGATGTGCTCATTGTTTCCCACAGGCTTAAATATCACATCTATACTGATGGTGCCAAATCTATATATCTAGACCTAGTCTCCTTCTTTAAGTTCTAAACTTAATTCAGTCCCCAGACACAAGCATCTCAAATTCAGTGTGTCCAAAACAGAACTCATAATCTTTCCCCTTAAATCTGCCCCTATTCCAAACTTCCTTCTACCACCACTCCTGCTGTCCCTTAAGGGCACTACCATCCTTAAAGGCCACACACCCAAATTTGCTGCCTTTGAACTATCCTTGACTCTATGCTTTTTCACCCTCTCATGTCCAGTCAGATGCCAAGTTTGGGAATTTTACCTTCACCACATCTCTCCTATCCCTTGCCTTTTAAATATAATGCTTAAATTGTTTAGCTGCCTTCATTAAGGGCTCTTAGCAGCAAAAGCTTTGAAAAAAGTCATAGGAACAAAATTCAATTTATCACTTTGCCAAGATTAACACCATTTTGATTTGTAAATAGCACTTAAAGAGAAAAATCACTATTTCAATAAAAAATATTCTTTTAATAATAGAAATGTCAATAAAGCCTAACCTATAAATCCAGTGATTCTTGAAGCACCTTAGCTATAGCATACACATATCCCATGTCTCTCAAATTAGTACTGATGTTACCATCCATATAAAGTCAGAGGATATATAAAACAACCCTGAAGGTTTGTGCAAAACACAAATTATGACCAACTTTTAAAGGTGCAAACTTTAAAAACTGGAAGCCTAATTGCACAAGTTAGTATATACTCTGGTACCTTCCTAGTAACTTCTGATCCCAGTAATCCATTCTACCTCTTTCCCATCATTCATTTCCTATGAATGTTCTCTTTACTAGTTACTAAGTCATTTTTTAAGCAGTGATCCAGTTATCTATGGCCTTAGGGGGATGGTAAAGGGAGGAATGAGCCTCACCCAACAGACTCATCATATAACCCAATCCAAATCCCAACCTTCCTTCATTTAAGCTAAACTTAACCAATGTCCTGTAACGATTGGAATGACGCCACCTGCTGGAGACTTACTGTAGAAGAGCTCCGCCCATGAGGTGAAGGTCTTTGAGGGCAAGACCATGCGTCTTTTCTTTGGTGTCAGGAAGTGAAGTTTGCTTGTGGGAGGAAGAAGGGGTAGCCTGGCACTCTGACTCTCGGGCTCTTTTTGTGTGGACTCTGGTGGAGAGGGGAGCTAGAAATGCACTCTCCCTTTAATAGATAGATGAATGTAGGCCTTTCTCTCTCTCTTTACCAAATTCTCGTCCTTAATAAATGCTTAAAAGTCTAACTCTTGCTAAAGCTTATAATTTATTGGCGACCACTCATTAGATATTTTAGACAATATAGCTAGAATTTTAGCCCTTAACAGTCCAAACTGAGAATTATGGTTAAACTACATGTGTGTTTAGAGAGGTTTTTAGCATCATAAAAATTCTACATCAGAATTCAGTGAAATTCTAAATATGAACAACTTAAAAATAAACAAAATGAGAATTGTTATGTTACACATTCTACACAGATCCAACTAAGTGAACACAGGACTGGTTCCCATAATGGTATGGTACTTTCATTGTTGCTATTCCTATATCAAAAAACATGAGGACTGTCCTTCTCCCTGATGGGAAAACTGACCTGCAGCTACATATGTGCTGGTGTAAACATGAAATGACACCCAGATAACTAGAACTGCTTTAAGATGAATGAAAACCAGACCTCCAAAATCACTCCTGAGGTAACTAATAAAAAGATACAGGCACAGCAGAAACACGCCCTGCCCTTGAAGGCTTGGCTTTCCATCCTGGTCCTCCTACCCTCCCCCCCCCCAAGTTCTATGATCTTAGGGGAGTTTCTTCTACTCTAGAGGTCTCCATTTCTGCATCTGTGAAATGAAAGAATTGGACCAGATGACTTCTAAGCATCTATGGTTCTAAATATCAACTTTTAAAACAGACTCTGTAAACGCTAACAGGAATTTTAAAATATTTTAAAGTACTTGTAGGCATTTTTTAAAGTACTATTTCTGAATCAGGCCAATGTATTTACTTGAATTATCTGTGAAAATTGCTGGAAGTGAAATGAAGTATACAAATGGTAATCTACCCTATCCTCCTCCCCAGAAAATGGGAGTCTCCCATTTACAAAATCCTCAATTTACTTCTGCAGGTAAGAAAGTCATTGCTCTTCCAATCCATTCATTTATTTTCTTCAATGGGAACTTTTACATTCAGGTTTCTCTCCTCCATCCCAGAATAACCACAGCACAGGTAGAGCTGGCAAGAAAACACACCAGCAAGGGCAGCTAGGTGGGGGCAGTGGATAAAGCACCGGCCCTGAATTCAGGAAGACCTGAGTTCAAATTGGGTCTCAGACACTTGACACTTACTAACTGTGTGACCCTGGGCAAGTCAGTTAATCCTCATTGCCCTGCAAAAAACCAAAACAAACAAATAAAACCCACCAGGATTCCTCAGGAAGTACTTCTGTCTTCTCCCTCCCTGAGCATAGGCTTTTTGGAAGCCCAGGCATGATGCACAGGAGTTCCATCTGTCTGGAGGTAGCCAAAACTCTACTTCAGGTAGCAGTCAGTTATCTGACTACAAAATGTCAGAGACACACACCAGGAAACACAGGTGAAAGAATACTCTTCTATCCTGTTTTTTAAAAAATTATGTTGCTGTCTCTTCACTGAAATCCTCTTCCAATGCTTCATCCTGGCATGGAGATGCTACAGGCTATTTCAGTGGAGGGCTCTGCCGATCCTACCTAGCTGGTTAGGCTTCAAGTGATGGGCCTGGCCATAGACTCTATCTCTCATCTGAAGACCAGCCTACATTAAATTCAGAGAGACTCATCAACCACAGCACCTCCTGAAAACTGTTGTTGTTCTGTGATTTCAGTCATGTCCAACTCTCCATGACCCCATTTGAGGTTTTCTTGGCAAAGATGCTCTAATGGTTTACTATTTCCTTCTCCAGCTCATTTTACAGATCTGAGGAACTGAGGTAAACAAGGTTAAGTGACTTGCCCAGGGCCACACAGCTATTAAGTGTCTGAGGACAGATTTGAACTCAGGAAGATGAGTCTCCCTAACTCTAGGCCCAGCACTCTATCTACTGTATTCCCAAGACCAACTACTAAATTATATAATGTTTGCTATCTGTGTCAGTGCTGAGAGTATCCACAATGATGAAATCCCAGATCCTTAAAATACTGAAATATGTTGCAGTCACCCTTCTAACTATAATTGGGTATATCAAGGTGGTTAGTAGGTCCCACCATCTTGTACCTAATGCTGTAATTCATAAGAATTCCAGCTCAAATGGTTACAACTCCTGGGTCATGCAACAAAACAGTCCCTATATCCACTTCCAAAAATGGAGTTACTGTAGTAGCAATCCTCAGATATTTCAAAATTTTGGGTACACTACAACTCAGAGAAAGAAGTGATAGTGGATTCCACTTAAAGTTCCATCTTTATTGTACAGTAAGAACACCTAATGAGAATGTAAGCTAATTATACACATTGGCCAAATACATTAAGACCCAATTCTTAAAGCTAACAACTGTCCTCTGTTTCTCTCTGAATGGAATAACTACTACTATAAAAACAACTGCCCTAAAAATGGAACTAGAGTTATAAAAGTAGTGTTATGAGATAGAGGGACTAATAACAAAATCTCTTCAGTACCAACTACCTGGCATTCTGGCAACAGGAAAACCAGAGCATGGTAACTTCACAATTCACTGGCCTGGAGTCTTTTCAAAGCTTCCTATTAGATTCCACCTTCACATGAAATCCCCCTTATTTAAAGGTTTTTGTTACCCCTTGGGACCTCTGACAAAGTGACCCATACTGTGATCACATAATGGCTAAGGCCCAGACATCGGCTCGCTGATGAAAGGAAGAATGGCATGGTATCTGATTTTTTCCATTAACACATACGACGTTTTCTTAAACATTATTTCACAATACAGCTACCAATAATTTGCTGGAAAAGATGCAGACAGAACCACAGGCCTGTGTGAGAAACAGAAAGGAAAATTTGGATGTAAACGAAGAGACATACCTTACGATAATAGCAGACAGTAGAGAGGTATGCTCTAGATTCAAACAAGGTTGTTAGTAACAAAACCTTGAGGCGGGAGGTTAAATTGCAATACCTGGTACTGTTTGTGTATATACATGTGCTAAGCCATCTCATTATTTTTCAGATATTTTATAATATCGATGTGGAGTAAGGGCTAGTTCCAACTGTGAGCTGTAAATGTGATTCACAGTACTCATGCTGACTATAAAACTTCAACAAGGTGCACAATATTATTCTTGCCAGTGTGCCTGTAAGCTCTTTGGATTACTTTAGCAAAGTGTATTTTTAACAGTACAATACATATTTTCAAGTTGTCATTTAAATGTACCCATTGCTATTCAAATATGTTTATCTTGTAAAATGAATTTCATTTTTCAAAAATCCTTATCATCAGGGATAAAAGTGAATAACTTATTCATGCAGCATTTTAAGCCTTGCAAAGTACTTTATGTGTGTCATTTCACTTCAGCTTCACAATAGCTCAGGGAGGGAGTTCTTTTCCTTTTACAAATGAGGGAACAGAGGTTAAATGACTTAGGCTCACAGGATCCTAGATCTGGAGCTGAAAGAGGGCCTGAGAGGCCCTCTAGTGTAACTTCTCTCATTTTATAGATAAAGAAGATGACCTCCCCAGAAACTAGATTGGAATTCAAGTAATCTGACTCCAGAGGCAGTTCTCTTTCTACTGTACATCTATGCTTAGGGTCATACAGCTAATAGATGACAGTAAAAATACTTAAACATGTGCAATCCCGAATTCAGAAGAATGGGATTTTGTTGGTGAGCTCACCAATAGAAGAATTTCAAAATAAATCCAATTTTTAAAAGCTGAAATCTTCTGAAGCCAATTCTCCTTAAGGGAGGTAAAGAATTTAAGCCTTTAGATCCTCACATGGTCATGAATCCCAGTGGGATAAAGTCTACTGCCATCTCTCCATGCTTCTGATGTTAAATGCTAAGAAGCAGCACATGAATAAAACTTTTTTCATCTACTGGACAAATGATAGTGTCCTTTCATCTTTAAGAACTGAGTGGAGGGGGTGGGAGCAGAAGGAGTTAAGGAGAGCATGGGGAGTTTTCTCTTTTAACATCTAAGATAGATAAATCATAATAACTGAAATTCTCCAGGAAGAATTATTGTGCTTTCAAGTGTCAGTATGTACTGGATTAGTGTTACATGAAATTTCTTTTTACCTGTATCAAAGAGGTGACTAGTCTTACACAGGAGATCTAATTCTCGGTTCCAAACGCAAAGGTCACTACCACCAGACAGCCAAACATCCAGTCTCTGAAGAACTGTTAAACACTGGAGAACCAAATATTTGAAATATATTGAATGCAAAAACCAACAACACAACGCTAAAATAAAATTCTATTTGAATAAAACTGAAAAATAAAACGAAGTTTTATAGGATCCTTTAAGCATATCTCAACATATTTCTATGAACAAGGTTAAGATTTTGGTACACGATGATGAATTTTCACAAAATATAAGCATTCCAGCTCCGACATCCATACAACCATTCACACCTTAACATAGCAGCCTTTGCAATGTAGTCTCTTTCTAAGACAAAGGGAAAGATAAAATGCAATTTGAGGTAGATAAAGTCTTCCAGGATCCCTGTATGTAATAAGAAGAAAATACTTGTGGAACATTTGAAACTAAGGCTTTAAAAAACACAGTTATTAAAGCATCTTATAGTCCTCCTGCTGCTTAAGTGAACCATCATAGAATTTTATCAATAGATTAAACTGAATTCTGTAATAGTCTTAACAATCTCCCATTTGAAACAGTAGTGCTTAGTAAACAAATACTATTGACTGAGTAGTTTTACAGGGAAACCCCATTTAGAGCACTTTATCACATCATTCACTGATTCAGTTACACTGAGGGTGTTACTTATTTTGGCAGGGAATATTTCTCTATAGAGAAAATGTAAAGTCCACAAAATAGATGGCATATCAGGCAAATAGTAGCATCATAATAGAGTTAAATTTTGCCTCTGAGCTCCCATAATAAAATTATAATATTTGTCTCTACCAAAGACAATTGTCTCTACCAGACAATTCATTTACTAAGTCTGAGATATTATTCCTTTTTTTAAAAAATTGTTGACATTTAAAAAAATTATATCACCTATATTTCCCAATGTATTTCTCCCAGAGTCATTTATAACAAATAAAAAAGAAAAAAATTTGGCAAAACTAACCAACATACCCCAAAAGGTTGACATTTAAGTTCAGTGTTCCATACTCAAGGTTAATCCTTTACCTCTACAAAGAAGTACAAGAGATACCATATCTAATATGTCTTCTTTCAGACCAAGTTTGGTCATTACAATTTCATAAAACTCAATTTAAATTGTTTTGTTGCTGGTTTTTTCCATTTACATAGGTATAATTATTGTGTATATTTTTTCCTAGTTCTGCTTAGTTCATTCTGTATCAGTTCTCATAATAACCTAACATTTATATAGTATGCAAGGCTTCACATATTATCCAATTTGATATTTCTTCCCATGCTTCTCCGCATTCATCACTTTTGTTGTGCCCTTAGTATAGTAATATTTCATTGCATTCATGTACTACAATCTGTTTAGCCATTCTCTAGTCCATGGGCACCTACTTTGTTTCCAGTTTGTTCATTTGTTTTTGACTGGACCTTATACCCATATCTGGTTTCTGGATTTCCTCAAATGATATATATTCTTTTTTTTTTGGGGGGGGGGCAGTGAGGCAATTGGGGTTGACTTGCCCAGGGTCACACAGCTAGTAAGTGTTAAGTGTCTGAGGCTGCATTTGAACTCAGGTCCTCCTGAATCCAGGGCTGGTGCTCTATCCACTACGCCACCTAGCTGCCCTGATATATATTCTTTTTTTTTTTTGCTGGGCAATGGGGGTTAAGTGACTTGCCCAGGGTCACACAGCTAGTAAGTCAAGTGTCTGAGGCCGAATTTGAACTCAGGTCCTCCTGAATCCAAGGCCGGTGCTTTATCCACTGAGCCACCTAGCCGCCCCTGATATATATTCTTAATAAACAATTTTATTCCATCTACTCTCCATATATACACACTTCCTTACACTCTCCTTTTTCTTTTGAATAAGAATACTCACCCTTTCTAGAGTCATGTTGCAGGTATTGGTTTTGACTTATAGAAGGCCAAATTTGCCTCTTTAGGGTCTCTGGTTCCCTTACTTGTCATCCATAATTTGTGTATAGACATTTGAGGCCATGGGTTTTATTGCTGACTCCTTTCTTGAATGTTATGTCCTGTGGATTTCTAGCTATTTCCACAGCTACTGTCCTTCCAACACTGTGACTACAGTCTTTGTACGTCTTTAGCTCTGGCCTCTATTTCCATTCAGTGATTAGATTTGTAAGACAGCAGACAAATATCCTTTTATCTGTCCTTGTTAGGTATATACCCTCTTCTTGGTCAGAAGCTTGTCATTCCTATATTTTAAACTATGACCCAGAAATCGAAATCTTAATTTCAGACTTCATCTTAGCTGCTTCTTTTCCAAATCTGCCATTTTCTTGTGAAATCTTGGTTTCTGATGGACGGCAGTATTGAAAACAGCCCCTGTGCTTCTATGCTCTCCAATTTCTTGCTTTTAGCAATGCTTTCTACATTGCTTTGGTTGATAGAGTTGTACCTGTTTGAAATCAGCAGTGGCTGGTACTCGAGAAATATGGAGAAGTTTTCAGTCATATTTTGTATACATAACCAGAAAAACAGGTCATTTCTTTATTGTTTACCATCAGGTTGACAAATAGCTGACTACCTAACACTTTGCAGGGAGTGACCAACCACCACTACTTATCTCTACTTCCTCTAACGTTTATTGGATGACCTTTCCTCCCCAAACCCCTGCAGAACAATTGTATCATTCTTTGGAGGCCATACAGCTACTGAGTGCTTAGAGTTTCCAGTGCCCTCTTTGGTGGGAAAAGTCTCATTTTTATTGCTCAAAATCTTCAGTGGTTCTTCTCTTTCTTCTTTGTTTAACAGCGTATACCTTCCAATCTCCTAACAGGTCAAGATTCTATTTTCTTTTCAAATCCTTTCTCTTATCCCTGGATTCAGGAGGACTTGAGTTCAAATCCGGCTTCAGACATTTGACACTTAACTAGCTGTGTGACCCTGGGCAAGTCACTTAACCCTCACTGCCCCACCCCACCCCCAAAAAAAACGGGGAGGGGGGGCGCACATTCATAGTGACCTGGAGAAGAGATGTGTTCCTCAATCCTTTTACCTTCTATTCTAGTAGACAAACCAGCCTACCTTTTGTACACAGATAATAGTCCCCTGGTTGTGTTAGAAACCCCAAATACTGGCACATTCTATGCAGATCACTGCAAAATTCTTTGTTTCTTTTCTAGAAGTGAGAATCTCAGTCCTGGGCTGTTCTTGCTCTCAGCTTCCCTGCAGAGCTGTTGTGGCAAACTGTTCCTTACCTGTGAAATGACAGCATTGGACCAGATGACCACTAGCATCCCTTCCAACTCTAAACCCTACGATCCTATGGAAGGATTTATTTCCAGGTCTCTCCTGACTCCATGGCAAGAACTTTTTTTGACTAAACCACACTTTTTATGTTAAAGAACCAGCAGACTTTTAAAAATATGTCAAGTACAAATAGATCACAAACAGGCATAGTAAGGAAAATATATCTCTAAAAATCTTCTAAAGAAGTCACTCTGATTCATTCCCCATGCAGTGACACTAGAATAGGACTATAAGCTCTATGAGGGCAGAGACCGTGTTTCATCTGGTTTTTATCTCCCAGAGAGTCCATTAAGGGGCTTCATAAATATTTACTGAATTAAACATAATTTTAATTAATCTGGTCCCAGGAAATTTTTTTCACACAGTAGATGAAAGTAGAGAAAAAAAAAATGTTTTCCTCCCATCTTTAAATACATATACACATATATCTTCCCTTATTCCCTAGCACTTTAAATCATATATTACCATTTAGAATTTGAATTATGTCAGAGGTTTTTTAGATAGTAATTACCTTTTCAGGAGTTTAAAGGTAAAAGATATTTTGGACTGGAATCATTTTAGACTGTATAAAATGACAGATTTGAAAGAAGTTGATGTTTTAATTAGACTCTTCAAAGAAAATTCTATGTTATCATATAAATCACTGATATTTTAATAAGGATAAACTCTTTTCCTCAGAGAAATTAGTCTTACTGTTTTTAAATAGCCACATGAGATGTTATGTGTGTGTGTGTGTGTGTGTGTGTGTGTGTGTGTGTGTTTTAAGAAAAGAGGTGATATAGATTTCTGGTATATCAAGATCCTTTTTTTTCCATTTAAAGGGCTATTTGCTACATTATCCCACTTATTTTCTTTAAAAATGACAGATTCATTCAATTAAATTTATTAAATAACTATCATGTGCCAAGCCACCTAGGCAGCTAGATAGCCCAGCGGATAGAGCACTGTGCTTGATATCAGGAAGACTCATCTTTGTGAGTTCAAATTCAGTCTCAGACACTTACTAGCTGTGTGACCCTGAGCAAATCACTTAACCTTATTTGCCTCAGTTCCTCATCTATAAAATGCTATGGAGAAAAAGTGGCAAACTACTCTGGTATCTTTGCCAAAAAACACACAAATGGGATCACAAAAAGTTAGACACCACTGAAATGATTGAACAACAACATTATGTTCAAAATGCCATGCAAACTGTTAGACAACAGTAAATCTTATGTGGCTTTATCAAGAAGCATGCTTTCCCAAACTCCTTAATTGGATTCGGAAGTTGGAACGTTCCCAGACAACTTTTTGTTTTGTTTTTTTTTTTTGCTACTGTTAATAACAGTAGCAACAAAGAATAGAAAAGACTTACTAGCCCATTAATTGATAAGGTAGGAGTCTAGCTGGTTAATTAAAACCATTCCTCCTCTCCTGAAATGAGGTCAAATGGGAAGTGAGAGAGATATCCATAATATCTACTTAAAATGGAAAAAATTTAAAAGAAGGTAGTCATCTACTTCTGCAGAGTCAAACACCACGAATGAAATTAACATATGATGGATGACCAGAAGTAACTCTGAGATTGGTACCAAGTATTATGTACATTCTTCCAAGCATTCCGTTCTGCCCTAATTCCAAATCTAGCTGTATATGAATGACAATAATCAAGGAGAGGAGAGCCAAACCCCTTTACTCATCAATTATAATACTTAAGGGCAAATACCAGGCCAGGCCATGCTCATTCCTGAGCAACTGCAACTGTCCTTCAAGATGAGGAACAAAGACTCAAGAGGTTGTAACCACTTCTGGATTCATGAAGAATTCAAAGTCTAAGTCCAGCTATGGTTGACATAGAAGGTTTCCATGATTCTCTCATGTTTTTAGCCAAGAAATGAGAAATAAAACTGGCATGTATGATCTCCCAAACATTTATTTTTACCATGTTGCCTCACTGTATTCTAGATGTATTAGGAAGAGTTTGGAACAACCCCTTCTTCCTTTTGCCTACTCTTACACCCCTTACTCTGGTTCCCCAGTCATCTACTTCTTTTAAGGAACCTCATGCTTTCTGACAGCAGAATCATTTGGGGATTCTTTTTCAATAAATTGGGCTAACACAGGACTGAGACTTCCCTGGATAAAAAGCTGGGAAAAGCCCATGTCCTTCAGCAGTAAACACCCTCACACTTGAGAAATAGATGAAACATATCAACCTTATCTATACACACAAAATGCATAATCTTCAAAGAACTGCAGGTTTATATAAAACAATGTATTGATGTAGGAGTTTTTACTTTATTTGTTTCATGATTTAATATTTCTCAGACAAAACAATACGAGTAAATTATACACCACCACCACCCCTCCCCCCCAACATTTACCTTGACTGTTGAATGGAAGCAGGACACTTTCTGAACTTGTCTGCCAGTATCACAATCCCAAATCTGAATTTGTTAAGGAAATGCAAAGTAGTTTCTGAACACGATTGTGTCTTTATTATGAGATGCCTATCTTGAAATTGTTTTAAATAGTCAAAGTTTCTCCTTTTGCTAGAATTTATTCTTAAGTATTTTTTTTAAACTCTAGTGTTTTAATACTATAGGATTAACTTCACATACATTAGTTCACTTGGTAGAGAGGCAGGGGTGTAATTTGCAACAATATATTTAAAGATATAATTTTTTAAAAAACTTTTTCAGTTAACAAGCATTTATGTTCTTTTCTTCTGACCTTCCCTTGACAACTGTAAAACAAAACAAAATCCTTGGAAGAAATACACATAGTCAAGCAAAACAAGTCCTCACATCAGCTCTGTTCAAAAATATATCTCTCATTCTGCATCTTGTATTCAAAAGATATTATTACCAAATTACTTGAAACAGACAGAAGAACATTTGGCCCTAAGTTATAAAAACTACATATATCATACAATTGTAAATTTGAAACCAGAAAGGATTTTGGCAGTCATAAGAACTATCTACCTCTTCATTTTATATACTAGGAAATGGGGGCCAAGAGAAATAAAACAAATTCCTAGGTCACACAAGTAGTAAGTGGCAGGGCCAGGATTTGAACCCATATCCTTGGATTCCAAAGCCAATTTTCTTTCCACTACAAAAATCTAGGATATCTCTATACTAATAAAAGATCATTATCATTAATTAAACCAAGAAGACACAGGTTCAAGTGCTATCTCTAACACACACTGGTTTGATTGAAAGACCCATAATTTCTTAATGTTCTATGCCAGAGATTCTCAAACTTTTTGGTCTGAGGATACTTTCATACTCTTAAAAATTACTGAGTACCCCAAAGAACTTTGTTTTACCTATATTTACCATATTAAGAAATTAAAACCGGTACTTTTAAAAATATTTATTAATTCATCAAATTAACAATAAAGAATCTATTACACATTAATCTATTTTTATGAAAAATAACTATATTTTCAAAAACAAAAAAGTAAGAATAGCACTGTTTTACACATTTTGCAAATTTATTTAATGTTTGGCTTTAGAAGACAATTGGAGGGGGCAGCTAGATGGCCCAGTGGATAAAGCACCAGCCCTAGAATCAATAGTACCTGAGTTCAAATCTGGCCTCAGACACTTGGCACTTACTAGCTGTGTGACCTTAGGCAAGTCACTTAACCCTCATTGCCCTACAAGAAAAAGAAAAAGAAAAAAAAAAGAAGACAACTGGATACTGCTATCTGCTTCTCTACATTCAATCTGTTTTATTGTGTTGCTGTGGTTAAAGTATACAGGGAAAATCTGGCCACACAGAGATTTGTGGTTGGAAAAAGAAGGAGTATTTTAAGAGGCAAATAAGTAAATAGTTTTGAACTCTCACATTCTGAAAATCCGTGTGCTCCAAGACTTTTCTCAGACTGTCAAATTGTAGAGAAAGTAGTTAAAGGATGTATTGTAATCCAGAAGTTCCCCAAACCAGTGAAATCACAGGATCAGACTTGATCCTTATCCCTGTTATTCATCGTGCAAAAGGTTGCCTTATCATGGTAAAAAATGCAAATCTACCTGTAGATTATTTATAGATATCAAAAAGCAGTGGTTTTTGCCACATGCCTGAGAAGTAATTTTTATGTTGTTTTTGTTTCTCTAACTTCTCCAAACTGGAACATACAAACATACATGCATGAATGCATACATGAACAAGCAAATAAATAGCTAGACAGAACGACACACACATGTACATGTGTACATATGAAATGAGAACACACATAGACATGAATAAAACATTTTTTTAATCTCAACTACTCAACCTCCATTAGTTGTTTATGATCATTCAGCCTCAAGTAGTCTAATATTTAATTCTGCACTATTCCTGAAAGAATTTTACATTAAATTAATACCATAAAGAAATTGCAACAGATATTTAACCTACTCAGAAGAACCTTAAATAGTAAAGGAACTGATCCTGTTGTTTATGACTGCGTCTTATTTATTCATTAAAGGAGGTCAAATTAGATTGATACCTAGAAATCATAATACCAGTAATTAATTCATGGCAATATTTACATATACGGATACATATGAAAATACAAATATGTACATATATATTTAAAGGCAATAATAATAATAATAATAATAATAATATATTTCTCTCAAAGTATTTTATAACTCATTTGACCATCTCCTTAGGCTGAATCAATGAGGTTTCACTGTATCATATGCTGCCTTTCTTTGAAAAATTTCTACCCTCAAGATTAGAAATGTGGGTAAATATTATTAGATTCTGTATTTCAAAAGAATTTTCAAAATTTTTTAAAACTTAAGAGTGTAAGTGTTCTGGGAGTGCTCTCTATCTTTTCCAAAGAAAAAAAGCCCTAGAGCAGAGAAGAGAGGTAGCCTGGGATATTGGTGAAAATGCTAGCTGAAGTCTAAAGACTTCAAATGGGGTTTTGGCTCCACTTTTTCTTCCATTTGTGTCCTTAAGAAAAATTGCTTCCCTTCTCTAGGCCTCAGTTTCCTCATGTGTAAATGAGAGGCTGGACTAGATTTAGTCATCTACAAGAGTTATCAAGTGCCTATACTGGCCTGGCTGCTCCTGTCCTCAAGGAGCTTACCTTCTAGTCTTAGATGATATCAAAGGTATCTTCTAGCACTAACCTGAGATGCTAAGTCTCCGACCCTGGGGGTAGCAACTCTTATTTTCCTCACCAAAGAGATTTCTTTCACACAGCAATAGCCTTATCTGCCAAAAATTAAAGTTTTTCCTGCTAAGGCCTACTAAGGAAAGGCTTTATTTTTAAAACTAATAGCAAAAACTTAAATTTGATTCCCCTTCATTTCATCTTTATTTCCTTGAAATGAAAAGAAAACCAAACCAACAATACTGAAAATGACAGCACAAAAAGTCTTGAAAGAAAATCTCACTTTCCTTTATTTAAATGTTAAGTAAAAGAGTTTAGGTGAAATGGATCATCTTTGGGAAAGCATTTGGTAACAAGACAACCTGCCACACAAGATAAATGACTAGTCATGTGGGGTTTTAATGCTTTTTAAAAGACTGATGCAGTGGAAAGAGCATCAGTCAGGACAATCAGATCACTTGGATTCAAGCTCTGCCCCCAGGAGTTATATAAAATGTGTACAAAATGCTCCCCAGCTTTGAGTCTCATTTTCTATATCCATAAGATGTGGATAACAAGACTTCTCCTTCCTAACTTACAGGCCTGCAGTGAAGGTCAAATGAGCAAGTATACATAAGATATTTTAAAACTATATAAATGTAAACTATTATTACTGTCTCACAAAAACGAAAATATGATCGTTCTCATTATACAAGTTTCAACTCTAGTCTCTAGAAACTCAAAGCTAATGTATCATATCCTTGATCTCCCTAAACTTTCCATTCCCAGTAAAACTTATTCCTTTCCTTCAGATTTAAGGATACAATAACAGTCCTATCAGCAGAAGCTGTTAAGATCAATTGACTTTTATCTTCGCAAGAATCCAAGGAAGGAAATGCAGTTATAGCTGTTATTTTTTGTGTATGTCCATGGAGCTCAAAAATCTTTTCTCCTGTCTGAAAAAAAAATAATGATGTTAATAGGCTCTGATTTCATACCTTAAATAATTTTAAGTGATGATGCTAAGAGGAATCACCACATAGAAAGCATCCATAAATTCGATTTCAAAATTATATCTCAGAACTGAACCTTATTTCAATTTTCCAAATTACAATAAAAATTTACCAAGTGATAAAAACAACAGCTAAGAATAGCTATCAGCAACTCTTAGCTATTCTCTAATGGAATAACACTGCATTTTTTACATACTTGTTTGACAGATATAAAAATAGTGTTATAACTATGATTCATTTGTGAATCTTAAGTTATCCATAATCTATCTCCAATCTCATGGAACTTGAATATTAGTTATATTATATAATTGACAACTTTTAAAATCATCCCATTATACCACCATTAATATGCCAAAATTAACCTAAATTTCTGTGAACTTGTTGATATAGTTGTATGATATAGTTCAAGAAGATCTAATAAACAAATTTATCAAAAATCCTTCAAATATCTGTGATTTCAATGATGTTGGTACTTCTCACAGGAGACACACCACAACCCCTCTATGAGTACATGATCATCAAGAGCTGTGATGGTCCAAAGTACATCACCATTTGGCAAACCTGGTGATGATGGTTGATAAAGACATGCTTTGTCACCAACATGTCACCATGCATTGCTTAATAAATCAATATGCTTGGAAGATTGAAACTTTGTTTCCTTAGTCATTTCATCTGTCAGCTACCACAGCCCCAATCAACAACCTTTCCAACTGGGTAGGTCATGTCAAAGTTACCTTAGAGGCACAGCCTTCAAGAATCCAGGGAAACCTCAATACTACACTGAAAACACTTTAATACTGTTTTTAAATAAGGCCAAAACAGGATATTATGTGTCACTAAGGCCTTTCTAAGTAAAAGAACATACCCAATAAGCTTAAGCTGTTTCCCTCACAGTTTGGGCAACTGGACAGCACTTATATGAAATACATGACTTCTCCAAGATTAAAAAAGGTGACTTTTTGCCATAAAATGTGGCTATATAAAGTATGATGAAATGTGTGCTTAAATGCCTGGTGGAGAAGCAGTGACAAGAGAAACCACAAATCAGTGGTCTGAAAGACTGGGGCCACAATGGATTTCAATTAACAGAACTGCCAATAATAATACTCGACTGTCAAACTAGTAAAGTTCAGTGCCATCAGAGAGAGCACCACTCTGACTTTAGAAATCAACGTAATGGAGAGGCACAGTTTTGCAAGGTGGAAGAAAAACTATCTTCCTGATTACACTAAAGGAAACCACTTCTAGATTTCAATGTTTTAAATTTACAGTTCTACTAGAAAAGTTTCAGAATTAGAATAAGTCAGATGAAGGATTAAGATTATCATTCTTACACCAACAATATTGCTACATGTTGTCAGATTGTTCTTAGCAATCACTATAAATCTTGCTTATAAAAGGTTATGTATACACTTGCAAAGTCTCTATACTTTTCATTATTTTATAGTTCTCTCCTGCTTTTCAAAACATTTGTCAATTTCATTTCAGTTTCCAAAAAGTCAAATGTAAAACATTCCAGGAGCTGTTCATCTATATTTCATTGCCTCAAAGAGTAAGAGAAAGTTTGACTTCTTTTACTTTTTATATTTCTTGTACATTAGGAGAAGAAATATATAGAGGCAGGGTGGTATAGTGAATAGAGAGTCTTCCTTGGAGTCAAGAAGACCTGGGTTTCAATTCTACCTCTGACACATTAGCTGTTGGACCATAAGCAAGGCACTTAATATCTCTGTTGAAGACTCTTCAAGACTATAAGACATAGAAGAACTGCTGCCATTGGTGAATGGTATTTGTTCTTAGAGAGTTTTATAGTCAACAAGCCTAAACCAATGTGGGAAAATGTTTGAGCTATTTTTCCTTTATATTTTTATAATCATTTCTTTGTTATGGGTAAGTACAATAATATCAACAGTTTAATATCTGAATGCAGAAAAGCATGTAGTGAACATAATTTGAGTCATGTATATAGTTCCATTGTTATTATATAAGCCGTTTAAAACCAGCACATACCTGAGCATTCCATAAAAACACAATTCCATCATCTCCAGCCGATGCAAATCTGTTGAAGGAAGAGAAAAAATGAAGACAAGGTCATAAGTGATAAGTGTAAAGGGTGTATCTATTATCACATAATTGCTGGAGTTACTAAGCCTCCTCAACCCCTATTAATGATATTTTGATTCGCTAAGATTCTCAAGTACAGATAAAATTCCATCATAACTAATTGTCTTGTAGTAGAATAAATATGGTTATAATGAACACATTGCTAAAAATATAAATCGAAGGGTTGGACTAAGGTCCCTTTGTGCTCTAGAATTCTATTATTCTATGAAATCTGTCTGCAATGAGATGAAACGGAGCCAGTGCCCAGTTCTTCTGTTATGAATTAATTTCCCAATAGGGGAAAGAAGTAGTGTCTGAATAAACTCATTATTTCTATTCGTTTTATGCAAAGATTTTTAAAAATCTAATTGTTTGAAACCATTCCTATTCCTTTACTCCCTCTATCTAGCTCCTGGATCGTTCAGGATATTGCTGCTTTCTTGAGTAATCAAGGGGTTTAGTGGTAAGAGGAAACTCTGAAGCAATTGTAAAAAAGCGAGATGTGCTCAACCAGCTCCTCAGCGCTCACTTCTTCTTCCCCTCTCACTGACATGCTTCATAAAGGACTCAATCTTTTCTTTCAGTGACAAAGAATATCTTGTAGGTGAATAGAGTCTATGGAAAGGGCCTGTTGTGTAGGATTATGAGTTACAGAATGAATGAAAAAGGGATTTGTTGAGTAATTAATACTGGCTAAGCACTGGGTATACAATACTAAAGCAAAAGCTAACACAGTCCAAATCCTCAAGGAGAGTCCATCCTAATACGGAGTAGGGGAGTGGTAGCAGCTAAAGTTTATAGCTTAGAAAGTGAATGGGGAATGGGAGAATTATAGGGGAAGAGACTGACATACCTTTTCGAGTAACAGTGAATTATTAATTTGGGTATTTATTTAATTGTGACTAGAACAGGAAAGGAAAAAGGAGAGGTAAAAGAAGTATCTTACGTAAACCTTCTATCTCCCCCAACACTCAGCAAAGTGCTCTGCTCACACTGGTTGTTTAAAAATCATTTCTTCAACGGAACCACTGACATGACTAGATTTATTGCATTTTCCAGTATTTATATAAAAAGATTTATGTGATCATTGTGTTCCTTCTCTGAGAGCATATACAGATGGATGGAAGAAAACAAGTCAGGAGTATAACAAAGGGGGTCTTAGAAAAGAAATAGGGAAGATAAAATTCTATAGCAGGAAAGTAAGTTAGGCAGGGCTACTACCTGAGCTAGGAGACAGAGATAACTCTAGAGGTCAGGACTATCATTCTAAAAAAAAAAAGAAAATCCCCCTGGCTCTCAAGAATCTTTCTCCACCCTGCCCCCCAAAAGGAACTTTCCATCGTCAGGTAGTCAGCCCATCTCTCCTCTATAAAAGCTTTGGCCTTTCTTCTGTTAGAGGAGAAAGATGTCTCTAAGCCATCTCCTCCCCTTGAGGCAAAGTCTTCAACTTCCCTCTCCATCACTTTCTCTACTGGCCAAATAAAAGACCATTTGAATTCTAATTAGACTGTGTGCAAGAGTGTAATTCTTGGTTTTGTTTGTTTGGTTGGTTGGTTGGTTGGGTTTTTTGGGCAGGCAATGAGGAAGAGTGTAATTTTTTACAGAGGAATACCTAAGGACCCCCACAACCTATTTCCCCCATGACACTACCTAGTTTCTGATAGAGAGGTGATACAGAACGGAGAATAAGACACAGACATGCATACACACATACTCACGCTCACACATACATGCACACATAATTTTTTTCTTTGGGACATGATCAGTACAAAAATATTTTGTCTGACTATACACGTTTTTAATGGGAATTTTGTTTTTCTTTTACTCTCAACTTTATGGGGAAAGGGAGAAATGATAGATTTTTGCTGATTGAAAAAAAAATTAATTTTTAAAAAATCACCTCCGCCAGGAAGTCTTCTGCAATTCTCCAACTCAGAAATTCAACTGGATTCAACATTTATTTTTGCAATACAAAAGCAATCAATAGGAAAATGAAACCCCAGACAATCCGGGAGAGTGTCAGGAAGCATCCAGCTGTCCTTAAGGAGCTCAAGTCATCAGGCCCAGACAATGTAGATAGTCACTAATGCAGATTGCTGAACCACCATCAGTGATCTCTGGAAGATGATGAAAAATGGGAAAGGTGCTATAGAGCCAGGAAAGGATAAGTATTGTTCCAATTTTCAATAAAAAAAAATTAACAGAAGAGTGGACTTTATAAACTAGAATCTATAAGCTAAACTTAAATTCCTGGCAAAATTAAAGAATATATTGTTACATGGATACTTGCTGGACATCTAGAAAAAGACAAGTGATTACAAAGAGCCAGCTTGGCTTTGTCAAAAACAGGTTTTCCCAGATTAACTTAATTTCCTCAATCAAAAAGTGTTTACTACAGTGTGTCAGGCACTATCATAAGTCCTGGGGAAACTAAGACAAAAGGAAGGTTGGAGCCAAGTTGTGACAGGCTTTAAATGTCAGGCAGAGGAATTTATATTTGACTCTGTAGGTAACAGGGAACAAGTGGAGTTTCTCAACTAGGGGAGTGACGCGGTCAGATTTGCTCTTTAGGAAAATTAATTTGGCAGCTGTTTGAAGGATAGATTGGAGAAGGGAAGAGACTTGAGGCAAGGAGATCAATTAAGTTATTACGATAGTCTCTTTAAAAAAAAAAATTGCATCCACTACACAATTAGGTCAGGGGAATGCTACAGATATAATTTAATTAGATTTTAGCAATTTATTTTGGTGTTTTACATAGCTGTGCATGTCCTTTAATTGACAATGTGAAAAGTCATAATATTGAGTAGCATGTCTTTTGTGGTATCAAGAGATAATTTATTTCCTTTCTTTAATTTTTTTTCAATTAATAAATGCTCACTCCCATTCCTCAAGTAAACAACCAAGAAAGATAGAAGGGAGAAAGGAAGGAAAGAAGGAAAGGAGGGAAGTAGTGAAGGAGGGAGGGGGGGAGGGAGAGAAGGAGGGAGGAAACTTTTACAAGTATGCCTAATTAAGGGAAGCAAATTCCCTCATTAGCCTTTTGAATTGTTGAGTTCTTGTGGGTGGGGGGTGGGAATGCAGGAGGCAAGAGAAATTGGAACATAAAGTTTTTTAAAAATTGATGTTAAAATTTTGTTTTTACATATATTTTGGAAAATAAAATTCTATTCAAATCCAAAAAAAAAAAAAAAAAGAACAAAAAATGCTAGTCTCATTCCATGCTTTGAGTCCATCATCTCTTTGTTAAGAGATGGGTAGCTTAGATTTTGGCAAAGAATTTCACAAAGTCTTTCATGCTATTCTTATAGACAAATTGGAAAGAGAAAGGTTAATTGATAGTACAGTTAAGTGGATTCAAAATTGGGAGGATGGACTCAAAGGGTAGTCATTGATGGCTGGAGGTCAATTTGGTGGGAAGTTTCTACTACAGTACCCCATGGATATATGCTTGACTATGTAGGGTTTAACATGTTCATCAATGATGTGTCCTGTTTTATCAAATTCACAGGTGACACAAAACTGGGTAGCTAACAAACTGAATGAGTGTTAGGGTCCAAAAAGATTTTAAAAGTCTGAAGATCTTGACAGCTTCTTAAACACACAAGGTTCTGTGCCAAGTGTTGGAGATAAAAAGATCTGACACAGGACTCACTCTGATGGAACTTAAAATCTAATAAGTTTATTAATAATGGTCTCTCTCCTTTCAGACCTAACATAGTATTGGATAGTATAGCCCTCTCAGGAACTTAAAACATGGTTTTGCATTATAGTTATTTGCATCTTACAATATCCCTTGACTAGATTTTAAGTTCCATGAGGGGACACAGAATCATCACCTTTAGCATTGTAGAAGATATCTTAGAGATCTAAGCCAACTCCATCATATTTACATATCAGGAATTCAAGGCCCCAAATAGGGAAATCATCAGCCTCAAGATGACACAGATAGTAGTTGATGAGCTGAGACTTAAGCCTGGGTCTTCTGATTCTATGTTGCCTCCACAAGGACTGCATCTTATCTAACCTTCTACCTCCTCCAAAACTCAGCACAAAGATCAGCCAGCTCAGGGTAGATGCTTAAAACTGGTTTCTTGAGGGGCAGCTAGATGGCGCAGTGGGTAGAGCGCCGGCCCTGTATTCAGGAGTACCTGAGTTCAAATCCGGCCTCAGACACTTAACACTTACTAGCTGTGTGACCCTGGGCAAGTCACTTAACCCCAATTGCCTCACCAAAAAAAAAAAACCAAAAAACAAACAAAACTGGTTTCTTGAACTGAACCACTGGCACAATTAGATTTACTGTATAGGTATGTTTCATTATGCATAGATTAAGGTGTTTCGTTAACATTTTCTAATATTTATACAAAAAGGAATATATGATCATTGTGCCCTTTCACAGAAAGCATATGCTTTCTATATTGGGGTAGCTAGGTGGTGCAGTGGTTAAAGCACCAGCCCTGGATTCAGGAGGACCTGAGTTCAAATCCGGACTAAGACAGTTGACACTAGCTGTGTGACTCTGGGAAAGTCACTTAACCCCCATTGCCCTACAAGCCCCCCCAAAAAAGAAAACATACATGGGTGAGGAAATACTAATGGTGGGGGGGGGCATAGCTAAAAGGAAACTTGGGAAAGTTACAGTTTAGCAAATCCAAATGAACAAAGCTCAAGACTAGTCCCACAAATGGTCAGAGCCTGTCATTAATGACATAATGAAGATAGAACTGCTAAATTCAATGTACTAAGTACAAATGGAGTGGTCACTCACTGCTATGGGGAGATGGAGAGCATGGTTAAAGTTTGGAAGAGCTATGGCCCTTAATCTCATGAAGTCTAAGATGAAAAAATAACATCTCTAGATAGAAGTGCTCCAAGGTCACTTTCCTCTCTACAATTCTATGACTCTAGAAAGGGCCTTAATGACAACTCTTAGGTAAGTATTCACTGCACAAAAGAATACATTTTCACCAACTTCTCAGGCCATTCTGTTCTCATTTTTAACCATATGGCATGAGAATTATTTGGGGGATTTAAAAATTATGATTTCAACAATAAGGAATAATAAAAATATAACTTTTCATAATTTATAAGTTTTATGTTTTGTGGGAAAATAACTGTGAAGTGATACTTTGAGTATTTTTTAAATACTAAAGTGAATCCTTAACTGTTTCTGGATCTACTGATTTTTGTTTCTATGGTGATGAGAAAGAAGGCAGGTTTCTATCGCCTAAAATTTTCTTTCATTGCCATTGATTATTGAAATTTTTTTAACTTCTTTTGTCCCTTTCAAAAAACTACAGTTTTAAAAGAAGCACACATTTTTTTTCCTATCTTGATTTGAAAATTTTCATTATTGTTCCATACTGTCTTAATTTCTGAAGTTTACAATAAGTGATGATTAAATGATTTCAAGTTTGGAAATGAGATATCAACCTTTAATTCATTTAGTAGTGAACAAAAAATAAATTTAAATGATACTCAAAAGTAATGCATGGTATTCAAGACAATCTTTTAAGAAATTATCCAAGGGTCAATAAGCTGGTAGATTTTTTTAGATCCCACAGTTGTTCTTAGTATCTCTTTTAGAGAAGTTACTAAAAGAAGAGAGAAGTGAAAAAAAAATCTGTACAATTCTGCTTACTACTAGGAACACTATTTAGCCAGAGAAAAGGTTTGAATTAATGACTAAAATTAGAGTTTTAAGTTAGCTATGGGTTTCTGCTATTCGTTTTATTCCTATTATTCCTCAAACAATAAGAACGTAATGAACTTTACTTATTAATCTCTCCAGATTTTAGTCAAGTACATATTAAAGCCTCAACTTTAAAATTCTTTCACAAATAAAGAATCCTACAGAAACATCAGGACAACTTGTAGTACATGAAAGCTCAAAAACTTCTGTCATTAGAAAATATCATCCAAGAGATATATGGTCATAAAAGGAGGTAGGCCAATCATGTCATGAAAATAAGAAGTTACAGATGGCTAGATCTACGCTGTACCAGTATGGATATAACATCAAAAGACTTGGAGGAAGGCTTCCAGCACGTGAGATGGACCCCTCTTGGAAGAGTTATGGGAAGACATAGACAGGAACACCACAAAGGCACTCACTCACATTTATGAGATAACAGATGCATTTAACTACTGATACAAAATAATGCAAAGTTCGAAAAGCAAAACTGGAGGAATAGCACACTACATTTTATTTTTAAATCTAATAAAGCTACAGGAGTACACAGAGAGAAAACAGATTAGAAGGAAACAGAAAAAAGTCACTAATATTGGTTTTTTAAATTCTGTGTTCTTTTTAAAAGCCAAGAGTTCTAATAATATGAGTTTATTGGGATTTATTTGGGCTTTCCCCCTTAGATTTATTTTGTTGAGATTGTTCTTAAGTTTGTAATAAAAACACATTTTTAAAATATGCAAGCTATTTGGAATTAAGAATCTATTTCCCAGTAAAATAATGTTATAAAAGCCATGACTAATTTCCCAATTTAACACACAAAAGCCTACTTGCCCCACACTGCAGTTGAAATATGGTATAGTTAACGAAAAAAATGTTATAAAATAGTAATTTGAAAATTTTTCAAAAATCCAATTTTAAATTTTTTTATCTTAAATGTGTGTTTGTGCAAAAAGAGGTTAAAAGATAAAATGGAGATGTGAATTGGATCACTTTCATGGGTGGATGGCTCTAGTTTTAAATTTATTAGGTGCAACTTCACTTCATAATTTAGGGCTTTCCTTTTCCCTAATACACTATATGCTCTAGGACTAACATTTTTTTCATCCAGACTTTAATTTAATCATAAACTAAGCCACTTCTTGGGTTTATCCTTGTATCCAATACTTCTGGCTAACTTGTATCAAAAGTTTGGGGTGGGGAACACAGTGAAGGCGGGGAGTAGAGTTATTCTTAAAACTGATATATAGAAATATTCATTTAAAAGTCTAACCTACCACCAGGAGCTAAGAGAAGGAGAAAAAGGAGAAAACAGTAAGTAAACCGTCCTTTCTTCTGCTTCTAGGATCTAGACAAGTTTCACTTACTAACTCCAATTACAGAGATACCAAGCATTAGCTCTGTTTTATATCTAGTTCCTATAGACTATGAATGAGATTTCTAATAGCATAACCATTATAATAAAACTCACACTAACAAGACAAATGGTACATTTTATGATGTTCATTCTAATTATATTTTGCCTGTGACATTTTCAAATTTATTCAGTTTCTTGTATTATTTTTCCAAAGTAATGATCTGAAAAGCAGAGATCACTTTGGGATTAAAAGGGCCACATACATGAAGAAGGTTATTTTCAAAGAGGTATAAAATAGCTAAGAAAAAGAGCACTTGAGTTTATATAGAAACTGAGAGCTAAATAAAGATGAGTCTGTCATTTGGTCACCAAAAGCAGGCTTTCCAAACCAACACAGCTTGAATTCTAGACAAGAATTTCATTTTTGTGAAATTATCCTCCAAGATAAGAATCTCTAACAAATAAAGCATTAACTGGTTTTTAAAAAAAACAACAATTCAATTACCTAATTTCTCCCTCATTCTCATTTTCCCCCTCCAGATATCATGACTGTGACTATAGCATTTATATAAAAATATAGAAAAGCTTCCATTAACTGAAATTCTTAATGGACTATTTCAGACAATTTAATTTTCTGGCTAACTTGGGGTTAATCAGAAAACACATTAACTGAGAAACCTGTAGTGCACCTCAAGGTGAAGAGCTAAAGACAAAGAAAGTGTAAATGGTTGAAGGAATCAGGCAATGCTCACTCAAGCTGAGTGGCCAATGTGTTCCAAGTTAGAGTTGGGTGAAAGAGGCACCAGACCTCAAGTACTTTCAACTTAGCTTCCAATATAAATAAGACAGGTAAAAAACAAGTGCTAGTAGTAAGAAGTATTTATTAAACTCTTATTATCTTCCAGGTACTGTGCTTAAACACTGGCAGTATAAATACAAAGAATCACAGTTCCTACTTTCAAGGAACTAACATTCTAATGGTGGAGAAAATGGGTATTTATAAAATAAGTAGATATAGGAAAAAATAAAGAAAATACAAATCAACACAAAGTGCTTCATTACAAAGCGGTTTGAGAGGACACTAACAGGTGGGAGCATCAAGGAAGTTTTCACGTAGAGGGAGGTATCTGAGCTTCACTTTGAAGAAAGAGGCATACTATGGGGCAAGAAGAGAGGAGGGGTATATTTCAGGCTAAACCATATGATACTAGCTAGACAGAGAACAAGAGATCTAAACAGAGATGTTAGCCCGGCTGGAAAAAGGTCCTTAGAAGACGTAGCATCTCAGTGGGCCTTGAAGAATGGATAGAATTCTGATATGGTATGATATGGTAAGGAGTGGGCATTCAGGAAGCTGTCTAGAATAAGTCAAGGCATGAAAGTGAAAACAGTGAGGAAGGAGAGAGTGTGTTAGAGGGAGAGAACAACCAGATGAGGAAACTCCTTCCACCAATACAGACAGATGCCTTTTCATGAAATTTGTCGTCTTATAGAGAGTTGCCAAAAGCAGAAGTGGCAAATGGGTGGCAACATCCCTGAGTGCTGCCAGGCCCAGATTAAAATTTAACTGGTAAATGTTTAACAAAATAAATATACAATAAAACAGATAATACAGCATTTAAAAACTAGGTCAACTTGCAGCCACATATCCTTATGTTATTCCATCATTTTCCAGTCAAGTCTAAGTCTTCAGGACATCATCTTGGGTTTTCTTAGTAGAGATACTGGGGTGACTTGCCCAAGATCACACAGCTAGGACGGGTCTGAGGCTGGATCTGAACTCACAAAGATGAGTCTTCCTGGCTCCTGAGTCGCCATTCTATCCACTGTACCAACTAGCTGCCCCTATGTATGGATTAGTGACTCCCAGTTCTCTTTGAATTGGATACCACTAGCCTAGAGCACTGAAAAGCTAAATGACTTGATTAGGGTCATAGAGTTGGTATGTATAAGAGGCAGAAGTTGAACCCATGTTTTCCTGGCTTCAAAGCCCAGCTGCTGGAGAGCATCGTGGGAAATAAGAGCTGGAGAAAGTGAAGCAAAATTGTACAGAGCCTTTCAAAACTGGGTAGAAGATTTTATAAATGAGGCATCACAAGACCGCTGGAGCAGGTTTTGTAAGGTGCACTGACCCCACCAAAACATGTCCTGGAAATTTTAAATTAAATCCCTGATAAGTTTGCTCTCTTGCCATTTGCTTTTTTATAAGGGGGGGGGGTCTGCTTATCTGCAAAGGACCCCAGCTGCACAAGCAGTGTCCCAGCCTGGCACAGAGGGCTGGCACCTGTCTTGCCTCCCAAGGACACACACAGGGAGTCTATCTTGGGACAAATTATGTCAGCTCAGGAGGAGCTTGTTCCTTGACACATTCAGGGCCTGCTGCATTCCCTAGATTCAGTGTTTCTGGAAATTACAGCGACTCAAAAAGACCTCTTAACACCCCTTAACATTTTAGAGAAGTCTTAGTGCTTGGGACACTTAGAAGTTAATTGATTTTGTCGGTGGTCACTCAGTACATTTCTGAGACAGGCCAGGAGCCCAGGGTTTTCTGTCTCCAAGGCCCACATTCTATCCACCACACCATGCTGCTTGTAGTGTTCATGATAATCAATTTTTGTTTGTGAAGAGAAATAGTTACTGTTTATAATAATTGATAATATCTCTTCACAAATGTAAATTCACTGATTCCTAAGAGGAATTAAAACACATTTAAACAGCTTCATTAAAGAAATACTTTCATATTATTTCACAATTAACATTTTCCATTTCCTTTGTTTAAAACTGAATATAGATTAATTTTTAAAGCTGCATTTTAAAAAAGTTCTATTTAGAAATTTCTATGTGCCTACTGGGAGGGCTTTTCAGTAAAATGGGGTACGTTTTAAGGATTATGAAATATCAATATTAAGCTTCAAAAATTTGAAATTAAGACAAAATTTGGTTGTGAAATCCTCTTTTCCCTTAATTCTCATCATTTCATCAAAGGAAAATTATTAGATTCACAGAATAAGAACTGTAGAGCTAAAAGAGACTTCCCAGATCATGTAGTCTAATCATTTCACTTCACAGTGTTGTTTACAGAAGTAATCACAAATTCTTCAGAAAATAAACAAATAAGTATAATTTACCTACATAATTCTAAAAAATGTGCCCAAAGCTAGATAGTTGCGGCAGCTAGGTGGCAGAGTGGATAAAGCACCGGCCCTGGATTCAGGAGGATCTGAGTTCAAATCTGGATTTAGACACTTGACACAACTAACTGTGTGACCCTAGGCAAGTCACTTAACCCTCACTGCCCCACCCAAAAAGTAAACAAAAACAAAACTACTGATCAAATTTATTAAGGTCACTCTAAATTATTTTCTGTATTCATAAGTGCTACTAACTCATCCATCCATCTTTATGCCATCTTGTTTTTATTCATATAATAAAAGAAAATAAATACTATCACTGAGATTAAACCTAGGGAAAATAAGTGTAAAATAATAATATAGTAAAAGATTCTGTATAACAAAGTTATTTCTATGCCCCAATGGAGGACCCAACAAAACAGCATTTTACTAATCTGGTTACAATGAGCTATATACAATAAATAGTTCTGAATGTTAATTGCTTTCCAGGGCATGCCTTTCAGTAACTCCCTAGAAAGAATCTGATTATACGCTCTTTTCTTATGAGTAGGAAAAGGAAAACTTAAGTTCCTGACATTTTTGTCCTTTTAGCAAGTAGCAATTATCCTTCAATTCCCCTCACCTGCTCCCACATCAAATAATCACAACCACCAAAAACAACTAGAACAACAAAAACCACCACCCTAAATTCTTAACCTAGGAAACAAAAAAAGAAAAAACCAACATCACACACTAGCATAGGAAAAAAAAATACAGAGGCAATGGGTTCAAGACCCTTCTGGAACAATGGAAACAGACTTAAACAATGATCCAGGGTCACATTGCTAGTAAGCAGTAAGGCTGAGTCTCAGGTCTTCTTTCCAAATTAATATTATTTCTTTTACACTACACTAGAACTTAAGCTATACCTCAGACTGTCCGCAACATCTTCATCAGAGACAACATTGTAGAGTGGACGGAGCAGAGGATGTGCTGTGTTCAAATCCTAGTTTTGCCATTTGGACAAGTCACTTCAACTCTGGGACCTTAGTCTCCTTATCTACAAAGTGAGGCAGTTGCTCTAGAGGAATTTAAAGTCTAATATATGATCTTACATATGTAAGGTGCTTTATATTTTCGAAGCATTTTCACATATATTACTTCATCGTGGACAAATGAGCTTGGATCAGAATTGCTGAGATTGGGATGGATCAGTTTGGAAACCTCTTTTGTTTCAAAGATCTTACTCTTTTGTGGATTCATAGCTGTAAACTCCCATCACTTTAATAACAATATTCCCTTCCATGTTTGTTAATCACAGAATTATTTATAATAAAAAGAGAGAGTATTAAATAGTCAGTCTCTACCATATATGAATAGTAGTATAAAGTACTGCAGCAAGTTCTTGTATAAGCAGAAAAGGACACAGGACAGGCATCTATCAAGAATAAACAAATATCCAAGAAAGTACAAATGCTTCTCTCATCCCTGATGCCAGATATTTGATCTTATTAAAAGATCAAGAAGACAACCTATAGTACTGCCTCCACATTGAATGAAAGAAAAAAAAACACTGATGGAACATGGATCCACCAAGGAGCAGACAGGCCAAATGTCACCCCCATTTTATAAAGAAAAATGGATATCAGAGTATAAACTGGCTTGCCCAAGATATCTCTTTCCATTATATCACACTGTACTATAGGGGCCTAATAGAGTTTATACAACTTCCCCCCAAAACTAATTCAAAACTATAGAAGCCTTTTGACACTATCCAAATCTAGAACACTATATAAGCCCAGGCTAACAGTGGGCTATTTGCTGCTACTCTTTTATCATAATCCTCTAACTAGCTCTTTCTGGATCCACTATAACCAGGCCACTTATTACTGGCTTGACAATGAGAGTATCTTATAAGATAGAAACAGGGTCGTTATAAAGGAATTACTAAATTTCACTCAATTTTATCAAGTTCTCCCATAGAATATACAGAAATCACTAGTCATTCTAGAGGCACATTTTGTTCTTCAGTCTAGTGTTTCATGGGTCACCTGATTCTTTTCCAGTCATGATCACCATCCTCCATAACCTTGTCTGTTTCCTGGAGGAGCAAGGAATGGTCAAATGAGCAACAAAGAAAGCTATTCTTAAAATGTGTTATGAACTCAGTTTAGTTTAATGTGTCAAATGCTAGAGTATTACATGCAATTTTAGCACAGTCCATTTTTTGGAAGACTCTTGCTGAGGCTTAGCCTTCTTTAGTGATCTTCCAATCAATATGACCCTCACTTCATGTTCAAAAATACAAAAGAAGAGAAGAAAAAGGCAGCTGTCTGTTAGGTTGATACAGGATTTATTTAGTATCTTCAAAAACCAATCTGAGAAAATTTTCCACTCACTGATTTTAGCTGAGCCACCGAGAAAACAAGAAAATCCTTCTGCAAAATTCTCAATAAGATGATATTATCTAAAGACCTGAAGCGTGAAACCTGGATTACAACAGCTGACAAAAACTAGAATCGAATGCCGACAAAAACTAAATAAAAACATAAAAAGTGTAACAGTACTAATTTTATTGAGAAAATCAAACAAAAGATATTTTCTGCAGTTTGACAATGCATAAACTACATCCCTGATACAGAGGCTAGAATAAGTGCAGATGGTGAATGACAATTCTAAAGTATTTCATTAAACTGAGATTAACCACATTGAATTCTTAATGCAACTTATATTATATATTTGTACTAGCTACGCATTTTCCTATGTCTTACTGCCAAGCATGACTTCATGAGTATTTACTTTTTACAGCCCTACAGAAATTAATTTTTTAACAGATATTAGAAAGTAGACTGAAATTGTTACTGTTTCCCTATCATATATTTGAATTTTTTTTTCAACAGCTAGCCACACTGGCGATGCCCTAAAAATTGTACTTTGTGAAAAATATAATTATAATAATATTCTATAACAACAAATGATTGTCAAGAAAATTTCACACTTAATTAAACATATAATTTAATGGAATAATTTCCTGGGCAAACAGGGTCTCACAGATAAAAATATCTGTAATGAATTAAATTTCTAAGTATTAGTAATACCACTTTATTATAATACTTTTAAAGTGGTTTTCTATCTATTCTATTAATGTGAGTTCAGATTTGTAAAATTTGTATTTATTCCATACTTCATAGCCAGGCTTTGGGGGTGGAGGAGGGGAGATGTTAGCTCCATTTTTATAGCCAACATTTATATAATACTCTAATTTTTTTTAAGCTTTGTCTCATTTGACCCTCACAACTCCATGAGGTGGATGCTGCAGTTATTATTTCCTTTTTACAAAAGCTAAGAAAGATAAAAATGCCTTGCCCATGATCAGAGAGTCAATAAGTATTTAATAAGTGCCAGCTAGGATGAGACAAACCCTAGTCTCCCTTGATTACAACTTCAGTGCCCTGCTTCTGCTGGTGAATATTACAAAACAAAGGTACATCACAGGTGAATAGTACTAGTCACAGATCAAGAAGGCCTGACATCGATGTCCTCATATTATTTATGCAAAACACTGCTATATCATTGAAATGCTTAATTATATTTAGGGGCCATTAAAAAGTAAGCATAGATGAAATAAAGTACTAATAGTTGACCACATTACACAATGATGATCATCCTGTGTGTCAACCTCATCACCATTTCTTCTTTCAATTATGAATTACAAAAATGTCCACTACCCATCCCACAAGCTTAGGCCTATAACAATCATGAAGATTATGTAATGCCCTCCATCTTTTCAAGCTTCACAAAAGCATGCAACTAAAATGAATAGAATTCCATACACTTAAATACCGTGACAAGGATCCAAGAAGTTTTCTTCAACTAAGCAAATCATCAAGACAAAAGAACACTATTGTAATGCCTCAACTCCTCAGCATCTAAAATCCTCAGGTTTCCACATCCAAATGGACAGTGTGAGAGTTCAATAGAGCTGTGACCTCTGGAGTGAATATTCCCTCCAACAGTGCAGATTATCACCTACCCTAGCCTTCTCTCATCCAGTGCAATTTCTTCTCTTTGTGTTCTTCCTTAGATCCTCAACTGATGATCCATTCAACATATTAGAAACCTTCCTCAAGGTCTTTAACATGTTGTAGATGTCTCACTCTCCATCTGTTATCCTTTGCTCTCACCACATGATTAGCTCACATTCTTTTCTTTACTAATAGCCTTTATGAATGAATGAATGAAAAAGCATTTATTAAGCACTTGCCTTAAAGCTGGTAGGTGGCACAGTGGATAAAGTGTAAGGCCTAGAGTAAGGAACACTCATCTTTCTGAGTTCAAATATAGCCTCAGACACTACCTGAGTGACCCTGGGCAAGTCATTTAACCCTATTTGCCTCAGTTTCTTCATCTATAAAATGAGTTGGAGAAGGAAAAGGCAAACCACTCCAGTATCTTTACCAAGCAAACCCCAAATGAGGTCACAGAGAGTCAGATACCACTAAACAACAACAAAACACTTGCTTAATACTGTGCTAATTGCTGGAAATACAAATTGAGAAGTGATATTCTCTGCTCTCAAAAAGCTCACATTCTTTTTTATTTATTTATTTATTTTAATTTTTTTTGCGGGGCAATGAGGGTTAAGTGACTTGCCCAGGGTCACACAGCTAGTAAGTGTCAAGTGTCTGAGGCCGGATTTGAACTCAGGTCCTCCTGAATCTAGGGCCGGTGCTTTATCCACTGCACCACCTAGCTGCCCCCAAGAAGCTCATGTTCTAATAGGAAGAGATTTTAGTGCAGGACAGAGGGGAATGTCCAGTGGTCCTTAGGGCAAAAAGGCAGGACAAATGGGTGAGGCCCATGGGTGAAGACAGTAAGTAATCCAACTTGACTGGAATGTAGAAAGGAGAAAAGGTTCATTTAAAAACATCTCCCCTGGGACAGCTAGATGGTGCAGTGGATAGAGCACCGGCTCAGGAGTCAGGAGGGCCTGAGTTCAAATCCGACCTCAGACATTTAACACTTACCAGCTGTGTGACCCTGGGCAAGTCACTTAACCCCAACTGCCTCACCAAAAATAAATAAATAAATGGAAAATAAAAACATATTCCTAAGTACCACTTTGATTGATAAAACCATATCTATTCATGAAATCAAAACATGTGGTAATGTCAAGGACTTTGGTGGTGAGAATTTTCTTTTCCCATCCTCAGTAGCTGTGGCTGCTGAGGAGACAGGGGCTTTAGTTAGTCAGTCCGTTAACAGTCAAGAAGTATTTATTAATCCCTTACTCAATGTAATTGGCTTATGTACTGGTGATAGAAAGAAAGGCAAAAATATAATCCCTGCTCTCAAGAAGTACACGTTCTAATGGGGAAGTAAATGCACAAATAACTAGGAATATACAAGATAAATGCAAAGTAGACAGAAGAAGGTAACATCAAAGGGGGAAGAAGGAAGTAGATAGAATTTAAGCTGTGTTAAAGGAAGCCAGAAAAACTAAGAGATGGAGGTAGGGGAGCAGGAACTCCAGGAATGGGAGACAGCCAGGGCAAAAGCACAAAGTTGGGAAATAATGTGTCATGGGTGAGGAACAACATGGAGACCAAAGATATACCTTGGAAGGGATGAAAGCTTAAGAAAAGTGGGAAGACCTCAGAGGCAGCTGTCAGGGCACTGGGGGTGCTCCCCTGGATAATGGTGACTTCCTGAACAGAAGTCAGCACTGGAAAAATGCTTCAACCCGCTTGTGTCCATCAGATATGTCCCCCCCGCCCTTTGACCACCTACAACTTTGACTCTTCAGAAACCATGTGCTTGGTGTGGAAAAGGTGGATCTTCGTACAGGGCAAAAGTGTGGTATTGTTACAAATACTGCACAGTTTTCCAACGCTGATTCAGCCTTTCCCTTCTTCACTTCTGGGCCCAACTCAATGTCCACCTTCCACATGCAGCTTCTGTCTCAAACATCTGTACTGATGAACTAATTCTGCGAACCAGACATCATGCAGCATGACACAATACAGAAAATTGGTATTTTTCATCTATTAAGTTCTTCCGATATGGATTATTGAAGCAATCTCTTGTATATGCATGCATGAAAGTCCTCTAATGTTCTGGAGCTTGATTAAATCAACATAATGACATTCACATCTGGAGTCCCTCACCATTCATAAGGAAAGATGTTCTTCTATATGGACCCTACACATGACACCTTCCATAATAGTGGCAGATCATCATCATAAACATTATTTATCACTATATTAGACAACCACTTAACAGAGACTTAGACACGATCGACTACAGTACTCTGAACTCAAGAAAGGAAGTTTCTTCCTGAATCATTTAGGTGAAACAAAGGCAGAGCAGTGATACCCTAGAGATGAGAAAGAAAGCTAACTTTCCAGATGCAAGAAGCCATGTTATAGAACCCTACTTCATTGTAAGAACTTTATTAACCAATATAGAAATAACATAGAAGGCTTAGGAATGTTTACTAGGATGTGGATTCCATTCCTATTGCATCTTTATGTGATACTGTGTCCCTCCAGGTAATGGGAGCTGAGGCCCCCTAGATACCTAGGCTTATTAATATTCCCACCGCTCTTCTCAAGTTTTAACGTAAAGTGGAAAAAGATTTCTGTCTTCCAAAATGGTTATTATCTAATAAAGCCATAGCTGATCTACAGCTGAAGCCCCCAATGTTTGCTATCTGGAGACCACGTGGAAAAGGGGAAAGGGAGGGCTGGCCCCATACAATGATGGAGAAGGCAGTTCACTCTGCAGTAGGATTTGATACATCAGTCAGCCAGCACTTCTGAAGCACCTACTGTGTGCCGTGCACTTTGCTAAGTAAACACTGGGCATCCAGAGAAAGGCAAAAAAACAGGCCTTACTTTTTAGGAGCTCACTGTCTACTATATCAGAAATCCCCCCTTGCCCCAAGTGCTATTACATTGTAGCTAGAAATAACATATCGTAAGCTCCAAAAAGATGTCTTATTTAAACTCTGTATCTAGCTTTCCAGCACCTGCAAGAGTGTTCTACAAATGGTAAACCCTTAATAAATATTCAAGAAATTAATAACTAGGAGCTAAATGTAGTTGACTGCTTCATATCCAGCAGCCAAATTACAAATTATCACTCATTACAATGGGTCCATTGTTCTTTGGAAACTTAGTTCAACAAAGAAACAAAAACTCTTCTAGAACTTTTGAGAGGCCACATTAGAAAAATTCCCAAAGTAAAGAGCAACTTACACATAACTAGGAGGATATAGCTGTTTAATCATCCTGCCATTACATTTATGATGAAAGGAGAGTTATGTCCATATAATATGTAATCTATTCATAAAGATTACATTGTAGGGGCAGCTAGGTGGCGCAGTGGATGGAGCACCGGCCCTGGATTCAGGAGTAACTGAGTTCAAATCCAGCCTCAGACACTTGACACTTACTAGCTGTGTGACCCTGGGCAAGTCATTTAACCCCCATTGCCCCAACAACAAAAAAAAAAGATTACATTGTATATAACTTGGTTATAACTACTTTATAAATGCTTGTTAAATTGAATATTATAACAATATGGAAGAAACTAGATAGTAAAAATTTGCATAACAGTCTAATTCTCTTTTCAAATGTTACTGTCATCTGAAGAGAGATTTAGTTTTGAAAAGCTGGGTTAAGTTCTGGAGTACTTTGTGATAGGTTCCTTGAAAACTCTTTGTAAACAACACACAAAGGAGAAAGTTTCTTACCTGTAGTCATCTAATTGTACTAGAAATCGGACAATGTCATGATGTGCTTTCAGGACTACCAGTTCCGTGTAGGGATTCTGGGTTTGCTCTTCACCTATTGTCTGTACTGGAGACTTCTTGGAATCAAAAAAAAAAAGGAGATAGGATGACATGTCATTTGACATACTATGTATAGCCTGAATATTGACACTGAGAATACAATATGTTACAAGTCACAAGAAATCTTGTTCTAAAATGGTATATCATTTTCTATAACGTTAACTGAAGGATTGCTGACTTTAAAGAATGCATTTTTTGATATCTTATAACAAATATACAGAGTTAAGTCATATTAATTATGCCATGAAAGGCTGTTTACACTCAGGATGCTGCTTCAGAACTCATTGTTATAGAAATAGACATCTTGTGGTCAAAGAAATACAAAAGTAAAATACATCAGTAAGAGTCAGGACATTATATATTGAATATCTCATAAACAACTATTACTTCCAACTCAATTCAGATAAGAGGAAAGATTGTTGGCATGAATTATTCATAGCAATTATCCAAACATATTGACAGTACCTAATTAGAATTCATTCATTTAAAACGTGCATAAATTTCTTTTCCAAAATTTAGAAACTACTATTGCCATACAATAGAAATTACAGCAGAAATAACTGTATTTTTTGCTTTAAATGGGCCAGCAAATAGATATAACAATAGGTCGTGATAGAATAACTACAAAGAAACTCAGGAATCAAAATCCAGAATGATATTTTTGAGGTTTACTTCTTTTTTCTTTCCTAATCCTCTGTCCTGGTACTGATGAATTAGTAAAATGACCAAAATCAAAGCAATATGGGAACATTTTCCTACCTACCCCTAAAAATAAGAGTTGATAAATTCTCTTTTGACACTGTGAAGAAATGAGTTATTTTTGCAAATGTTGATGATGAAATCAGGGATGAGTCATACTAATATGTGTGGGATGTATATATTAGTTACAGCACAGTGATCCCAAGTTCATATAGACAAAGGACAAGACCATTGATCTTTAAGTCTTGTTTGTGTGTAATTATAAACCTAACCAATGAGCTAAACCTGAAAGACTAGAAATTGATCAGAACTGAGGTCCACAGCATCCTAAGAATAAGGTACCACTTTGCCCTGGGTGAAAATAGGCCCAGGCAATACCTCCAGGGCTTAATTCCACCAGAATAGGTAGCTAGGAAGGACCAGTCATCCAGTTCTATACAGTGAGCAGATGATTTTTCCAGTATTATTATTTCTTATACCAATTATATTACTTGTTTTCTCTGTTCTCATCCTTTTTGACCCCTCTGCTGCAGTTATCACAGTTGGCCACACTGTCCTCCTGGATACTCTTTCCTCTTTTAGTTTTCTTAACATTACTCTCCCAGCTCCCCTCTTTCTACCTGTCATACTACTTCTGGCTCATCATCCTTATCATGCCCCATAATCACAGGCATTCTCTAAGGCTCAGTCCTGGGGACACTTCACTTCTCTTTCTACCCTCTTTCTTAGGTTCAAATATTATATATAGGAGACTATGTATGTATATATGTGTGCATGTATGTGTGTACGTATGTGTGTATGGAGAGAGAGAGAGAGAGAGAGAGAGTGCTTCTGTTCTGAATTTCAGATAAAGTACTTTCTTTGAGACATCTCAAATTCAACTTGTCCAAAAAAGAACTTCTTTTCTTTCCCCAAAACCCATTTCTCTTCCAAATTTCCGGATTTGTCAAAAGTTCCATTCTCCTGGGCATCTAGGTGGCACAATGGACAAAGCACCAATCCTGGATTCAGGGGGACCTGAGTTCAAATCCAGACTCAGACACTTGACACCTGTGTGACCCTGGCTAAGTCACTTAACCCTCATTGCCACCCCCCCAAAAAAAGTACCATTCTTCCAATTTCAATCAAGAGATGGCTGTGTTCTATTAGCAAACAACAAACTGTTCAAATATCAGCTGACTTTTAGAACATTTTCAAAAGTCTTTGGGAGGAGTGATTTCCATTGCTTTAAAAAACTGTGTCTGGGCCAAAGGGGGCAATCAAGTCAAGTGAACAAGCAAGCATATGTTAAGCACACACCATATGCCAGACACTGTACTAAGAACCGGGGATTAAAAAAATAAAAATAAAAAGGCAAAAAGATAGTCCCTGCTCTCAAGGAGCTGACAATCTAACGAGGGAGAAAACATGCAAAAACTATATACAAACAAGCTATACATAGTGATGTGTGTAGCTTCGACATCCTAGTGGATACAGAGCTGGGCCTGTAGTCAACAAGACCTGGTTTCAAATTCGACCTTAGACATTAACAGTGTGACCCTGGGCAAGTCAGCCTCAGTTTCCTCAACTGTAGAAGGGGATAATAATAGCACTTCCCTCCTAGGGTTGTTGAGAATCACGAAATTATATTTGTAAAGCACTAGGCACATGGTAGCCACTTAATAAATGCATGTTCCCTCCTCCTGCCCCTCTTCTTTACAGGTGCTTAATACAGTGTCTGACACATAAGAGACGCTTAATAAATGCTTGCTCCCTCCCTTCCTCCCTTAAATTATGGATAATTACAGAAGGAAAGCACTAGTATTAAAGAGGATTGAAAAGGCTTCTTGCACAGGTGAGATTTCGGCTAATACTTGACAGGGGGCATAGTACCTGGCACACAGCAGGCACTTCATAAATGCATTCGAGACCCGGGGGCGGGCAGGTGTTCCTCTGCACTTTTTATGATTGGCAGCCCCCGCCCGCGCCTGGCAGGTGTCATACAAATGCCTGGAGGTTGGAAAGCTCCCTGCCGTAAATTCCAGCTGGTCTGGAGTCGGTCCCCCCGCCTTTTCCCGTCACCCCCAGCAAACCAGCTGGACCCATAAACAAGGACACCCATGTGCGCCGCCCTCGTGCTCGCGGGGTCCCCGGAGGTGGGGTCGCGGGCTTTCCCAGGGGCCGGACAGCCCAATGCGCGCCCCACGCGCTGCCCGGGAAGCCCGGTCCCTGGCCCCGGGGTCCCGAGTGCGAGGACAGCCCTTCTCTCGCCAAACCCGGGGGGGCCTTTACCTCGGCCAATCCCTGGGGCTCTCGGCCTCCACCGATCAACCATCGCAGCATTCGGGCGGAGGAGGAGGAAGTGAGGAGGTGAGGAGGTGAGGAGGGGGAGCCGGGACCTCACTGGGCCCGAGGGGAGGAGTCCGACCTCAGGACTCACACCCACCTCCCGGGGTACTGATGAAGAGGAAACTGGCGGAAGAGAAACGAAGAGAGGATTTTTGTCCCTAAATTGACCCCGTAGCTCCTGGCAGGGGAAGACGGGAGCTGAACTCAGGGCTGAAGTCTGAGCCAAGGAGGCCTGTCTGTGGTTCTCTGTCGCGCGCAGGGACGGCTCTCCCCGGGAGCGCGCAGCGTGCGCGCGAGGCTGCGGGGAGAGGAAGTAGGTCTAGCGGCCTCTAGTGGTTACAAGTAGAGCAGCTGCAGGGGCTGGTCGGGTTCATGTGGAGGGAGTAGGAGAGGCAAGAAGACTGCTCAGCTTTGGCGGATAGCTCACTTTTCTGTGAGCCCCAGAAGCTTTCACCAGAGGGCTGCTTTTTAACAACCTGCTGGGGAATAGGGAAAAGGCACGTGGCATTTGGCATACACCCTGACTGAAGTTATATTATATGTACATATATACACATACATGCACATATATGATAGAAATCTATATTATGTATATATATATACACACATTCACATGCATGTTCACACTGAAATTGTAACAATCAGCTCTTATGTGTGAACTGGCAGCAGAACCCTGTATGTGGGTTTTTATGTATATATTGTATATGTGTATAATATCTATATACAAACTCAGTATATCTTATACAATCTATGTATTATATACATATACTATATCATAATTTTATATACTGTATACATATTACAGGATAACAATCATACACTATATTTGTTCAGTTATTTTCTTGATTCTTCTTGACTCCATTTGGGGTTTTCTTAGAAAAGATGCTGGGGGGCGGCTAGGTAGCGCAGTGGATAAAGCACCGGCCTTGGATTCAGGAGTACCTCCGTTCAAATCCGGCCTCAGACACTTGACTTACTAGCTGTGTGACCCTGGGCAAGTCACTTAACCCCCATTGCCCAGAAAAAAAAAAAAAGAAAAGATGCTGGAGTGGTTTGCCATTTCCTTCTCCAGCACTTTTATAAATGATGAAACTGAGGTAAACTGGGTAAGGTGACTTGCCTAGGCTCAAACAGCTAGTAAGTGCCTGAGGCCAGATTTGAACTCATGAAGATGAGTCTTTCTGACTCTAGGCCCAGCACTCTATCCACTGTTATATATAACACATATACGTTCTCTTATTTATATATATCTATGTGTGCGTGTGTGTATATTTGTGCATATGTATATATACACACATATGTATGTATATACACATATAGAATATACTTGTTACATTATGTGTGTTATAATAATCATATGATAAAGACCTAATAACACATATATGTTATATACATATATTTTTAAATATACATTTATTGTTTATTGGTTTATGTACATTTATTTACATTGCATATTATATACCCAGCCTCAGTATATCATATACTATGGATATGGGTATTATGCATGCATGTATATAATGTATATTAAATTGTATGATATACATTATTATATAATATTAACAAAATATATAGTGTAATTGTATAATAAATTATATGTGTATCTAGTATAATAGATTGTGTTATATTAGATTGTGTACATAATGTATGACATACCAAAGCTGAATATATATATATATATATAATATATACATAACTACATTCACATAGGGGCATACTGGAGCCAGTTCACACAGAAGAGCTGATTGTTAAAATTTCAGTATAAACATTTACACCTCAGAAATGGGGAAACAGAACAAATCAGTACCTACTTTATTGTTCTGTTGAATGTCTACACATAAGAGAGTGATGGAGAAAATGTTAATAATGAAGATTAAACTTAAAAATGTGTTGTGCATACATTTTTATTGGAAGAACTGGTTGTTAAACATTTACCAGCACACCCCTCAGTCACCAGCATAGAGATATTTCAACCCATAGGAGCTGATGAAGTTACCTAGAGAGAAGAGAAGAAGGCACTTTGGGAAACACCCACAGTTAGGGCATGATATTTGTGATAAGTCTGCAGAGGAAGCTGAAAATGAGATGGTTGGACAGATAGGAGGAGAATCAGGAGAAAGCAGTGTTACAAAAACCCAAAGAGGAAAGAATATCAAGGAAGAGAATGTGGCCAATGTCAAATGCAGCAGATTTAAGTTGGAAGGAGTTGAGAAGGAAATGACCTTTAAATATGGGAATTAAGAGATCATTGGGGGGGCAGCTAGATGGCGCAGTGGTTAAAGCACCGGCCCTGGATTCAGGAGTACCTGAGTTCAAATCCGGCCTCAGACACTTGACACTTACTAGCTGTGTGACTCTGGGCAAGTCACTTAACCCCCATTGCCTAAAACAAACAAACAAACAAACAAGAGATCATTGGTCAAAGGATATGAACAGGCAGTTTTTTGATGAAGTCAAAACTACATATAGTCATATAAAAATGCTCTAAATCATTATTGAGAGAAATGCAAATTAATACAACATTGAAATATCATCGTATACCTATCAGATTGGTTAAAATGATAGATACCCTTCAGTTGACGAATGGCTAAGCAAGTTGTGTTGTATATGATTTTTTTTTAATTAATAAAGTATTTTATTGTTTTTTCCCATTACATGTAAAGATAGTTCTCAACTTTTGTTTATACAGGCTTTCCAATTTCAGATTTTTCTCCCTCCCTTCCCTCCCTTCCCTCCCTCCCCCCTCCCCTAGACAGCAGGTAATCTGATATAGGTTATATATATACACACACAAATAATAATATTAATCTTATTTCTGCATTAGTCATGTTATAAGAGAAAAATCAGGGCAATGATGAAAAACCTCAAAATAGAAAAAACAACAGCACCAAAAACAAAAGAAATAGTATGGTTCATTCAGCATCTATATGCCACAGTTCTTTTTTTTTTTTTCTTGGATTTGGAGATCTTCTTCTATCATGAGTTCCCTGGAACTCTTCTGTACCATTGCACTAGTGAGAAGAATATAGTCCATCACAGTAGATCAACACTCAGTGTTGATGATACTGTGTACAATGTTCTTCTGGTTCTGCTCATCTCACTCATCATCAGCCCACGAAAGACCCTCCAGGTTTCTCTGAACTCTTCCTGCTCATTGTTTCTTACAGAACAATAGTATTCCATTGTATTCATATACCACAACTTGTCCAGCCATTCCCCAATTGATGGGCATCACCTCAACTTCCAATTCCTTGCCATCACATAAAGAGCAGCTATAAATATTTTTGTACATGTGGGTCCCTTTCCCATTTCCATGATTTCTTTGGGAAAGAGACCCAAAAGTGGCATTTCTGGGTCAAAGGGTATGGACAGCTTTATCGCCCTTTAGGCATAATTCCAAATTGCTCTCCAGAATGGTTGGATCAGTTCACAGCTCCACCAACAATGCATTAGTATTCCAATTTTCCCACAGCTTCTCCAACATTTATTATTTTCCTTTTTTGTCATTTTAGCCAATCTGATAGGTGTCAGGTGGTACTTCAGAGTTGTTTTAATTTGCTTCTCTCTAATCATTAGAGATTTAGAGCATTTTTTCATATGGGAATAGATAGCTTTGGTTTCTTCATCAGAAAACTGCCTGTTCATATCCTTTGACCATTTCTCAATTGGGGAATGACTTGGATTCTTATAAATTTGATTTAGTTCCCTATATATTTTAGAGATGAGGCTGTATATGATTCTAATAAACTACTACTATGCTATAAGAAATGATGAGCTGATTTTTTTATTGGTTTTTTGGTTTTGGTGGGACAAAAAGGGTTAAGTGACTTGCCCAGGTCACACAGCTAGTAAGTGTCAAGTGTCTAAGGTCAGATTTGAACTCAGGTCCTCCTGAATCCAGGGCCAGTGCTTTATCCACTGAGCCACCTAGCTGCCCCAAGCTGATTTATTTTAGAAAAATATAGAAAGACTTGGACCTATGAAGGAAGATGTTATCTACCTCCAGAGAAAGAACTCATAATTAGAAGTATGTACAGGGGGGCAGCTAGGTGGCTCATTGCCCTCCACTCACAAAAAAGTATGTACAGTATAGTTATGTATGTATGTGTGTATGTATATGTGTATGTTTGTTCAAATACCTAATGTACACTTGCCTAAAAGACTATTTTATGGAGAACTCATAGAAGGCAAGCATTCACATGGTGGTCAGAAAAAGCGATATAAGGACACTCAAGTTCTCTCTTAAGAACTTTGGAATCAATTGACATGGGAGACAGTGGCACGGGGCTGCTCAGCATGGTGTGCCCTAATCAGAGAAGGTGCTGTGCTCTATAAACAAAGCAGAATCGAAGTAACTCAAGAGAAATACTAGATGCACAAATTTAGAGAATCCAGCCCAAATGTTCACATGGATTATTTGTGCCCAACCTGTGGAAGAGCATTCCAAGCTCCTATTGGTCTGGTCAGCCAGTCAGACCCAGTATAACTTGATTCTAACATTGTGATGTCAATCTTCTTTGAGAACAAAGGACACCACATAGGGGGTGGGTATGTGTGGGTGTGTATGTAAACACTATATATATATAAGCTTCATTATTCATTTGCCACCCAACCATGTATATATACACACATGTTTGCCATGTATATACATGTTTGCCACATATGTGTTTGCCATATACATGGGTGTTTAATTGTAGCCTTCTCTAGGATGGAGTGGAGAGGGAGGGAGAAAAAAATTTAAAGTGCACAGTAGAAAACAAAAGAAAACTTAGAAGGAAGCACAGAAAAGTTGGGTTTCAAAACATTGTGTAGTATTTATTATATAGTTTTTTTAAGTAAACAGTCTGAGGTGGGCATTTATGGTTTTATATTGAATCCTCTATATTCTGCTGTGTACATAATAAAGAAAAAAGGAAAAAAAAAAGAGATCATTGATAACTATGAAGAGGGCAGTTCCAGTTGAATGATTAGGTCATAAGCCTTGAAGAATAATTGAGAGAACAGGTTGAGGAATAATTCAGAGAACAAAAAGTAGAGGCAGCTAGTATAAACAGCTTTTTCAGAAGTTGGTCTGAGAAATGAAAATATATATGCATATATGTATATATGACAATATCTTGAAAGGATAATACAGTCTAGTGAAAGTTTTTAAAGAATGGAAGATTGGGGAGTAAATGAAAACAATAGGGAAGGAAGGTAGTAAGGAAAGTCTGAAAGTCCCCAGAGAAAGAAGGGATTATTACGGATTTAATCTTCTGGGAAAGGATTGGATCAAGAGTACTTGCAGAAAGATTGACCTTGGCAAGGAGAAAGGCCACCTCTTTATCAGAGACAAGGGGAAATGAGAGATGATGTCAAGGGGTTTTGAGATAAAGAGAATGGGATAAGGGAGAGCTCAACTCAAATGGTCTGTTTTCTCAGTAAAGTAAGAGGCTGGTACTCAGCTCAGAGAGTTGTGTGGTGAGATGGGGATATTGGAGACTTGAGAATGAAAGAGAATGTTTGGGAAAGTTGCTTTGGGGAGTAAGATACGGAATCGATTTGGGAAGAATAAAAGGCCTGCCTTGCTTAAGCAAAGGCCTGATGGAGGTTGGATAACATGGATTTGCATGTAACCTAGCCAGTCAGCACAGTTGTGAGACTTCTTCCAACTGCCTTCAGCAGTTTATGAGTAGTAGCAGAGGAGGCAGATGATGGGATTAACCTGGTGCTAAGGTTTAGCAAAAGATGAGTGGCCACGGGACAAGGGGAAAAGTAATTCAAGGGCAGGAGTCATAATGATTAAAGTCACAGTCCTCCTTAAAAAGGTCATAATCCATTCCAAAATCAATAGAATTGAAATGGCTATTAGGTTGAGATTGGAGGAGAAAAAAGAAGTGTAAGCATGGGTCTGAGCCTGAGAAAGTATGGAAGGGTGGGAGGATCAGAGTGCTCTGTGATGGTGGGAACTCATTTTAGGTGGGGTGAGTCATGAGGAGAGTGTGATGATAGATGATCAGAATTTCTAATTAGGAAAACTGAATACTTGTGGGTAAGGATGAGATCTGGTATATGGCCATCCTTAAGTGTGATAGGATTTAAGAGGGCTGCAGAATTAGGTTAGAGAGTTTAAGGGAGCATGTACCCAAATATTAAAATATCCTAGTATAAAGACAGGAATTGGGGAAGAGAGGAGGATGAATCAAATGCTAAATTCCTTGAGAAAGGAGGGGAAATTGACTTGGATGGCCATATACTACGGCCTTCATAATTTGGATTAGGTGGAAAATTTTGATTGAATGGATTGCAGAGGAGAGAAGGCTGCCAAGTAATAGAGGAGTCCAAAAGAGCCATTAGGGAACCAGAGTATTCTGGTGTCCCTTCTAGGACCAGCACGGTAGGAGTGAAATAGAGAATGAGAGAAGTGAGAGGAAAAGCACAGCCAGTGCTGAAGAAGATAGCCCGGATGCTGTGTTGTCCAGTGGGATATAGTTAGGGCTAACAAATAGGAGTGTGAGTGAAAGAGGTCCTGAATAAAGGAGAGTGTAGTCACTTATGGAAGGCACAATGCAAGGGGTGGATTAGGGTTGAGAAGGATGGGGATGAAAGAATGGGAGGATGCTGGGGATTGATTAGTACAGGAACAAGGAGAGAAATAAGAAAAGCCCTAATAGCGGGTGGCAAGTGAATAATGAAGCTCAGAGCTTTCAAAGGGTGTTGAAGCAAGCACTAGGCAAAGCTGATGTGTGTGTGTATGTGTGTGTGTCCACCTGCTTGGGCAATCAGGGAGGTGGGGGTTGGTGGTCCTCCTGACAGCAGGAGACATTCCTCTTCTGGGTCTAGGTCTGGGTTTATATTCTACCTAGCCACCCCAAAGGAAGAGCAATACTAGTTCTACTAGCCTGAGTTAAACCCATACCTAGGCCTGGCAAACTAAGACTTAAGGAAGTTAAGGAAGGAGCTGATTTGAGAGGGAAGATGAGTTCAGTTATCTGAGTATGTCAGAGTGACATCCAGATGAAGATATTTCAGCACATAGTTGGACATTCAAGTCTGGAACTCAAGAAAAAATCAAGGCTGGAGATATATTTGGAGAAGGTATGGACCCCTAAGCAATAGGAGTAGGGAGAATTGAGCAATATAGTATTTATACATATTCAGGAACATATAGGATATGATCTATTCAAATTCCAGTGTCAGACCAATTCTGCAAATTGCCTCAGTCTTTCCCTTCCCCATTTGTAACAAACATTCTGAGATTTAGGTACCATGATACTAGGGTACTAAGGAAAGGCGACCAGGGCTAATTCTTTCCAGCCCTGCCTTTCATAGCTCAGCAAAGAACAGAAACATTTCACCTCCAATACTCCCAGGCCTCTGGCACAATTGATCAACAAAATAATACTTATTATGTTTCTACAGAGTACAAAGCCCTGCAAGGTACTACATGTAATGCAAAGAAATATAAGCCAAAATCTCTGCCTTCAAGGAGTTTGCAATCTAGTTGTAGAGATAATATATGCACATAAAAAGACAACTAACAGTGGATAAAGCACCGACCCTGAATTCGGGAGGACCTGAGTTCAAATCTGGCCTCAGACACTGGACACTAGCTGTGTGACCCTGGGCAAGTCACTTAACCCCAATTGCCTCACCAAAAGAAGAAGAAGAAGAAGGAGGAGGAGGAGGAGGAGGAGGAGGAGGAGGAGGAGGAGGAGGAGGAGGAGGAGGAGGAGGAGGAGGAGAAGGAGAAGGAGAAGGAGAAGAAGAAGAAGAAGAAGAAGAAGAAGAAGAAGAAGAAGAAGAAGAAGAAGAAGAAGAAGAAGAAGAAGAAGAAGAAGAAGAAGAAGCACTAAATGAATTGCAAAGGCGACAAAAATTTTGGAGAAGGGGGAAATCACTATGCCCTGAGACAGTTGGGGAGGCTTCACAAATATGGGTATTGAAAAACTGGTAGGACTCAGGTTGGAGGAGGAGGGAGGGGATGATGTGATCAAAGGCACTGAGGTATGTTCAGAGTGTATAAAGTTGGAAAGGGGGGTTGAAGTTGGACTGGGGAGGCTAAGAAGCTTCTCATTGAAAAGATAATGTTGGTTTTTGTCCAGGATGGTGTTTTGTTTTACAAAGTGTTTTAGGAAGATCCATCTATTGACAATGTTTAAGAATGATCGAAGGATAGGAACCCAAGGTGGTTCAGGCATAAAGTGAACTAAGGGGACAGCAGTTGGAATGGAGAGAAAGGTATATATTATCTTTTTGTGTGTGTGTTTGAATTTCTTTTTTTTATTGAATAGAATTTTATTTTCCAAAATATATGTAAAAACAAATTTTAACGTCAATTTTTTTAAAATTTGTGTTCCAACTTCTCTTCCTCCTCCATTCCCACCTCCCACCCACTAGAACTCAGTAGTAGTAGTAGTAGTAGTAGTAGTAGTAGTAGTAGTAGTAGTAGTAGGCTTCCGCCAGTCGCGGATGACACAGATCAGCACCTTGAAGAGCCACAGGCTCTGTTGCCCGTTGGTTCCTGTGTCTCATTCGTTTTTCTTCCTCCCGAGCTTGAAGGCCCATCTCAGCTGCGCGCAAGCTGCTCCTGAGTACTGAACTCCATCGGGTGCCGTCCTTGGCCATCTCCTCCCAGCTGCTGATGTCTATTCCCAGAGCCCTCAAGTCTCGCTTGCATACATCTCTGTAGTGAAGCTGGGGGCATCCAGCAGGTCTTTGGCCTGAGGCTAGCTCTCCATAGAGTAGGTCTTTGGGAATGCACCTGTCTTGCATGCGGTGCACATGACCAAGCCCACACAGCCATCTTTGTTTCAGTAGCGTGTAGATGCTCAGAAGTTGCACACATTGGAGCACTTCTGTGTTGGTGATCCTATCTGACCAAGATATGCCAAGCATATGCCGAAGGCAGCACATGTGGAAGCTGTTAAGCTTCTTCTCTTGTTTAGTATATGTAGTCCATGTTTCGATGCCATACAATAAGGTACTCAGGACACATGCTTTATAGACGGCAAATTTGGTTCATCTTGTCAGTTTACTGTTTGCCCAGACACGCTTGGCAAGCTTAGACATGCTTGAAGTAGCTTTCCCAATCCTCTGATTGATCTCAGAATCAAGTGACAAATTGTCACTGAAAATAGAGCCAAGATACAAGAATTGGCTTACGACATCGAACTGGTAGCTACTGATGTGTATCAATGGAGGCGATATAGCACTCTGACACATGACTTTTGTCTTTTTAAGATTAATGGTTAGGCCAAAGTCCGTGCAAGCTTGGGAGAAGCAACCCATCAAGGTCTGCAATTCATGCTCTGAGTGACAGGCAAGTGTGGCATCATCGGTGAAAAGCAGGTCTCTAAGGGTGCTACCTCTCACTCTGGTTTTGGATCTCAGACGTGAAACGTTGAACAGGCCAGGAATGCAGATAGATGCCATCAGTTGACAAACCAAAAGCATGATGTAACAGCATGGAGAAGAAAATTCCAAACAGCGTGGGAGCAAGCACTAGAACTCAAGCATTTCAAAATAAGTTATACATGCTTAGTCATGGAAAACATTCCCACATTAGCTAGGCTGTAAGAGTAAACAGTAAAAAAAAAAAAAAAAACCCCAAACTTCAGATTGAGGAATTGTCAAAGAGGAAAAAAAAATTTTTTTAAAGTGTTTCCATCTGTTTTCAGATACTATCAGTTCTTTTTCTGTAGATGGGTTGCCATTTTCATAAGTCCTTCCGGGTGATATTGGATCATTGCCTTGCTGAAAATAATCACATGCAGATCATCTTACACTATTGCTGTTATTTTGTATACAGTACATTTCACTCTGCTTCAGTTGATGTAGGTCTTTCCAGATTTTTCTGATAGTATCCTGTTCATCATAACCTGAATAAAGTACCTTAAACTTGACAAAGAATTTTCTTCATATTAGCCCAGCAAAGTAGGTACCATATGTTTTGCCAATATAATCAATCATCATAACTATTTCCCTCCATCCTATTCCCTTCCCATGATATTTACTCTATTTTCTATCTTCTTTTAGCCTATTCCTGCTCAAAAGTATTTTACTTCTGACTGTCCCCTCCCCTACTTTGCACTCCCTTTTTTTCACCCTTGTTTTCTTATACTTTTCCCTTCATACTTTCCTGTAGGGTTAAATAGATTACTCCTCCCAACTGGGTGTGAATGTTATTCCCTCCATGAGCCACTCTGATAAGTTAAAGCTCTTTGAGCTAATTCTGAGTTCTAAATTTTCTTCCTCCCTCCCTCCTCAACCCTCCCTATGAAATCAAGCAATTCAATATGTAATACTTGTGCAGTTATGCAGAACATCTTTACCTTCCTCAAAAGTGTTTTGCTTTTTACTGCTTTCTCCCCCAATCTGCCATTCCCTCCTTCCCCTCTCCCCCCACCCCCACCTCCATTATCTCCCTCCTGTCCCTCAGGGCAAAAATATATTACTATACCTACTTGAGTATGTATGTTAGTCCTTCTTTGAGCCAATTCTGATGATATTGAGGTTCACTCACTCCCCAATTCTTTCCCCCTTCCCCTCCCCTCCATAAGCTTTTTTCTTGTTTCCTTCATGTGAACTACCTCTCTCCAGACCATCTCTCCCCTTCCCCCTCCCCCAGTCTATTTCTCCTACACCTCAACCCTATTTTAAAGATGTCATCATGGGTTAGTTAGGTGGCACAGTGGACAATGCACCAGCCCTGGACCCAGGAGGCCCCAAACCCAAATCCGGCCCCAAGCCTAAATCTGGCCCCAGATATAAGACGCCCCACCCTGTCTGCCCCACAAAGAACAAAACATAAATTCTTTATAGATATCATCCCTTCGTATTCAATTCAGACCTGTGTTCTCTGTGAATTCCTTACTGAGATAGTTCTTATGCTTTTGAAGTATTATCTTACCATGTAAGAATATAAACAGTTTGATCTTTTAAGGTATATATTATCAACAGCATTATGAAAGAAGACTTGTGGTTGACTGGAGCCATGGAAGAGGAATGATTCAAAGATGGCTGTAAGGGTTCAAGCCCAGGTGACAAAGAATTATGATATTATTGATAGAAGAAAGTCAGGAAGGAAATTAGACTTGGAGAAAAGATAAGAAATTCAGCCTTATGTAAGTTGAGTTTGAGGTGATGGAGAGACATCCATATGGAAATATCCAGCAGACTTATAGAACAGAAGTTCAATCTTAATGTGTCTTTTCCACATTTCAGACGGCTGTGAGTTCGGTCTAAAGGTCTCTTCTCATTTGTAAAGCAGTTGATTATACATGCTTTGCAGAGATTTAAAAAAATTAATAGGGCACTACTTGCAAAGTAAAGTACCATTTGGAAGCAAGGTACTGTTTAAGTCCATTATCAACATCTCTGGCACAAGAGGCATATGCTATATTTTTTATTTGTGGCATTATAGTTATTATTCTTGTTATTGTTAGATCCAATTGCCCAGAAAAAGAACTTGAAGCTACCATATAAGATCATTTGTACTGAATTCCTGGCATTTCCTTCCATATCATCAAAGAAGTGATGCAAATCTGATGCAAAGGGATACAAAGGTTGATACGAACAGGCAAAGAACACAGTGCTATACATATCCACTTTGGGCAAGGGAGAGCCAACAGAAAAAGAATTTATGGCTCCTTTCAAGAAATTGATGACCTTGCATGTATGTACTTAATAAATATTTATTGAAGGAATAAACGAATGAATCTAGTTGGAGAGGCACGAGCAGGAACAAGTTATGATATAATCAGGCAACTGCTCCCTGAGGAGCCCAGAAAAGATCTCCTTGCTCTAAAGTTGCTCCTTTACTGTCTGATGCAGTGGTTGAAATCCTACCATTGGGAGTTTGTGGTCCTGAAGGGTTTTTGGGGGGTTTTTTTGGTCTTCAATTTTTTCTGATTACAATTTTTTAGCATTCATTTTTAAAATTTTTGAGTTCCAAATTCCCTCCCACCCTTCCTCCCTTCCCCACACCCCATTGAGAAAGCAGGCAATTTTATATAGGTTATACATGTATAGTGATGTCAAACATATTTCCATATTAGTCATGTTGTAGACCCCACCATTTCCCAATAAAAACAACAAGAAAAATAAGGAAAGTAAAAATAGTATGCTTCAATCAGCACTCAAATTCTATCAGTTATCTTCCTGGAGGCAGAGAGCATGTTTGATCATGAGTTCTTTGGAATTGTCTTAGATCACTGTATTGCTGAGAATAGCTAAGTCATTAACAGCTGATTATCAACAATGTTCTCCTGCTTCTGCTCATTTCACTTTGCATCAGTTCATGTAAGTCTTTCCAGGTTTTGTCTCAAAGATTTCTAATTACCTTTTAAAATTCCTTGGGAGGGAAATGCCATAAACCATTATTAGTTAATATCCTATCTAGGATTTTTAAGGCACCCACAATTAGGGGAGTAGAACACTAAAATCAAGGAGGAAATAATAACATAATTTAGGGGGACACCAAAGAAAAACTTCACCTATACTTCAATTTCAACTGAGATAGGTCCTAAACTAGAAAAACTATCACAAAGTGACAACCAAACAATAAAATAATATTACACCAATTTAATATTTATTCATCAAGCATTTATTTAGCAACTACTGTCTGCCAAGTACAACTTTGTCACCTTGGGCAAATTACAACTTCTCTGGGCCTCAGTTTTCTCAACTATAAAATGTGGGTAGTAACACACACACTATCTACATTACAGAGTGGATGAGGGTCAATATAAATAATCAGTGTTATATGTTTTGTAAACTATCACCTGCTATTATTAACATATCTTATTACCATTGTTATTGAGCAAATTCAATATTTCTAAATGTTTGTGATTACACAGGTACTCCCTTCACCAATGCAAATCACAACCCCTCCATGCCTTAACCCAGTGCTGTCAAGCTCAGATAAAAATGGGGTAACTAACTTGTACATAAGGATCCATGCAGGCTACATCTTAACTTAGAAAACTACATATTAATATTATCTATGTTTTATTGCATTTTAATTTATTTTTGTCAAATTTTTCCCAATTACATTTTAATCTGGTTCTGACACATTTGATAGTATTGTGGTTCTGCATGCAGCTCACAAGCTATATGTTTGACACCTGTGCCCTAGCCTTCCAATGAAAGGATTTCCAAAGTCTTTGTTGTTGTTTAATTGTTTTAGTTGTGTCCAACTCTTTGTGACCCCATTTGGGGTTTGCTTGGCAAAGCTACTGGAGTGATTTGACATTTCCTCCTCCAGCCCATTTTACAGATGAGAAACTGAGGCAAACAGTATTAAATGACTTGCTTAGGGTCACACAGCTAGATTTGAACTCAGGTTTTCCTGACTCCATTGTGCCACCTATCTGCCCCAAAAATCTTTGTAGACAGGCATCACAAATTTCAATAGTCAAAAATTTCACTACTATTTCACTAGTCTTTTACATAGTCAATACACCATGCATTAGAGATTAACATGAAGGTCATATACCAATCTATACTTATAGCTATGAGCATTTAAAGATTTCACTGAGGCCAGTTTTACAACATTCTGCTAACTATAGCAGCATATTATCCAACTGCATGATGATTAAAAATGAAATAGAATCAGACACTTAATGCTTACTAGCTGTGTGACCCTGGGCAAGTCACTTAACCCCAATTGCCTCACTAAAAAAAATAAAAACAAAAAAAACAAAAAAAATGAAATAGAAAAATGCAAAAAAGGGAAATCTACTATAATAGATCCTTTAGGAAACCAGCCATGGATGGCATCAATATGACCTAAAGATGTATCAATCAGTGGCATCATGCAGACTACCATGTATCATGACTATGATCTCTTACTCTGGAGCTATCCCTCTTTCCACTGTACTACATACACTCTTTGAATGGTATCCGTTTTTTGTTTTGTTTTGTTTTGTTTTGGTGAGACAATTGGGGTTAAGTGACTTGCCCAGGGTCACACAGCTAGTAAGTGTCAAGTGTCTGAGGCTGGATTTGACCTCAGGTCTTCCTGAATCCAGGGCCAGTGCTTTATCCACTGTGCCACCTAGCTGCCCCGTGGTATCTGTCTTTTAATCCCCACTCTGATGCTTATTGTCTATGATGCTGGACAAATCATTTAACCACTCTCAGTTTCCTCATCTATGGAAAAAAAAAAAAGGGTTAGACTCAGTGATCTTGGAAATCTGTTCCAGTTCTAAAAATCTACAAAACCATGGCATACCCTATAGCGCTGGCTTTGCCTCTTCATTTGAAATCCTACCTATCCTTAACCAACCCAACTTCTAAGCCCATCCACGTCTTCTGTGAAGCTTTCCCTCACCACTCCTGACCTTTGGTGTTTCCTCTCTGCTCAGGATTTCTTAGCCACGCTATCTTTAACATTTGTTTGACGTTTTGTTTTTAACATAGGTATTTGTCATTCAACGAGCATTTCTTAAATGCTTACAATCGCTGTGCTAAATGCTGAGGTTACAAAGAAAGGTAAAGTCGGGCAGCTAGGTGGCATGATGGATAGAGCACCGGCCCTGGATTCAGGAGGATCTGAGTTCCAATCTGGCCTCAGACACTTAGCACCTACTAGCTGTGTGACCCTGGGCAAGTCACTTAACCCCAATTGCCTCACTAAAAATTTAAAAAATTAAAAAATAAATAAAGTACCATTCCTTGGGGCAGCTAGGTGGTGCAATGGATAGAGCACTGGCCCTGGATTCAGGAGGATCTGAGTTCAAATCCAGCCGCAGACACTTACCACTTACTAGCTGTGTGACCCTGGGCAAGTCATTTAACCCCAATTGCCTCACCCCCCCCCCAAAGAAAAAAATAGAAGAAAAAAAAACAAAGAAAGGTAAAGTCAATCCCTGCTCTCAAGGTGTGCACAATCTAATGGGGGAGATAGCATGCAAATAACCACACACAAACAAGCTACATACAGGATACATTGGAAGTAATCAACAAAGAAAAGACAAGGAAGATAAGGAAGAATTTCATGTAGGAAGTGAGATTTTAACTAAGACATGAAATAAGTCAGGGATTCAGGAGGTAAAGATGAGGAGGGTGTATCTCTTATTTTTCCAGTTAGCATGTAAAGTTTTTGAGGGATGAGGGCCGCATTGTATACTTTGGATTCCTCACAATCCCAAAGCCAGTACCTTCTCTGCTATCAGCACTCAAATGTTTGTTGATAATTATGATCGCATCAATATCCCATTATGTAAAGAGCACCAAAAGCAGCAGCAAGCCTCCTTGGCAAACAGCCACTCCTGCTTTTAACCAATGGACAACTTATGCAGATACTGGCCCTGGCAAGATTTGTTGTACACACATCTTTCTTTTCTTTTTCGAATGAAACATACATAGTGCAAACAACCACCACCTAGAGTAATGTTATAGGGCTCTCAGATTAATAACAATAATAGATAGCATTTATATAACACCTTAACATTTACAACATGCTTTACATGTTACCTCATTTGATCCTCACAACAACCCTGCAATGTTGGTATTGTTTCATTATCTCCATTTTATGAATGAGTAAATTGAGATTAAGACAAGTTAAGTGAATTCCCTGGGATCACATAGATAATGAAGGTCTGAGCACAGATTTGAACCCAGGTCTTCCTGTCTCCAAGTCCAGAATTCTATTCATTCTACCACCTAGCTGCCTTAGTATACACATGAGATGGATTGCATAATAGAATGGATTCATGATTTCCAGTCTTGCATTGTTTCAAGAAAGGTATTTTAACACAGCCTCATAGACAAGCACATCTACTTCATAAAAATTGGAATAAAAACACACATGCCCCATCTAAGCAGGATATGCATAAACAATACCTCAATTATAACTATAAGAAACTATTTATTGAAAGGTCGTCTATAATCATAATTCTCTTTTCAAGGCATCTCTTACTTCTTTTCTCAAGAAATGCACGAGTGCTTCATCTCTGACCGACCTCTCTCCAACACACCCATTCCACCAACATTTCATGAGGGTCTCTTCCATAAAAGGTTTTTGTTCAACTGAAGATTTTGCATTCTAAATAAAGAGTTTAGAGTATATTTCATGGAACTGGGCAGAATGTAGTAGAATTTTAAATTGAGTTTCCTGTCTCTCTATCTAATGGCTTTTCATTCATAATTATGGTATTTGTAATGAGTGCATTGGTGGTGACAGAAATCCACCATAACATATTCCATTGTCTGAATTAGCTGCAGACTTTTATTTAATAGCTTATTAATCAACCACAGTCAGTCAATAGTGTATCATATTAAAGCTCTGAACAACACAAGCAAGGCACTTTTATTTTCTCCTCATATTATCCATGGAGCAGTCTTTAACGATATGAATTTGTTCATACATCCATCTACAGTTCTATTACATCTACAATTCTATTAGTAAAGGTCGACTTAGGTTAGCTTACTGTCAGAACCTAGAAACTTGCAAGAATAGATGAGCTTAATTGGTTTACAGTTACTATCATGGTGACTGCTTAGGATTCTGATGCATAAAACTTTTGAAATATTAAATCTATTTTAATCGTAATAGTTTCCTTTAAGGCCTTCCCACTTCCATATTCCCCATCCCCCTCCAATCCATCCTCTGCCAGAATAATCTTTTATTTATAGATCTAATCACATCCCTCCTTTATTAAGAAATCTGCAGTGGCACCTTCTTCATCTTTGACTCTTTCCTCTCCCTTGACAGAAGAGGAAAGATGTACCTATTATGTCAAATTGAAACTCTAATGCTTGGCACTCAAGAATCTTTACATCTGGCACCATCTTGCTTCTTGGGCCTTTTTCTACTATTACTCTCCTCCACAAAAATTCTACATGTCAGGAAAACTAGGCATTCTCTGCTTCCTGCACTGTCAGACCTCTTTGTCTTTGTTCAGGCTACTCCCAATGCTTACATATCCATGTAAGATATTTATGTCCATATGTGTTGTCTAAATGTGTATCATAAGAAGCATTGATAACTCTGAAAATTTGCCCACCTTATCTTAAGGGGAGCAAAAGGCTGGGTACTCTTTCTTCTACTCCCCAAGAAGGGTACTAGACTAGAATTTTCTATCTGCCTCCCTAAATTTGTTGGTCTTGGGGCACAATAGCTTCAAAACCAAAATCACTTCCCTGGTCATTAGCCTGTAAGGGGAAAAGGTAGCCCCAATTTCCCCTTCTGGCTTGACTCCTTCCCACCAAATGCTGGTCACACAAAAGACTATCACAAATAGCAAATAGCGAATAAACCTATTTATCCAAGGAAAAGAGAAAACAGGAATTAAAGAAGTTATAAAGATTAGAATCCACCAGGAAAATTGGCTGGTTGGTTGGTTGTTGTCCTTTGTTCACAAAAAGGACCAAAATGACATCTTTATGTTAGGTCAAAGTACATTGTGTCCAACTGTGGCTAATCAAACCAATTATGAGCTGAGAAGGCTTGGGCACAAACAGTTCATATCAACATTTGGAGTGGAGATGCATCTAAATTTGCACATCTCACATTTCTTTTAAGCTACTACAATTCTGCTTTGCTCATAGAGCACAGTGCCTTCTTTGATGTGGGCATACCATGTTAACCATGTGCCAGTGTCTCCCATGTCTCCTAATTGATTCCAGAATTCTTTAGAGAGACTTTGAGAATGTCCTTTTGTCACTTCTTTTGACCTCCATGTGAGCACTTGCCTTATGTGAGTTCCCTATAGAGTAGTCTTTTTAGGTAAATGTACATTTAGCATTTGAACAATGTGGCCAGCCCACTGGAGTTGTACTCTCTGTAGTAGAGTTTGAATTCTTGGCAGTTCAGTTCAAGAAAGGACCTGAGTGTCTGGTACCTCAGCTTGCCAGGTGATCTTCATAATCTTCCTAAGACAATTCAAATGGAAGCAATTTGGTTTCCTGGCATGGTGATGGGAGACTGTCCAGATTTCACATACAACAATGAGTTCAGCACAACAGCTCTGTAGACCTTCAGTTTGTTAGGTAGCTTAATACTCCTTCTTTCCCACACTTTCCTTCAGAGCCTCCCAAACACTAAGTTAGCTGTGGCAATGTGTGCATCAACCTTATCATCTACATGTACATCCCTGAAAAGTATACTTCCAACGTAAGTTATCTTATCCTTAACATTAAATATTTCTACATTTGCTATAACTGATGGTTCCACATATAAATGATGTGGTGCTGGCTAATGGAGAACCTGTTTTCTTGGTGTTGATTGTCAGGTCAAAATTAGTACAAGTGGTAGAGAATCAATCCATACTCTGTTGTATCTCAACTTCAGAGGCTTCATTGAGTGCATAATCATCTGTGAACAGAAACTTGCACATCAACTCTCCCTCCACTTTAATCTTGGCTTATAGCCTTTTCAAGTTAAATAATTTACCATCAGTGTGATAGCTGACCTTGATGCCATTTTCATCCTCATTGAAGACATTCAACAACATCACTGAAAACATCATGGTAAGAGGCATGGAAGCAAGCATACAACCCTACTTCACTCCACTGGTGACTGGAAAAGTACAAGAGCATTGTCTATTATCTAGAACCTGTGCAAGTATGCCATTATGAAACTGGCATACAATACTGATAAACCTCTCTGGACAACCATTTTTTTTGCAGGGCAATGAGGGTTAAGTGACTTGCCCAGGGTCACACAGCTAATAAGTGTCAAGTGTCTGAAGCTGGATTTGAACTCAGATACTCCTGAATCCAGGGCCGGTGCTTTATCCACTGTGCCACCTAGCTCCCCCCTGGACAACCAAATTTTGCCATAATTTTCCACAAGAGTAAATGAGCTCTTCTGATGAAAGCAAGATAAGATCTTGGCTCAAACCAATAGAGAAAGACCCCAATATTACCCAAGGGGAAATTCCTCAAAATATCTGGAAAAGCAAGCTGGAAATCAGGGACATATTGAGGAGCCAGCTTCCTGTACATGTCTGCAGCTTCCAAAGTCTTTCTTTTCTTCCCTAGAGTTATTCCTAAAGAATGTATCTCTCTCCCTGAAACTCTTACTTGAAGAATGTCTGGAACCAACTCCACCCTCATGCAGGTACATAGTGTCTTGTCAGCATTTTCTCCATTAATTAGGAGTCACATCACACATGTAGTAGCACATAAAATGCTCCAGACATGGCCAGAAACCTGGGTTATTCTTGGAATGCCCTCCAGCCTTTTCTTCTGCTTTCATCTTATATGATGAAAAGTTTATGCTCTATTAGAAGGCCTTGGAGAGCTATGGAGCATTTATGAGTCGGAGGATAATGGGGGCAAAGATTATTCAGCTAATAGTATGAAGGATGGATTGGAGATAGTCTAGACTAAAGACAAGAAGATAAGTGAGGCAATAATTTAGACAAGAAGAAGGAGCCTAAACTAGGGAGGTTCTTGCAGGTATTAGAAAGATGGGTATGTGAAAGCTATTGATGGGATTTGGTAACTGACCAAATGTGGGGATAAGGGAAAGGGAAAGGTGACAATGGAAAAGGCTACAATCTAGCCCTGTTCCATTATGAAGGTTTAAAAGGGCATCAGAAGAAGCAATGATGAACAAAACCAAAAAGAAGCCACAGTAAATGTTTACATTTGATCCACAACTACATAAGAAGATAGCCAGAAACATAAGTCTAATATCAATGAAGATGTAGAAGGAATCCTTATGCCAATCCAATATCCAGTAAAAGGGTCTGAAGTAAGCAGGATCTTGGCCCTAGCTTGTCAAGTGCTACAGCAGGAGACACAACTATTTCTCACTAGATAAGCTGGCAAGGAGACCAAGACAATTTCACATTGGATAGTGTACCTGCATGCTTTAGGACCTCTAAGATGCATGATGTCATTGGGACTTCCAGCAGGGAAACAGAGAAGCACAGCACCCAGGTATCCTGTACCTGAGGCCTTCCAGGAATCTTGAAACTAGTGCAACATTAAAATATTCTAGGACCTCACCAGAAGATTAAAGAACCAGAGAGAAAGCAGAAGAGCCCTAGTCCTTCTAGGAATCTTGATGCCAATATAATCTTCACTACCCAATTAGAGCCTATCAGTGTCTCAGCAGAGGACAGAGTTAATTTTTAGATAGTGATTGTGCGATAAAAAAGGAGACAGCACCTGAAATGAAAGGGAGGCAGAAGTTGGGGATTATGGGGCCTGTTTCTAGTTCTGGCCCTAATTATCCATCTCAGGCCAGGGCTATTAAAGGGGACAAAAAAGGCAACCAAGAACCATGCAGTCTACCTAGAACTTCAGTGTCCATTTGGACAAGATAAGGCAGGGCCTCTCCTGCCCCCCTCCTCCAAGAGTAAAGAGGAACAGAAGGAGTATGGCCCTGCTTCAATATCCCAGTCCAGAAACTAAAAGTAGAGTTATGACTAAACAGAAGAAAACTGTGGCTACATTGAAAAAATACTATGAGTCAAGAAAAATCCAAGGAGTAAACCTGGAAGAAGAATGTAATCCCACAATAAATATAAGTAGATCCTCAGAAAAAAAAAAAGAATGAATCAGCAACAAGGACTCCAAATAGAAGAAATAGAGTTTTAAAATAAAATTTGAGCTCCTAAGAAAAAAAAATTGGAAGGAGAATAAATGACTTAGAACAGAAAGTAGAAAGCATGACTCCCTGAAAAATATTCTGAAATAATCAAAATTCAGTGGTTCAATGAAGCAACAAATAATATCAGAACAAAGTTAAAAGATTTAAAAATTTAAAAAACATGTGAATTATCTACTACAAAAACCAACTGACCTGGAAAACAGGTCAAGGAGGCATAATTTAAGAATCATAAGACTCTCTGTCTTATGAGACAGCAAACCCTTGCATATCATATTTCAATAAATCTTAAAATAAAATAAAACTGCCCAAATTTATTAGAACCAGAGGCAAAGTAAAAATAGGAAAAATTCACCAGTCAACTCCTGAAGGAAACCCCAAATTGAAAACACTTAGGAATGGCTCAGTCAAAATCCAGGATTTCCAGGGCAAATAAAAAAATACTGCTATCAGCCAAAAAAAAAAAAATCAAGTACCAAGGAACCACAGTCAGGATCATAAAAGACTTTGTTACAATTATTCTAATGGAAAGAAAATCTTGGGCTATGATATGCCAAAAAGAAAAAGGCTTAGGATCAAGAATAATGTAGCCAGGCAGCTAGGTGGCACAGTGGATAGAGCACCAGCCCTGGATTCAGGAGGACCTGAGTTCAAATCCAGCCTCAGACACTTGACACTTACTAGCTGTGTGACCCTGGGCAAGTCACTTAACCCCAATTGCCTCACTAAAAAAAAAAAGGAATAATGTAGCCTACAAAATTGAGTATAATTCTGGAGGGGGATAAAAAAGGACTTTTAAGCATTCCTAATGGAATGACCAAAGCTGGATAGAATTCTTGAAACAAATCCAGGAGACCTAAAAATATATTTAAGTAACCATAAGTTGTTAAATGATGATCAAGCACACATTTTAAAAGAGGAAGAAGAAACAATTCTATCGTTTCTCATACTTGGGGTACACCAGAAGAAGAACAAACAAACATGGAGTAGGAATCTCATGAACTTCACGCTTATCTTAACCAAGCAAAAAAAAAAAAAACTTGAACAAACACACACACACACATACACAGGGTGGGGGGAGGAAGGGGGGATTTGGAAATCCATAAAATTCAACAAAGAAATAGGTGAAAACAGGGAGAGAGAAGGAGGGTATTAAGAGGGAAGGTAGAGCTGAGGAAGGAAGAATCACAAGGAAAATTAACTTCAATTTTAGAGTGTGAATCATAATGCGAGGAATCTTAAAAAAAATCTGTGGTTTATATAAGACATATTTGAAATGTAAAGGCTCTCACATGATTAAAATGAGGCTGAGAAACAAAATAAATCAAGCTTTAGTCTTGAAAACCACTCTGGGAAGACATGAAAGGAACCAACAATCTCCATCATGTCCCTAGGCCAAGCTTGCTACACTAAAGACTATAAGAACATGAGATCATATATGATTCATAGAACCCATTTTCCCCAGAAATCTCTTCCCTTTGTCTCTCTTTTTGTGTGTGAGGCAATTGGGGTTAAGTGACTTGCCCACGGTCACACAGCTAGTAAGTGTTAAGTGTCTGAGGTCACATTTGAACTCAGGTCCTCCTGAATCCAGGGCCGGTGCTCTATGCACTGGGCCACCTAGCTGCCCTCTTCCCTTTGTCTCTAACCAGTGTGTTTCTATTCAGTCACTGACAAGACATATAAAAATCTAATCAGAATATTAGAAATATATCAGAGTGACATAAAAGGAAAATGATAATGTTGGAGGGAATGTGGGAAAACTGGGACACTAATGTGGTGCTCACAGAGTTGTGAACTGATCCAACCATTCTGGAGAGCAATGTAGAATTATGTCCAAATGGTTATCAAACTGTGCATACCCTTTAATCCAGCAATACTACTTCTAGATCTGTATCCCCAAAAGTTTTTTAAAAGTGTGTGTGGCGGGGAGCGGGGGGGAAGGACCTATTTATACAAAAATATTTATAGCAGCTATTTTTATGATGTCTAAGGTTTGGGAAATTGAGGCAATGCCCATCAATTGGGGAATTGCTGAATAAGTTGTTGTATATGATTGTAATAGAATGTTATTGTGCTATAAGAAATGATGAACAGAATGATTTCATAAAAACCTGGAAAGACTAATATGAACTGATACACAGTGAAGGATAACATTGTACACAGTAACAGCTACATTCTATGATGAACAACTGTGAATGACTTAACTGTTCTCAGCAGTACAATGATCCAAAACAATCCCAAAGACTCATGATGAAAAATGCTATCTATCTCCAAAGAAAGAACTGATGTCATCTGAATGCAAACCATAGCATACCTCTTTCCTTCCTTTCTTTCTTTTCCTTTCTTTCTCTTTCTTTCTTTCTTAGCTTCTTTCTTCCACAAAATGATTAATATGGAAATTATTTATATGATTGCACATGTATAACCTATATCAGATTGCTCACCATCTTAGAAAGGGGGGAGGAGAGGAAGGAAGGGATAGAATTTGAAAATCACAACTTTTAAAAAAACAATAAATGTTAAAATTATTTTAACATGTAATGGGGGAATAAAATGTTGTTTTAAAAAATATTACAGTTAGTTAACTTCTCTATACCCATACACAAATGATGATCCTCTCTGAACCAGGCATCAAATCAATCAAGAGCAAGTCAGCCAAAACCCCTAGAAAATCAGTTCTCCTTGCTCCATCCCTATCCCCAGCCACTCCCAGTGGAAATATGGGAAGCACAAATGCCCAATACTTTCCTATTGATGCAAAAACCTCCACAACAAGGGAAGAAAAAAAGAATTTATGTAGCATCTACTATTTGCCAGGCACTGTGCTAAGCACTTGTTTAAAAATATTATCTCCTTTGATCCTCATAACAATCTTTCCAGGTAGGTGCTATTATTATCTTCATTTTATAGTTGAGGAAACTAAGGAAAACAAAAGTTAAATGACTTGCCAAGAGTTACACAGCTAGTGAGTATCTGAGGCCAGATTTGAACTCAGACCATGTTGATTCCAGGCCCAGTGCTCTATACACACTGTGCTACCAGCTGCCTCTATCAAGAGGTTGACTCAGGAACTTAGAGCTTATTTCAGGTCTGTCCCAAAGAACAGTATGGGCTGCCTAGGCAGAATGCCTCTAACTCGCATCTTCCCTCCTAAATCTCTATCTCTTTGAGAGTTTATTCATTTAATTTATGGCTCTGCCCTAGTACTACTGAGCACACTTCCAAGCTATCACCAGCTAAAACAGCCAGCCACAGGGAAACAATCTTCCAGTTCCCCATGGAGGGTGCCATTCTCCTAATCTTTCCTCTCACTTTTACCCCCTTTTTAAAATTCCCCACCCAAGGGAATTATGCTGTTGGTATGTGCATTTTCATCATATATACTCTATGGCAAGTTAGCCTCAGACCAAAGACCTGCTGGACGCCCCCAGCTTCACTACAGAGATGTATGCAAGCAAGACTTGAGGGCTCTGGGAATAGACACTGGCAGCTGGGAGGAGATGGCCAAGAACCGCGCCCGATGGAGTTCAGTACTCAGGAGCAGCTTGCGTACAACTGAGATGGGCCTCCAAGCTCTGGAGGAAGAAAAACAAATGAGAGGTAGGAACCTACCAGCAACAGAGAGCGCAGTTTTCTGATATCTTCATTGGGGCAGGAGCTGTGGCTCCCTTATTGGACTGCACAGCCTCACCCTGGCCTGTGGCTCTTCAAGGCCCTGATCCATGGTTGTCCGTGACTGGCAGAAGCCTACTACTATACTACTACTATATGTGCATTTTCATCATATATATTCTTCAGAATTATAGGGTTACTCACAGTCAAATGTAGAAAAGCAGAAATAGTAAACACATCCTTTTCAGATCATAATGCAATAAAAATTACATCCTATATTGGACAATAGAAACAGATTAAAAATTAATTGGAAATTAAATAATCTAATTCTAAAAATAAATGGGTCAAAGAACAAATCATAGAAACAATTGGTAATTTCATTTAAGAAAATTACGACAATAAGACAACATATCAAAATTTATTGGATGCAGCCAAAGTAGTACTTAGCAGAAATTTTATATCTCTAATTGCTTACATCAATAAAATAGAGAAAAAGCAGGTCAATGAATTGGGCATGCAACTAAAAAAAGACCTAAAAAATGAACACATTAAAAATCTACAAACACTAAATTGAAAATCCTGAAAATCAAAGGAAACATTAATAAAATTGAAAGTAAGAAACCCATTAAACTAATAAATAAATCCAGAAGCAGATTTTATTAAAAAAAAACACATAATATAATAGATAAACCACTGGTTAATTTGATGTACAAAGGAAAGAAGAAAACCAAATTGCTAGTATCAAAAATGAAAGGGGTAGGGGGCAGCTAGGTGGTGCAGTGGATAAAGCACTGGCCCTGGATTCAGGAGGGCCTGAGTTCAAATGCGGGCTCAGACACTTGACATTTACTAGCTGTGTGACCCTGGGCAAGTCACTTAACCCTCATTGCCCCGAAAACAAACAAACAAACAAAACAAAACAAAATGAAAGGGGTAAACCCATCACCAATGAAAAGAAAACTAAGACAATTGTTAGGAACTATTTTGCCCAATTATATGCCAATAAATTTGACAATCAGTGAAATGGATGAATATCAACAAAAATATAAATTACCTTGATTAACAGAAGAAGAAATAAAATACTTAAATAACCCAGTCTTAGAAAAAGAAATTGAACAAGAAATTGAACTTCCTAAGAAAAAAATCTCCAGGACCAGATGGATTCACAAGCAAATTCTACTAAACATTTAAAGAACAATTAATCCCAATACCATATAAACTATTTTGGAAAATGGGTGAAGAAGGAGTCCTACACAAAATTTTTCTATGACGCAAATTTGGTGCTGATACCCAAACCAGGAAGAAACAAAACAAAGAAAGAAAATTATAGGCCAATTTCATTAATAAATACTGATCCAAAAATTTTAAATAAAATACTAGCAAAGAGATTACAGCAATATATCACAAGGGTCATACACTATGACCATGTGGGATTTATACCAGGAATGGAGGGCTGGTTCAATATTAGGAAAACTATCAGCATAATTGACAATAATATCCCTAAAAAACCCAACAGAAATCCTATGATTATCTCAATAGATGCAGAGAAAACTTTTAACAAAATACAGTACCCATCCTAGGATTATCTCAATAGATGCAGAGAAAACTTTTAACAAAATATGACACCCATTCCTATTGAAAACACTAGAGACCCTAAGAATAAATGGAGCTTGGATGGTGGAGAAAAGGCAGTGAGCTCCTGAACTCATGACATGATCGCTCCAAAAAACATCCAAATAAGGTCATAGGAAAATGCCCGGAGCAGCAGAACTCACAGAAGAATGTACTGAAATCATCTTCTAACCAAGAACAGCTTGGAAAGTCAGAAGGAGGGAGCTGCTATGCTGATTACAGGAGTCAGGCCCAACCTCACAGTCACCCTGACAGAGATCCAATCTCAGGAAGTCCTCACCAGAGGAGGAGACCCCCAGAGCCTCTGAATCAGCTGAAGCACCAGTGTCGTCTGGAACTAAGCTCACAGTCTGGTGAGTGGGCTGAGCCCTGGGCAGGGGAGAGACTACAAGGGTCTATGCTGGTGCTAAGGCAGAACTTGGATTTTGCACCCCTACTGAGAACCAGGTGGTAGGCTCCAGTAGAAGTGTCCCAGGTGGGAGAGGGGCACAGGCTCATCAGAGCTAACAACCACAACACACAAAGTTGATTGATTGGCAAGTTGGTCTGGGGTCATCTAAGGACCAGGAAACAGGCCAGGTGAGGGAAGAACCTGATTCTCCTTAAATCATACCACCTGGGACTTCTTAAGCTTGGGATACTCCAGCCTGGAAACAGTGCCCCACTTTAAGGAGCTAAAAGTCTAGTAAGAGAAAGGCAAGATGAGCCAACAGAGAAAGGTGAGGACCATAGAAAGTTTCTTCAGTAACAAGGAAGACCAAGGGGCACCCTCAGAGGAAGATGTCAACATCAGGGCCCCTATATCTAAAGCTTCCAAGAAAAATACGAATTGGTCTCAGGCCATAGAGGTGCTCAAAAAGGACTTTGAAGATAAAATTAGAGAGGTAGAGGAAAAAATGGAAAGAGAAATGAGGGTGATGCAGGAAAGACATGAAAAAAAAGTCAACAGCTTGAAAAGTCAAATTGGCCAAATGGAAAAGGAGGTACAAAAACTCTCTGATGAAAATAATTGCCTAAGAATTAGGATTGAACAAATGAAAGCCAGTGACTTTATGAGAAACCAAGACACAATAAAGCTAATCCAAATGAATAAAAAAATAGAGGGCAATGTGAAATATCTTCTGGGAAAAACTGCCAACCTGGAAAATAGGTCCAGGAGAGATAATTTGAAAATTATTGGTCTACCTGAAAACCATGATCAAAGAAAGAGCTTAGGCACCATCTTCCAAGACATTCTCAGGGAAAATTGCCCTAAAATTCTAGAAGAAGAAGCTAAAATAGAAATTGAAAGAATCCACCGATCACCTCCAGAAAGAGAACCCAAAAAGAAAACTCCTAGGAATATTATAGCCAAATTCCAGAGCTCTCAGGTCAAGGAGAAAATATTGCAAGCTGCCAAAAAGAAAGAATTCAAGTACTGTGGAGCCCCAGTCAGGATAGCACAAGATCTAGCAGCTTCTACATTAAAGGACTGGAGGGCATGGAATATGATATTCCAAAGTGCAAAGGAAATGGGATTACAACCAAGAATCACCTACCCAGCAAAACTCAGCATTATCTTTCAGCAGAAAAAATGGGACTTTAATGAAAAAGAAGACTTTCAGATATTTGTGATGAAAAGACCTGAACTGAATGGCAAATTTGACTTTCAAATACAAGACCCTAGAGAACCATAAAAAAAAAATTGGAGCTGGGGGACATACCTGGGGTTGTACAGTGGGTGACTGTCTTGTGTCTGAGACCAGGTTTTGGCTGGGATCCCCCTGGGTCCAGGGGTGATGATTTGTCCACTGTGTCACTTAGCTAGATGATAACATCTTTAGGGTTAAATTGAGGAGTGAAGGGAATTCATTGGGGGAGGGGAAGGGCAGAAGTGAAATCATACATGAAAGTAACAGGAAAGGGCTTATGGAGTGGGGGAAGAGATGGGAGAGGAGCAGGGCAGTAAATGAATTTTACATTGATCAGAAAAGGCTCAAACATCTTAAACTCATCAGAGCTGCCTCAAGGAGGGACTAATAGACACACCCAACTGGGTGGAGTAATCTATTTAATCTGGGCAGTAAATGAGCCTAACACTCATCAAAATTGGCTCAAAGACCTCAATCTCATTAGAATTGGCTCAAGGAGGGAATAATGTATACACTCAATTGGGTGAAGTAATCTCTCTAACCCTGCAGGAAAATAGGAGGGGAAAGGGATAAAGAGAGAGGGGCAAAAGAAGGAAGGGCAGAGTGGGGGAAGGGACAGACAGAAGCAAATCCCTTTTGAAGAGTGATAGGATGAAAGAAGATGGATAATAGAATAAATATCATGGGGAAGGGAATAGGATGGAAGGGAAGCAGTTAACAATAGTAATCATGAAAAAGAGAAAAGGGGGAAAATTGTACAAAAAATATTTATAGCAACTCTTGGTGGAGGCTAAGAATTGAGAATCAAGGGAATGTCCATCAATTGAGGAATGATGGAAAAAGATGTGTTATATGATTGTAGTGGAATGGACTTGTGCTATAGGAAATGACAAACAGGATGATCCCTGAAAAACCTTGAAAGACTAATGAACATTGATGTATAGTGAAGTGAGCAGAGCTGAGAGGACATTGTGCGTAGTGACAGCAGTATTGTTCAATGAGTAATTGTGAATGACTTAACTACTCTCAGCAGTGCAATGATCCAAGACAATCCCAAGGAACTAATGAGGAAGCTTACTATGCACCCCTATAGAAAGAACTGATAAAAAGAACACTTGTGGATTGTACATATATAACCTGGTTGTGATCTTGTGGAGGGGGGAGGAAAGGGAGGGAGGGAGGGAGGGAGAAAAATTTGGAACTCTGAATCTTATGAAAATGAATGTTAAAACTACCCTTACATGTAAAAAAATTTTAAAAAATTTTAAAAAAGAATAAGTGGAGCTTACATTGAAATGACAAGTAATATTTATCTAAAACTATCAGCAAATATTTTCTGTAATGGGGATAAGCTAGAAGTGCTCCCAATACAATCAGCTAGGATGAAGCAAGTGAAGCAAGGATGCCCATTATCACATCTATTATTTAATATTATACTAGTAATATTAGCTATAGCAATGAAAGAAGAAAAAAATTAAAGGAATTAGAAGAGGTAATTAGGAAACAAAACTATCACTCTTTGCAGATAACATGATATTATACTTAGAAAATCCTAGAGAATTAACAAAAACTACTTGAAATTATTAACAACTTTAGCAAAGTTGCAGGATAGAAAATAAACCCATATTAATCATCAGCATTTTTATATATTTTCAACAATAACATAAATAAAGAGAAATTCCATTTAAAATAATTGTATACAATATAAAATAATTGGGAGTCTACCCACCAAGACAAATCCAAGAACTATATGAAGACAACTATAAAACACTTCTCACACAAATAAAGTCAGATCTTAACAATTGGGAAAATATTCATTGCTCTTGGGTAGGCAGAGCCAATATAATAAAAATGATAATCCTATTTAAATTAATCTATTTATTTAGTGCCATCAAAAATTATTTTATAGACCTAGAAAAAATAATAACAAAATTCATCTGGGAGAACAAAAACTCAAGAATATCAAGGGAATCAATGAAAAATACAAAAGAAGGTGATCTAGCCATACCATATCCCCAACTGTATAATAAAGCAATAATTATCAAAATAATGTGGTACTGGCTAAGAAATAGCGTGCTGGATCAGTGGAATAGAATAGGCACAAATTATACTATAGTAAATGACTATAGCAATCTAGTATATGATAAACCAAAATATACAAACTTTTGGAACAAAAACTCATTCTATGACAAAAACTTCTGGGAAAACAGTATGGCAGAAACTAGGTATACACCTACATTTAACACCTAAAATAAGGTCAAAATGGATTCATGATTTACACATAAAGGGTGACATAATAAGCAAATTAAGAGAGTATGGGGGGCAGCTAGGTGGTGTAGTGGATAAAGCACCAGCCCTGGATTCAGGAGGACCTGAGTTCAAATCCAACCTCAGACACTTGACACTTACTAGTCATGTGACCCTGGGCAAGTCACTTGACCCTCATTGCCCTGCCAAAAAAAAAAAAGACATGGAATAGTTTATCTGTCAGATTTGTGGACAGAGGAAGAATTTAGGAACAAAGAAGATATAGAGAGAATTACAAAATGTAAAACAGTTTTGATTATATAAAATCAAAACACTTTTGCACAAAAAAACCAAATGTAACCAAAATTAGAAGGAAAACAAAACTGGGAAAGAATTTTTGCAACAAGTATCTTGGATACTCAAATACATACAGAACTGAGTCAAATTTGTAAAAATGCAAGTCATTCCCCAATTGATAAATGGTTCAAGAATATGAACAGGCATTTTTCAGACAAAAAAGTCAAAACTATCTATAGTAATATGAAAAAAATGCTATAAACCACTATTGATCAGGAAAATGCAAATTCAAACAACTCTGAGGTACCACTTGATAGCTATCAGAGTGGCTAAAATGACAAAAATAGGAAAATGTTGGATGTTAGAGGGAATGTGGGAAAACTGGGATACTAATCCACTGTTGGTGGAGTTGTGAACTGTTCTAACCATTCTAGAGAGCAATTTGGAACCACACCCAAAGGACTATAAAACTATATACCCTTCAATCTGGCAATGTCACTGCAAGATTTATATCCTAAAGACATCAAAAAAAAAAAAAAAGAAAAAGGGACTTATTTGTACAAAAGTATTTATAGCAGCTTTTTTTTGTGGTGGCTAAGAATTGGAAATCAAAGGAATGCCCATCAATTGGGGAATGGCTAAACAAGCTGTGGTATATGATTGTAATGGAATGTTATTATGCTATACAAAATGACAAGCCAGATGATTTCAGAAAAACCTGGATAGACTTACATGGACTGATACATAGTGAACTGAACAGAACCAAGAGAACATTGTACACAGTAACAGCAATATTATTTGATGAAGAACTGTGAATGACTTAGCTATTGTCAGCAATACAATGATCCAAGACAATCCCAAAGGACTAATGATGAAGCATACTATCCACCTCTAGAAAAAGAACTGATATTGATTAAACACAGACTGAAGCATGCTACTTTTTAACTTTCTCTCATTTCTTATATTTGAGTCTTCTTATACAAAATAACTAATATGGAAATGTTTGACATAATTGCACATATATAGCCTATATCTGATTGTTTACCACCTCAGGGAGGAGGGAGGGAGGGAGGGAGGGATAGAATTTGCAACTCAAAACTTAAAATAAAATTGTTTATTTTTTAAAAAAGAATTATAGAGTCAGGAAATGATATTGAATATAATATTGCATATTATATCTATCTGTGCTTGTGTTACCCCACCCCCCCAATACAGTCTCCATGAGGGTAGTAACTACATCTTCTTATTGAAACCAGTTCATAGTACATGCATTTAAAATGTTTGTTGAGGGGAAGCTAGGTGGCACAGTGGATAGAGCACCGGCTCTGGAGTCAGGAGGACCTGAGTTCAAATCCAGCCTCAGACACTTAACACTTACTAGCTCTGTGACCCTGGGCACTTAACCCCAATTGCCTCAATAAAAAAAAAAAAAAGAAAAAAGAAAAAAAATGTTTGTTGAATAAATAAGTGAATTGATATTTTTTTTTTGCTTTCAACGTGTTAGATTTAAGATGACTGTGGAACATTCAATTGGAAATGTTCAAAAGACAATTGGAAATCATAGAATCAGATAGGAGGGATTATTTAGCACAATTCTCACATTTTTTACAAATCTGATATTTCAGTAAAGGTCCAGTGATAAATGAAGAATGTATTTTTGTTTCTACAAGTAAACTGCAATTTTATACTCTGGTACAGAGAGAACAGAGGAAAAAGTCTATGAAAAAATCTGATTCTGATTTTTTATTGATACTATTTATAGTTCATTGATTTTATCCTGTAATTGCTTACAACATAATTTTTTTGTCTCTGAACTTAGTTCAGAAATTGAGCTGGCCTGTAATGAGTTAAGTTTAGAAATCCAATTCTCCCGTTAACCAATGTCCAATCTTGTGTCCAAGAAATATGTTACCTTGGAAGGAAGCAGGTGGACAGCAGGGAATTTGGTCTACTTTCTTTATACTACAAGGCTATCCTTCAAGGATGTCTAATTTGTTATCCAAAGAAGTCTGGTCCACTATCTCTAACCTTGCACGTGGACTCAAACACTGAGTATTTCTTTGACACAGGAAATTGTTGATAGCCCCTCATTCCCAATTTCCTTTCATGTTAAACCTATTCCTCATGATGCTGTCTACTCTGTAGCCAATTATACTGTTTTCCCTGTCTACCCAACTCTGTTTTTTGTTCTCTTGTACTTCCCAAAACTATATGAAGGCAAGTAAGCCCTACTTTGTGGTCTTTGGTCATTGAGAGATTCCATTGACCTAATTTATTCATTACTGCTAGCCTAACTAATAAATTGATTATGCTCAGACCATTATTTATCAGTTTACCTTTAATTTTCAAATGTGACAGCTATGATTTATTCTTGGGGTTAAAAAGGTTATCAGTCTTTTCAGGATATTCTAACCAGCCTTGCCCTTGTCATTTGCATGGAATAGAGGAAGAAGTTAAAAGCAATTTTCTCAGCATAGGTTCAATTAAAAAGTTTTTATTTGAAGAAACAGAGTCCTAGGGACAGTTGCTCAGACAGGGAAGGAGAAAGGGAAGAAGGAGGAGGAGGAGGAAGAGGAGAACTAAAATAGATTTCTCACCATAAATTATATAAGAGTTAAATTGAAGAACTCAGAAAAAACTTTCGAAGAGCTCAGAAATCAAAGGATTCTAGGTTAGGTATACACTACATTCTGAAAGCAGCCTGACAGAAAGATTTGTGTAGTCATTTACTACCAGATAATTTCATTGCCTTGGGCTGGCCATTGACTGCAAGCACTGATATATCCTTGCCTGAACCCTTTACATGATGGTAAACAGAATAGCCAATGTCCGCCCTGCCCCCAAACAGCAACTCATCAGAAAGCTACACTTATGCTATATAATAGCACTTTTTAGATTTCATGCAAAAGAGAAAAAAATAGAGTTAAAGAGAGCATGTTTAAGAAGAAAGAAAGAAAGAAAGAAAGAAAGAAAGAAAGAAAGAAAGAAAGAAAGAAAGAAAGAAAGAAAGAAAGAAAGCTATACCCAAGGCCTAGTGAGAGCCCAAAAGACTTATTGCCTTTCCCCAAGCACTACTGAAGATAATGGATTGCTGAACATCATGGGAGTATTGGATGATGGGATGTCCAGCCAGAGGCCCAATGCCTGATGCCCAGCAAGGAAGCAGCAGATACATAACTCCCAGCTGAATGGCACTGGAAGTATAACACCCAGATGGGAGCAAGGCCAGCAGGGAGCTTCAGGATGACCCTACCAGAGGATAATGACAGCTGGGCAGCTCAGTGGTGTTGGAGGTGTGAGTTGCCCCTCTGTACACTTGCTCCACTCTCTTCACAGTAGGAAGTTTTAGGTGAAGATAAGGGGAGGAAGCAGCTACCCCAAGCACAGACCTGTTGGAGGAAGTAGGCACAAAAGAGAAGTTTTGGTTGCAGGCTAAGGAAGAATTCACACAAATGACATTTCCTAGAAAATCAAAAGAAAACGGGTGACAGTTTTGCATATCAGCTTTATAGTTCTACTTGTATTAATGAGCCTGCTATCTAAAATGGAGGCATAGAGTGTAATTTAAACTAGTTGTAAAGAATTATCTTTCAGGATAGAAGCCAGAACTAAACCCTTATGCATAAATTTGCTAATTGATCTTCCTTAAAGTGAGAACATGAGCTACTCTTCTAACACAGACATGGTTCTCTTGCTTGTTTTTGTTACCTATGTATATGTGTCTCGTTTCCTAAATATAATGGAAAATTTCTTAACATCAAAGATAGTATCATTTCATTCTTATGTAGAGCAAACACTGTTCTATGATATTGCTAATAAAGGCAAATCAGTGAAATTGTTCTATTTCACAAATGCTCAAAAAGTTGAAGCGGCTGTGGCCCCTAAAAGATGTCTCAAATATTATCTACTTATTCGAGTACCTGACTGCATACTTATATAAGCTTCTTCATATATACTTGTTATTCTGATTTGGACAGTCCCATAAATCCTTTCATATGCAACTTTGAGATTACCTATATATTTTGTCTACCTTGCCTTTTGAAAAGTATATGTGTGTTAATAGAAAAAAATTTCTTACAATGTAAATTTTAGATAATAATATTTGGAGCCATTGTTATATAATTACTATAAAGATCAGTGAAAATGGAGAAAGCAGTTCCTATTATCCTGAAGAACAGTGGAAGGTAAATGTAAGTTATTAAAGCAGGGTTTGTGTGTTGTTTTGTTGTTTTGGGGGTTAACTTTAGTTAATTGTGATGTCACCAGAAGCCCCCAGATGGCATTATAGTCTTGTTTTTCTAAGTCATTTATTTTTATAATGCATGAATCAGAACCTTATTTATCAAAAATTCACTTCATTTTCTTTGATGAATATAATTACTAAAAACACTAGTATATTTTTCCTATCATGAATATGCTTTTTTATTCTAAAGAAGTATCAATTAGTTTTCAATTTAGAAGCTGTTTTAAATAATTAGAAGACTTATCAGTGTCCAAATTACACAGCTCATGAAACTAAAATTTCCTGAAATGTACAAAATGGAAAAAAAAGGAATTAAAAATTTTTTTTGCATGTTGGCAGTGGGGAAAATCCTATTAACTTTAAACTAGGTTATAAGAGAGAGCAACATAGCTTTAAGTGATGTTGGTAAAAAGAATAGTTATTTTATTTCCATTTCCAACTTTGATTCTCTTTATGACCTCTGGGAAAATGTTTAACCTTCTAAACATCATTTTCTCTGACTTTCAAGGAAAGGTTAATCTTTTTATTTTTTAATTTAGTGTTTGTGAGTTGCTATTTGAAATACTCTAGTAAATGCTATGGCATAAGGGTAAAGTAATACAGTCTTCATGATTAATAATGACCTATAGAATTTGGATATTCAGCAATTACCCATTTCATCCAATTGAATATCAAAATAATTCAAGGATTAGCTTTACTATTATTAATAACAAAATGAAAAATAATTATCCATAAACTATAATGTGCTGTCCTATTATCTGTTATCTGGTAGAATGAACTAATTTAAATTATTGTTCTAAGTACATACATATATAATTAGTCCTCTACAAAGTATTTTGAAAAAACATGACTTCAGACCCATCAAACTGTACTTAAGTAGCACACCATAATCAGTTAGACTATATGAATTGGCTGACATTGATCAGGCAACAGTCTACATGACTTTTTAAGGACATTAATTTTTGCATTCACTTTATTTGTTAAATAATCAACATAATTAAATTGAAGGTGCAGGTTCCAATGTACACTAAGTACTTGGTCTTTGTGCTTTCCAAATCTAATCTACCCACTGCTCTAATCAAATTATCTTTAACTTAATGTACTGAGAGATTCAAACAAAATTATATTTATTGAGAACTAATTATTCAGGATTCAACTTGAGAATAGCTTCTTGGGAAGATTTGTACCAAGTTAAGAAAAAAAAAGCTACAAACACATTATTAATAGAACCAGCCATGGTTGCATTTAAATTGTAAAATTAGAGAACACACTTTTCATTTTTAATCTTTTGATGAGTGTAAATTTTTATGTGGAATGCAAAACTGATGTCAAAACTGCAGCAAAGAAACAGACAGTATTTAACATTTTCCACCTGAGCTTTACTTGTGATTGTCCTAATCATTTTTTTAAATCATATTACTTTTCTGCTCAGCCTCACCAAAAAAGCTGTCACAGATTTTATTAGATTCTGCCCAATTTAAGTACCTATGTTACTTATTACAAAACACTCATAAGGAAAAAAAATTCTGAATTTAACACACTTTTGCACTAAATAAAAATTTAGCATTGTCTAGGAAGTTTCAGCATTAAAAAAACAACACTTCCTAAAATACAGGTCTATAAATTACTTTCATTAAAGGTCCCTTACAATGTTGTTTTCAGTGTGCCCATGCAGAATCTCACTGGGAATAACTGAATAATTAGAAAACTAACAGTCGGATCAGAAAGCCAAGATAATTATTTGACTACCTCACCCTTATAAAGCAAGATTACACTGTGATTGGATTTCAGGGCAATTTAGAATTGGGCTGATTAAATAAGGTTAGATTAGTTAAATTTGAGATCACAGACATAACTTGAAAAAGTATCTATTCTAAAGATAAAACTGCATTAATAGTATTTTAGTAATCTCTCTAGAACCATTATTCTAGACCAAATTATCCTATATGATGATTGATAATAGTTCTTTTATCTCAGAATCTCAGCTCTTTTCCCATATTAACCTACCAGTTTTCATACTATCCCTGGGAGATTGGCAACTTGAAAGTATTGTTAGTTTCATTTGACATGAAAGGAAACCAGATCACCAAGAGATGAATTTGCTACAAGTCACACAAGAACATAGTAGCCAGTCTGTGGAATTGAGCATCTTTTCCTAGTAGCCAGTCTGTGGAATTGAGCATCTTTTCCTGGACTCCTTAGTCATTGGAGTAGAGAAGGAAACATCAAACAATAATTAATAATAATCATAATGGGGGCAGCTAGGTGGCACAGTGGATAAAGCACTGGCCCTGGATTCAGGAGGACCTGAGTTCAAATGTGACCTTAGATACTTGATACTAGCTGTGTGACCCTGGGCAAGTCACTTAACCCTCATTGCCCTGCAAAACAATAATAATAACAACAATAACAATTAGCATTTTTCTTAGTAAAATTTGAAAAGTGCTTTACAAATATTGTCTCATTATATCCTCACAGTAACACTGGGAGGTAGGTGCTATTATTATCTCCATTTTTCAGATGAGAAAACAGATCAACATCTCTGTTACCATGTACAACTCCATTCTCTGGATACATCCTCCTTCCCCAGCCTTGCTACTGTTCCAAAGTTACATGTACTAAATCTCAGATCCAACCTGGAAATTAGCTTCTGAATAGACCTGGAACACAGAAGGTTCAAATCCCCTTTGATCACAGCTCGCAATCATTATGCTTTTGCATGTACCATTATAAGTAAGTAAGTAGAATGTTGAATGTACAATATTATAGCGAATCCTGTAATATTTGCTCTGTTATTATAGGGTATCCTATAGAAATGAAGTCAGTGATTGCATAGGAATGAAAACAAAGAATTGAAAGGCTCAAAGTTTTACTTTATTCATATCATTTCTTTGATGTGTTGGTTATTTTTATTCTTTCATGTTTATTTTTCTTCAATAAAATTTCAGGGAGCTTTGAGATTACTCTTTAACCTTAAGGTGTATTTTTTTGTTGTTGTTATTCTGTTGATGTAAGATACTCTGTAGATTATACTAACGATTATTTAACATATTCTCAAAGACCAGACCCTACATAAAGACAAAGTGTAAAGATAAATGATTTTTTTGGTGTGTAAGAAATCTGGAGCAAAATAATTCATATTCTTTTCAAATTGCTAGATGTCATCCTATGTCTCCTGCCTTTTGTGGCTAAAGTCCTTGAGGAGGGGTTTTATAAAAGATGCCTCCACTTTTTCTCTTGTAAACTCTTGTAAACTCTCTACAATCTGGCTTCCAACCTCATCATTCAACAAAAACGACTCCCTTCAAAATTACCAGTGATGATCTTAATCACCAAATCCAATGTCCTTTTCTCCATCCTCATTCTTCTTGATCTCCCTGCAGCCTTTGACACTGTTGGTTGCCCTCTTCACCTTGATATACCCTTGATAAACCCTCTCTCTAGGTTTTGGGGACAGCATTCTCTCCTGGTTCTCTTCCCACCTACTTCTTCTCAGTCTCCTTTGCTGGACCTTCACCCACCTCCTAATAGTGGACATCCCAGAGGGGTCTATTGTGGATCCTCTTCTTTTTCACTTAATGATCTCAACAGCTTCATGGATTTAGTTATATCTGTACTGATGATTTTCAAATCTACTGACCCAATGTCTCTGCTGACCTCCAATCTCATATTTCCAACTACCTATTAGACAATTCAAACTGAATGTCCAATAGACATCTTAAACTCATGTCCAAAACTGGATTCATTTCCCCATCCCTCCCCAATCTCTCCCTCCTTCCAAATTTTCCCTGTTGCTATTGAGGGCACCACCATCCCAGGTACCCAAGGTCACATCAATGTCATCCTCAACTCCTCACTAATTCAGCCCCCAAATTCAATTTGTTGCCAAGGCCTGTTGATTTCACCATTCACCCTCTCTCAAACATTCCCCCTTCTCTCCTCAGACAGTGACACCACCCCGATGCAGGGCCTTATCTCCTCATGCCTGAACTTTTGCAGTAACCTGCTGGTGGGTGTGTCTATGACAAGTCTCTTCCCCCACCCAGCCCATCCTCCATGCAGCTGCCAAAGTGATTTTCCTAAAGTTCGAATCTGACGCTTTCACTTCCATATGCCCTATCACCTGAATGATCAAATACAAAATCCTCTGTCTGGTGTTCAAATCCCTTCATAATCAAACCCCCACCTACCTTTCTGAGTTTTCTTACATGTTATGCCCCCTCCTCCCATGCACTCCTCAATCCGGTGACCCTGCCCCGCTTACTGTTCCCTGAACAAGACACTCCAACTCTTGGCTTGAGGCATTTTCTCTGACTGACGCTGGTTCCTGGCATCTTCTCTCTTCCCTGTCTTTGTTTAAGTCCCAGCTAAAGCTCTGCCTTTTACAAGCCTTTCCTAACCCCTCTTAATTCTAGTCCATACGTTCTATACTTAATCGAGGGGATAGGTGAGATCTTGACTTCAAAATCTCCTAGAGAAAAACTTAGAAGGTCAGGCCTGATTTAATGTTGTATCTTGCATGTTCTCTGTGTGTCCATTTTGTAAATACTGAAACTAAATTTAGCAATAATGGATTTTTTTACTTCAGATAGAAAGGGACTTTACACAATTAGGAAAATCTTTTTAAGAAGGAGAAGTATGTCTGTTTTGTCTGCTATGCAATTCAAACTTTGTGCTAACCCAAAGCTAACATGTTGTTTTTCCTATCTCTTAGCTTTTGGCGTTATCATCCAAAAGAAACAGGCTGTTAAAAAAAATAAACTTTCAAAAAGGCTTAAAAGAGGATCCCTCTTTTTTTCTCTGTTTCCAATATTGGCCAAGTTGGAGATTGCTGAGATGAAAGACAGATACAGAAATTAATTGAAAACTAAGATACAAATACCAAAAAAAGGAAACCAAATTTGTGAAAAAATAATCAAATTTCTTTCATTTCTAAAATTACAATTTGGATGTCTTTACAAAGTATTTTGGTAAGCTCATGGAGTACTACCAAAATCTGTAGAGTTTAATGAAAACCACAAGAAGATCAGTTATTCCTTAAAAAAGGACTTTTTAAATAAGGGATTGATTTAAAGCCAAAGTCTGCATTTTAAGAACTGTCTTAATAGTCATGAGATATGTTCAGGACAGATTCAGTAAAGTGGGAATTCCAATAAGTGTTGAAATGCCAAACACTTTGGAGGTTCTATGGGAGAAATTGGATTGAAACTCTTGTAAGTGTGGATAGTTCCACAGCTCAGAGTTGAAAAGGAAACACATTTGCTAAGCCTGGAGAAGTTTCAGCTGGCCATTCTCTAAGTCTGGAGTTTTGGGGAATCAATCTGTGAAATTGGTTTTAATTTTAGTGTAGAATAAAGGCATACTTAAAAACTGTACTTAAAGTTGTGATAAGTTTGTTACAGGAAGGAATTTTTATTATTACAAAGCAGGATAAGGAAATTTTAGACTATTTGCAGAAAAGAATAAAAGTGGGTACAATTGGAGTTCATTTACCCTTTTGTTGTTTACTGCTTTTAAACAACGAACCTGAGGGCACCAAGCAAGTCCTGATTTGGACTTCCAATTGAAGGAGAATCCCAAAGTACTTCCCCAAAAAGGAAAACTTGTTTTGAAATCAGAAAGCAGCTGAAGGTAAGTGAAATTCAATGATACTACTGAAGTTTGAATCAATTGTCTAGGTAGATTAGAAACACAGTAAAACTTGTGTTTAAATCAATTGTTTAGTGAAAATAAGTTCAAACTGTATGACTAAGGCTATTGTAAGCTAGGGAAAGAATTATTGAAGCTAGAGTTAAACAAGAGTATAAAAAAGATAAGTATAGGAATAAATTAAGTGCATGCACACCTAATAGAGGATGCCTCCAGTTAGGTCCTCTTGGGGATCTCTTAGTCTTATGAGTCTGAACACCAAGTCTGTGACTAGATCTCTGGAAACTTCATAAAGGCTGAAAGGGATTGAACCACATGAACTTTTCAAGACAGGGACCCCTATTTCCCAAACCCTAAAAATATAGGGAAGAGTTTACGTAAAAAGGGGAAAGGGGAAAGGGCAATGCTGCTGGAAGCCTTGCTTGTGACTGGAGGAACAGGCACTATGATTGCAGGTATAGAGAGTAGGAGCTAGCAGTGTAGCCTGTAACCCCTTAATAGGCTAGAAAGGTCCTTAGTAGCTTCCATGGTACTAGGGCTGATTACAGCCTCACCAAGGCCATTTTACGCAGCTCACCATGATAGCAGCTTTGAAAGTAAGGGTAGCCAGTCTGAAAGCCATGAAAAGTCATAAAGGATCAAGGATATGCTCAAATCACAAGAGATCAAAAAAAATTTTTTTTTGTGAGGCAATTGGGGTTAAGTGACTTGCCCAGAGTCACACAGCTAGTAAATGTTAAGTGTCTAAGGCTGGATTTAAACTCAGGTCCTCCTGACTCCAGGGCTGGTGCTCTATCCACTACACCACCTAGCTGCCCAAGAGATCAAATTTAAATGAGCATATGGCTTATACAAGTATAAAATACTGAAATTTTGAGAGGGAAAAGCAGAAGTTGCAAATTATTTACCAATATCTGTGAAATTTCTGAGCCATAGTTGGGCTTTGGCTGATTCCCTTGGGCATTTTCAAAATAGCTGGATAAATGCTTTTCCAGCATAAAAGAGGTTAAATTTGAAAAGGAGATGATTTCCCAAGTCATTCCCCAATTGAGAAATGGTCAAAGGATATGAACAGGCAGTTTTCTGATGAAGAAACCAAAGCTATCTATTCCCATATGAAAAAATGCTCTAAATCTCTAATGATTAGAGAGATGCAAATTAAAACAACTCTGAGGTACCACCTGACACCTATCAGATTGGCTAAAATGACAAAAAAGGAAGATAATAAATGTTGGAGAGGCTGTGGGAAAATTGGAACACTAATGCATTGTTAGTGGAGCTGTGAGCTGATCCAACCATTCTGGAGAGCAATTTGGAATTATGCCCAAAGGGCGATAAAGCTGTGCATACCCTTTGACCCAGCAATCCCACTTTTAGGTCTTTTTCCCAAAGAAATCATGGAAGGGGGAAAGGGACCCACATGTACAAAAATATTTATAGCTGCTCTTTACGTGGTAGCAAGGAATTGGAAGTTGAGGGGGTGCCCATCAATTGGGGAATGGCTGGACAAGTTGTGGTATATGAATACAATGGAATACTATTGTGCTGTAAGAAATGATGAGCAGGAAGAGTTCAGAGAAACCTGGAGGGTCTTACGTGAGCTGATGATGAGTGAGATGAGCAGAACCAGGAGAACATTGTACACAGTATCATCAACATTGAGTGTTGACCTACTGTGATGGACTATATTCTTCTCACCAATGCAATGGTACAGAAGAGTTCCAGGGAACTCATGATAGAAGAGGATCTCCAAATCCAAGAAAAAAAAAGAAAGAAAGAACTGTGGAGTATAGATGCTGATTGAACCATATTATTTCTTTTGTTTTGGGTGCTGTTGTTTTTTCTTTCTATTTTGAGGTTTTGCATCACTGCTCTGATTCTTTCTCTTGTAACAGGATTAATGCAGAATAGGATTAATGTTATTATGTGTATATATATGTGTGTATATATATATATCTATATGTATATGTATAGAGATATATAGATATAACCTATATCAGATTACCTGCTGTCTAGGGGAGGGGAGGGAGGGAGAAAAATCTGAAATTGTAAAGCATGTATAAACAAAAGTTGAGAACTATCTTTACATGTAACGGAAAAAATAAAATATCTCATAAGAAAAGGAGATGATTTTTTTCTCCAATGTCATCCTGCTTACTGAAATCTGTGACACCCTACAATGAGGAACTTCTTGTGCTGAGTGAATTGTTTCTGAGTCTATTTGCCTATCACTTACAAAACTATATTCTTGTAACACTTCTAATTGCCCAACAGCCTTTAAAGAAATTGGTATGAACTGTGAATTTGTAACCACTAAAGAACCAAAAAGGGGTTTACTAGAGGAATTAAGTAAGTAGAGGAAAGAAAGAGTAGTGTTGCATAAGGAAATAAGAAAAGTTAAGAATGAGTAGATGGATAAAGAAAGTGGGAGTTTGCACTGAGAGTGTAAATTCAGGGTTTGAAAGTAACAGGTTTTGAAGTTTTGAAAAGGACATTTCAGAGAGGGTCTTAATCCCACTGAAATACAAAAGATTTAGGAACTTTTTATAGCAATGCCCCTTTGACAGTTGCTACACGTCTTCCTTCCCCAATCAATATGACTACAAAAGAAGTCATAAAACGTATATGAATTGATTGATTGATAAAGGATTATCTCTTTGCTCTGGTTTAAATAGTCATACTAAAGGATTAGTAAAAATTTAAAGGAATTGATTTGGTTCTTTGGATAATGGGAATTTGGTAATGTCACCATGGGTTTTTGAACATGAGCTAACTAAAAATAATGGAACCTTATATGAAATGAAGTTTAGATATTGTTATTAGTCATTATAAATTGATTGGGTTGAGAATGTTGTAATGTTAGTAAGTTAGAGAATCTAATCAGTCATTGTATGTACAAACAGGATAATAAATAGCTACACCTATCTCCCAAGATTGTTGGGAAAAATACATAACTGTGACATGCTTAACAGTACCTGGTTTGTGTAAAGGATGAGTATCTTATTATTCAGACCTTGTAGGAATACCATTGAAAAAAATGCTATCCCATTTATAGGTACTTTTTCTAATTGGCATAGAATTTTAACAAATTAAGAAATTATCGACTAAACATTTTAAAATATTACTAAAAACAGGCTTAAGGAACTTTTAAGACATAGAAAAAGCTTGGCATGGCATGGGCACTACATAAACCACTATGATTGGTGTGAAAATGCATGGGATAATAATATAAATGAATTTCTATGAATGATAAGTTTGAAAAGTATTTAACTGAACTATTGTCACCCAATTGGTGATGTTTTAAATACAAGAAGGCTAAGAGAAGCTATTAAAACAAGTTTATTCCTTTTTTCAATTTGAATGTTGTTACATGGTAAATATATCTGTTATATGATTAGTAGAGTATATTTTGTTTTAAAAAAACTAGAAAGTAGTAGTAAGTAGTGATAGTAGTGATGATGGTGGAAGCAGTGGTAGCAGCAGCAGTGGCAGCAGTAAATTACTTACTGTTGGGAGGATAACATGGTAAAATCCTCATAGGAGATCTGTCTGTGAGGTTCCGTGTGATGAGCCCTGTGGCTGCCACACTACCCTTTGAGGAACTAAGGCCACTCCCACCCAAAGTGGAGAAATGAAACTTTTGAATAATAAGAGGGTATCATTTGAGATCCTTTGGAAACTCATATAATTGTATCTTTTAGTGGCATTATTTTGAATCAACTATTTGCTGCGTATGAACTTATAGAGAAGAAGTGGAAACAGCAGTACAGGTTAAATAGGTTTCTTGGGTCAGGGTGACTGAGCAAGGTAAGTCTCTCTTCCCCAGGACTTCTATCACCAAATATACTTTTTTTAGTTCATAAGGGGGTGGGGAATCATGGCACATAAGGGATAATAGATTTAATTAAGTAAGAGTGTGTTACTCCAAATACCACCCCCAGTGGCAACTTGAATGACAGCCACTTGTCCAACTTGTGCAGCCTTTAAACAGTTGGCCTTTCAAGTAACATTGGCCTTCTGCTAGCTTGCACACCCCTTTTGGAGCATTTACAGAAAAAAGATTATTATTATGCCCAGGTCAGTCCTTGACCAAGGTTTAACTGTTCCCTAGTTCTAAAGCCACAGTTCTCTCTGATACCATAGCTTTCACCAAGGAAATTGTGCCCAGGTATGACCCAAGTGTCTACATGGACTCTGATGGACATCTCATCTCACTGTATTCTAGAAATGGTCTGATGTTCTCCCTTTGGCTTTATCTGCAGACCAAGGGGGAAGGGAATGATAGTTGTAAATAGATGGAATTTATAAATGGATGAAATTCTAGATGGGATTTTGAGGTTAACATATGAAGAAACAATAATTATCTAGCCCTAAGCTGTAATTAGTGAAAGTTTGCTGTTTGAGGAAGAGTCTCTTGGGACTTTAACTTGCTGCTATTCTAAGTCTTGAATCCAGGTATAAGTGTTTGATCCCACATAAGACTGCTGGCTCATCATTCAAGGGAAATACCAAGTGCCCCTCCAGTCTGAGGACTGCTACAGGTGGATGTATGTCTGTCCCCTAGAAAGTCGAGAGAATGACCTTGCAAATATGAAAGTAGGATTCTATTGACCTATCCCCATCTTGGTCAATAAGACCTTTTCCCACCTGGTTAATTCTGAGCCTGGCTATGACATCCTGTCATACAATTGGCTGCCTGTGACTCATACCTGAAATCAAAGAGAACTAATGCTGCTCTTTCCCTGCCTTTCTCCTCACATAGCAAATTCCATTGATAAGAGCAAGTATGGAAAAGAAGGAGGAGGAGAAGGAGAAGGAGAAGGAGAAGGAGAAGAAGAACAATGATAAAATATCTAGTGTTACTAAAATGGGAAAAGCCAATTGTATTGGGGTTTATTATTACCACCTGGATGTTGAGAACATCTTGAAAGACAAAGATGTTTTGGTGTAAATAACTTATTCGATCTAGCCTTGAAGTCAACTACCTCAATATATTTACACATCAGATCCAAGAATTTTTTCTGACAATTGCAACTATCTTGGCAAATTTTAAATGAATTCAGTTGTGTATCGGGAGTCATCATCTTATTTTAAAAATGTGTTCTGTTAAGAGTTCCCTGGCAGAATCTCATCCTCCTAAGGGAAGAAATAAGGAGAGAGATGAGCAGCCTAAGGAAAATAGCTAAAGTGAAAATGTTTAAGTTGGTTTTAATAAATAATTATAACAACATTAGGTAATTACATATGGAAAATATAAAATCTGGGTTCAGAATGTTTTAATTTTCCAGTTGTTATTTGAATTTACCAACCAAAAAAACCCTTAAGTTCTCTAGTGACATTCATGTTAGTGCTATTAAGGTTTGGGTTAGCTTTCACTACCTGGGTTATTGTCATAGCAAACTAGAATTGTATTAAGGTCTATTTTGTCAGACATTTTTAACAAAGAAGGGGATCTCTGCAAGTGACCTGAACTGGAGAAGCAAATGCACTAGAAGTTGCTCCGAAGTCCCACTCATTCCAGTGTTCCTAAGAGGAGAGATCTCCAGAGGACCACAGGACTGCATCAGAGGATGTTTCAGAGATGAGAACAGCGAGATGGCACAAGGAAGCACACACCTTCATCACCATCATCTTTTCTTCAGCCTTCAGTGACAGGAACCTGGAATCCTACTTTCCTGTATCCTGGTTCAGCTTCTGCTCCACCACTGATAGCAATGACTGACAATTCCTTTATTTAGACACCTCATATTTCTTATTTTCCTCCACTGCCTATGCTATAGTCATCTAGATCTGTTTGTGTTGTCTGCAGGTAAGTCACCTCTCATCACTATAATAAGGTGGCTGTTCATCAAAATTGCTTGAATTGTTTTCATAAGTTCAAAAGATTTCCGGAATTTGTAATTAGGGTAAACAGCTTGCACTGCTGGGCCTGAATAAATGCCCTTTGGGCCCCCAATTTATATATCTTTGGGGGCATGTTTTATTAGGAAGTACTTTTCCCTCATGGTACTTGGTTATTGAGTCACTTCAAATTTTTTATTGAATATTTAGTATATTGTGAGTTAATGTTTAATGGAATATAATCAGTATTATACATTGTGTCCATTTCCCTCTTCTCTAATGTCACCTTTGCACTTCAGTAAGGGGACTTCCCCCTTCTGGTTTTGCAGTGCCCATGGAGGACTGCCCTCCATACATATAGGTTATAACAATCCAGAAAAAGATTGGGGTCTTTCTGTGGATCAAGGCGGGAGGAATGTGAGAAAAATTCACTTGGACACCTACTCCATTCCAAGTTTTATATGTTTCCATAGGGGTAAGTGATGATAAGTTCTGTACATTAGGTTCCAGAGCTGTGAGATTCAGATTGGAAGTTCACTTGCTTAAGCATAGGAAGCTAACTAGAGGCGCTCCACCCTTGTTTTTCCTTGTCATGGTGACCAAGCCTAGTGTGGTCAAGGTGGCTCAGGTTACATGGAAGGTCCTCCAACTTATTTTTGTACCTCTAGACCATTCTTTCCAACATGGGCAAATGGCCATTCCATGACCATCTAGTCAGCAAAGATGCTCCCTGCTTCATCCTACTCATGACCTTGCTGACAAACTATTTTTGCTTATTTTATCTTATGCATCATATATTAACCAAAGAGATTCTGTATTTTGTATAGCATCTTTAGAACATCCAGGTAATAGAGCTGGTCTCAAAGCTTATAAAGATAAGGCCCTGGAAGAAGGGGACATCTCAGATCATTAGGAAGATCTGAAGTCCACTTCATTAGAGGGAAACATGACCCTTTAATAAAGTGCCATTGGCTCAGAGCTCTGCCTCAGTCTCTTTTTTTTTCTTTTTCTTTTTTTTGCAGGGGCAATGAGGGTTAAGTGACTTGCCCAGGGTCACACAGCTAGTAAGTGTCAAGTGTTTGAGGCTGGATTTGAACTCAGGTCCTCCTGAATCCAGGGCTGGTGCTTTATATACTGCGCCACCTAGCTGCCCCCTGCCTCAGTCTCTTTTGTTGTAGGTTGGACAATTTTAATCCCCACACTCCTCTAATAAAGTGTCTCCCATGCACATTAAGACCAAAACCAGAGATGACTTGATTCAGTTATTCTTTTATTGTCTAGATGAAGCAAAGCATGATGCCTTTAAAGGAGACATGTTTGGTAAAGGTATTTACCACTTGATAGAATCATAGACTTGGCGTCCATCTAGTCTAACCCATTCCTGAAAGGAATCCCCACTATAAAATTCCTGATAAGAGACCATTCAACCTTTTCTTGAAGGGGTTCTCCAAAGAGGGGCAACTCACAATCTCTTAAGGAAGTGCTTTCCACTTTTGGATCTTTCTAATTCTTAGGAAGTTGTTCCTAGCATCTAACCTAAATTTTCCTCATGGAAGCTTCCTTGTATTATTCCTGGTTCTGCTCTCTGAGGCCAAATGAATATAAAAAGTCAGTCTTTTGCAAAATGCAAATGAAAAAGAGATTCCCTATATAGGAGGAGGCTATCCAGATGCTCCTGTCTGTAGAGAGCATTGTGCTGATTGCATCAAGCCTCACATCAAGTCAAAAAGAATTTATTGTTACCCAGAACACTATGAAACCTTTTTTATTTAAAATTTTGTTATTCTATACTCGACACTTCCATATACATAGAATAAAAAAGGATATACGTAAAAACATGAGTCTCTGTTACATATAGTTTACATCTTTAGAATGATATAATAAATTCAATATATTAGTTTCAAAGCTATTCTGCTTGTCTGGATCGCCTTCTAAACTTCCTTCTATTTTCTTCCATTAATTTTTTTCATGTAAGATCTTCTCCTTCTCTTCTTTCTCCTCCTCCTCCTCCTTCTCCTTTGCCTATGCCTAGTTCCCCCCTCCTTCACAAATCCCACCCAATTAAAATTATAATTCCATGTGATAAATACACAGTCAAACAAAAGAAATCTACACATTGGTCATATCTACAGATGAATATCTTAGTCTTCCTTTTGAATCCCACCACCCTGCTTCTATGTCACAGGGTGTATAATGTGTTTCATCATCAGGCCTCTGAAATAGCGTTTGGTTATTGCATCAATCAGAGTTGTTTTTCTCATAAGATCACTAGCTTCCATTTGTTCAATCCTAAATCTTAGGCAATTATTTTCATCAGACAGTTTTAAAATCTCCTTTTCCATTTGGCTTTTCAAACTGTTGACTTTTTTCTCATGACTCTCCTGCATCACTCTCATTTCTCTTTCCATTCTTTCCTCCCTCTCTCTACATCTTTGTTCTATCCCTCCTACTTTCTCTTCAAAGTCCCTTTTGAGAGCTTCCATGGCCTGAGACCAGTTCATATTTTTCTTGGAAGCTTTGGATGTTGGAGCTTTGACTCTGTTATTATCTTCTTCTTCTCAGGGTGTATTGTGGTCTACCTTTCCCCCAAAGAAGTTTTTCAATGGTCTTCTGCTTTTTCTGCCTATTCATCTTGGCTTACTATTTCTTGGCTTTTAACTCCTTCTTAAAGTGTAGCGCTGCTTCCAGGACACACTGTTTGAGCTACAGCATGGCCCAGGGGGTGATTGGGCTTTTTCTCAGCCTGCCTGGCCTGTGAGTAACCACAGCCGCCTTCTCTTTGACCTGGAAACAGAAGTCTGATTGAACTCTGATTCTCTATGGTTGGAAGCTTGGTGTGTCTGTGCCCCTCCCCCACTGGGCCACCACCACTCAATTCAGCCAACTAGTTCAGACCCAGGGCGCTTTGCCCCAACTCCAACAGAGACTGCCTCCACTTCACCCTGGCTTACCGCCGAACCAGCTCACCAGTCCGTGATCCGAGCCTCAGAAGCTGCTGATGCTGAAGACTCTGACAGGTGCTGGAAGCAGTGTCCCTGGCCGAGTCTGGACTGTATACTGAGCTGTTCAGCCTGATCAGTAGGTGATCAGAATTACCCTCTTTTGCTGAGAAATAGTCCCACTCTGTTCTTATGTGTATTAGGCTGCTCTGGGTTTTTGTTTTCGTTTTCATTTTTTTTTTTACCACATTATTTGAGCATGAGTGGATGGGTTTATCTGGAGCTTGTGGGAGTCACAGCCTCTCCTCTGCCATCTTGGCTCTGCCCTACCGGAAATCACCCATAGTTTTCTTTCAAAGTTGTTTTTCTTTGCATTGTTGTTGTTACCATATACATTTTTCTTCCATTTCTGCTCACTTCATACTGAATCAGTTCATATAAACCTTTCTAGGTTTCTTTGAACCTGTCATTTTTTTTCATTTCTTATGCTACAATAATATTTTATTATATTCATATGCTATAATTTGTTTAGCCATCCCTCAATTTGAGAGAACTCACTTTATTTCCTAGTCCTTTAAAAATTATTGCTATATCTTTGTAAATATGGGTTCTTGCCTTTCTTTGGTATCTTTAAGAGTATATGTCTAATAATGATGTCACTTGATCAAAGAGTACATACAAGTTAGTGGCTTTTGGATTATGGTTTCAAGTTTCTTTCTGAATGGTTAGACCAATTCACAGTTCTATCAATAACAAGTTAATGTGCCTGTCCTTCCATAGACCCTCCTACAACTTTCTATTTTCTTTTTTTGTCATTTTTGCCAATCTGATGGGTCTAAGATAGTGGACTTGAGTTATTTAATCTGCATTTCTCTTATTTCTTTTCATATAGCTGTTGATCACTTGGATTTCTTCCATTGAGAACCGTATAGGACCATCTGAAGGAAACTCAGGACTACTCCAAAGAGATCAATATAACAATTGACACAGGAAAAACCAATACATGAAAAATGTACATTGCCCAGAGAGATCATGAGATAGTTGAAAAGACAATTCACTGAGTTTATCAGTTTATGTATATATAAAAATATATGTGTATATCAGTATATATTTATCAGTTCAGTGTGTGTATATATAAGTATATATCAATGTGTGTGTATACATATACATATATATGTATGTATGTATATGTGTGTGTGTGTATCTTGGTTTAGAGGTCAGGTAGGAGAAGTTATGCTTCAAAGAAAGATCTTTGATTTTGTACCCTTCATAAGAGTACTCCCTCCAGCTGACATAGATCATAATCCTACAGCTTCATCGCTCATCTTTGAAAGCCAATCTGGTGCCCAGTTTTGGTGAACATGACTAGGCTGCTCAGCCCCACATGTATGCTCTCTTACTAGGTTTGTACTTGTACCTTGGTAAAACCATCCAGATCCAAAGATCACCACTACATCTCAATGGGCATCAGAATAGGTCCCAAGTAGAAGTCAAGAGGAGGTTGTAGTTTGTGCACTGAAAGGGTGTTGAGAAAAAAGAGTGGGAGGGGCAGCTAAGTGGCGCAGTGGATAGAGCACCGGCCCTGGAATCAGGAGGACCTGAGTTCAAATCCAGCCTCAGACACTTAACACTTACTAGCTGTGTGACCCTGGGCAAGTCACTTAACCCCAATTGCCTCACCAAAAAAAAAAAAAAAAAGAGTGGGAGATCAAAGGGCTGGGATTCAAGGTGTGCCATTTATCAGGGGCAGGTGGACAAAGACAAACCAACAAAGGAAACAGAGAAGGAGCCATTCAACAAACAAGAGGAAAATACAGTGAGTATAATGTCTTGAAAGCCAAGGAGGGAAAACTTCAAGCAAGGATTAAACAAAGTGTCAAATGCTGTATGAACTGATGTATAGTGAAATGAGCAGAACCAGGAGAGACCATGCACAGAGACAGCAATATTGTTTGATGAAGAACTGTGAATGATTTGACTATTCTCAACCATACAACAATCCAAGATGATACCAAAGGACTATTGATGAAACATACTATCCACCTCCAAAGAAAGAACTGATATTGATGGACCAGACTGAAGCATGCTATTTTTTACTTTCCTTTTTTTCTTTTATCTAACTTTTCTTATACAAAATGACTAATATGGTAATGTTTTACATAATTGCCCATATGTAACCTATATCTTATGGCTTACCACCTCAGGGAGAAAGGAGGGGAGAGAGGGAAAGAAAGATAAAATTTGGAACTCAAAACCATAAATAAAAATGTTTATTATTTTTTAAAGTGTCAAATGCTGGAGGGAGGTTAAGAAGAATGACAGACAAAGGTTATTGGATTTGTCAAGAAGGGGGTCATTAGAGATCTTTGAGTATAGAGCTTCGGTAAGTATAAGGGGCTAAAGCTAGTTTGCAGCTATTTCAAGTAAAAACAAAAAAAAAGCAGTAGTGAGGAAATGGAAACAGTAGATGGAGACCAGTGCCTTGATAAAAGGATGCAAATTAATTTCAATATCAACTTCAACAAACTACAATTAGAAAGTTAACCTAATGCTAACATCTATAATGCCTATTAAAGACAAAATGAAATTACTTGGATTATCCACTCTTTAGGAAAATCCAAACACAGTTTCTCTCCTCCTTCAATATGCCCAAATTAATGGGATTTCCTATTTATGGAAGTTATTTACAGCATTTATTATCCCTTTTGACAAACTTGCAAGGTGAAATAATAGTATGCATTCCCATTTTATGGCTGTAATGGTTGAGTGCTTGAATGATTTGTCTGTTGTTAGTCATCTAGTATTACCTCTGATCAGAGCTCTGCATGAGCAACACTGATTGCAATGAGAACCACAAGGAGGGACACAATCCTCAGGAGTACTTCTTAGTAATGCAGCCCTGAATGTGGTGAAAAATGGCCTTCAATGAACATGGTGGGGGTGGGAGGGAGTCAAATTGAATTTAAAAGATACAGATCTAATTAGTATCCAGTAAGACAATTTGTGAATGCTGAACATAAACTTCCATTGCCACAATGTCTTAAGGACCAATTCATTTGAAACACAAGGGACCAGGAGAAAACTGATTTGAATGACCTGTGATTGGATTATTCAATTTAAAAAAAAAATCAGATGACAAGTGGGCATCCAGTCATCTAGGAAGCAGTTCTTTCAGCTTACACACTCTTCTGAACAAATATATCAGCTGACAAGAGTTTTAACTATGCATATTTGCTTATAGCTTTTAAAACTATATTTTGCGATTCAGGGCAACTTCATCCCTGCCTTCACGTGTAAGGGTAAGAATGGCAAACAAGTCATTCCTAAAGAAAATAAAATATAAAGGGATGAAGACAAAACAAAACAAAACAAAAAAACAAAATGTGATCATCTGGAGCTAAGAAATAGAGATGCAGCACTTACCATAGAGGATAGGCCTGGATCTTCTGAGACAAAGACAGTATCCTCTTTTCCACAGGATAATGAAAATCTGTAGTAACTGGCAGATTCAAGACAATCTGTGGTTGGTTCAGGTAGAGGATAGCAGCTATTGAACTCCCTGTGGAAGGTATGTAAGTGGTCATATGTGACCTAAAATGGCAAAATGCATTGTGTGCTGCCTTCCTGGTACTTGTACCTGGGGAATGATGGACAGTTCCCCAAGATTCATTAAACCTACTAAAGACTTCTTATTTCTCCTAACTGGATGGAAACAAATGATGCCACTCAAAGAAACCTGGAGGGAATCTTTAGGGATCATGAAGCTGAGCATGAGAAATGGAAGTACTTGGTATCATAAGCATCACGACTTCTGTTTGAAGTTCAGGACATTAGATAAGAATGAAGGATATGGAAATGGAACAAGTAGCTTTAAAGACGGTATCTAGAAATAGAATGTGGCTTCTTAGCATCATGATATAAGACGTAGGCATGATGAGTTCTTGGTCAGGGATAGAATGCATCTAACAAGGTCTAGGGAGTATATATTTTTTCTAGAGACATATGTAGATCTGATATTGAGGCTCTGAACCAGAAATGGAAAGGAGAGAAAATTATCCATATACATCTGCTTAGCCAGAGACAAAAGAAGGTACCAGGTATGAAATGGAAAGAACATCAGTGAGGAGGCCCAATAATTCATATAAAGCAACATACAGAAAGAAGGTGTATATAACACTTATAGCCTCAGTTTATAAATGTGTAGAGAATGGGAAGTAAACATGGTAGACTAGATATCATAGATGTAACTCTCTTTCTTTGTGTGTATATACATACATATTCTATATCTAGATTTACCTAAATTTCTGCATATACATAAAACTATACTAAAATATATAGAGACCTGTATCAGTCATTTTTCAGTCATATCTGTCTCTTTATGACCCTGTTTGGGGTTTTCTTGGCAAAGATACTGAAGTGTTTGCATTTCCTTCTCCAGCCCATTTTACAGATGAGGAAACTGAGATAAATAGGGTTAAGAGACTTGCTTAGAATCACACAGCTGGTAAATATCTGAGGCCAGATTTGAACTCAGATTTTCCTGATTCTAGTCTTGGCACTCTAGCCAGTGTACCACCTGGCTACCCCAAGAGACATATAACATACAATGTATTATGAACAATTTTAAGTGACAAAACCAAATAAATATACATTTACAACTATTTACATCTAAAGATTAATTTCTACTCACATTGTATGTTTAAGAACTTAGTTACTTCCACTGTATACCCTGCTATACTCTGTTTTCATTCATTTTAATATTTATTTAAGCATTTTTCTTTTTATCTATTTATAATCAGTGACTGGATTATTATTCTATTTCTGTTTTCTTCATTTTCCAAGACTTTATATGTCTTTCCAAATTTCTTTATAGTCCTCCTACTTATTTCATATAACAGCATTGTAATACATCATTACTTTGACATGGTTTATCCAGCTGTTCACCAATTAGACACTAGGTAGTTTATAGATCTTTGCAATTACAAATAATGTCGCCATATTTTTTAAGTGTATTTTTTTTTCTTTGAAGATGACACTCAGAGTATATTCTCAATATTGAGATTATTGGATGAAAGGGTAGGATTAGTTTGGTGATTTTTTTTTTGAAATTGAGATCTTAACATGAGAAGGTAAATTTGACCTAATAGGGATCACTGAGACTTGGTGAGATGTGGTTCATGACTGAAATATGAGAAAGGAAAGACATATCCTATCCAAAAAGAACTAACTGGATAAAAGGGAAAATGGAGTGTCATTGTTTTTCAAGACAATTAATTTCTGTGAGGGGATTCATGAACCAGAAGGAGAGAAACCATTGCAAAGAGCATGTTGGTGAGGATCACTTGAGAGAGGAACAAAAATACTGTTGTGGTGAGAGTATATTACACAAGCCAAAAGAAAAAATAATAATGGATAACAAATTCTAGAAGGTCATAAAGCTGGCATGAAAGGAGAATATAGTAGTGATGGAGTTCTTCACCATCTGGACATTCTTTGGGGCTCTTCTCTTTGCTAAAAACAGAACAACTAAACAGTTCTTAACCCGACTAGATAATTTCATTTTACAGACTGTGTAAGAATCAATGACAACTGCTATACTAAACCTGATTTTGACCAATGAAAAAGAATTGGTTCCCAAAGTAAAAATGGTCAGAATCTTGGAAGGAAGGGACCATGACATCTTCAACTTAATGTTAGATAAGGAGGGGAAGGTAGACAAAGCTTAACATGCATTCTAGGTTTTATGAAAATGCAATTCCCAGAATTCAGATAAGAGATAACTTTAGATTCCATTGGCCCAAGATTCTACAAGGAAAAATAGCTCAAGAGGGATGGAATGTTCTCAAGAACTAAATTCTGGGAACATAAATATGAATGAATTTGATGTAGAGGCAAAAGGAAGCTGAGTAAACATTTTAATGTGTTTCTACAGTCTCTGACCTCAAGGAACTCACCCAGTAATGAAGAGAGATAACATATATACAAAAGCACCTGCTTTGTGTTTTTGTTTAGTGTTGTTGTTGTTGTTGTTGTTGTTGTTGTATTCCCTGGGATTAGCACAGCATCTGATATAGACCAAGTGCTGACTGATCATATATCATTACAATCATACAATTGATTAAAAGATTCAGAGACTACACGATCCCTCTATGCTTATTATTTCTTGACCATTAAATTTTTTTTGGCAGGTGCAAGTAGAAATATTCTAAAAGAGAAGAAAGCAAAGTGCAAAGAATGTTTCTGAGTAGGACGAGTTATCTTCCAGCTGGGAGTGTCTAAGCATTGGATCCAAGTCTGTATGATAAATATCCACTTGACCAAATTCTCCAATAGTTCAAGGCTGTTCCTAGTTTGTTGAGCCTCTGACTTACAAGGGGAAGTGGAAAAGGAAATAGAGAACAAGCTAAAGTTAGAGCAAGGAAAGTGGGCCCTACCAAGTGATTCCTTTTTCTATATACTCAGCAGAATTACCATCTGAGTATTGCCTATATTGCAAGATTGGAGATCTGTTTATATTACACTTACCAAAGGATAATAGAGTGACTTTCCATAAGGGTTTGCTTGGTTGTTATGCTATTGTTAGTGAAAGAGGACCATGTTGGGTTTTTAAAAAAGGTTTTGGGCAAACTCTGGAAACAAACTAAATGAGGTTGGCAGCTCAGATTTCATGTATCAAGTGTTAATTTCTTGGGGAGAGCTATTGTTGAGGGTTGAAATATTGATGCACTGACCAATAAAGAAATTTTATAAAAATCCATCTAGTGGGGGCAGCTAGGTGGCACAGTGGATAAAGCACCAGCCCTGGATTCAGGAGGATGTGAGTTCAAATCCAGCCTCAGACACTTGACACTTACTAGCCGTGTGATCCTGGGCAAGTCACTGCAAGGGGCTAAAATTCTAGCTAGTCTGTCTAAAATATCTAATGAGTGGTCACCAATAAATTACAAGCTTTTCCAAGAGTTTAGACTTTTAAGCATTTATTAAGGAGAATAAGAATTTGGTAAAGAGAGAAAGGTCTAGATTCATCTATCAAAGGGAGAGCTAATCTTTAGCTCCACTCTCCACCTCATGAAAGAGAGCAAGAGCGCCAGCCTCACCTCCTCTTCCTCCCACAAGCAAACGTCACTTCCTGACACCAAAGAAAAGCCATATGTCTTGCCCTCAGGTACCTTCTCCTCATGGCGGAGCTTTCCTACAGTAAGTCTCCAGCAGGTGGCATCATTCCAATTGTTACATCACTTAACCCTCATTGCCCTGAAAAAAAAATCCAGCTTGTATATCCTTTTAGAACTATGGTGTTGGATTACAAGGTGAGGTGGGTTGTAGAAGAACCGAGACCTAGTATATAAATTTCCTATGTAATGAGAAAGACAAGAATTGTCAAAGAGTGCAGAAGGTTGTGTAATCATAGAACTTTAGTATTGTGAGAATTAGAGCACTTCCAACATGCTGAGAAAGATATTGTAGGGAAGCTTGGCCAGGAGGAGAAAGCATGTGACTTGGCATCCACATGTGACTTAGTGTCTGATGGCCCAGCTTCTTGTTTGGCAGGGGGCTTCTGGGAGAAGGGGGAGGATCTCAGCCCTTTTGGTTCCTGACTTGGGCTTGGAGGCAGAGGCAGCAGGGACAGGCAGAATAGGGACACTTTATTCACATGTTTCTCTTTACTAACCCCTAATATACTTTAATAAATACTTAATGCCCAAAGATTGGTGCTATATGTTTTCTAATTTAAAGCAACCACTCATTAGATTTTAGACATCATAGCTAGAATTTTAGGCCCTTACAGTGGAAAGGGATTTTGGAGGTCATCTAATCTCTCCTACCTGAAGCATAAATCTTATCTACAACATTGCCTTCCCATCTCCCAGAAGTCATTGTCCAGATGCTACTTAAAGACCATTGTGGGTTTTTTTCTCCAAATATCCCTCTTCTGACCAGCTCAGATTTTTTAAGATGTGTAGCATAGGGGGCAGCTAGGTGGCACAGTGGATAAAGCACCAGCCCCAGATTCAGGAGGACCTGAGTTTAAATCCAGCCTCACACATTTGCCACTTACTAGCTGTGTGACCCTGGGCAAGTCACTTAACCCTCATTGCCCCCCCCAAAATAAAATAAAATAAGATGTGCAGCAGATTGCAAAATGTGACAAAAAGGAAAATAACATGTATCGAAGGGACTATGGGAAGAGAAGCACACTAATACACTGTTTTAAATTTTTTTTAATTTATTTTTAACATTCTTTTTTTTTTTTTTGCAGGGCAATGGGGGTTAAGTGACTTGCCCAGGGTCACACAGCTAGTTAAGTGTCAAGTGTCTGAGGCCTGACTCCAGGGCTGGTACTTTATCCACTCTGCCACCTAGCTGCCCCCCAACATTCTCTTTTTTAACAATTGTGTTCCAAATTCTCTCCCTCCCTTGAGTCCCCCCCCCCCGCATTGAGAAGGCAAGCAATGTGATAACAATTATACATGGTAAATATACAAAACATATTTCCATAATTAATATACTATTGATGGAGCTGTGAATTGGTCTGGTCATTCTGGACTAAACTGGTTTATTGTTGCCAGAAAAAGAAAAAAAAGTGCCATTAAGGCACTTAAAAAGTGCCATTAAGGTATGATTGTAATGATATATGATCAGTCAGCACTTGGTCTATATCAGATGTAAAAGAAAATCCACAAAAGAAAACAGAAGTTCAGAAGAAAATGCAGACAAGTAGGACAGCTTTGAAAGCAACAAGTTGACTTTATCATGGTTTGGTGTGTTTTTTTTTTAAACTGAGACATATAAAATAGAATTGTGGTTTCATATAAAATCACCGTTCTCTTTTCTACCTGGTATGTGAAAATGCTCCTTTTTGGGGTGTTTTTAGTGCAGAATTTTAAAAATGGAATTTAAAATATTTGTAAAGAAGATGGAAACAAAAAATAGGTAATTGAATATAACACATAAAAGGGGTCAGCCCTGCGAGAAGGTGAGAAACACTGACACTCAGAAGAAGGCAAGACTGGCAATTTCCATTAAATAAAATGCAAAGGAATTTTTTTTTAATTGTATTGCCATATAAGAGGAAAATCAAAGAAAGGAGAGGATAACTGCTTAGGCTAGATGAAACAATGATAACAAGCAATGGAGAGAAAAGGCATAACATCTCCATTACAATTTTGCTGGTTTGTTTGTCTTTTCTACCAAGAAAAGTGCTCTTTAGACCAGAACGTTTAGAACAAAGACAGTAAGCTGGAATTCAAAACCCAAGATAAGTAAGACAATCATACTATTAGCTGTAATAGTAGTTACTTACATGACACTTTTAGGGTTGATAAATTATTTTCTTTACAATAATCCAGTGAAGTGGGCAAGAAAGGACCACTTAGCTTATCTGCAATGTATTCAGATCCACAGGCCTGGACAAACTACACCTGAGATGTAGTATGAAGAAAAAAAAAAAACACCTGTTGGGTTTGATTATTGAGTAGCATTTGTTCAACCTGGAAATGGCCAGGTCTTGTTCTGATTTTCAAAAAGGGATTAGATTTATTCTGCCTGATGTAGAAGGCAAATCTTTGAGCAATGGATGAACGTTATCAAGAAGCCAATGGATAGAAACACTTTCTAACAATTAGAAGTGTCCAAGTGTAATATATTGCCTTGGGAAGGTAATGAATCTCCTGATTCAAAAGTGCTATGTAAATGTGAGCTGATATTATGATTGTTAATATTAGTTTCCTTACTTATGGTGCATCACAACTACTCAGTACTGATGGAGCCACATTGATCAGCAACAAGGACATGATCCTAAAGCCATTGACCAATTACTTCAGGTTGAAGTCAAACCCTCTCTAGACAAATTGCCAGCTAAAGAAGAGGTTCTGAATGCCATTAGGCTCCTCTCCTGTGGCAAAACACCTGATACTAATTCTATTCCAGCTGAGATTTACAGGTTGGGGATTAATTGCTCATATAAAAGTTGGCTGAAATCTTTTGGTTTATATGGCAAGAGGAGGTTATCCCCTAGGAGTTCAAGGATGCTTCCATTGTCCATCTCTATAAAGGTAAAGGAAATGAATTGTCCTGTGACAATCACAGGAGAAGTCTCTCTCTTAGTCATTGCTGGCAAGATTCTTGCCAGAGTCCTCCTTAATAGGTTGATCCTTCTCTTAGAAGATGGTTATCTACCTAGAGCGAGTGTGGCTTCAGAAAGGGTCAAGGAACGGTTGATATGGTGCTTATTGCCCAACAACTCCAGGAGAAATGCAGAACAGAGCAGAACAGAGGTCTGTACACCACATTCATAGACCTGACCAAGGCTTTTGATACTGTCAGTTATGAGGCCTTATAATTATGTCAAAATCTGGCTGCCCAGAGAAGTTCAACAGTATTGTATGTCAATGTCATGATGGTATGCTTGCCCAGGTTCTGGATGATGGACGATGCTCTTGTGCTTTCCTGGTAACCAATGGAGTGAAGCAAGACTATGTGCTTGCTCCCATGCTTTTTAGCATGATGTTTCCAGCCATGTTGTCAAATGCCTTCAATGAGAATGAACATGTCATTAAGGTCAGCTACCACACAGAGGGTAAATTCTTCAACTTGAAAAGGTTACAAGCCAAGACTAAAGTGCAAGGAGTGTTTGTGCCTGATTTTTTCTTTGCAAATGATTGTGCACTCAATGCAGCCTCAAGCTGAGATGCAACACAGTATCGCTGCTGCTTGTGATAATTTTGGCCTGACAATTAATACCAAGAAAATACAGGTGCTCCATCAGTCAGCACCACACCATCCATATGTGGAACCATCAGTTACAGCAAATGAGAAATTTTGAATACTTTAGATAAATTCACTTACCTTGGCAGTATACTTTCCAGGGAGGCACACATTGATAATCCAGTTGATGCATGCATTGCCAGAGCTAGCTCAACATTTGGGAGGCTCCAAAGAAAAGTGTGGGAGAGAAGAGGTATTAGACTTACCACCAAACTGAAGGTCTACAGAGCCATTGTACTGACTTCATCTTTGTATGCCTATGAAACCGGGACATGTGGAAATAATTTTAAACATTTGTTTTTAAAATTTTGAATTTCAAATTCTCTCCCTTCCTCCCTCCCACCCCCTCATTGAAAAGGCAACAATTTGGTATAGGTTATACATGTATAATCATGCAAAAATATATTTCCATATTAGTCATGTTCTGAAAGAAAATAAAGACCAAAAAAACCTCAGGAAAAATAAAGTAAAAAAGTATGCTTCAATCTTCAATTCAGATGCCATGAGCTCTTTCTCTGGGGATGGCTAGCATTTTTCATCATAAGCAGGACTGACCCCTTTTCTGTGTTCATCTTCAATTACCTACTTTTTGTTCCCATCTTCTTTACAGATCTTTTTATTACATTTTTAAATTCTGCACTTTAAAACACACCCCAAAATGAGCATTTTCACATACAACGTAGAACAGAGAAAGATGATTACATATGAAACCATAATTCTATTTGTATGTCTTAGTTTTTTAAAGCATGTAATAAATTCAACCTGTTACTTTCAAAGCCATCCTGCTTCTCTGTGTTTTCTTCTGAACTTCTGTTTCATTCTATGAATTATTTAAACATCTTAATGACACTCTTTCCTTTTTCTCTTTCAGCAATAATATTTTAGTTTAGTCCAGAATGACTAAATTCACGGCTCCACCAACAGCATATTAGCCTTTCTTCCCACAATCCCTCCAGTAACTTATTTTCCTTTTTGTCACAATTACCCATCTGCTGAATATCCTTTTTTAAAATCTTAGCTGGTCAGAAGAAGGATGTTTGGGGAAAATACCACAGCCAAGACATGGAGTGGGTGGTGATCCAACAAAGAAGAGTAAGAAGTATCTAGGCAGGAAGAAGTAGAGGAGAAAGAAACAGAGACACGGAGAGAGATAGAGACACAGAGACAGACATGGAGAGAGAAATAGACAGAGACAGAGAGAGAAATGGAGGGAAGGAAAGAGGGTAGGAGGGAGGGAGGAAGAGAAAGTAGAGTCTCAGAAAGAATCCAGAAAGAAGAGAGTATATAATACAGGAAGATGGTCAATCTTACCAAATGTTGCCTGGAGACCAAGAAGAATAACAACAGAGAAAAAGCTAGATTTGATAATTAAAAGATCATCATATGTACAAATCTCACTGGTTTTCACCTGGAAAGCCTATTATCTGACTCCTATGTTGATTTTTTTCAGTCTCTTCAATCTCTGAGACACCATAATTTCCAGGGGTTTCTGGGGTAGTAACTAACTATGCCCATATTCACATTTTTTGTGCAGCCAATAGTCCTTAATGCTAGTGCCTTCCCTCTGATATTGCCTCTAATTTATTATTCACATATATATGTGTGTATACATATATAGAGACAGAGACGCAGAGAGAGAGAGAGAGAGAGAGAGAGAGAGAGAGAGAGAGAGAGAGAGAGAGAGAGAGAGAGTTGTTTACAGACTGTGAGGTCCTTGAGAGCAGGGACTGGTTTTGTCCTTTTGTTATTCCCAATGCTTAGCACATTTGTTGTTACTGAGCTGTTTTTCACTGATGTCTGACTTTTCGTGGCCCCATTTGGGGTTTTCTTGGCAAAGATACTGGAATCGTTTAATCATTTCCTTCTCCAGCTTATTTCACCGTTAAGGAAACCAAGGCAAACAGGGTTAAGTGACTTGCCTAGGGTCACCCAGCTAGTAAGTGTCTTGAGGTCAGATTGGAACTCAGAGAGATGAGTCTCCCCAACTCCAGCACTGTGCCACCTAGCTGCTCTTAGAACATAGTAGGCACTTAATAAATGGTTTCTGATTTGACTTACTTGAGTAAGAGGACACTATCCCCACGGCCATTATATGAACACTAAACACTGTGAAACAAATGAACACTTGTGGCAAAATTTTCACTTATCTTTGCTGCATCTAAAAATTGTTATTTGTAAGCCGATACCTATCAAATGGCACCATTCACATTTGACCCCATATGGTAAAAATAATAATTATTATAATTTTAGATTTATCCTATCTCCCAGGTTTTGTTTATGTTTTCAAAATATGCACAAACTAAAGCAAAGTTAGTTCAAAGACTGTTTTGTGCAATGTCAAGGAAAGGACTAGTTGTAGCCAAGCCTTTCAAAGCACATTAAATTGTTACTGGCAAATACTGGAGAGTATTAATAGCTCCAATGTTTCTGAATCACTTTAAAGCCATCGTTAATTTTAGCTAGACAAATTCTTTGTCTAAGTCAGGCCATTACTGACTGTCTTGCTGAATTCCACTTCTAGTCTCAGTTGAATACAGTATTCCTCATTTCCTGTCCTAAATTGCCCCACATATGTCCCATGCCTGCTCTACTGAGTTCTGTGTCTTAATTGCCTGGGGCCAAGTTCTCCCACTTCATCTTTCCCTTCTGCAAAGAGAACTTCACGCTTGTAAAACATTCAGAGCTTTGGGAGAAAGGCGCTGTATAGTGCAAAGGGTGGTTATTATTATTGATGTTTCTCATAAACACAGAGATTTAGAATGTCAAAAGTAATGTCAGACCTTAAGGCAACAACAGCGCTTTCTCTCCGGGAAATCTATTGAATTATGTCCGTTTTGATGTCAGTTACATCTCTGTTTGGGCCCAGACACCTCTGTATAAGAGCAACTTCAGATGTACAGATGACTGGAGAATACATTACAATATCAAAGGTCTAGGTCTTTGGCATAAGCCTCCCGTTGGAGTGACCCCCATGCTGGCTTAGCAGGATCATGGAGAAAATAAGAGCCATCTTTATGAAGGAAAGAGAAAGTAGGCATTCTACCCACTTTGGCAACTTACTCCTGGGCCCTACAAAACCCCTTCTTATTCAATTATCAGGCCTTCCTCAGTCACTGGCCATAATGAATAGCTCTCCAATCACCTCTGCCATGGTGGCTGTTTAACTACAGGATTAACAACATAAGCCAAAAGGATAGAAACTGAGCCGAACAGTCTATCTGCAGGCTTTGGCTGATCTTGTTCATGGGAGAAGAGCTTAGCTCTGATGAGCAATTTCCATTAAAATCTGGTATCTTTGTACATAGTTGGAGAAAGACTCTCATGGGTCACTATATAATAATAACTGACACTTAGGGAGTTTTTATATTCCTTATCTCATTTGAGCCTCACAAAACTTCTGGGAGGTAGGTACTAAAATCTCCCAGTTTATAGATGAGCTAATCAAGGCTCAGAAAAGTGATAATCTCACAATGACTGTGTTATATATGAAATTTGAACCCAAGTCTCTCTTGATTCTTAATTTGAGCATTCTACCCTGCGTTTCCACAATACTAATCTTAAAGCCACATTTTTGAATCCAACATGCAAGGCCCCAACTTGTCTCTCCTGAACAATTGTGAATTGGGAGACTCCAAGATGCCTTGAGTCACTGGTTGGTCCTCTGACTCACAAGCTCCCTCTCCTGCCCACCCCTTTCCCCTTACTTCTTCTTTTTTTTTTTTTTGGAGGGGCAATGAGGGTTAAGTGACTTGCCCAGGGTCACACAACTAGTAAGTGTCAAGTGTCTGAGGCTGGATTTGAACTCAGGTACTCCTGAATCCAAGGCCAGTGCTTTATCCACTGCGCTACCTAGCTGCCCCCCTTCCCTTACTTCTAAGCAACGTCAGGGTGGCAGCAAGAACAATTCCCTCAGAACGTTTGGGGGCTTGGAGATTTCATTTGAGGCATCCTGCTGAAGCCAAGTTATTGCACTGAAGCTGGCAGGTGTGGCATCTCATTCAGAGCTCAGTAGCGAAGAGGGAAGAGGGAGACAGAGAACCCATCTTTGTTTCTAGTTCTGATCACTCATTGCTGGGCTCACCTAGGTTGGCACTTTTTAAACCCAAATCAAATGACTTCCCCAAAAGTTTCTACTTTCAGGCTGTTTGAAATTCATTTGTTTGTCATCCCTCCCCCCCCCCCAAAAGCAACAAGGGGGTTGGGTGGGGAAAGGAGCTGTCCATCTTTTTACCTGATGGGTTGATTTTAACAAATTGCATCCATGGCCATTTCAAATATGATAAGGATGCAGAGTAAGGAAAGAGACACTTGGAAAGCTGGATTTAGTAAGTTCTTGCTCTAGCTCAACCAGGAAGGTGTAGCCCCTAAGGAAATCACTTAACCTGCCTGGGAATTTTATGTTATTAGGGAATATTAGAATTTAGAGCTACAAGGGACCTTTAAAATCATCCAGTTCCACCTTCTCATTTTACAGCTGAGGAAACTGATGTCCAGAGAGGAAAGTTGGCTTGCTGAAGGTCTCATGATTAGTTTGTAACAAGGACAGAACCACAAACTAGTTCTTCACTCTTCCCCCTCCTATTTAAGTGCCTTTCACCCTGTGGGATCCTCATTTGTGAAATGAGTTTAAAGTGTTCTGAAAAAATGCAAAGTTGAATAGATATAACTTTTTTTTCCTATTTGGGTTTATGGATTTCATGATTTGGTATGTGAGTGTAAGAAGAGTTTTACTTTTTTTTTCTCCTTGCACCTAAGGAGACTCACATTCATTAGTAATCTCAAATTGATCTATGAAAGATCTGGAGACTCTGCTTCTGGGGACCCGATCTCAAGAGAGTCATGTGTAGTTATTGTCTACTCATTCATGCCTCATCCCCTGCCATCTTGATATAGGGCTAGGGAGATGGCACCCAGATGTTGTAGGGCTCATTAAACTGTGGCTACTGAAGCTTATTTCATAGTGACTAGTTTGATGTGTCTATGATCCATCTTACGTGTATAAGGACATTTGCTTCTTTGAATTTTGTATGGGTGAGAGAAAGTAGATTTTTGAATCTATTGAGATTGAAAATTGAAAACAAATTGAAAATAACATTTTAAATAGTTTAAAATGTTACTTGGAGTGACAGTTTTTTGTCACACACATTGTACATACTTTTATTAGTGACTTATTGGATAGAATGATGTACTTGGAGTCATGAAGAACCAAGTTAAAATCCTGCCTCAGACACTTATTCTCTGTGTGACTCTGGCCAAGTCATTTAACCTTTCTGTACCTGAGTTTTCTCATCCATAAAATGGTGATAGTAATAGCACCTTTCTCACAGGGTTGTTATGCTAATAAAATGTCATAACACATAAAGTACTTTGCAAACCTTAAATCACTATATAAATTCTGGCTATCATTATGCTAACAATTAAGGCCTTTCCTTGTTAGGATCTTTGAGAAATATTGGAAGTAAATTCATCTACCCCTACTAAGTCTGAGTTGACATTCATACATAGAATATTACAAAGATATGTCCATTTGTTGACCTTTGAGCCTTCAAACATTAACCCAAGGTCATCCTTCTGGCCATGGCCAAGGAATTTAGAATTGGCTACTATCCTAGAGATCCATGCAGTTTTCTTTCTTTTTTCCTTCCTTCCTTCCTTCCTTCCTTCCTTCCTTCCTTCCTTCCTTCCTTCCTTCCTTCCTTCCTTCCTTCCTTCCTTCCTTCCTTCTTTCCTTCCTTCCTTCCTTCCTTCCTTCCTTCCTTCCTTCCTTCCTTCCTTCCTTCCTTCCTTCCTTCCTTCCTTCCTTCCTTCCTTTCTTTCTTTCTTTCTTTCTTTCTTTCTTTCTTTCTTTCTTTCTTTCTTTCTTTCTTTCTTTCTTCTTTTTTTTTTGGGGGGGGGGGTGAAGGGGGCAGAGGGTTAAGTGATTTGCCCAGGGTTACATAGCTTACTAAGTGTCAAGTGTCTGAGGCCAAATTTGAACTCAGGTCCTCCTGAATCCAGGGCTGGTGCTTTATCCACTGTGCTACCTAGATGCCCCCCAGTGCCTTCCTTTTGTTAATTATCTTCAAATTATCCAATGCATATCTTATTTGTACATAGTTGTTTGTATATTAGACTGTGAGTTCCTTGGGGGCTTGAACTGTTGTTTTCCTTTCTTTGTATTCCCAGTACTTGGCACAGTGTCTAGCACATAATAGGTGCTTAGAAATGTCTTCCAAGCATTTCCAAATACTTGGTAAAAAATGTAATTTGTTTCCTTTGTAATCCTATGTGTCTTGTTTCATGCTTACAAAAACATCATTGTGAGAAGGGGTCCGTAGTCAAAAGCTTCAGCAGACAGCCAAAGGGGACCATGACACAGAAAAGTTTAAGAACCTGTACCCTAAAAGGAGGGAGAATCTCTAAAAATCAGGATGGGGGGCAGCTAGACATCGAAGTGGATAAAGCACAGGCCCTGAATTCAGGAGGAAATGAGTTCAAATCCAGACTCAGACACTTGACTCTTACTAGCTATGTGACACTGGGCAAGTTACTTAACCCTCATTGCCCCACCAAAAAAAAAAAAATCAGGATGAGACTTTTCCTAGGTTAAAAGGAAAACTGAGAAATCATATAGGAACTGCCTCACCCCTATCACCCCAATCTAGATGTAGATTTTGAGGACCATGGCACCCCTTCCCATTTCTAGCAGACTGTATAAGTAATGTTGGTGTTATTCAGTAGTGTTCGAGTCTTCATGAACCCATTTGGGGTTTTGTTGGCAAAGATACTGGAGGGGTTTGCCATTTTCTTCTCCAGCTCATTTTACGAATGAGGAAACTGAGACTAACACGGTTAAGTGACTTACCCAGGTTCCTACAGCTAGTAAATGTCTGAGGCTAGATTTGAACTTAGGAAGATGAGTCTTCCTGACTCTAAGCCTGGCACTTTATGCACTAAGCCCTAGCTTCTTAAACCATAGGTGATGACCCCATATGGGATTTCTAAATGAATGTGTGTGTGGCGGGGTCACAAAAAATTTGGCAACAGTGAAATATTCTGTATAGCTATTTTATATACATGACCTGGGGTCATGTAAAAACTTCTCCCGCAAAAAGGAGTGGAGAGTGGAGAAATTTTAAGCCCTACACTAAGCCACCTCGCTGCCCCTGTATTCACAATATCTTCTATTAAACCCCCTTTTTCTATATACATCTAGAACATGGGTTTTATTCTTTTCTTCTCTCTAGTGCAGATGCTGAGTTACCACATGATCACTCCCTTGCAGAAGCATTTGCTGCCAAATGTAGGAATTGAAACAGGTGGGAGAAACTACTCAAGTTCCCTTCTCATTCTAAAACTTCTCTAACTCATACAGAAAAGCTCTCCTTACAATAGTTGTGCTGATTGGCCACAATTTACAAGCATAAATTTAGTCCAGCTCTGTAGAGCCAATTGCTGGAGCTGCCATTCACCACTTTGAGAATATCAGAACCATAAGAAATCCCCAAATTCAGGGGATTAGTGCCAAGAGTAGGTGGAGGGTCTACACTGAAGGGAATTAACATCCATTATGTGTTGTTGAAAATCATTACTATAGACACCAGTTTAGGGGAAGCATATTATTAATTTATCATTATACCATTAAAGGATCGACCATTTGTCTCCCAAACTTCACATGGTCTCAGGCCACATGGCAAAGAAAGCAGAAAGAGAGAGTTTCAGCATGCCAGTTAGTGTGAGCAGGAAAAAAGCCCAAAAAAACCCATATGGTCTCCCAGAGAGACAGCATGTGGTACCAAGGTGACCCAAGAGAGAGTGAGACAGAGACCATGTGGTCTCAGAGAACCAAGAGAGAGACTCAGAAGACACTCCAAAAGACCTAGAAGCCCGAGAAGACCTAGAAGACTCCAGGTCTTCCAAGGACTTTTTCATCCTCTTTTTTTTTTTTAAGCGAGGCAATTGGGGTTAAGTGACTTGCCCAAGGTCACACAGCTAGTAAGTGTTAAGTGTCTGAGGCCAGATTTGAACTCAGGTACTCCTGAATCCAGGGCTGGTGCTCTATCCACTGTGCCACCTAGCTGCCCCTTTCATCCTCTTTTGATAGAAATGGATCATTATACATTGATCAAAGCTAATTGAATAATTATACATCAAACAAATCTAATTGGTTAGCATCATTCAACTATTGGTTGACATGACTTGAAGGTGGTCTACATTAAGATGAACTCTAGGGATGACATCAGGGAAAAGAATGCAAAAAACTCCTCACTCAGATTGCTCAAGGCAAAGTCTATTATCTAGGTGTGATTTAATCCCACCAGTTCTTCCCAATCTAGACAAAAGAATCTACCTCCATTCCTTTTGTTCCCTTGGGTTTGTCCCAAATGAGATCTGATGAGGTTTCTCAAGGAGAACTGAATTTCTGTCATGGGGTTGGAGGGAAGGACTGATCCCTGGGTCCCCCAAGAAATCAATCATTAATAATTGCTTTCTCACAATTAAAAAATCCTCTGACAGAACCAATCACTAGGTATTTAATGACCTGGACCACCAGCTGGAACCCCCTTTTCACACTACCTCTGGCTTTCTCATATATGGAGTGATAAACTACAGAATCTGATGCTACCAACCTGGCACCAACATGGAGATAGTCATCACTGGGTGCCACAAAGGCCAAGTCACCAGGGCATCTAGGTAGCACAGTGGATAAAGCACTGGCCCTGGAGTCAGGAGGAGCTGAATTCAAATCCTGCTTCAGACACTTGACATTAGCTGTGTGACCCTGGGCAAGTCACTTAACCCTCATTGCCCCACAAAAACAAACATAAAGCCAAGTTACCTTAGGCTGCATTAGAAGATATAGCTAACTGGAATAAGAAGGTAATAGTCCAACTCTACCCCATTCAGTACTACTTGTATTTTTTACCCTAGTGAGACTATGTATAAGAATATTGGGTCCAGTTATGGGTACCATAGTTTAGGGAGGATATTGACAAGCTTGGAGTGTCCAGGGAATGGCTACCAGAATGGAAAAGAATAAGTATATGCTGGAGTTCATTTGAACTGGTTCTCAAAAGCTGGTTGTTAAATTTCTGGTGTAAGTATTTCCACCTTGGAAACCCATAAATGCTACAAATCTGGCATTGGTTTATTGTTTTGTTAACTTGCTTAGACTTGAGAAAGTGCTGGAGGAAATTAGTCATACAAATTAACTTAAAAGTGTATCATACATATATCCTCCCCATTCCTAGAAAGCTGGTTGTTAAGTATTTACCAGTACACCCCTAGAGAAAATCCTATGGATTCTGTTATAGGGGAGTCAGTTGAAGGAAATAGGGAGACACAATCACTGTCCTCAAGACTGGTATGTGTAAGGTTTATGCTTCTGTTTGGCATTGCAGAAAGAACTAGGAACAGTAAGTTTTAAGTTGCAAAGAGGCAAATTTAAGCTTGGTATTGAGAAAAACATCCTGGGGCAGCTAGGTGGCACAGTGGATAAAGCGCTGGCCCTGGATTCAGGAAGACCTGAGTTCAAATTTGACCTCACTTAACAATTTACTAGCTGTGTGACCCTGGGCAAGTAATTTAACCCTAATTGCTGAGAGAGAGAGAGAGAGAGAGAGAGAGAGAGAGAGAGAGAGAGAGAGATCCTAAGAATTGCAATTATCCCAAGAGTAGAATGAACTGCCTTAGGAGATAAGTGGGTTACTCTCATCAGAGGTCTTCAGACAGAGGCTCAGATTATTAGATAAGCAGTAGTGTGGTAAAATATGAAAGTTTTTAACAGTCGGTTAGGATAACTGAAAGACGCCAGTTTTTCAAGGACCACCCTTTTGGGGAGGAGATGAACAGTCCGCCTGCTGCGCATGTCAGACTGCCTGCCGGGTACAGTCCGCCTGCTGCGCATGTCAGACTGCCTGCCAGGTACAGTGCGCCTGCTGCGCATGTCAGACTGCCTGCCGGGTTTTTTGACTTCCGGGGTGGAGAAAAGGAGAGAGGCCTTTTTTGCCTGCTTGGCGGGACTCCTGACGGCGCGGCACGGACTCTCTCTCCAAAGGTGGCCTTGTCGGTTGGTGGCCTTGTCGGTTTGGTGAGTTGTTATAAGGAATATAGACTAAGCTTAGACTTAAGACGATTTGTATTGTGTTTCTACTTTCCTATCCTTCTAACCAACATCACCTTGTGACTATCATAACTATAAATAAAAAGGTCTATCTAGAAAACCAAAACCTGCTTCCATTTACTAGTTTGGGAGATAAATTAAGGGAAAGGTTAAGTAGGGGAGATTTATGATCTAATATCCAATTTTAAATCTCACAGTTGAAGAGACAGCTATGGGTTAGACTAGATGTCTGCTGAGGTGTTTTGCAACCAGAGGTGTACTGGTAAATGTTCAACCATTGGCTTTCTGGGAAAAAAATATGCAGGACACATTTTTGGGGGGGGAGGTGAGGCAATTGGGGTTAAGTGACTTGCCCAGGGTCACACAGCTACTAAGTGTTAAGTGTCTGAGGTCGAATTTGAACTCAGGTCCTCCTCTATCTACTGTGCCACCTAGCTGCCCCAGGACACACTTTTAAGGTGAATCTGCATCATTAACATTTTCTCCATCACTTTTTAAAGTTAGAAATCAAGAAAACAATCAATCAAGCCCTGATTTGTAGCATTTGCTGGTTTCGGAGGTGCCTCCTCCCTGTCTCCAATTCTAAAATTGATTCTGTGATCACAGGACCCTGGAGAATGAGGGCTCCAATCAAATGGTTCTTCCTCTGCCGTATAGCTGGCAAACTGGCACCTCCTGTTCTCTTTGTCTCCCAAGATCAGTCAGCTACCTATCTTCTGGGGCAAAAGTCCTCTTTTCCAATCAGTTAGTAACCATTAATTAAGCACCCACCGTGTTCCAGGCACTGTTGTTAAGCACAAGGGATACAGAGAGGAAAATAAAATTGTGTGTGTCTCTGTGTGTGTGTGTGTGTGTGTGTGTGTGTGTGTGTGTGTGTGTGTGTGAGAGAGAGAGAGAGAGAGAGAGAGAGAGAGAGAGAGAGAGAGAGAGAGAATGGGGGAATAGGGAGAAGGAAAGCAAGAGGAAGAGAAAGAATAAAAGAAAGAAGGAAAAGAGAGGAGAGGTAAGGAGGAGAGAGAAACAGAGAGAAAGAAGGGGAAGTGAAAGAGAGCAGAGAATGAAGAGAGGAGAGGAGAGGAGAGAAGAGGGGAGGAGAGGGGAGGGGAGGGGAGGAGAGGGGAGGAGAGGGGAGAGAGAGAGAGAGAGAGAGAGAGAGAGAGAGAGAGAGAGAGAGAGAGAGAGAGAGAGAGAGAGAGAGGACAGAGGGAAGAAAACAAGAGGAAAAAAAGGAAAGAGAGGAAGAGGAAAGAGGGGGAAAGAGAGTGGAAAGAAAGCAAAAGGAGGAAAGAAAAGAGAAGGGGAAAAAAAGAAAAGCAACCTTGTGAAAGTACTGGGATAAGAGACACCTCCCTCTGCCAGTGATTCTGTCTACAGTATTCTCAGGAGTCAGACAAAGGGCCTCTCAAAGCCCAACAGATTGGTGCATTCAATAGAAGAGCCTCACTGACCTGCTCTGTGTTCCCTGGAGGATTGAAGCCCTACTTGCTTTTGCATTATTAGGCCTTTTAGGGCAGGCTAAGGTCGAGTCCAATTTGTGAATGACTTTGGATCACAGACTGAGGTTTTTAATTTGTTTACATAATATTAAATGCTCTAAAGTATGTTTACTACAATTTCTGCACAGAGCATTTTTTTCCTTACAAAGATGTCCCATGGTGTAGTTATCCTACTAAAACTAATGCTGAGAGCTCTACTATGCAAACTGGTCTTTTCATGGCACCCTTTGCTCTTTATTACTCAGTTGCTTGCCCCTGAAGCCAATGTTTGTCAAACCACCATGCGTTGTACAAACTGCTTAGCAAAGCATATTAAGTTCTATACAATGACTTACTGGATATGCTTTCCCCAAAGACAAATAAATGCACAGAAAAGTAACTGAGTTGTGGTCTGTGTTACCTCTACATTATATCCTTGGTAAAAAGAGCCCATACCAAACTATGTGTGGATCAATGGATAAGGACATTAACAGACTTGAGTAGGGAGAGTCAGAGAATAGATAGCTGTGGACAGCCTCCATTCATTAATGAACCTTCTTTGTCCTGGTATGAGTAGTACACACACACACACACACACACACACACACACACACACACACACACACACACACACACACACACACACACACACAAATATTGTGGCTAATGATCAAACTCTGGTTAATGTCCACCTTGAAGGCAGTTATCAAAAGTCAGTGCCTTTACTCACTACATTCATACATGGACACATTTGCCACCAGATTTCTATTAATGTGGACTCTTTAGCAAGCTAAACAGAGATGACTAGCATAGTATACGACCAATTACAAAGAAGAGCCTGAGATCCCAGTTTCAGAATTCATTCATTCCATCAGGAAGGACCAAGGATTTCTGTAGAAATAGCACACAAAAGGGAAGAAGTGTAATGAGGTGGGTATATAATAGTGAAAAGAGAACTAACTGGCCGTGGGTTTAAATACTAGCCCAGCAGCTTGCTACCTGTGTGTTGCTACCATTAGTTTGTCTCTTTGGGCCTCAGCTTGCTCATCTGTACAATGGGTTTGATAAACTAAAAGGTTTAAATCTATGACCTAAACCTTCTCTGAATTACTGAGAACATAGGCTGATGGGCTTGCAGGAACTCTGGCCCTCATTTGCTTCAACCAGAATGTGAGACTGAGGAACCCGTAGCAATGACAGGGAAGCAAAAAGGGGGGGACTCCCAAAGGATCCCCTCTACAATTAATTATGCAAATCACAAATAAATCAGGCACTGAAAATTTAAGATTGATTGAAAGGCTTGCTTAAATTGCTTTAACTGTGATTCATAAAGCAATCACGCAAATTCGTATGTTAAGTTGTGTAAAAAAATTAGAAAGCTGTAGAATGGAATAAGATTATACCTTAATTTAAATGTAAAAGGCATGGTTGCTGAGTATGAGCCTCTCACACTGTTAGCACTAGCCCATCAGATGTTAACAAAATCTGATATGCAACAGTTTTACATATCCCCTTGTGGGAGAAAGCTCAACTAGCGATCTGCTTTATAAATCAGCTACAGTGTTAGAGGGAGGCGACTGTAGCTAAATGGCTTTTAGATATGCTTCCTGTCTTAAGCTACCATATTTACAAATGAAAGCTTTTTCAAACCACGGCTTTTAATATAATTTGCATATTTAGTAATACATTGATTAAAATTAAACACGGATTATTGCAATTTATTTCAGAAACAGATGGGATGCATTAAGTGAAAAGCCAGCGCTTTTAAATCGAGCACACTCTCACTGGCTGACTACTGATGAATGATGAATACAAAAACTTTGTTAATTGACAAAAAGAGATGGGGGGGGGGGACGACTGAGCGCGGAGAGAGTCCTTTGTGCCCATTTTCTTTCAAGTGCTTTGCCGACTAGTGATTCCATGAAATCGGTAATAAAGTTAATTTAAAATGAATAATGTATTTCTAAGGTATGCCTCAACACAGCGAGAACTGTAACACAAGACAGGATAAAATTCCTGTAGCAGGTCTTATGCAAAGAAAACTGTTTCTCCAAACTTCTTAAATCTTTCTCAATACAAGGAAGATTTCCCCCCTTTTCCAAAGAAAATAGGCACTGAGAAGGATGCACCAGCAGATGGCGCTCTTCCATTGCATACACCACTCCACTCTGCCTGTGTGCTCTAAAGGCTTCATGGACCCAACCTCTCCAAGCTAGGGTGAAATTAGTGTCAAGGTGGTGGATCCAATACAAAGCATCCCATTCAAAAAAATCTCCTTTGCTGAGAACCAAACGAGCTTTCCTTTTTTTTTTTTTTTTTTTTTTTTTTTTTTTTTTTAGTGAGGCAATTGGGGTTAAGTGACTTGCCCAGGGTCACACAGCTAGTAAGTGTTAAGTGTCTGAGGTGGGATTTCAACTCAGGTCCTCATGACTCCAAGGCCAGTGCTCTATCCACTGAGCCACCTAGCTGACCCCACGAGCTTTACTTTTGAACTGAGACGACTTCATCTTTCTACTTTCGCTACTAATTCTTGGTTGATGAATACTTTAAGGAAGAAGTAATTTGGGGTAAAAACAGTGGGTCTCTACTAAGTTATTCAGAAGCTAACAAACTCAACTTTGGATCTGACCTTCCATTCCCCCGAATAGTATTGCTATTCAGTATGTTCCTTTTGTAAGTTCTTAATGTGCCAACTCAAATTTATCTGTTTGTAGCTATAAACATAGAAACTCTTAAAAAAACTAAACGTGAGTTTATTGTGAAGGGCACCCCCTGGTGAGGAACTCCTTCTACCAATGCAGAAGGGCACCTTCTCTGCAATTTAGGGTCTTAGAAAGTTGCCTAGGAGATTAAGTGATGCCCAGGGAAACACTGTCAGTATGTCTGAGGCAAGACCTCCCCACCCTAGAGCCAGCTTTCTATCCATCATGCCCTGGTGTCTCTCATATAGAAATATACAAACACACAAATAATATATGTAATAAATATTCTGTATACTATATGTACAATATATAATGTATAATATAGACTGTTATAGTTATCCTACTAAAAATAATGCTGAGAGCTTTACTATGCAAAGAGGACTTTTCACAGCACCCTTTTCTCTGAATTACTCAGTTGCCTGAAGCCAGCGTTCTACAAACTATCATGCAAGGTAGAGTATACATCATGTATATGATGTATACATGATATGATATATATTATATACATTGTGTGTGTGTCCCTACACAAAATGTGAAGGGAAGGGCATATACATGTTCTTCTGATCAATTTGGTGTGTCCTTAAATCAGTTTAATTTGATTTCTTGATCTTCAACATGTATATAGACAGAGATAAAAGTCTATTACCTCCTTTTTTAAAAAAATTTTTTTTTTAGTGAGGCAATTGGGGTTAAGTGACTTGCCCAGGGTCACACAGCTAGTAAGTGTTAAGTGTCTGAGGCTGGATTTGAACTGAGGTACTCCTGACTCCAGGGCTGGTGCTCTATCCACTGCACCACCTAGCTGCCCCTTATTACCTCCTTTTTTAAAGCAGAGAAGTTAAACAAATTCATTTAGACAAACCCAGCTGAATTTGTTGGACTATGTAGCAACTACTATCAATCTAGGATATTAGTTATCATCATGATGTTAAGGATACCATGTTGAAGTATAGCCAGTATATACAGATAATATTGATGCACTTTTGTCCTGTCCACCCACCCCCTGGATTTTTTTTTTTGAAAGATAAGAGAGTCAGTGTGGTATAACGAATGGAGGCCTAAGCTTCAATGTCAGGAAGACCTGGGTTCAAGGTTAGGAACACCTGCTTCTGATACATACTGGTTATGTGACCCTGAGAAATCACTTAACTTCTCTGGGCTCTAGGCAACTCTCTCAGACAGTAAGTTGCAGAGAAGCTGGTGACCTACCTTGGTAGAGGTAGTGCATCTTCACTAGGAGTTCCTTATGACAATGAACTCATAGAACTGGCCCCCAAAAAAGGAAGAAGGAAGATAGGACTAAAAATTGGTCTGCAATGATGTTTCTTTCTTAAAAACCTACATATTGACTAGTGTAAAAGTTCTATGAGTTTGGGTTGTGGGCACCACAAAACAATCCACCATCTTAAATTACAGCACCTTGTTGAAGGTGAATTTCCACTATCTTTGGACAAAGGCTTAAAGTATCATATCTGAGATGGGGGGTTAAGTGTATGTTTTAGAATGAGCAAATAAATCAGCCATTTAAAACATAGCCCATCTATCTCTTAGCAAGCCCAAAGGCTCATCTTTCAAAGCAAGTGAACAAATGTAAACTAAATGAACTTTTAAAATTCCCCTTCTAATAGTATGTATTATGTGTGTGTCCGTGCGTGTGACTGTTTATGGTCATGGATGACCAAAGGGTACATCTTTGTTAGAATCCTGATCATTCTGGACCAAAGTATTGGACTTTGTTCCAGTGCATAATATTACCCAAAATTCCCCCTGGCTTTTCCCAAGTTTGAGGAAATACTCCAAAGTACTTAAAAGGTCACTCCCTGTTTCCCTGCTCTATGGGATTACTCTAACATGACATGTTTGTCACCTATTGTGAGTTGTGAAAATCCCCCTGTATCCAATGTGTTTTGTTTGGATTGAGATGGCATGCCGTTGATGGCTGTGACCTTCATGGTGGCTTAGATCCCTGGCTGGCACTGATTTTTGATTTAGTGCCGATCTGCTGCGCTTGTCACAGGCTGCAAGGTGCTTTCCATGCACTAATGGAACAGCTCAAGGGCAGAGGGGCCTGCAAACGTCGCTCTCTCACCAGCACCCAGCTAAATAGAGAGCTGAGCTTTCTACATGTGAATGACAGAACTGGAGATTGCATGCAGTGAGTAATGCAAAGTTTGTATACCTGTGCTGGCTTGGGGAAATGAGAAAAAAATGTGCAAACTACATGGTTATTCTGCCTGCTAATGAATATGTATCTGCAGCGTTAAAACAGAATATTTAACACAAATACTGATAATACATCTTCATTTGGTGGCAGAGAACTAACAATCAGTTGGTGTGTCCTTCAGTTCAACTCTGGTTCATAATAAATTCTTGTATTTAATGATGGCTTCAGCAGGAAATTGCATTTCTCCAAACTTCTCCCTTGTAAGTGAATGGAAAATGTTATTATAATTGTTAGAGGAAAAGATACATTTAGAGCAACGATATACTTCAGCTTGCTGTGACCTCCACATAATCTTGCCTGAAGGCACCTTGACCATTTTGGATTGTCTTGGATACCATAGTAAAAAATGACTAACAAGCCAGTTCTATCTTCCGTGTTTACTTGTCACTCTGACTTTAGAGGTAGGAACCCAAACAAAGAGAGCCATGAGTATTGTGGGGCATGGGGAGAGTGGTGGAGCATGACATAGTGCTAGTCTTAGAGTCAGGGGGTGTTCATTTTTGATGCCACTTCTGGCAATGGCTAGTTGACTTTGGGCTTGGTACTTAACCTATACATGCCTCAGGCAACTCTCTATGACTTATCTACTAAGTCCTAGAAAGGATAAGTCACATTGATGAAATCACAGATTCTCTATCTATGTTGATACATCTGCAAATACATATATGATTCCCTGTGAAACTGAATGTGAGACTGAATGAACAGATATGTGTGTGTGTACACCATTGTCTTTATGACCATCTCATTATCACCTTTGATGCCTGGCTATCTACCACCCTAAGCTCTAAGTCCCACATCCCCCTATTAAACAATTAAATGAATGAGCTCTCCTCATTGGTAATAATCTCATTTCCATGGAATTCTGATACTTCTTTGATTTTGCTATCTATCAACAAGGCCATGTGCTAGAGTTCATTTTCATCCAAGACATGCCAGCACCTAACCAAACTCACCAATCCAGTTGTTCTTCATCTCAGACTCTTATCTTGTGACATGCCTCACCTCCACTGGGAGCCATGGTAGGGCCTTAATATGCATATCTTTATGCATATTTATAATATTATCCTCATCCATTTTTCTTTTGATGGGTTTTCCTTTCTCTTCCTCCCTCACAGTCACCATCAATAACCCATAGTGAGCACCTTCATCTGCCTTCTCTGATATCTTGAATTCCTTGATATTCTTTCCCACTCTCCAGGAAAGACTTGCCAAACCCCAGTGTTGTCTTCTCACACCAGCTGTTATTTCAGAACACTAAACAAGTGATTAGGGGCAGCTAGGTGGTGCAGTGGATAAAGCACCTGCCCTGGATTCAGAAGGACCTAAGTTCAAATCTGGCCTCAGACACTTGACACTCACTAGCTGTGTGACCCTGGGCAGGTCACTTAACCTTCATTGCCTGGCAACAAACAAAAACTGATTAAAAAAAAAGACTAATCACCAATGTGCATTCTATCATAGACACTTCTTTTGCATCATTGTCATCTCCTCCTCCTTTGTCTCCTTTTTTCCTCTTCTTCTCTATCTTCTCCTCCTCCTCCTCCTTTTTTCTTCCTCCTCTCTTCTTCTTCTTCTTCTTCTTCTCCTCCTCCTTCTACAAATCTTACCCAATCTGCTTGTGCATTGGCCACTCACAGTTCTGATCCCTCTACTGATTGGCATGGAAGTTTTGACTTACTCTATTTCTGATCTGAGCTATTTCATGCTTCCTTAGGCACCCTGAAGGCACCCTGATCCTGGGCACTTAACATATTGGGGCCAGATTTAGTACCAATACCCAATGAGCTTAGCCTGCTACAACTCAGAACTCCCAAACTCAAGAGATCCACCAGCCTCAGTCTCTCCCATTAGAAGGGATTATAGCTGTGTACCTCCACCCCCAACCATAGATTCTTCATAATAATAATGGTTTGCATTTATATAACACATTGAAGTTTACAAAGTGGTTTCATGTATGTTATTTCATTTGAACCTAGCAATCACCCTGGAAGACACAGTGGACTCTAGGTTGCTTGTGGACAGATACGATTTTATCTTTGTCTATATATCCCCAGTAAACATAGTATCCCCAGTATTCATGGTATGCTTTTAAAATATTTGTTGCATTGAAATGCATTGGACAAAGGAATCATTATTCTCATTTTATAGATGAAGAAACTGAGGCTTAGAAGTTAAGAGACTTGCTCACGATCACATATCTAATAAAATGATAGAAATCTAACTTATTTCAGAGCTTACTTGCTACCTACACACACATATCTATCTGAAAAATATGGTTTCTTTCCTTGCATACACATTGTTCAGTACCTAATACAGTCACTTGGGGCTTCTACTTCTTACTCACTGAAATCCACTCAAATGTCCTAAACAGTTTCTTTACCACTTTTGAAAACCTAGAGTTCAGCCTTCTCCATTATTTATTGTTATGCATAATTTAACCATATTCTTCAAGGACACTATCTAAGCCATCCAAAGTAAACACCTATAGTCCCAACATCCCCAAACCTACCCAACTATTGTCTTTTACCATGAGATTAAGATGAAGGGGGAGGAAAAGGAAGTAAAGGAGGAGACCGTACATTGATATGTGGCTTTTAATTCTTTTTTCAGGAGATTTTCACTCTATAATCTCTTTTGCTTTCATAGGCTTGTATAAAATACATAGGGAGCGGCAGTTGTTACCTTCTCCCAATATTGATTTCCAGGATGCAATATTACCTGATTTCCCTTCCACCTTCCTAGCTACCACTAGAGTGTCTCCTGAGTTTCTTCATCAATACAACTCCTCCTGATTTTAAGCATTTCTCCAAGTTTCTGTCCTAGGTGCTATGTTCTACTCCCTAAAGACATGAGATTCATGGCCTCATATCCACTCTCATTGGTTCAACTATTATTAATATTCAGACATCAAATAGATCTACTAGTCAGGATCTGAACTTTTCCCTTCTGTCCATTCTTTCCTGAATTCTCTCCATAATGTTCCCCAGTACTTAGCTTATCATCAAAATTGGTAAAAACATTATATCACCAATTTCCTGAAGAAGGAACCTCGGAGTAGTTTTCCATTCTACATTACATTCTGTTTTATTCCTTATATACAAACTGTTGGCAAATCCTGATGTTAATTTTTGTTGTTGTTCAGTTGTTTTTTTCAGCCTCGTCCGAATCTTCATAACCCCTTTTTGAAGTTTTCTTGGCCAAGATACTGGAGGGGTTTGCCATTTCTTTCCCCATGAGGAAACTAAGACAAATGGTGTGAAGGGACTTGCCCAAGGTCACATAGTTTTGTAAGTGTCTGAGGTCAGATTTGAACTCAGATCTTCCTGATTCTAGGCCTGGCACTCTATCCACTGCACCAATCTAGCTACCCTCTGCTGTTAATACTTTCCAGCTTCTTGTTTCTTTATCAGGTTCTGATCATCTCTCATTACAACTACCTTTCAAGTGGGTCCTGCCTCCTGCACCAATACCCTCCAATTGGTCCTCCAGTTGACTACTATATTTAGCTCCATCAACTAATACCTCCTTTCCATTTCAATCAGACCAATTTCCTATTATTGCTTTGCACATACCAAGTTCATTCCTTCCTCCCTATTTTGTCTCATCATTTCTTCTAAGCCCACCTTCCTCCTCCTCACCAATCTAAGCCCTATTTATCCTGTTGAGGTCCTTCCAACCTTCCCAATATATTCCAGGTTACATAAATTTCTCTCTTTTCTGAATTCCTCTTGCACTTATAATGCTATAAAGTTTAGGACTGCCTAATCATCACATATGTGTTGTTTTTTTCCCTTCTATAGGATCTGTGAAGATGTCTTCCACATTTCACATGGAGCTCAACACTTTCTAGGCACATAATGGGAACTCAATCAATCAATTAACAAGCTCTGATTAAAGGCTTACTATGTGTCAAGTACGCTACTAAGCACTAGAGTTAAAAAGAAAACAATTCCTGCTATGAAGGAACATTCAAATGGGGGAGACAACACATATTTTGAATGATTGTTATAGATGAACAAGTCAACTGCTTATTAATTGATCAAGGTTCACTTACCTGCCAGTCTATTTTTCCTCTCTCTATTGGGATTGTCTGTCCCAGACTACAGCTTCCTAGAGGCCAAGGACCATAGGCATTTGCTCAGATTGCTTTCTAGCAAGGGCTTTAAGAAATCCTTTTTTGAAAATTATCCTTACTATTATGACAAAAATCCAAAGGTGCTGTTCACATCTATACATTTAGGAGCTGGAATGTTGAGTGACAACATACCTAAATACAACAATAATCATTCTACAAATGGAAAGAAAGCTCCCTCAAACGTAAGTGACCAGATTCAAAATACTGCAGTGGTAGTATGTTGAAATAACAAGCTAGATACATAAACAAAGACAGAGGAGGAAAAAATAGAGATTTTTTTCCATTTCAATATATCTAGCCTTTCACTGCTGTTTGGTTGGGGAAGGATTTGCTAATTCAGTGAATTTTCTCTCTCTCTCTTTTTAAAGAATGTGCTTAGAGGCCAAAGTAACCATCAAGTTCTGATTTTCTCAGAGTAAATAAATTACTTGATCTCTGTCCTGTTTATTTTTGGTACACTTCTTCTGACACATGGACCTCAGGGTGAGGGAGCTGGCTGCAATCAAAGTATGTGCACGTGTCTGGGCTTGGGGGTCTGGTTTCCTGACAGCCTACATGATCTGAGGGACATAGGAAGTCACAGGAGTTAAATGGCATTCCATGTGATGGAATGAGACACTTCTATCAGCTTATGTCAATGGGTGAAAAATAAGTCCCAGCATTCAGAGAGGAGACCGATTTGGCAGTGCATGAACCAGGTTTTGGATCTTGGGACCTAGACATCAAAGGAAAACTGAACACTATTATCATGATAACAGCAAATGCAATAAAAGAGCCAAGTACCCATGCTCCATCTAAGCAGATATTGGTTTCCTAATGCTGAACGATAGCTCTCCCGTCCCAGGTCACAGGCAACTCTGGATTTTCTGTGCTTTGGAAGATTGGGATGGCATGGAATAATTGAAATCCACAGATCATCCCCAAGACCTCATTTTATTCTTAAGCCTTTCCTCTACCAAATCTCTATTAAATGAGTTAATGTTTTAGCTTGCTTTGAATTTCAGATTTTATTTCTTGTGCACAATGTGATGAACAGTGAGACGCTCAAGAGAAAGGACTTTTGTTCTCCCTAAGTTCAGGTTCTGTGTTGTTTCTGGTCCTATAACCCTGAAATATGTTAGGTGCATAGATGAGTGATGATGCTGATTCATGGACCAGGGTGAGGAACCTACCCATATCATCTGAAATTTAGACCTGAAAGAGACCTCGGAAGTCATCCAGACCAGACCTCTCATTTTACAGATAAGGAAACTGAGGCCCAGAGAGGTTAAATGACTTGCCCAAGGACACACAGAGAAAGTAATTGGAAGACTTAGGATTTAAATCCTGGTCCTCCATTGTCCAATTCAGCCCTCTTTCCACTGTTGCTTTTCAAAAGTGGTAAGAACAAGGCCAACTCCAAAGGACCTGATGAAACAATCTCTGGAGCCGATCAAAGTCCGAGTCAAGCTTCTAGATAATATGCCACTGTCTCCTAGAAGAGCAGTGTAGAGCAAGTCTTCCCAACTGCCCAGCAAAGACAAGGTGCATATATTACAGTTGCCTTTCTCTGACCCTGGATGGAACAAGCAGATACTGTGGCCAGACCTTAACAAAGGCTATTTTCGCCCGTGACATTGGGGAATCTCTCCCAGAGCAGTTTCTCTTCATGCCAGGATTCCTGCTGAACTGCCGCAAAGGTCAGCCAGTCCTTGCTTCATCTGTTGTGTTAAGTTCCCATTATATAAGTTAACACTAGCATGGGAGGAGAGTTTCAGAGCATGTCCTCCCCTCTGGCTGGGTGAATTGACTTGAGAGTCTTTGCTAGTGGGGGTCAGTCTTTCTGGTGTCCCTCCCCTTCTTTCTGTGTCCTTTTGGGACAGTTGGCACTTTATTTACTACAGATCCAAATAGCCATTCCTCCTGCAGAAAATCCCCTGCAGCTCCCAAACCTCCTTCCCATGCTAGTGTTAACAGATGAAGCAAGGACTAGTTGAAAGATTCTCATGCAAATGCCAGGAGATGGATTCATGCCATCCTGGCTTCAAGTAGAATAAGGCATATGAGACACAAATACTAATGCTCATCCAAGAGGACTCCAATCAAAAGATTCACCCACTGGGATGAGGGGTGGTGGCACTGGTAACCCTTCTTATTTCAATTCTTTTCTAAGAATTACCTACTTTGTATTTGGCTTTTCATATTCCATTCAAACAGTCAGTGTGTGATCAGCTCTGCATGGCCAACTTCTGTGGACTGTAGCTGGAGAGCTGTGAGCAAATATAGAAAAATATTTTGTCTTCATTTTTGAAATGTCCTGTAATGTCCTGGGGAGTTTTCCAGGGCAGAGGTATCTCATTAGGACTGGCCACATCACTGAACCCTGCCTTCCTCTGACTCCTTCCCTATTTCTGGCCCTCTAACGCTTTGTGGATTATTTTTTCAAGTTCTTTAATCAATTTAACATTAACATTCCTGTGAAATATTAATGAAATAATATTTAAAAAAAGAAAAATGTTCCTATAATTCTGCAACATTTTAATGCCTCATTAAAATCATTAGCAATGCTAATACTAAAGAACTTACTTCATCTTTCAGGGAACCAAAAAATAAATCATCATAAAATGTTTGTTAATGTACATCTGGAGAAATAATTTATACATTGCCAGCCTATATAGGCTTCACACACTAGAAAGACGATATGGTAAGGTCACCCTATTAAGCACATGCTACTGGTTTTAGCTTTGGCAACTCATCTTATACAATATTATTTTATAATGCTCATTAAACACTGTGAATATTGTTTGTGTTTTTTATTTATGAGAAAAATATATGGTGTCCCTATCAACCAGCCAGGGCTCTTGGGAACTCAGGTTGCAAACAATGACATGCTTCACTGACCTGAATGACTTACAAAAGCCATTTATATTCAGTACTCTCATTTATGCTATCTTTAAAAATGAGTAAGAGACATATATTAATAGCAAGAAACGGGTAGGATGATTGCATCACTACCCATCTCCAGACTTACTGCAACACTTCATTCTCTATCAGTTGAACTGACATGGGAATGTAAATGTCGTATATAATAGTCATGTAAAATTTTACTGCTTAAGTAACTAAAGAAAGAGTGCATGGTTTCCTTCTCTTTGTTGACCAACTTTTATTTGGGAAGCATCAGGGGCTTAATGACATGGCAAAGTTTGAGCCAGTCTGTTATTGAAGGAAGATGGCATCCAGTCAGCTGGGATGAGCAGCATCAGTATCAGCGACCCTAAAAGAAGTCAACATAGCTTATCACAACTGCACAAGGTGATGAAACCTTAGCAAATTGTCAATCCAAAGGAAGAGACAGGGAATTTCTTTTTTCCCCTTATGGTACCTTACTGAGTAGACTTGCAGGAAAAATTAGAAATCCACAGCATTTCATGAAAGTAAGAACCAGTAACCCAGTCAAGTGTAGTCCCTATACTATTGGTGCAATTTTCAATTTTTGTTAAAATGCAGCTTTGCTAACAGCTCAATTTCCTTCCAGCCCTTTGCTGACAGTCCTGGGCCATTTGCTTTTCCATGTGTGAAAATCAAGAGGTGAATGACAGAACCTCAGAACTGGAATGGAATTCAGAGGTCACCTAGTCCAACCCATATCTGAACAAGAACAGCTGCAACAACATACCTAACAAGTGGCAAAGAGTGAAGCTTTTGCTTGAAGACTTAACCCACTTCCACTCAAGGCAGCCATTCCACTCTAGGACAACTCTGATTTCTAGGAAGTCTTTCATTATGTTGAGCCAAATATGCCTTTTCAACTTTGTTAGGATCACGAGAGGATATTTACACCTAGAAAGGATCTTAGCCATTGAATCCAACCCTCTTACTTTACAAATAAGGAAACTGAGGCACAGAGACAATTAGTGACTTGCCCTGGGTCATACAGTGTCACAAGTAGATTTTGAACCCATATTCTTGATTTTAAGCCCCATCCACTATGTCATTCTGCTTTTCCACCCATTGCTCCTGGTCCTCAAAGACCAAGAAAACCAAGGCTAAGCATCTTCCACATACAGGACAGCCCTTTAAATACCTGAAAACAAATATTACATGTCCTCTAAGACTTCTCTTTGCCAAGTCAAATATACCCACTTCCTTCAACTGCTCTTCTCATGGCATGAGAATCAGTTCTCTTGGTTTCTAGTTCCATCTTCCTAACAAATGATTTACCATTGAATACAAGTCACCTCACTCAGTCCATGCAATCTCCAGCTATCCAGCTATGAAATAGGGCCAAAAATACCCATCAACTTTCACAGGTTGTTTTGGATGCTAGCAAAATATGTCAATATTTTTAGCATGAAAGATATTATATAAATATATATTATTATTTGCTATTAATGTCATTATCCTCATCATTGTCATGGGACAGTCTATGGATCTCATTTATGGGGAAAACAAAATGACTACAAATGTTACTATGAGAAAATACTTAGAAGGTTCTGCATTTTGCCATAGAAGAAAAGAAAGTTTTAAAAATAATATTATATTATATTGCACCATAATACCCACCATTGCTAATTTTGAATATAATAATATCTGATTTTTCCATTTGAGACCTGACAGCATAAAATGCTTTGTTTTGCTTTGAAAATTGAATCATAAGATTTTGAAATCTAGTAACCTAAAGGTTTGAATTCCAAAGCAGAGAACACTCTCTGTAATAATGGCACCTCTATTTCAATTTATCATCTGGTTTGTATAAATGATTAATTTCGTTTACTTTTAATCACATATTTAAAACATTTGGGAAACAGGCAAGCTCTAAAAATGATAAAATCATTTGTTAAAAATTTCAGCTACATCTTCCTTAGCTATCCTTGTTCCCTTCGGAGAGCAAATTAATTGTTTCAATCTAGCAAGCTCCAAAAGAAATGGTCGACAAAGGGTGAAATATGAACATCAGTGGTAAGTTTGGAATTTACCCTATTTATCTTGAATGTAAGATCTCATGACCCACTAAAATTCAGTTCACAGTGTTTTATGAAAAATAATGGCTGAAATTGAATGTCTTAATTTACATTTAATGCAATTAAGAATGGTTTAAATTATGACTGATGAACAGCACACACAGATGTCAGTCAGTTTCATCAGAATAAATTGAAGTCAGTGTCAATGAATGCTCCACTGATAAATCCCACTTTACATAAAATTAATAAAAATAAAGAAATATAATCCTTAACTAATTGCAAAATGTTCTGGAATTCCCCTGAATTTTGGGGGGAAATCAAGTAACTGGATAAAACCACAAAGTAGTTAGAGGAAGCATTATTTATATTCCCATAATGTACACTTAAATTATATTCAGTATTCTGGTAATGCTGACATTAAAATTTTAAACATACCCCTCCTACACCTGAATTTTAACTGCAGATGTTTGCAGTGGGGAGGGAAGAGTCAAGGGTCAAGGGAAAGATCAAGAAGAGTTTGAAAGGGAATAACATTTGATTCAGCATGGTTCTCCTTAGTTCCTTGTAAATACTTTAATGTGGATTTGGGGGCTCATCATCTGGCTTATTTGACTTTTCTAGGTAAAAACAAAACAAAGGCAAACAACCACCTCATACCTTCAAGGAAGTCAAAGATAGAAGCAAAAATCCAATTCCTCCAAAACATTCATTGTGACACTCTGTAGTATTTAAGTTCAGAACATATGGGTGACCATAAATGAGAGAATACCTGAAAAAAATCTTAAATTTCTGTGAAAGACCTTCATTATAAGACCACAGATTATATAAATGTAATGGAATATTATGGTATATTAAGAAATCAGGAACATAAGGAATTCAGAGAAATATGGGAAGATGTGTGTGAACTGATACAGGGGAAAAGAAACAACCGAGAGAAAACCATATACATACCAATTTTAACCAGGTAAATGAGGATGCTACCACAGGAAGCCAAACCCTGAATAATGGGAAAGTATGCAGACGATGTCAGTGAAGATACAGAAAAGAGATAATGAAACATACCTCCTCCCTCGTTGAAGAGAGGTGAGCAACCACTAGGAAAGGATGCTGAATGTGTTATCAGACACTGTTTCTGTGTGTGATATATGGGCTTAATTGGTTTTTTTTTTTATCATAAGGAAGAGTTCAATCTGGTGTTGGTGGTAATTGACTGATATAAAGACAAAGGGCATTGATAAAGTGTATAAGAAATTAAATAATAAAATAAAGTAAAACAATGATCTTCCAAGGTATTTTACCAAACTGGTAAAAAAAAAATTAACTCAATCATCTGCTGAATTCTAGCTCTGTCTCTGTCTATTTCTATCTTGCTATCTCTCCTTGTCTATCTCTCTGTCTCTCATTCTCCTTCTATTGCAGGTTAGAAAGCTATGTGTCACTCCATATGCTGGCTGGAGCAGATGTTGCTGCTTTTTAAGCTAATAGAAACTTTATGGACCATTTTTCACTCTCTCTTCCAGGAGCAAATGTCAACCATAGTTTTGATCAAAACCTCAATACTTGGCTCGAGAACTAATTGCTGGTAATGTGTTTCAGTCCCAGTTCTCAGGGAAAAGGGGAGGGGGAGGATTTTTCAATGGAAGAAACTGGGCTAATATTTGCATTCTTATTGCCTGACTGAGCTACAAAACTGCTAAGCTTTTCGGCTCCACAATTTTATAAGCAGCCCTTGAAGGCTGGACAATCAAGCTTCTGTGGTGTTTTTTTCTGACCTAATGCTCTCTTTTAAGGTGACTCTATTCTGTTTGGTAAACATTTGTATATATACCACAAACAAGACTATGCTGGTGCTGGGATACAAAGAGGAATCACAAGATATCACTCTGCTTTCGAGGAGCTTACAATCTATTAGTGGGGGATAAAAGAAAATATACAGAGAGCTAGATTGTGAAATATATTGTAATAGTTGCCATAAAAGGGTACAAATAAAGTGTTCTGGAGATCCAAGGAGGGAAAGGTTATACCTTGAGAGAGATCAGAAAAGTTTCATGAAGAGCTAACACTTGGAATGGCTTTGAAAGACAAAGAAAATGTCAGCAAATAGATACAGGAAGGGGAGGCAAAGGTCAGGGGAATATAAGCACAAAGGTACTTTGTCCACTGGAGTGGACATTCCAAGTAAAGAAAGAAAACCATACTAAACAAAAATCTTCTAGCCATGTTCAAGAGCAAATATTCTGATTTGGCAAGAATGCAAAATAGTGTAATATAGTACCTGGGAGGTAGATAGACAGACAGATAGATAGATAGATAGATAGATAGATAGATAGATAGATAGATAGATAGATAGATAGATAGATGATAGAGATATATCTCTATCTCTCTATATACACACATATATGCATGTGTATATACTTTTATTCACATGTGTATTATGTGCATATACATATATGTACATATGTGTGTACATACATGTATTGTATGCATATGTATGTAAAAATGTGACTGAGAAGTCTGTACTTTATTCTGTAGTCAATGAGGAGCCACTCCTGGTTTTTGAATAGAGGAATGAGTGAATGATTGGCTCTTCCTAAAGGAAAATTAATTGGGCAATGGCTTCTAGGATAGATTAGAAAGACAAGAGGCTACTTCTGAGATGAATTATATATTAAAACCCCAAATGGTTAATGATCCTTTTATTCTGATGAGTATAATGTGAAATAAAAACTAAAGCCTGAGTGTTGCTAGGAAGGAAGGTCCTCGGACGGTGGTAGGGGACAGAAAAGAGAATATTAAAGATGAAGAAAAAAGGTCATCTTAACAGAAAAGGTGATAGTCTCGGGCGGGGGGGGGGGGTGTGCAGCTAGATGGCACAGTGGATAAGGCACTGGTCCTGGATTCAGGAGGACCTGAGTTCAAATCTTGCCTCAGACATTTGACACTTACTAGCTGTGTGACCCCGGGCAAGTCACTTAACCCCCATTGCTTGAAAAAAAAAAGGTGATGATCTCTTCTGGCTCTCTCTCTCTCTCTCTCTCTCTCTCTCTCTCTCTCTCTCTCTCTCTCTCTCTCTCTCTCTCTCTCTCTTTTTGCGGGGCAATGAGGGTTAAGTGACTTGCCCTGAATCCGGGGCTGGTGCTTTATCCACTGCGCCACCTAGCTGCCCCCCTATATCTTTTTTACATGTACAAATATCCTTAAAAGAAATGTTGTTAGAAACAGTCTGGCATAGTGGAAATAGCATTAAACCACAAGCCAGGCCTGGCTTCTTCTCTCAGGCGGCTTTGATCTTGGCAAGTCACAAGCTTTCTGAGCTTCAGTTTCCAATGAGTGTCCAGTAACTATTGATGCTATACAGACCAAAGTAATTTATGATTTCAAGGTTTTTTCCCCATTTTATCACATGTTTATAAAATTCCCAGGGACCGATTTTACTTGGTATTTCCTATTTCCTTACAGAAAGTGAGAACGAGATTGGTCTACATTATAGGCAGAATAGATAGGAAGTTGCCTATGTAGAGAATTGAGTTCTGAAAAAGTCTTCTTATCCCTAAATTTTCCCCTTCGTCCCCCTAACATATACTCATCTATTGGAAATAAATGCCTCTGAATTAAGGCTTTGTATCTCCTGGACTCCTTGGTTAAAATGCAAATATCCCTGAAGAGCTAATAGAAGAAATATATATATAACACATATTATATATGTATATGTATATATAACACATATAACACATTTATACATATATAGCATATATTGTATATATATGTATGCATGTAAATACACAAATATATATATGAAACATATATAAACATAAATGACACCCTAGGGATTAGTTTATCAGGTTGTTTTCCATCTCACATGTAGTTTAAAAAGAATAGGATTTAAGCAGGTAGTTGAGAGAGAAGGAAGGGTGAAGCTTGAAGCACCTCAAAATTAGACCAAATAGGAAGGGGCAGCTAGATGGTGCACTAGCCCTGGATTCAGGAGGACCTGAGTTCAAATCTGACCTCAGACACTTGACACTTACTAGCTGTGTGACCCTGGGCAAGTCACTTAACCCTCATTGCCCCTCAGAGAGAAAGAGAGAGAGAGAGAGAGAGAGAGAGAGAGAGAGAGAGAGAGAGAGAGAGAGAGAGAGAGTAAACAGGGAACCAAAATAGGGCTGATGAGTAGGAGTTAGTTCCTGGCAGACCTGTGTTCAAATACTGGTTGTTACTCTCACTACCAGTGTGACTTTTACTTCTTTGCCTTTCAACTATCAAATGGAAATAAAGGTGTTTTATAAATGTTAACTCACTGAATAAATGTGAACTGTTATGATTTTCACTGGGTGTATGAGAGTTTGTCAAGAGTTAGAAAAATATTGCTAAATAGAATCACAGAACTTCAGAACTGGGAAGGCGACAGGCATGTGCTGGAGACCACCAGCACCCTCTAGGATAGTCAGCTGTTAAATTTTCAGTGTGAGAACTTATATACCTTGGAAATCAAACAGTACAAATCAAGGCTTGGTTTGTTTGCTCTCTTGGTTGTCTAGACTTGAGAAGGTAATGTAAAAAATGTGAATAATAAAATTAAACTTTTAAAATGTGTAGTATATGCTTTGTTTATGGAGAGCTGGTTGTTAAACATTTACCACCATACCCTGATCTTTGAGATTATCTGATTTCCTTTTCTTATAGGTGAGGAAACAGACAGAAACTATTTCCCCCAACTCACACATCTAATAAATGGCAATACCAGGATGGGAGAAGGTCGAAAAGAAACCTTGCTGACTTCTAGAGTTTATAAACAGTTTCCAGGGAATTCTTTCCTTTTGGACATTGGCCAATTAAACTTCCTTGATTGCCTGCTGACTGGTGGGAGGTAGTTCATAGTCATAACATATAGTAAGTAACTCTTCTCAGCAATACAATGGTCCAGGATAATCTCAAAGGACTCATGATGGAAAATGCTCTCCACATCCAAAAAAAAGAACTGTGGAATCTAGATGCAGATTGAACCATACTGTTTCTACATTGTTTTTGTTTTTGTTTTTTTGTTTTTTGAGGTTTGTACCTTTTGTTATGATTCTTCTTTCACAACATGATTAATGCAGGAAAAAACCATATAGTCAGGTATTTATATGAAAATTCAACACCTATAGATTCATCTTAAGAAACCAGCCTAATCCCATAAAACAAATTAGTCTAACAAGGTATTGGCTATTAGGTAAATAAAATCATCTGCTGAGAGTGATATATTTTTAATCTTGCAATTGGAATCATAGAATCATATAGTCTTGAAATCTGAAGAGATCTCAGAGCTTACCGAATTTTAAAGCATACTCTCAACAACAATGCAGAAACACTTTTCTTTGTCTTCTGCTTGAATACCTCCTATAACTGGGAACTCATTTCCTGATAAGGCAGCATGTTCTTTTAATTTTAGATACCTCTGGTTCTTAGGAAGTTCTTCCTTTTATTGAGCCAAAATCTACCTCCCTATAACTACCATGCATTGGTCCCAAATTCTTCCCCCTGGAGCCACAGGATAATTCTCATCCCCTTTTCATGTGACAGCCTTTCAGACATTTAAAAAGATAGCGCTCTTGTCCCCTACAAGTTCAACCAGTTATGTGGATGTCATGCAACATTCTCAGGCAAGTATTTAATTTTCCATTGGGGTTCACTGGATCATTAGGTCAATCTGTCTCTTTAAAACCTGATAGACACCAAATTCATTGAGAATCAGTAATCTTAGGATCTAGGTCCTAGCCAATAGAGTACTTGGCAAACTGGAACCCACTACATCAAGATACAGTTTTGAGAGAGGTGGCCTTTAAGACCAAGTGCAAGAGCTAGAGTGAGAGTTAGTGTGATAAAATGAGAGAGAGAAAAAAGAGAAAGAGACAGAGAAACAGAGAGGTCTGAAAAGTTAAAAACAAAAAACAAAAACCCAAGAAACCACCCCAGAGGTCAAGTATCTAGGCTGCCTGCTTCCTAATTGAAGAGTTTAGTTTCAACATGGGGTAACTTCAAATATTGTTAGATCCTTCTTCAGGTCCATTAAGTATTGCATTTACTGACCATACTGTTCAGTGAAACTTTCTAAAATTGCAGGAAGCATCTGATCACTAAAGAATGAAGTACATGTCTTGTTAAAGGCTCATTATTTGCATTGTTCTGGTATGTATGAGTAAAGTGCAAAAAGTAGTGAAGAAAAAGCTAAGCTTGGATCAAAGATTATAGGCAACGGAAAAATGGTGGCATTTTAGGACCTGAAGGAGCCCAAATCCCCAACAGACACCCCGATTAAGCTCTAAAAATGCACCAAAAGGAACTATGATGAAGAAAAACAACTACATGCTCTTCTATCCAGGCCAGAGCTACATAAAAGGACTGAGAATCCTCTAGAAATTCTGACAAGAGACAAACCAGGATGGTTGGAAGGCAAAACATATATGTAACTAAGTCCTACAAACTAACACCTGAGCCCCAACCACCAGAAGAGATGGGGCCAGACCAACGCATTGCACCCAGCAACCTGTGCCCTAGCCTCTGTAGAAGGTAGAGTCACACCAACCTCCAGGGTAAGGCCTGTGCCTGCACCCACAACAGGGACAGACTAGAGCCTCCTCAGGAGACAGAGCCAGACCAGTACCAATGTAGCCCATGCTCACCCTGGTCTGAACCACAGCAGGAGAATGTAAAGAATTAATTGTTATTTGAGGTTTTTATGCCTCAGTGAGCACTGGCCTGGGGCTCTGCAAACCACACGGTGCTCCACCCACTGGTTGTAGCCGTTGCCATGGCACTGGCACCTCACATCATCACCACTCCCCAACGTCTATATGGGCCTGGCAAAATTATAATGATTGGAAGCCTAGTGAGGACAGTCATGTGACTGTCAGAGTGGCCATCCCATTGGCTGGGGCTGTGTGGGATTTTTCTGGGATTGGGCAGGACGCTGGAATGACAGGAAGTCTGCTGCATATTCTCAGCTGATTCCTGGGTGGTGGTATCTTTTAAAGAGGTATAATTTCCCTTTCCCCATTTTATTTCCTTTCCCTTGATCCTACTGATCCTGTTTGTGTTTTTTTTTTTAAGTTAATTCTTGTTAAAATAAATCCTGTTCTGTTTTGAGGGAGGCTGCCACTCTCCTTCCTTGCCCCAATATTGCAGTGAGCCGCTTAGCTAACACTTCCCAATGAAAAATTAGTCCCCACAAAACAAAACCAGATGAGCACCTGGGCAACCCAGTGCTCTGACAGTCCAAACCCAAGTCTCAAAGGAGCCACAGTAGAAGAAAGGGTCAGGTGAGCATCTGGAATCTTATAAGAGATATGCTATGGGCATAATCATCAATATTTGGTTGGGCATTGTTGAGATTATAGTAATAAATAGAGACAACTTTAGGTTCAAGGCCTGTAGGAAGCAAGACCAAAACCTAATAGGAACCAAAAGGCAGGTTTAGTCTTAACCACCATATCCAGGACCAAGAAGGGTCCACTGAAACCATCCAAGAATGTACTTGGGGGGCAGCTAGATGGCACAGTGGTTAAAGCGCTGGCCCTGGATTCAGGAGTACCTGAGTTCAAATCCGGCCTCAGACACTTGACACTTACTAGCTGTGTGACCCTGGGCAAGTCACTTAACCCCCATTGCCCTGTCAAAAAACAAAACAAAACAAAAAAACAAAACAAAAAAACAAAAAAAACCAAGAATGTACTTGGAATCTGATCTAAACACACAAGGCCCCAGTCAAGAAGTTGTGGTTATAGACGATGATGATAAAGGTATAACAATAATAAAGTATATTGTTATATTAATTATATAATCATATCAATAATTATGATAGTTATTATGTTAATAATAATTGTATTACAACACTAATCATTATCACTAACAATTATATAGTGAGTGCCTTAAGGTTTGCAAAATGCCTTACAAATATTATTTCATTTGATCCTCATAACTTTGTGAGATAGGTATTCCCATTTTGCAGATAAGGAAACAGAGGTACATGGAGGTTAAATTACTTGACCAGTTCACACATCTAGTAAATAACTAGTCTAGAATTGGAACTCAGATGTTCTTGGTCTCATTTCCAGTACTCTATCCATGTACCACCAAGCTGCCTAACCAAATATATAAAAAATTAAAGAAAATGCCAAAGATAATGAAGAAATTTCTTGGATTGAGAGAGGACCAAGAGGTAAACCTAGAAGAGAGTAACTGCACAGTAAGTCCCGGTCAAAGCACAGAGAAAAGAAAACCCTGATCACAAAGACTTTAAGAGTACCTAAATGAAATTAAATAAGAGTTACAAAATGTGAAGGCAATGATAGCTAGGGAAGAATGAATGACAAGAAGGATTAATAACTGCTTAAAACAGAAAGCAGTAAACCTTACATAAGAATTGAACTTCCTGAAAATTAGAATAGATCAAATTGAAAGTCATGACTTCATGATACAATAAGAAATATTAAAACAAAATCAAAACATCAGGGTAAAAAAACAGAAGAAAATGTAAGGTATCCATTATCAAAAACAACTAGCCCATAAAACTGGTCAAGGAGAGACAATATAAAAATTATTAGACAACCTAAAAATGACTCAAAAAAACCCCTGAGAACTGTATTTTAAGAAATTATTAATGAAAACTGTCCAGTTTTATTAGAATTAGAAGACAAAGTAAAAAAAAAATTAAATCTACCAGTAGCTTCTTGAAATGACAAAATGAAAATGTCTATGACTGCCATAAACAAAATCCAGACCTTTCAAATCAAAGAAAAAAATACTGTAAACAGATAAAAGAAAGTGTTCACATACCAAGAAGCCACAGATCATATCAGACAAGACTTCACAGCCGCTACTTAAAGTAGGGGAAAGCTTGGAATACAATATCACATAAGGCACATTATAAAGGCTTATAACCAACAATAACATCTGACAAAACTGAGTATAATATTACAGCAGGAAAAAAACCTATCCTCTAATGAAATAGAGGACTTCCAAAATTTCCTAATGAAAAGGCTAGAATCAAGAATAAACTTTGAAATGAAATTTTAGGAGTCAAGAGAAACATTGGTCAATTGAAAGGGATTGTAAAGTCAATGATGAATTGTTTAGATTGTAATAGGGGTAAAAGTGTCAATTGAGAACCATGGTAGGGTTCTCAGAGCCCAGTTAATTCAATCTATTCATTTTATAGGTGAGGAAACTGGGGCACCTCCCTAGATTAAGTGATTTGCTTAACCTACACAGGTAATAAGAATCAAGTGTGGAATTTGTATCCAGGTCCTCTGATTCCAGAGTCACTGTTTTTTCTACTGTAACCAGTACCTTCATTTGACAGATGAAACAAAGACTCGGAGGGGTTGAATGGCTTGTCCCAAGATCCTCAAAGTAGGAGAATAGAAAAGGAGAGGGGAATAAGCATTTATATTATGCCTAGGAACTGTGCTAAGCACATTACAAATGTGATCTCATTTGGTCCTCACAACAACCTGTGTGGTAGTCACCATTATTATCCTCATTTTACAGTTGAGGAAACCAAGGCAAAGAGAGAATAAGTGTCTTGTCCAGGATCACACAGCCAAAAAGTATATGAGGCTGGATTGGAATTCGTGTTTCCCTGACTCCAGCCCCAGTGCTCTATCCATTGCGCTATCTAGTTTCCTCCTTTCCAGGCACCTTTCCACAGGTAAGGACCACCTCATTTGTCCCCAGATTACATGTATTATATCAGGATATCTGTTTGTTTTGTTGTTTACAAATTATTAGGGCATCCTTTCCAAATTTTTCTGTTACAGGCCCAGTATTTCTAGCATCGCCCCTGCTCCCTGGATAATATTTTCTCCCAAGTTCAAAAATGCATCTCTGTAGTGGGTCAAGAATCAGAAGTAAAGGGGACTGACCAGAGAAACCGTAACCAGCTTGGACACCAAAATGGATTTGGGAAATTAGGTACCAAACCCTTTACTCCTCCTTCCTAATACTACTGTCACAGCTATCTCTCAGAAGGGAGTGATCTCTGATAAACCTGTGGGCAGATATTACTCCTTTTGTTGATGGAGCTGGTTCTCAGATGACCAGGTTTCTGAGATTCTAGGGAGAATAATGTAGTCTCATTATTGTGTTGTGTGTGTGTGTGTGTGTGTGTGTGATCAGATGAAAGAAGATGATTCACCACAAACTTTTATTTTTCTAATCAAATCCCTGCATGGCAAATACCAGTAGTTAGCAAGCTGGCCTCCTACCCCCGGGATGGGATGGGGAGCCAAAAAGCACAGCTGAAAGGAGGAGTTTGGAGATGTGTATGTGCCTTGCATGTGAGTAATACAAAACAGGAACAAAAATTGTGTGTGGTTTTTAATGTGTATTTTTTTATTTGACTTTAAGAGATCATCACTCCATGTTATTTCTCAAACCAAGGAAACTAAGGCGAAGGCTTTGACTTGATTTTAAAGACATTGAATTTTTTCTGCTGGCATAAATAGTATGGACACAGTAAAAGTACTTGAGAGAGCCTAATGAACCATTTCTTACACCCCATTACCTTTAGTCTGATATGACTGAGAGTACAGGCACTAATTATCCCCTCTCCCTCAGACACCGACATAGATCTACAGTAGGTTTTAAAACACAATATTCCATACAACTCAACATTTTCCTGCATAATACATTTCTGCATTTTCCCCCTTCTTGCAATTTAAAACAGACTTGCCAAAGTCTTTTCTTCTAGCAACTTTTGTTTCTAATTGAAGAGAAACTAGTCATATAGTGATTATTTTCTATATAAATTTCATACATTTTCACTATGTGGAGGAAAAGATATACATATCATATATATGGATATGTATATGCATATATATGTAATGGAAATTACAAATTAACACTTAAAATGCTGGTGATTTTTTTTGGTATTCTTTTTATTTTCAACATTCTTTTCTTTTTCAATTTTGAGTTCCAGAAACTACATGTATATATATATATGTGTGTGTGTGTGTGTGTGTGTATACACACACACACAAACACACATATAATCTATTTTTTGGTGGCAAAGAATTGGAAATTGAGGGGATGCTCATCAATTCGTGAAAGGCTAAACAGGTTGTGGCATATGATTGTGGTTTAGTATTATTGTGCTATATGGAATGATGAGGGAGGCAGTCCCAGGAAAACATGGCAAGAAGCATATGAACTGATACAAAGTGAAGTGAGAAGAACTGGGAAATCACTGTGCACAGTAAAAGCCATGTTGCAATGATGATCAACTGAGAAATATTTGACTACTCTAATCAATATAGTGATCCAAGACAATTCCAAATGACTCATGATGAAAAATTGAGTTACTCTCATGTCCAGAAAGAGAACCGACAAACACTAAGTGCAAATTAAAGCATAATTTTCTTGCTTTGGGTGGTTTTTTGTTTTTGTCTTGGCAAAGCCAGAGTTTTTTTCTCTATGTCAGAGGTGCCAAACATGGCTCATAGGAGTAATACCTCTGGAGTACACATAACCAGATTAAAATGTAATTGGGAAATATTTAACAAAATGGATAAAAATATAATTGTACTTGGATAATATTAATTTTTTGTTTTCTAATTCTGTATATGGCTGGCAGGGATCCTGATCTATGGTTTTGTTTCTATTTGAGTTTGATACGACTGATCTATCTATACCACACTTCCCTTTATATTCCATGGAATTTGTAAACACCAACATATTGCACTGAATACCAGTTGGTCAATTAACATTTACAAAGCACCTACTAGGTGCCAGGGACTATGCTGGACACTGGCTAAGAAAAATAGTAAAGTTATATAGTCCCTGCACTCTAGGAACTTACATTTTGTCAGGGAAATCAATATGAATATAGATAAAAATATATTACCAAAATAAATACAAAGTATTTTTCATGAGGGAGTGAAGGGTACTATCAACTAGGGGAATCAAGGGAAATGCCATATTAGGGATGGCATTTAGGCTGAGCTTGGAAGGAAACAAGAGATTCTATAGGTGTAAATGAGGAAGAAGAACACGGCAGGCATGGGGGACAACCTGTGTGTGGTCATGGAAGATGGGATGTCATGTTTGGGAAATAGCAGGTGGGTCATTTTGGATAGAATTTGGAATGTGTAAAGGAGAGCAATGTGTAATAAACCTGGAAAATCAGGCTAGAGTCATATTGTGGAGGGCTTTAAATGATAAAGAAAGGAATTGTACTTTGTCCTAGAGGTAATAGGGAGCCACTGGCATTCTTGAGCAGGGAGTGACAAGGTATGAACTATGCCTTAGGAATATGACTTTGCATGGCAATGTGTGCAATGATCAACCGTGAATGACTTAGCTCTTCTCAGCAATACAATGATCCAAGAAGATTCCAAAGGACTCATGATGAAAAATGCTATCCCCCTCTAGAGAAAAAAAAATGGATGGAAACTGAATGCTGATTGAAGCATACTTTTTCTTTACTTAATTTTTCTTGGGGTTTTTGTCTGCATTTTCTTTCACAACATGACTAATATGGAAATATGTTTAGTATGACTGTAAATGTATAACCTATTTAAATTGCTTGCCTTCTCATTGAGGGGGGAGGGGAGGAAGGGAGAATTTAGAAGTCAAAAAATTTTAAAACAAATGTTAAAAGATATTTTACATGCAATTGGAAAAAATAAAATATTTGAAAATAGGAACATGACTGTATCAGCTTTGTGTAGGATGGATTGGAAAGAGGAGAGCACTGAAGCCAGGAGACCTGTGAATGGGGTTACTGCAATATTTCAGATGATCGATAGTTCTAGTCCATGATATTATTACTTATTGAATTACTTTGTGACAGGTAGGTAGGTAGATGATAGATAGATAGATAGATAGATAGATAGATAGATAGATAGATAGATAGATAGATAGATAGAAAGATAGATAGATAATAGATAGATGATAGATGAGAGAGAGATAGATGGACAGATGATAGATAGATAGATAGATAGATAGATAGATAGATAGATAGATAGACAGACAGACAGACAGACAGACAGACAGACAGACAGATAGATAGATAGATAGATAGATAGATAGATAGATAGATAGATAGATAGATAGATAGATAGAATGTCTATTAAGTGACTACTATGTGCCAGGCACTGTGCAAGCCATTGGAAATACAAATATAAGCAAGTCAGTCTCTGTGCTCAAGGAGCTTGTAATAAAATGGGGGAAGACAACACGTAATGGGGAGGTAGAAGTAGGGGAGGGGATGTATGTCAATATGGTTGGGAGATCAGAGGAAATTAATGTAGAGGCCTTATTCCAGGCAAGATAAGACAAAATATCACCTCCCATAGTCCAGAGTACCAGGGGTAAAGTCCAAGGTTTCAGGACAGTGAAGAGTCAGGGGAGACGAGGATAATGGCTGGAGTACAGGCAGAATGGTGTGGAGTTAGCTTGGAAGTGGCATGGAGGCCAGGTTTATAGGCCAAATAGCTAAAAGCTCACCTATTAGAGCACAGCATACTAAGACTTCCCAAAGTGACTTTGCTGGGTTGTTTTCTCACCGCTAGAACTTTTTCTCTTGGAAATAACCCAAGTTAGAAAATGCTTCCATCTCAAGAGAACTCTAACACCCCCTCTTCCTTTCTCCCCAAGGAGAAAGTACCAAATAACAAAATTTTGTGTATTGAGAAACAGGGGGGAGTAATGAGCAAACATTTCTAAACATATTCTCTGCATTTGAGGATGCAAATGGTCCTTAGAGACAGTGGAATGCACTGCCTCCTCGTCTTCACTTTCAGAATCCCTAGGTTCCTTCAAGTCTCCACCCAAGTACTGCCTTCTCCATGAAGCCTTTCCTCATCTCCAGAACTGTTACTGCCTTCTTCCCAGAACTATCTCATCTCTTCTAACATGCTCATATATGTACTTGTCATCTTCCCTTTCTTGATTATAAGATCCTTGAAGATAGGAACTATGTCATTTTTGTCTTTGCAAAGTACTTGAAACATGGTGGGCAATAAAGTATAACAGCAATGAACACATTGCTGGACCTAGGAAGGCTGAGACCCAGGAGGGGTGGGAAAAATCACTTTAAACTCAGACTTGGCACATGAGTAGAGTCTCCCCACCAAAAAGGACAAAAAAAGGACTCAATATACAATGTAAATCACAAAAATTGCTAAAAACTGAAAAGATGCACAAAATATTCACTGACAAAAAATTTAAACTTGAAGCGGTAACTTCTAATTCCTATAAAACTAACTCTTCTGGGAGACTGAAGTGTAAAACACCGGAGCACAAAGGAACTTCCAGGACCGCTGAATAGGTCTTTCACCTTTGACTGATCTGCACTGTCTCCCTACACTGTCTTCTTTTATGCCCAGCCTGGGTTTAGGCACTTCCTCCAGACCACGGTCATCTCTTCCTCTGAGAAGTACAGTAGGAAGGTATAGTGTAGCTGTTACATAAACCAAAGGACTCAGGAGCTGCAGACCCCTGAAACTCATGAAAATTGTCTTCAGGGCTGGAAACATCCATCTTCAGGGTTATCATACAGCCACTTAAGCTCAGGGAAAGAAAGACAAGGTAGAAGAGGGAGCCAGAGACACAGGTTCAAGCTCACCTAGCTGAGGCTTTGATCTAGCTGCCAAGTAGGGGCAATGCCCAATTCTAATGTACCAAGACACTGAAGAATAAAAAAGAAAGGTATGTCTTTATTCCTTGCTCTCTAGGAGCTCACGGTCTATTTGGGGAGGATCCCACAGAACAGGTAGGGTTCATTTTTTGCCCCCATTGAAAATAATTATTGATTGATTGGAACCTATGCTTTTAATATATAATCTTCTTTACATGGAAGAGTTTTCCTGAAGTTTTAATATTATGAGCAGTTCATTTTTTCATAATAGAGCAAAAAGTTTGTTTTTTTTTACAAAGAAAATGAAAACACCAAGGAATGTAGCCAGTTTACAGAGAATCTAAGCATCATATTGGAGAAAGTGAGACAATAGGGGACTGACCTCTAGTCAATGAGTTGAAATTTAAGGTGTCCAGGAACAGAATAGCTATTTTCTTTGTTTTGTTTTGTTTTTTGTTTTTGCAGGGCAATGAGGGTTAAGTGACTTGGCCAGGGTCACATGGCTAGTAAGTGGCAAGTGTCTGAAGCCAGATTTGAACTCAGGTCCTCCTGAATCCAGGGACAGTGCTTTGTCCACTGCACTACCTAGCTACCCCCCACACCTGTTCTTTTATGAGATCCACAAGCCAGCATCACGGGGTGATCATGAAAAGAAAATCTGAGGTGCTAGATAAGAGAACCAAAGGTAAGGAAAGGCTTATGGGTTTAATGTGGGGGAGTCACTGAGAGCCCAGTGGGATGGGCCAAAGTTAATAACAGCCAACATTTGCATGGCCTTCTAAGAATTAGTAATTATGTACATTATCTCATTTAAGCCTCATTAAAATCCTGACAGGTATGTTCTATGTGTATTCTTGTTACCCCATTTTACAAAGGAGTAAACTGCAATTCATTGAGGTTGTGACTTATTCATTACCCAGCTAGTAAATATCACAGGTGGAAATTTCCACATGGGTTGCCCTGACTTCAAGACCAGTTACCTAGCCACTAGTGAGGCTGCGGCCCCAGATTCTTGTTAGAACAAGAGATGCACCACCTAAAGGAGGACCCACCTTCACTTGAAGGAAGAACGAGCTTAAATCACAATAAGTAAAAATGCCAGGCTACTGGCCTGGACAAAGAGCTTGGTCAGGGCAACTACAGAGAGGCTGAGGATTAACAGAAGCAGAAATCTCTTCCACTATTAAGTCAAGAAGTTTGTGCTTCTGTACCTTATTTTGATTAATTTTCTTTTCCCTTTAATTCCTGAGGAAAATCTTTAAAAAAAAAAATGCCAACTGTGTCCTAGTTAAATTAAGAGATGAAAGGCTTACTCATATTTTACCATGAAATTGGGGAAGGGGAGTTCAAATTTCCTCAGAGGGCAGATGAGAACTGGCAATAGCAGGAGAGAGAAAGAGAAATGCTTTGGGCAGTGGTTTGAGAGTTCACAGGCACAAGCTGTTCTCTGATTCCCAGAGGCATTTCACCATCACCTAGGGGAATACTAGAACACCGTACTACCCTACAGAACCTATATTCTGAGAATGGCTAAGAAGAAGAAAAAGAAAATGCAGTTGGACTATTTATTTAAGACAAATCACTTGAAGATGTCTGTCTGAATAGAGGCGTACCTACTCCACTAAAAACTTAAAAATTGTACCAGGTCAAATAATGATCCAGAAATCCAAAGAGAAACTACAGTGTCTTCAAAAAACCCAGAACTATACCAAAAGTCAGTCAGAAGTCCACAGACAATAGAAAAATGAGGAGGGGGTGGTGAGGGGAAAGAGGGAAAGTGTTCTAGCAAAGCCAGACAGGACAGGCCAAAAACAAAAACAAAACAAAACAAAAAAACCCAACAAAACAAAAAACAAAAAAGGAAGCCTCCTAGCTAAACCAGAAACACCAATAGACTTCAAAGCTCTGTATCCAGAGGTAGTATGAGCAGAAACCCATAGTGTGGACTTTGGAAGCAAGAAAGTGTGAATGAAGCAGGGATGGCCTTCCCACCCAAAAATGCATGGTGGGGAATCATAGCCCTGCCCCAAAGCTCCAATTCAAAAGGTGAAAGTGAAAGTCAGCACAGGAATCCAGATGACCAAGGCTGAAATGAAGCAAGGATGACCACCCCAACCAAAAGTATAGCAGGGAGTGAAATCTGGCTGGAATTCCTCCAATTCAGGAATTAAAGCTGGAAATATGAATACACAAAAGAAGACACCAATCACTATAAAGAAATATTATAGAGCCAGAGACACTCAAAAATTAAGAAAGAGGAAGCTATGTGATGCAATGTATAGAGCACCAGCCTTGGAGTCAGGAAGATCTGAGTTCAAATCCAGCCTCAGACACTTGATGCATAGTAGCTATGTGATCCTGGGCAAGTCACTGAACCCCAATGAGAGAGAGAGAAAGAGAGAGACAGATATATATATATATATATATATATATATATATATACACACACACACACACACACACACACACAGAGACAGAGAGACAGAGAGATTAGGAAGAACTCAAAAGATAGGTGAAAAAAAGAATAAAATGTAAAATACCTGCTACAATCTGGAAGATATGTCAAGGATAGAAATAACTTCAGAATCATTAACCGCCATGAAAACCATGATTTCAAAAGCCTGGGAACAATATTTTTTAAAAGTAATGATAAATAAAAACTGAGGGTAAAGAATACACCAATCACCTTTTGAAAAAAATTCCAAATCAAAAACACCCAGAATATCAAAGCCAAAATCCAGAGCTTCTACATCAAAGGTAAAATAATATAAGCATTCAGAAAGAGTCAGGTCAAGTTCTAAGCACCTACAGTCAGAATCACAGAAGACTCTATAGCGTCTGCCATAAAGAAGAGAAGATCTTAAAAATATATATTCTAGAGCACTTTCAACCAAGAATAACTTATTCTGCAAAGCTGAATATAATCCTATGGTGGTTGTGGAGGGGATTTTAAAGGAATAGAGGACCGGGAAGGGTATAGTCATAAACAAAACATTTTTCTGATCCTGAAGTGAGAGTTTAAATTGGGGGGAAAGAAAACAAAAGAACTGGAAAGCAAAGGGGGTGCCCATTAAGAAATGCCTTTTAGGAGATTTGGTACCTCTGAGCCATGTGCTTTATTGCAAATCTCCCCATGAAAAGTCCAAGGATTTCTTTCATGGTTTCCCTCCCCCCACCCTTCCCTTCCCTTGCTCCCTAAATAAACTATCACCTTATTCTAAAAAAAAAAAAAAAGAAAGAAATGCCTTTTAGGGGCAGCTAGGTGGCACAGTGGATAGAGCACCAGCCCTGGAGTCAGGAGGACCTGAGTTCAAGTCTAGCCTCAGATACTAACTGTAACCCCAATTGCCTCACTAAAAAAATTTTTTTAAATGCCTTTAAAAAATTTGAATGCAATGGATGATAATTTTCCTGTAAATAATTAGGAGACAATTTCAGAGAATCTCTGGGAAGTATTAAAATGATGAAGAATGAAATGAGCAGATATAGGAGAACAACATATATGATGACATCCACATTGTTTTTAAAAAAGGTAAGACTTTAAAACTCTGATCAAAACAATGGCTAGCAATGTTTCCAGAGGACCTATGGCAAACTCATCCCCTGACAAAGAGGTGATAGGCTCAAGGTACAAAAAGAGACATACATTGTTGGACATGGCCACTAGATTTGTTTTACTTGGTTATGCTTATTTGTTATAAGGATGCTTTCTTCTGTTTTCAATTAGGAGTAGGGTTAGAGAAGGAGAAAGACTAGCAATAGTAATACAAAGAAGAAAAGAAGGCCATAGAAATATTGTTAATGCCCAGAAAGGACGGGAACAAAAAGAAGTTCAGAGGGATGCATAGATGAGGAGGATTAAAAAAAAATTTTTTTTTTTAAAAACTGAGCAGTATGGAACAGAAATTCACTGTCTCATATACAATCCTTCTTTTGTATTCTATGTATCTTAAAATTCTATTTTGATGTGTATTTGTAAAGTTCAGAATAAAAAATAAAATTAAAAAACAAATCACTCAGGGGCAGCTAGGTAGAGCAGTGAATAAAACACCGGCCCTGGATTCAGGAGGACCTGAGTTCAAATCTAACCTCAGATACTAACTGTGTGACCCCGGGCAAATTACTTAACATTTTAACCCTGTTGAAGAAGGAGGAGGAGGAGGAGGAGGAGGAGGAGGAGGAGGAGGAGGAGGAGGAGGAGGAGGAGGAGGAGGAGAAGAAGAAGAAGAAGAAGAAGAAGAAGAAGAAGAAGAAGAAGAAGAAGAAGAAGAAGAAGAAGAAGAAGAAGAAGAAGAAGAAGAAGAAGAAGAAGAAGAAGAAGAAGAAGAAGAAGAAGAAGAAGAAAAGAAATCTTTAGGGGGCAGCTAGGTGGCACAGTGGATAAAGCACTGGCCCTGGATTCAGAAGGACCCGAGTTCACATTCAGCCTCAGACACGACCCTGGGCAAGTCACTTAACCCCCATTGCCCAGCCGCTCCACCCCCCCCCAAAAAAAAAATCACTCAGCAGAGATGTTTGGAAGGGCAGGGAACAAATGGAACAGAATGTTGAAACTGTTGTCAGATATAATCATCATGTTGGTTGTATTTGCTTAATTGCCTCTCTTCATTATAAGGGAGAGCTCAATTCCAGGGGAGTGTACCCAGAAATGACTTTGCTGTAAAAACAAAAGGCATGGGGGTAGCTAGGTGGCGCAGTGGATAAAGCACGAGCCCTGGATTCAGGAGGACCTGAGTTCAAATCCAGCCTCAGACACTTGACACTAGCTGTGTGACCCTGGGCAAGTCACTTAACCCTCATTGCCCTGCAGGGAAAAAAAAGATAATAAGTATGTAATGACATGGTTGGCATTGTCTTGACACTAACAACAAAAGGCATCAGTAAAACTTATTTTAAAAATAAATCAACTGTGGTTGGAGTTTAAACTTTTGCAATATAGGTCCTACTAGAAAAAATATGATTGCACATTGGGCACTTGTTCTGCTAGCATATCAACAACAGTCATGGTACAGTGAAAATACAGGATTTAGAATGAAAAGACCTGGGTCCTTGCTACTTTCTACTTGTGTAACCTTGGGCAAGTCATTTCATTCTCTATCAGTCTCCCATGTGAAAAATAAGGGAGTTAAATTCTATGGCCTCTAAAGTCCCTTCCTCCTCTAAATAGGTAGAGTACAGTAGACTAAGAAGATTCCTTTGCCACAGGAATTTGCAAACTTGGTCTCATGTCACTTCACCTTTACTCTTTGGAAGAACACTCAGCAAAGAGCCCTGAAAGAAAAGCTACTTTCAAAGAGTACTTTGTAAGAAGTGATTTCCCAATGGCTTTCTTCTTTTTAGCCTCCTATGGTGAACCTAGAGTTTAAAACCCATTGGACACCCTTTTCTAATAGATCAGAAATGTCTAATCAATCAAGCAACAACCATAGCTATTATCTTTTTTTTTTTTTTTTTTGGTGAGGCAATGAAGGTTAAGTGACTTGCCCAGGGTCACACAGCTAGTAAGGTCAAGTGTCTGAGGCCAAATTTGAACTCAGGTCCTCCTGAATTCAGGGCCAGTGCTTCATCCACTGTGCCACCTACTTGCCCCTACATATCTATTATCAACCAGGCACTGTGCTAGGTACTGGTGAAACAGATACAAAAGTGAGGCAGCCCCTGTTCACAGGGAGCTTGCATCCTTGCACTTCAGTCCAACAAAAGCATCCTTTGGCTAGTTGTTTTTAATTTGATAGGCTCCATGAGTTCAAATTGAGCTTCTATGACTATGTCTGTGGGCAAGTCATTCTATTTCTCAGCTATAAAATGACAGTGTTGGACTAGATGACCTCTAAGGTCTCTTCTATTTTTAAATCCATGATTTTAAATGCTAATGTCCTTATAAAAGATTTCACTTTTCATTTTGTATGTTTTATTTTCTTTTTCTCTCTGCCAATAGTTAGTACATTTATAATGAAATTTAATTAATAAAACAAATTTTCACAAAAATATTTGAAAATTAATCCAACCTAAACCACATTGGGTATCTTTTATTTACTTACTTTTTACTATTGCACATTAACAGAGGGACATTTTTATCATTGTATCATTAATACAAGAACGAGTATAAGTCTTAGTTTTCTTCACTATTATTGCTAGATCTGGTTGGATAATGCCATTTTCTAAAACCCTCATTACTATTAAAAGGCTCCATAGTAGACAATGTCCTTCTTTCCACCACCCTTAAATGGAAAACTCTACTTTTCTGGTTTTAGTCTCAGGTCATTTATTGATCCGCTTTTCTGGATCATAAAATATTAAAGCTGGAAATGATGCTGGAGTTCCTCTAATCTACTGGCTCCTAATCTGCGGTCCATAGATGGATGTGTGGATAAACTTCAAGGGGTCCATGAACTTGGATAGGAAAAAAAAAGTTGCACCTTTATTTTCATTACTTTGAGTTTCCTTTGTAACCCCATGCATTTTACTTTGTGCATTTAAAAACATCATTCAGGGGCAGCTAGGTGGCACAGTGGATAAAGCACTGGCCTTGGATTCAGGAGGACCTGAGTTCAAATCCAGCCTCAGACACTTGACACTTAACTAGCTGTGTGACCCTGGGCAAGTCACTTAACCCTCATTGTCCTACAAAAACAAACAAACAAACAAAAAACCAAACACAAAAACATCATTCGGAGGAGTCCATAGGCTTCACTAGACTGCCAAAGAGGTCCATGATTCAAAAATGCCAAGAACTTCTACTCAGTCAACCCTCTTTTCTTACAGATGAGGAAGATGAGGCCCAGGGACATGTCCAAGGTAACTCAGTCAATGACTGAAAATGAGATTGGAATGAAAGAGTTCTAATATCCTGTTCAGTGCCTTTCCCACTACATCAGCCATGTATTTTTATTGTTTTGTCTTTATATATTTATGTTGCTTCCCAACTGAGTATTCAGATTAGAGATTGGGATAGAGTAGGAAATTAGAGAATTTTTTAAAGAAAAATACATACTTTGCTATAGATGTACATATTCAGACAACTGCATTTTAAAGGAATTGACACCTTTCCCATCAAAATAATCAAAAGGAAACATTTTAAAAAGAGTAACTTTCTTTTTTTTTGTTCATTTCAAAATAAATAAATAATGGGTACAGAGTTCATCACACAATTTAGAATGATCCAAGCAGGTAAATGGTTAAATTTCCAGCTAATACGTGTTACAAAAGTCTTTGTCTGAGTCGATTAAAAAATAAAGTCCAACAATAATACACTGTATTTGCTGAGGATATAACATTCTTGGGCAGTCAAACATGGTCTCTGTGACACTGGCAACCTTTTTTCCTTTTGAATCTGTGAGTTTCCCTAAGTGTGATTTCTGTCCATGAGGGCCAGAATACAGCTGCTCCTTCATTGGAAACCAAATAGCCCAACCTCCTACTTTCTATGGCAACATAACTAAGCCCTTCACCATCTGACCTGCTAAAGGAAACCTGCTTTTAATTAACCATTAATTACTTGAATGCAGCCTGCATTATGTGGAAAAACTCAAGTTATTTTCATCTTAATTTAAAAGACGACATCTGAGGCTGAAACTAACAAGTGGATGCACTTTATAAATGCGTGCATTTATATCATTATTCTCCTTCTGGGGATTGGAGGAAAGACTCCCCAGACCTGGGCAGGGGAAGGGGGGTGTGAGCCTCCCCCACCATGGTTTTGCAAGATGGGAATGGGAAGAGAGATCCTGGATGTAGAAATGAAGCTTTGTCTGGGAGAGGAAAAGGAAAGCTGAAATCTTTTTTTTTTTTTAATTGCTTCAAGCAATCATTTGTCTGTCAGGAGATAAGATTCAAGAGCCTGCTGGCTGCATGCTAATAAAAATAAGCTGAGTTTAAGATTGTTCTGCTTTATTTGATAGAAACACTTTTAAGTTGCTGGAATTTGTGTACAAAATTAGATCAAATATAAAATAGAAGAAATTTGTCACAGGTGGAGGGTGCATGACCAACGTAATCAGGCTCAGCCACGAGAAAGTGTGTTTGTAAATAGGGGGGCAAGTTGCCTCAATATTGTTATAATTTTATGTGCATTATTTTTCACATCTTCAAGCTGCCCAAGGATAGAAAAATATAGGACTTCAATAACAGTTACCAGCATGGTTTGCTTTTATTACCTTTCTGTTCAAGACCCTTGTTTCCCCTTGTAGCATGTCAAATTGCCCCCAAAACCATATTATACAGCAGAGAAATGTCGTTCACACTTCACTGGCTATTGATTTACTTTATTTATTGGCACAAAATCAGGCTGAGATAAACATTTTGTCCCCCATTTCCACTATTGTAAGCGGGATAGCTTACTGCAGGCTAGGTAAGCCCAAATGTGCGGGGTCACCATTCGACATGGCTTTCTAATCAATGTGTGAAAAATTATCTAATGAATAATGGGTTGCACATTTCCACAAACAAATTAACCAGGGTGAGACTGAAACTAATGATTATATTTATCTAATGTAATTTCACATCTGTTACTAGTGGTAGTCATTTTTTTTCTCTTTCATCCATGGTGTCCTCAAAATTACAACTTAGCTTCTTAGCTACAGTAACAGGATATCAGTTTAACTAGAAAAATGGTTTGGGGGGGCAATGTTTATTTTGACTTCTAGTGGCAGGGGCCCAGAAGTACAGGGATGGCATTTGGGAAAGTGTATGGGAACCTCCTTGGTCCTAGATACCATTACATTTGTTATATTTAGGGAGTTCAGCTGGTAGGCCTGATCCCATAGCCTATGGATTCAGTTCTGTCATTTGGGCCATACAAGAAAGAGACAGCAGCAGACCCTTTTGTCTCCTCTAACTATTTTAATTGTATCACTAGTGCTTCTAATACTAGCAATAATTTGGTCTTTATCTCCATTAAACATCACAGCAGAATTGAAATGACCAGCAGTCCCCCAATCTATGCAAGAGGTATGTTCCTAAAATGTGTTTATAAGTTGGTTGTTTGGAATTTGGAAAACATTTTCCCATAAAAATATCTGAAAGATCAAGGAAGCCCTCCCAAAGCCTATGTAATGCATAGAGTACCTGAAGGGTGGTTATGAGAAATATAGATTCTGCAAGTCTTAAGAATCATATAAGCTATTATTATATATTACTATATATACTATATTATATATTACTATATATATGAGCTATTATTTGTTGAGACTAGTATGGTACTAATAGGACTATAGATCCCAACTTTAATATTTGTATAGGGAAATGCTTTTCAGTTTTCAACACTAGGCTACCAACAACACATTTTCCTTAATTTCCCTAGATCTAAACTTCTGAGACCTAGAGTAAAGGTTATAGTCAAATAAGGAGAAGGTGAAGAAAGAAGGGATCCAGAGATTAAGACTTCCTGATGATATAAACCCATAAGGATACTCGGTTTTGAGCTTATTCCTTGTTTATTTTCGTCCTGTCACCTTTCTATAAGTCACTGCCTGCTGTTTGGACCAAGGTTGCACTTCTTTGCTGGTCCATTGCAGAACACAATATGGTATCCCAGTTTCTTTCCTACCATCTTGTCCCTGAAACAAGCACATCGAAAAATCTCCAAGTGGCTAAGGACTTTTTTTTTCACTCTACTAAGGGTATGGAGAAAAAAAGACTTCTTCCTCTGCACTGCTTATCCCCCTCTGCCCCCTCTTAACCCAGTTCATACACATACCTTAAAGGGAGGATGTGGTAAGCTGTATGTCTATAGAAAAATAATTATTTTCAGTTCAAATAATCTATGGAATAAAACAGTTAAGTCAAACAGGACTTTGAAACAAATGCAAATAGTGGTCTAGTGTTAAACATATCCCAAGTACACAAACTACTCAGGGAGTGACTCTTTGTTCTTTAACAACTCCTGGGGAAACTGGAAAATATTTTGGCATAAAATGATTTTATACCAGCACTTTATACTATATACAATTTCCAAATGGATTAAGTGACTAATATGTAAAACTTCATATTAAAAAATTAGGGGGGCAGCTAGATGGCGCAGTGGTTAAAGCACCGGCCCTGGATTCAGGAGGACCTGAGTTCAAATCCGACCTTAGACACTTGACACTTACTAGTTGTGTGACCCTGGGCAAGTCACTTAACCCGCATTGCCTGCCAAAAAAAAAAGAAAGAAAGAAAGAAAGAAAGAAAGAAAGAAAGAAAGAAAGAAAGAAAGAAAGAAAGAAAGAAAGAAAGAAAGAAAGAAAGAAAGAAAGAAAGAAAGAAAGAAAAAATTAGGGCAAAGTGGAAAAATACTTTTCATAATAATAGTGGTAGAAGAATTCACAAGTAATCAAAAGATAGAGGTGGTTACAAAATATAAACCTGTCCATTTTGTTTACATAAATTGTATAAGTTTCTGTACAAACAAATCAGTGCAGAAGGATGAGAATGTATTGAGGGGGAGAATTTTTTACATGAAGCATCCCTGATAAAGCTGATATTAAAGATGTATAGAGAATGAATACAAATATGTAAGAAGAAATAACTTTCTTTAATAGATAAGTTATCAAAGGAGATGGGTGATTTTTTAAAAGAAGAAATATAAACTATCAACAATAATATGAAAAATGCCTCTACATGATTAGTGAGAAGGATGCAAATTCAAACATCTTTGAGGTTTCACATCACACCCAGAAAATTGGAAAAGATGGAAAAAGTCAATGTTGGAGCCGTGGGAAGATAGGGATACTAATACACCTTTGGAAGAGCTGTGAATAGGTCCAGATATTTTAGAAAATAATTTGAAATTATGTTAAAAATATATCTGGGGGTGGCTAGGTGGCGCAGTGGATAAAGCACTGGCCCTGAATTCAGGAGTACCTGAGTTCAAATCCAGCCTCAGACACTTGACACTTACTAGCTGTGTGACTCTGGGCAAGTCACTTAACCCCCATTGCCCTGCAAATATATATATATATATATATATATATATATCTGAAGCTCTTCATAGCCTTGATGTATTGAGTCTATTCTGATCCATCCATATAAAAATGTCAATGACATTAAGAAAGGTTCCATATACACTATTGACTTTTTGTAGTAGCTACAACCTAGAAACAAATTAGCTGTCTAATAATTGGAGGATGGTTGAACAAATTGTGATAGGTATATTGTTCTGGACTTGACGTTACTTAGGCTAGTTGCCTGGTGGTTTTGGTCCAAGATTGGAATAAAATGAGCTATTCTTAAGTCATTCAATAGTTAACAAAAGGAGATTTATTTAGCTATAGTAGGAGATGTTCAACAAGGATAGGCGCTGAGAATCCTTGAGCTGATTCAGATGAGCAAAGCTGTATCATGATGGCATGCTTGGGGTAAACATCCCCCTAATTCACCAACAGGCTCAAGGACTGTTGGTTACCTTCAACTTGGTTAGCCTATCTACAAAAATGGTTTTACTAGAGTGTGTCCACTGTGCAGGATACAGCTTCTTGGAGCCACAGGTAAGAGCTGGGTGAAAGGCCAACACCAAGGGTGGATGGTTAGCCCTGAAAAGGGCTTTGCAAACCCTCACACCAGGGGTGCTAGTCTGGAGGGAATACACATACCAGGGAGATCACCAATCCATTGGAGTATTATAGAATTGTAGTAAGAATTGATAAATATAGGAAGTTTGAGACATATGAGAAGACTTGTATTGCCTGATGCTGGATGATGAATACAGAACCAGGAAAATGATAAAACACAATCACTACATCCTACACTAATCAGGGGTGTCAAACTCAAAAAGAAATAGAGACCAGTCCATACATAAGGATCTCTGTAGAGAACATATTGACTTAGTTTTAAAATGTAATATTATCTACATTTTATTTTTATTTATTTTGTTAAATATTTCTCAATTACACTTTAATCTGGTTTGGGCTACACTCAGAAATGTTGCAGGTCTCATGTGGCAGGCCTCAGGGCTGTGTGTTTGACACCTTCATGTAAATGAAATCATCAAAAAGCAGCTGAACTTACATTATGGGAAGTGACCGATCATCTTGGTTCTAGAGAATCGAATATGAAATCAGTTAATTTTTTCTTTATAGGTAGGTGACAGACTGCTGATGGAGATCACTGCATGCCAGCTAACAGATGAAGTTGTAGCAGCTGGCCTTCACTGTTTTTCTTTATTATAAAAGGAGGAATTTGTTTATGGAGTGGATTTATGGTAAAATCCTAGAAGTGACCGCAGGACAAAACCAAAAAGTACAGTAAAATTAAATAGGAAACAGGAAAATAAGCAAGTCAATTGAGACAAAGGTATTAGGGTTATTATTTTTTATATTTGGTTTACTTTGAGGTTTGAATGAATTGGTTGCCTTAGTTCTTTACTTCCTGGTAGACATTATGGGAAAGGTCTTCTTAATTTGGAGACTTGATGTTTTGAGATTCTATGACAGATTCACTATACAAATGCAAGACTGATTCAGGATAAACTTCTGGTCCTCCCTAGGACTGAAGCAGCTAAGTGGTAGAGTGAATGGGGTTCAGAGTCTGAATCCAGGAAGATTTTAATTCCAATCTGGCTTCAGACACTTACTAGCTGTGTGATGCTGGGCAAGTCACTTAAAAATCTGTTTGCCTCAGTTTCCTCATCTGTAGAATAGGGATAATAATAGCACCTACTTTCAAGGGTTGTTGTGAGGATCAAATGAAATAATAATTGTAAATCCCTTAGTACAGTGCCTGGCACATAGTAAGTGCTATGTAAATGTTAGCCATTATTATTATTATTATTATTATTATTATTATTATTATATACCAAGGCAAAGCCTGGCCTTAGCGATCTGCACCACTGGGCTCTGATTCCACCTCTGAGAGTTACAGGGTGTATGACACTAGGAAAATTACTTAACCTCTGTCTGCTTTAGCTTCTTCATCCTTAAAGTGGAAGTAATAATAGTACCGACCTCATACCTTACAACAAAGTACCATACCTTAATGTTAGGAGAAAATGAGATAATATTTTTAATATTAGCTTAGTTTTAAAATGTAATACTTGTAATTTTTTCAATCATGTTCAACTATTTGAGACCCCATTTGGGATTTTCTTGGCAAAGGTACTGTAGTGGTTTGCCATTCCCTTCTCCAGTTTATTTTACTCATGAGGAAACTGAGGCAAACAGGGTTAAATGACTTATCCAGGGTCACACAGCTTGTAAATGTCATAGGTCAGATTTGAACTCATAAAAATGAGTCTTCCTGATGCCTGGCCTGGCACTTTATCTACTGTGCCACCTACCTGCCCAAAATGTAATATCTATGTTTTATTATCATATATATGTATATGTATACTCATATATACATATGCATTATATTATATATAAATGCATAAATTATATATATAACATATAATATATATATAAATATATAAAATCCCTTGACTAAAAAGTACTTTGCAAACCTTAAAACACCATATAAGTGCTTACCACTATCACCGTTAAACAAACACCAAAGACAGATCCCATTGGGGCCCCTCCAAGTTGACACTGAGCTCAGTGTCTGATTTGAAATTAGGTTTTCCTAATTCCATGTCCAACTTTCTATCCACTGTGCCACTTGTTTCCTATTGAACAGTGTTATCAATGATTTGTATGAAAGAACAGATGGAATCGCCAAACTTAATACAGTAACCAAGAATAACCCTAAAAAAAATTGAGAAAATGTACTCTTCCCCTCTCCCTACTTTAAAGACATGGGGGACTATGAATATGGAACAGTGCCCTTAATGGAGACAGCCAATGTCCTTGAGCCCAAGAGTCCTGATATTAGCAATGCCTCCCAGACCACCAGATCTGCCTTCAGTCCAGCTCCCAAAGCCATCAACCAGGCAAACCACTCCTGTAGAGATGTGACCTGGCAACTGCTTTCTGAGGGTGCTGCTACTGAAGACCAGGAAAAAAAAGAAAGTTTTCAAACTTATAAATGATGTAAAACTAGGAAGGGACAGCTAACACACTCAATATTAGTTAGGATCCAAAAAAATCTATTGACAAACTAGAACCCAAATCTAATGAGATAAAATTTAATAAAGATAAATAAAAGTCTTTATACTTGGATTTAAAAAATCAAATTTGCAAGTACAAGATGGGGCAAGTATGACTGGAATAATTTTGTCTGAAAAAATTACCAGGAGATTCTCAAAAATTGTACATGATGTGGAAGCCAAGAAAGCTAAAAGTCCTGTGCTGATAAGCAGAACCATCAATCAGTCATCCTTACTCTTATGCCTTTGTGTGAATTGGGCTATTCCTTTTAGTCACTGCCTTGGATCCTCTCTAGAGGAGTAGTTTTCCCTTCAAGTCAAGCCATAGGAAACCATGGAAATTAAAGTGGCAAAGGCCCACCTCCAATGCCAGTCCAGCTAGTCACAGTGTCCTCATCACCCCATGCCAGCCAGACTGCTGATTCAGAGAAATCAGAATAAATGTTCTCTGTAATGAGGGATCATAAGAAGTCTATCGATGATTCTTTTTTCTTTAGCTCTAAGCCCCCGGTCAGAGAACTATTCTAGTAAACTATTCTAGTAAAACTCTGGCCTGATTATAAATCTATATCCTCTACCAAGTCTTTCCTTATTGTCCTTTTCCACTGCATGGCAAGGATAATAATAACAACTGGCATCTTGGAGTATTTTAATCTGGTGTCACTTCCCTCTGCAGCTAACACTCTTGCCTCAGGAGAGGTGGTCACTGACTCTCTCCTTTATCCAAGTGCTATTCTGGTGCTGGTGCACTCTCAGGAGTGGGGATGGGGATAGGAGGAGGGAAAGAATTCTCTCCCTCACCCTCAACAGACCATTATTTCTAGCAATAGAAGTAGGAGAGCCTGGGCTGTCAGCTGAACAATTCAAGAGAGTTTGAGACACAGTTGAGACACATCCAGCAAGGAACAAACACACACTCTCTATGAAGACACAACTACAAAGAGGAATAGCATTCTAAGCAGGGACCAATTTTAAGGCAGTTGACCTCATTCGGGAATGAGGAGATGACTTCCCAGCTATGGATTCAAGAGAGATCGAGCCCAGTAGAGAGACCCTCCTGGCAGAGATTCTGTACCTGGGGAAGAAAAATATTAGCATATCACAAAAAGAGAAAGGATATGGGGCTGTGTAGCATCAAGACTGCTATACTGACCACATCTGTTTGTTCCCTTTCTGTGTGCTCTAAGGCTGTTTCCACTCTCCCAACTGATGCTTTGTATATTTGTGGGAAAATGCATCCCACATTTATAGGATTAATACTTTGTAGCTACTGATCTTACCCAGAACTTGGCTTTGGAATCCAAGGGAGAAGTAGGATGAAAGAAGGAGGTGGAAAGAGCATGCAGGGCAAGAGCTTGGCACTAAAGAAGGCAGGAGAAAAGGCTCTGCCCCTTCCAAACAGTCTCTTCTCCTATTGTCCTCTCTCTCCCCACGTGAGTTAGGAGTAAAATTCTCCTAACAGCTTAAATGGCTGCTCATTTCCTATTAGGGTTTGAGGGTGAAAGAAAGAGGAAAATAGTCTTGTCTTGCTTCCTGGACATAAAGCTGCACCAGGACATTTCTTTCTCTTGGAAAGATTATCAAGAGTCCAGCCTCACTTCTTTTTTTCTCTTGGCCCAGGTGAACCTTAGGCAAAATAAAATTTGTATCCAGTTGCCATTAACTTCTTTTCTCCTTCCTTTTTTCTCCTGATTATGATACTTTTTATTTTCTCTCCACAAAATCCCCCTCCCCTACATTAGATGTTCATTGCCCTCAGGCATCCTTCTTCTTGCCCAAGCCTCCCTATAATATTCCCCTTTTCTTAGAAGGAAGGAAGGAAGCAAGGAAGACAAATAGTAATAGGCCAAGTGTGAAGAAAGGGAGAGCAGTTAGGACAGATGTATTATGAAAGCTTGAAGGATTTGGGCACCTAGGAAAGATAGGAATGATGAGGGTTGGGGGATGGAAAGAGACTATAAAATAACACAATTAGTGAAGAAATTGCCAGAAGGAAGGGGATAGTAAGGGGACTGAATATAATTTTCCTAATATTTACTAGGGCTAGCTTCCATCAGAGGCCTAGGCAAAGGAAAGAAGCAAATATCAGTCTGAGGATGGAATTTTAATAATCTCCCTAGAGCTAAAACTATCCTGTTGTATTAATAAATAATGTGTTGTTGTTGTTCAGTCATTTCAGTCATGTCTGACTTTTCATGACCCCATTGGGGGTTTTCTTGGCAAAGATACTGGAGTGGTTTGCCATTTCATTTAATTTCCATTAATGAATAATAGCTACCATTAATTTAGTACTTTAGGGTTTGTAAAGCACTTTACATCTATTAGTTTATTTTCCTTATCTGAAAAATGATGGAATTGGACCAAATGACTTCTAAGGTGCCTCCCAATTCTAGATCTCTGAATCTGAGTTAGGTGACATGGTGGTAAGGAAATATCTTTTAACATCTCATACTCCCTTTTACCTGAGCCCATGTAAATTACCTCTGAAACTAGACTGAAAGAGAGTAGATGGGTATGGTAAAGCCGGCAACCTTTGCCCTATTTCCTCCCTCTCCTTTCTCCAGTAACCAAATTGCAGCACTCCTTAAAAGTAAACGTACAAAAACTGTATATGTGTCAGTCAGTCAGTCACTGCTTTATGCCAGGCATTGTGCTAAGCACTAGGGATACACTGAAAGGCAAAATAAATTAATTAAATTAAATTAAAGCCCAAACCCTGCCCTCAAAGAGCTTACCTTCTAATGAGGGGGAGAACATGAAAATAACTATAAATTAACAATATCCAGGAAAAATTGGAGGCAACCAATAAAGGGTAGAAAATATTAAGTGCGATCAGGAAAGGCTCTTCATAGAAGATAAGATTTTAGCTGAAACTTGAAGGAAGGCAAGAGATAAATATGAGGAGGGAGAGTTTCCCAGAATGTGGGACAGCTGGTGAAAATGCCTGGAGTCTGAAGATGAAGTTTCTTGTGTGAGGAATAACAAGGAGGCCAATGGTCATGTCCAGGAAGAGCACACGGAAGTGAATAAGGCATAAGATTACCAGAAAGGTAGGAGGGGCCAGGTGGTGAAGGCCAGAAGGCACTGAATGCCCCAGGATTTTACATTTGAATCTGGAGGTGATAGGGATCCACTGGAATTTACCGAATGGGGATAGATCTTCACTTTAAGGAGATTAATTTGACCGCTGAATGGAAGGTGGATTTGAATGAGGAGAGACTTGGAGTACTAAATCCAACCCACAGGCTATTGCAATTACCCAGATACGAGGACCCAGATAAGAACCTCATAATAGCCCTGAGAGGCAGGCAGGGCAGACATTATTAGCCCCATTTTACAGGTAAAGAAACTAGACTAAGTAGTTAAGTAACTTACTTGCTATGGTTGCATAGCAAGTGAATAACACAGGCAGGATTCACACCCATTTCTCCTGGCCTCTCTGAGGTAGATGTTTCTCCTCTGTAAAATGAAAGGTTGAACTAGATGAACTCTTGGTCTCTTTCAGTTTAAAAACCCTATGATCTTCATGATGTCAAAGGCTGAGGACACTGGAGCCTTCTCAACACATGTTGATTGAAGGCCTTTGATGTACAGGCTATCGGACCAGACATGGGACACACTGTCACAGGATCCACTAGAAGGCATGCCTACATCAAAGCCGGCACTGTTCTCCATGAGCAAAGCAGAATTGTGCAAGGTCAAAAGAAATGTGAGAATTTAGAGATATCTCCACTCCCAATGTTCATGTAGACTATTTGTACCCAACCTGTGGTAAAACCTTCCAAGGTCATATTGGTCTGAGAGACTACAGCCGGACATACTGCACCTTGACCCCAACACAGTGATGTCATCTTAGTTCTCTTCAAGAATGAAAGACAACAACCAAACAACCAACTGGGCCAGGGGTATGTAGAGATGTCTAAGATCTCTCTCTCTCTCTCTCTCTCACACACACACACACACACACACACACACACACACACTAGATAGATAGGTAGGTAGATACATACATACATACATATATAGAGATAGTGGTAGGTTAGAATAAGGCTATGGACAATCATAGGACAATCAGCTGGCAGGGACCAGTGGGCATGATCTGGGTTACAGGCCTGGGCCTTTGTTGAAAAGGAAGGGGCTTCTCAGGGGAACATATAGGGACTGCCTTGCCTGCTCCTAGAACCAAACAGAATGATTGTGAGATGTGTTCACCTAGGATTACAGGGATGGCCTTGGTGATGGTAATCGTAGTAGTGTGCTGCTTGGAAAGTACATGCCTTTTCACCCTAGACTATTCAGCAACTTAGATTACTGGTCTCATCATACTCCTCCTTCTCACCCCAGTCACATACACATGCAGAAACTGGGCCAGTAACAGGTACAACTGGAGGCCCTAAGACTGAAAAATGAGAAGAAAAACTGCTTCATACCATTTCTTTATTGAAACTTAAAATAATATTATATATATATATATATATATATATATACACACACACACACACACACACACACACACACACACACACATATGTGGTAAAATATGAAAGTTTTTAACAGTCGGTTAGGATAAGTGAAAGACGCCAGTTTTTCAAGGACCACCCTTTTGGGGAGGAGATGAACAGTCTGCCTGCTGCGCATGTCAGACTGCCTGCCGGGTACAGTCCGCCTGCTGCGCATGTCAGACTGCCTGCCAGGTACAGTGCGCCTGCTGCGCATGTCAGACTGCCTGCCGGGTTTTTTTGACTTCCGGGGTGGAGAGAACGGGAGTAGCTTTTTTTTGCCGGCTTGGCGGGACTCCGGGCGGCGCGGCACAGACGGTCTGACTCACTCCAAAGGTGGCCTAAATCGGTTTGGTGAGTTTTTATAAGGAATATAGACAGCCTAGATTTAAGACGATTTGTACTGTATTTCTGTTTTCCTATCCTTCTAATCAACAACACCTTATATACAATAAAGGCTCTATCTAGAAAACCAGAAGCTTCTTCCATTTACTAGTCTGGGAGATGAATTAAGGGAAGGGTTAAGTAGGGGAGATTTATGATCTAATATCCAATTTTAAATCTCACAGTTTGGCGACCCCGAAGGGACCTTAAGGACCCTCCCACCCTCCCTAGTTTGGCCATAAGCCGGCTAATTCGGTGGATTTTCCAAATACCCCCCCCCCCCCCCCCCCCGCGGACTTTCCCTTTGTCTAATCTCCCTTAAAGACTTTAAGCCTCTAAAAGTCTTGCTTTAAACAGAAAAGCCAGCCCAGTTTAAAGAGCAAGATGCTCGAATATTCTACCATCCCTTTGATTTTTCTCATCGGAATGTATTGGGACAGCATAACATCCCGACTTAGAGGAATAGTTTATTCAATGGTCCTTCATAACATTATTGGTTTTTTCCTCATTCAGGCAGCAAAAAGTTTTTTGTATAATAGTATACGTGAGAATCTTTGGGAAAATACGTTTAATATAAGTAGAAATTTTATGCCTGCAATTGAAATACCTTTTAATACCACATCCATAGTTCATACGACTAAGGATTTTATTTTTTTTTGTTGTTTTTTTTTTGTTTTTGTTATTATCATTGTTTTTGTTATTATCATTGTTATGATGTGGGGGAAACTCTCACATATGGAGAGAGACCTCAAAATGGCTGTTTCTACTAGAGATGATCCAAGTTCAGAATCAGATCAGCAGAAACTACTCCCTCTGCAGGAAGCTATAGAACATAGTAAGAAGGGAGTGCCAATTCAAGTCAGAAAATATAGCCCCTTTAGACCAAGTGACTTGAGCGCATGGAAATCAATCATCCCTAGTTTTGAGAAAAATCCAAACACTGTAATTTCACAGTTAAGGACTATATTTAATGCATATCAACCCAGTTGGGCTGATGTTACTTGCCTTTTGGAAACTTTACTGTCCCCAACTGAGATTACAGATATTATCTCAGCAGGAAATGCCCTTGTTGCGAAAGGTAAGGCCGATGTGGAATGGCCTCTAAAGGATCCAGAGTGGAATTATAATGATGATAGGGATTTCCAAAGATTAAAAGATGCTAGAGAAACACTTCTGAAGGGAATGGAATCTTGCTCTAGAAAACCGGAAAACTGGCAGAAATTTTTAAGCCTACCTCAGGAGGCTAATGAAAGACCAAACAGATTTTATGATAGACTTTGTGAGGCCGCTAGACAGTACACCAGATTGGATCCAGTAGATTTAAGAGATTCCTGTATCATTCTCAACACATTTGTTTATAATTCACTGCCAGAAATACGCAGATACTTTCTGAAACAATGTCCAGACTGGAGAAATCTCTCAGTAGATAGAATTAAGGAACTTGCAAATTATGTCTTTGACTCACGTGAGGAAGATCCAGATCACCCTAAACAGAGCATTCTGGCACCAGCGATTCCTAGTCAGCCATGTGGACACCGGAACAAGGACACTAAGGTGTGTTGTTACTGTCGTAAGGAGGGGCATGAATTGAGAGAATGTAGGACTTGGAGAAGAAATTCTAATTCTAATTACAGGCGAAATCAAAATAGAAATAGATCTTTTTGGAGGAATACAGAAAGGCAGTACCAGAATAATGGTAACCAAGACCCCCCTCAGAAGAGGACACAGGAATGATGGTGTCTTGGGGAGGAATGGAACATAGATAATGAAAGCCATATATTCCCAGATCCAGATTTTTTGAATGCACTTGTGCCAGTCCATTCACCTCCCCAGAGTAATGAACCACATGTCACCTTAAAAGTGGGGGAGACTTATTATGATTGTCTGCTAGACACAGGAGCCTCTAAATCAGTATTAGTAAGCAAACCAGATGCTGGGTGTAGACCTGTAGGATTTTTGAATGTAGTGGGAGTCTCAGGAAAGAGCCAGAGAGTGGCAAAATTGAATCCTCGCATGGTATCTATGGGGCCCTTAACAGTGGAACATTCATTTTTACTCATGCCTGATGCCCCTGTAAATTTATTAGGTCGTGATCTCCTTTGCAAGCTTAGAGCAACCATATCTTGTGCTCCAGATGGGGCTGTCTCCTTACAATTGCCAGAGGATACTGTTCATTTATTACCAATTTTACTTACAGAAGCTCAAGGAACAGCAGGGGAGGTATCCAAAATCCCCTCTGACATTCCTGAGTCTTTATGGGCCTCATCCCCTAATGAGGTGGGGCTCCTTAAGTCTGCCATGCCTGTTACCTTTAAAGTTAAGGGGGGACCACCCCCCTCCATTCCACAGTATCCATTGTCTAGGGAAGCAATAGAAGGGATCACCCCTATAATTGAGGCTTTGAAAAGCCAGGGTATTATTATTCCATGTCATCACTCTCCATGCAATACTCCCATTTTGCCAGTTAAAAAACCCAAGCCTGGGCCAGATGGTAAACCTGTTTATCGCTTTGTGCAAGATCTTAGAGCGATTAATAATTATGTTATTCCTAGACATTCTATAGTCGCAAATCCGGCTATGATAATTTCCTCAATTCCCTATGAATCTACATGTTTCACAGTGGTAGACCTTTGCTCTGCCTTTTTCTCCATACCAGTACATGAGGACTTCCAATATTTATTTGCTTTTACCTGGAAAAATAGACAGTGGACCTGGACTAGACTCCCACAGGGATTTGTAGACAGTCCCACATTATTTTCCCAAATTTTACAGCAGGATCTGGCCTCTATTACCTTTAAGGGCTCCACACTAGTACAATATGTAGATGACTTACTTTTGGCCTCTCCTAATGCTGAAATTTGTCAGGAAGATAGCCGTCACTTACTGCTGGAGCTGCACAAGAGAGGACACAAGGTTTCCAAGACAAAGGTACAATGGTGTTTGCCCCAGGTAGAATATTTAGGATTTATTTTGGCTGCTGGAACTCGCTCTGTCTCTTCTAAGAGAGTCCAGGCCATTCAACAACTCTCTGCCCCCACTACTAAGAGGCAGTTGAGAGCCATTCTGGGAGCAGCTGGGTACTGTAGACAATGGATACCCTCTTTTGGTGAAATTACTAAACCCCTCATAGCTCTTACAAAAAGTTCTGTTCCAGACAGTTTACAGTTGGATCCCCAGCATCTCTCAGCCATAAAAGAATTAAAACGGGCCTTGTTATCAGCACCTGCCCTAGGACTGCCAGATTATAGTAAGCCTTTCACTCTCTTTGTGCATGAACAAAGGGGGGTGGCTTCTGGAGTCCTGACTCAGTCACTGGGGCCTAACCAACGTCCTATAGCCTACTATTCAATTCAGCTGGACCCTGTAGCGGCTGGAGCGCCACCTTGCCTTAGAGCAGTGGCGGCCACAGCGCTTTTGGTAGAAAAAGCCTCTGATTTGGTCCTAGGTAACCCTCTAACTGTGCAATGCCCTCACGAAGTGGAGGCTCTCTTACTACGTCACAGGACACAAGCCTTTTCAGATCAAAGGCTGGCTAAGTATGAAATAACCCTGTTAGGTAATGAGAATATCACTTTAAAACGCTGCACAGTTCTTAATCCAGCAACACTACTCCCTAACTTACCATTCTCGGGGGAACCGTTGCATGACTGTGCTTCTTTAGTTGATATGGCTGAAAAACCCCGTGATGATCTTTTTGATACACCTTTAGAAAATCCTGATCTTGTCCTCTATACAGATGGTTCCTCATTTATGAGAGAGGGAACCCGTTTTACTGGAGCTGCTGTAGTTTCTGATTATGACACCCTCTGGGCAGCTTCTCTGCCTTCCCATTTTAGTGCACAGGCTGCTGAACTTGTGGCTCTTACACAGGCCTGTAATATAGCTAAAGATAAGAGTGCCACCATTTTTACTGACTCGAAATATGGCTTTGGCATATGCCACTTTATTGGTATGATTTGGCGTCAACGAGGCTTTCTAACATCCTCGGGCAAGGCTATTGCCAATGGGGACCTTATCAAGGACCTCTTAGATGCCCTAAAACTGCCTTCTTCCCTAGCCGTTGTACATTGCCCTGCCCACACAGGGAATAGTGATCCTGTTTCAAAGGGAAATGCACGAGCCGATTCTGCAGCCAAGCTTGCTGCATTAGAAGCTCCTGAACATGTATTTAACCTTTCACCTTCTGAGGATATTCCTTCCAACCTAACCTATGACGATTCTGAAGTAGAAAAGTGGAAAAAGAAATTTAAGGCGAAACAGATCAATGGCATCTGGGTGTCTCCGGAAGGTAAGCCATTTCTTCCCCGGAAATTCTACCACCAGGTATGCCTCTCTGTTCACAGAAAAGGCCATTTTGGTACACAAGGCATTGTAGACTCTATTAAGAGAACCTGGATAGCACCAGGTGTGACTAATACAGCATCTCGAATCTGCTCGGGCTGCTCCACATGTCAGTCTTATAATCAGTATGCTTTTAAGGTCAAAGCTTATGGAGGGCGTCCTCTAGCATATACACCTTTTGAGCACTTACAAATTGATTATATTACTATGCCAAAAGCAGGACATTATAAATTTTGCCTTGTTATAGTTGATCAGCTCACTCGGTGGGTGGAGGCCTTTCCCAGCCCCCGAGCCACAGCTGCCTTTGTTGCCAAAATTCTTCTTAAAGAGATAGTACCTCGTTTTGGCCCACCAGCCCGCATCGATTCTGACAAAGGCACACATTTCACTGATTTGATTTTATCCCAAATCTACTCTTTCTTGGGAGTGACTCCAAAATTCCACACGCCCTACCATCCACAAAGTTCAGGCCAAGTCGAACGTATGAATAAAGAGCTTAAGAGTATGATTGGCAAATTATGTACTGAAACCCATTTGAAATGGCCTGATGTTCTACCATTGGCATTATTCTATCTACGAAGTAGACCAAGAGGAGAACTTCATATATCTCCTTATGAAATGCTTTTTGGTCACCCTCCTATCCAAGCTAAAACTTTTTCCCCAGTTTATACATCACTGGTGGGAGGTGATACTTCTGTTGCTTCCTATATACAGGAATTACAGACCAGGCTACGTGAACTCCATGAGGCAGGAGCTGTGGTCCAGGCAGGACCATTAGACTTTTCATTGCATAACTTCAACCCAGGAGATAAAATATATGTAAAGAATTTTCAGAGAACCAGTGGAACTCAACCTGCCTGGGAAGGACCTTTTCAGGTATTATTGACAACTCCTACCGCCATTAAAATTGGTGAAAAAGACTCATGGATTCATTGCTCTCATATAAAGCCTGCACCATTCATAGGTGAAGAGATTTCAGATAGACCTGAGGTAGACGCTAAAGAGGTAAAAACCCTAACGATAGCAACTGTTAAAGAGCAAAGAAAGTTCAGAGGAAACAGGAAGTTCCCATTTAAGAATCCCACTGATCAGTTAAATGCTTTGGGACTCAGTCTTCGTAAAGTATCAGGAGACGGAAATTGCCTTTTTAGGGCTTTAGCAGACCAGCTAGAAGGTCACTGTAGAAATCATCTCAGACACAGACAAGAAGCTGCTTCTTATATGATTAATCATAGACAAGAGTTTGAGTCTTTTATAGTAAATGACTCCCCTTTTGAAGAATATGTTGATGAATTAAAGAAATTTGGAAAGTGGGGAGGAAATGATACAATTGTAGCATTTGCTAAGCAGCATCAGCTGAATGTTGTGGTTCATCAATTAAATCAGCCTTTATTGAAAATCAGTGGCACAGACAAAACTGATGCTACAGAACTCCACATTTTCTACCATAAAGAACATTATGACAGCATTAGAAAGATCAATGACAATTCAGAAACCCCTGCCACTTTGGCATGCAGAGAATTGGGGAACCAGTTAAAACAATGTGGCATACCCCAAACTCTAGCAGCTTAAATACCTTATAATTTAACAAGCATTTCCTTCTACAGGCAAAAGCACTGAAGTACATGGCCTAGTTTTCTGGCCTACCTCAACTATTTTTTTTTTTTATTTTATTAATTTTTGGGTTTTTTTGTTTTTGTTTTGACTTTTGAAAGGCACTGAAAAGACCTGGAATTGACTGCACCTTTAAGTTCTTTAAGAGCACAAAAGGGTGCTTAGCGAATCTTTTGCTTTTTATTTTTTATTTTTGGTTTTGCTTTGGTTTTTTTTTTTACTTTTGTTTCTTTTGCTTTTCTTTAAAACTAAATTTTGTAAACTAAGTGATTATTCAAAGACATTTTAAGTATATGCTGTGGGTGAGGCTATCGGGCCTCAGAAGCTACCAGAATTCTTCTTTTTTTTTATTTACTCTTTCTTTTTGAGAGAACCATGAGTTCTAATGAGTTTTGTTTTATTTATTTATTTTTCTCCTTTCTCTTGTATGTTGTTCTGTTTAACTAAAAAGTACCAGAAATTGCTTGATACCTCACTGAAAACATTGAATATTGAATCTTGCTAATTGAAGTCTTATTTCTTTTTGATGAATTAATCACCACTTTAAGTATCTGCTACTGTTATACCAGAGAATTCATGTATAAGATGATGTGGTCTACTTGCTAAAAGAAGATTATGTAATAATGTCTAAAAGAAGATTATGTAACAATGTCTAATATAATCAGCTATTTACATTCGTTTATTATTTATATGTCATTATACTCTGGGTATGGTTTGGAATTATTGTATATATCACTAATATATTCTCAGTTATGCAGCATAGCACACATTTTTACCATCATATTGTCTTTGGTGAAATTAATGAGATTTCAGAAATATGGAAACTTATCATTTCAGAGACTAACTTGCTGTGAACTCTGACGCAGGCCCTGGAGAGAATATATGTGCAACAAAAGGAGAGACAGGTATACGTAAGTCCATGGTTTGCTTATGATGGTGACTATGTAGAGCACAATTACTAGGCACAGTCCAGTATTCATCCTCTCTCCCTCCTAATTTAACCTAATTTAACTGAACTTATTTATCTTTTTATCTCACTCAGTTGAATTCACCTGTGGCCTAGCACAATCACTGGCTGTCTCAGAACCATGAGATATGGTATGATAACCTTTCCATAACATTTTCAGGTGTCATGAACACATACTAAATTTGGCTTTGATCCAGACACATGGTGGTAAAAAGTGTTACACATTGCATAACTACCTCAACCCTCTATTACAAGTCTAACCATATAAAGGAGGGAATGTAATGGAATTTATTAATTTGATCATTGACAATGCTATGCTAAGGTTTTAAAAATACAGCAATTCAAACAGTTAAAGAAGATAATCCAGCTTTCCAGACCAGAGTCCAGAATCCAGTTTTCCAGACCAGAATCCAGTTTCCTCCTGATGACATCTTACCACTTCAAGAAGACAAGAGAACTCAGAGACTTTATATGAACTGTTTTGCTTTATTAGCTTTTACTATCTCCTTTCTGTTATATACTATCTGTAACATGTACTCTCTGCAGAGGCTCTCCCTTTGCAAGACTAATGTCAAAGCGTCGGTTCATGAGGAAAAAAAAAAAATCGCCCCTCTGGACAAAACTTTCCTCTCTTCCTTTTCTGTATTGTTGTTCGCATATTATTAGTCAGCAAAAGTTATTATATTCTTTTTACTGTTCCATCAAGGAAACATTCCGTTTCTTGAGGAAGCAAAGGGGGGAAATGTGGTAAAATATGAAAGTTTTTAACAGTCGGTTAGGATAAGTGAAAGACGCCAGTTTTTCAAGGACCACCCTTTTGGGGAGGAGATGAACAGTCTGCCTGCTGCGCATGTCAGACTGCCTGCCGGGTACAGTCCGCCTGCTGCGCATGTCAGACTGCCTGCCAGGTACAGTGCGCCTGCTGCGCATGTCAGACTGCCTGCCGGGTTTTTTTGACTTCCGGGGTGGAGAGAACGGGAGTAGCTTTTTTTTGCCGGCTTGGCGGGACTCCGGGCGGCGCGGCACAGACGGTCTGACTCACTCCAAAGGTGGCCTAAATCGGTTTGGTGAGTTTTTATAAGGAATATAGACAGCCTAGATTTAAGACGATTTGTACTGTATTTCTGTTTTCCTATCCTTCTAATCAACAACACCTTATATACAATAAAGGCTCTATCTAGAAAACCAGAAGCTTCTTCCATTTACTAGTCTGGGAGATGAATTAAGGGAAGGGTTAAGTAGGGGAGATTTATGATCTAATATCCAATTTTAAATCTCACACATATATATATATATATATATATATATATATATATATATATATATATATATATAATACCCCATACAGACCTACCTACTCTGATGTGAATGTAAACTCAGGTTAGGTTCTAAAAGGAAGATTGATACTGCAGGTTCCAAGGTACTTGGGACCTCCACCCCTAAATGTATAGCTCATAAGACCTCATTTACTTTTTTTTTTTTTTTGGCGGGGCAGTGGGGGTTAAGTGACTTGCCCAGGGTCACACAGCTAGTAAGTGTCAAGTGTCTGAGGCCAGATTTGAACTCAGGTACTCCTGAATCCAGGGCCAGTGCTTTATCCACTGTGCCACCTAGCTGCGCCCCCTCTCATTTACTTTTAATAGTCATCCAGTAGATGAATTTAGCTCAAAGCAAAGTCACTTTCAAGGATGGAATAGGAACAATGGTAACTATGAAACATGTCCCAAGTAAACCATGAATATACACAGCATCAGTGGGAAAAATTTGTACATACATAGACTACTCTGATAGTGAGGCACATATAACAAATATGTTGCCAAGGCAACTCATGCTACTGGTACCAGAGGTCCCTGATGTCCTTTCTCTTCTTGCGGTATTTTCATGCTGCTTCTTCCCCCATGGCACCCTCTACCTCCCCCCAACCCCTGCCAGCCAGGCAAAACATCTCTTCTGGGAGGATTGTTGAGTTAGGCTTCCTGTTTTTGCTCCTTTCTTCATCTCAGCTCCTAACCAACAGGGACAATTCTCCCATGAATCCAGAATTGGCTCTTTTCTTTGCTGTCAGAAGTCATATCCCATGAATTTGCTTCCCACCCCAACTCACTAACTCTTTTCCCTGCTGGATTCAGTGTCTCTTACTGGGTGGATAGCTCTGCTACAAGATACCTTATAGGAAAAGGAAATAACCTCCCTATCAGTCCTTTAAAGAGGTTCAGGGGTCACACTCTACAGAACTGCTTTATGTTTGGAATCTGTTGAGTGACTCCATGTTCTGATTGATCCTTTGACAGTGGCCTCCTAGTTATTTCAAGAACAAGATACTGCATCTCTTGGCTTTTGGCATTTTCTCTGGTTGTCCCCTATGCCTGGAATGCTCTCTTACCTCATCTTCACCCCCTGGTATCTCTGACTTCTTTTAAGTCCCAACTAAAATCTTGCCTTCCACAAGAAGTATTGCCCAACCTCTCTTAATTCAAGTGCCTTCACTGTTTTAATTATTCCTATTCATCCTTTTTATTTATATAGCTTGTTTGTACATATTTGTTCATGTGTGGTCTCCCCCTTTAGATTGTGAGCTTCTTGAGGGCAGGAACTATCTTTTGCCTCTTTTCATATCCCTGGTGCTTAGCACAATGCCTGGCACATAGTATATGCTTAATAAATGTTTATTGACTAGCTTCTTGGCATATAGTAGGGATTTAATACATGTTTGTTGACTGGCTTTGCCTTTGGGGAATGGGGTCACATGAATAAATAGCTTCTAGAACTGTACCTCTGCTCTAATGGTGCTTCTCATATAGTCTAATAGAAGTGCATCAAACAATTGGAAATGCTGGACCAGTGCACAGAGGGGAAACTGAGGATAGAGGTATAGATCTGGGAGTTATCTGTGAAGAGATGATAATTGAACCCATGGAAGTAGAGGAGTGCATCAAGAAAGAGAGTATAGAATGAAAAAAAAGAGAGAATCTTGGGGATTCATTCAGTCTTAGTAGATAGGAGAAAGATGGAAGAGTGGAAACTGGTAATGAACAATTAGATGCTTAAGAGGAGAAGCAGGAGAAAGCAGTATCCATGGACTCAAGAAGGTAGTCAACAGTATGAGTACTGCAGATGATGAAGACAAAGGATTCAAAATGAAAATGTCATTGGTGACATTTGAGAGTATTTCAGTAGAGTCATGGGGACAAGAGCCAAACTGTAGAAAGTGAAATGAGGAAAAAATGGAAGCTTCAAGCTAACCTCTGAAAAATACTAAATAGTTTTGCAGCAACAAATCAATGAAGACCACTGTAGTGGAAAGAACACAGAATTGGAAGACCATGAAGAGTCCTTGTTAGTGGTATGCTGCTAATTGTTTAACAACTAGCTCTCTGAGGGGGAAAAAAGTTTATGAACCACATTATTTTAAGTTTAATCTTCATTATTAAGTTTTTCTCAACCATTTTCTTAAGCCTGGAAATGAACAAGACAATAAATCAAGCCCTGATTTCTAACATATGCTGATTTCTAAGGTATAAATGTGCACATTGAAATTTCAACAATTAGCTTTCTTGAGACAGTATGATCCAGGTCTAGTTCTAGATCTATCATTTGCTAGCTATATGACCTCGGGTAAGTCACTTAATCTTTCTTATTTTACCTTTTCTCAGCTGTAAAATGAAAGAGTTGGACTAAACTATCTTTTTTTTTTAGTGAGGAAATTGGGGTTAAGTGACTTGCCCAGGGTCACACAGCTAGTAAGTGTTAAGTGTCTGAGGCCGGATTTGAACTCAGGTACTCCTGACTCCAAGGCCAGTGCTCTATCCACTGTGCCATCTAGCCGCCCCAGGACTAAACTATCTTTAACAACTTTTTCCAAACAACTCCACCCTTCCTCCAAACATCATTTTTTTTTTCAAGGACCAGGCTTGCAACTTCAGAGCCATTCTTGACTCTGTCATCTCCCTCACCACCACTCCCAATAATCAATTAGTTGCCAAGTCTTGCAGATTTACCTACACCACATCTCTAACATGTCACCTATTGTCCACTCACATGACCATTGCCCTAGTTAAGGTCTGAATCACCTCTCACACAGACTATGTCGCTAGTCTCCTAGTTAGTCCCTCTCCTTTCAGTTTCTCTCTTCTCCAATCCATCCTCATCACAACTGTGAAATTAATATTCCTAAAACACAGGTCTGACCACATAATTCCCCTGCTCACAAGTCATCAGTTTATCCCTATTGTTTCTAGGACACCATACAAAATTTAGCATTTAAAGCCTTCACAATTGGCTCCAACCCATATTTCCAATTTTTTTCATATTATTCTCCTTCAAACACTTTACATTATAGCCAAAATGTTCTGCTGGTTGTTGCCCAAACTTGGTGTTCCATATTCTTTTGGATTTCACTTTGTACTATTGATCCCTGGAATGCCTGGAATGCTCTTCTGCCTCCCTTCTTTATCTCATCTTCCTTTAACACTTGCTTGAAATCCCACTTCTCCAGAAGGCCTCCTCCCTTTTAGTCCTATGACATTATCTTCAATTTACATGTGTGCAATTGCTTGTATGTTATCTCCTCCATTAGAATGGGAGCTCCTTGAGGATAAGGACTGTGGTTTTTGCCTTTCCTTGTGTCCTCAGCATTGAAGACAGTGCCTGACCCCCAGTAAATACTTGATCAATGCTTGTTGACTGGATGACTGGCCAAGAAGTCATTTTCTCCTCTTGTGCTGCCACCTCTTTGAACATCTAAATCTTTTTTCAAGGTTCAGCACATATATTACTTCCTCTTACCCGAAGCTTTATTTGATCCCTACCTTAGTGCTCCCTCCATAAAAATATTAACTTGCATTTACTTACTTGTGCTACAAAAAACACATACACTCATAGATATACTATCTTTACAATCTATATATGTATATATGAAATGTATTTTTATTTATAATTTCATATTTTTGTACACATTACATATATAATATATTGTATTATATAATATGTAATATCCTGACTATGCAATCTTGTATATGTATATATCCATAATGTAAACTCCTTGGGGGTTGAGATGGGGTTTTTTGTCTTTATATCTCTAGCACCTAGGACTGTCCTTTGCACTTAATGGGTGCTTTTTATGTGTTTTTTGGTTTTGGGTTTTTGGTTTTGGTTTTGGTTTGGTTTGGTTTGTTTTTTTTTGCGGGGCAATGAGGGTCATACAACTAGTAAGTGTCAAGTGTCTGAGGCTAGATTTGAACTCAGGTCTTCCTGAACCCAGGGCTGGTACTTTATCCACTGCGCCACCTAGCTGCCCCTTAATAGGTGTTTAATTAATGTTTGTTGAATTGAGTTGAATTGGAAGATATTAGCCAATGAAAGGAGGCAAGAAGGAATATTCCCTTGTTATTAACCTCATTCTGAATGAACTTCATTGGGTGTAGAGAAATCATTGTTAGTTCTTCTATATTTCCTCTAATTGTTTTATGCTGTGAGCAGATGGTCATACACTGCATGAACAATGATGAAGACCAAACAGACTGGTAGAGAATCTACTGCTAGAATCAAATAAAACTTAAAACAAAGTCTCCCTGCTGCATAGCAATCATACAAATAATCATGGTGCTGCATGGTGAGCATCTCATATAAATAATAGTCATTATTATGACTTTTATTTGGAGTCAAATTCTAGCTTATTAATATAAATGGCTAACATGTATAATGCACTTTGTAAGTGACATGTTTTATATTTATATATATTTACATGAACACATACATATGTTAGTATATATGTGTATATATATATATATGTTTATATGTATATAAATAAAATCCTCATCTGTAAAATAGAGATAATAAGATTTGTAGTTTCTACCTTCTTAGGGTTGTGAAGATAATGAGATTATATATTTATAGTATACATTATATATAAAATATATACACATAGTATATCATCTATATGATATACTATACACATGGTATGTGTATATATAATATGTATTATGCATATATACATACTTTATTGTGATCATTCAGTCATTTTTTGTTTTTTGTTTTTGTTTTTTGTGGGGCAACAAGGGTCACACAGCTGGTAAGTGTCAAGTGTCTGAGGCCAGATTTGAACTCAGGTCCTCCTGAATCCAGGGCTGATGCTTTATTCACTGCACCACCTAGCTGCCAGATCATTCAGTCATTTTTCAATTGTGCCTGATTCTTCATGACCCCATTTGGAGTTTTCTTGGCAAAGATACTGGAGTGGTTTGCCATTTCATTCTCCAATATATACATATACGAGATTATATATTCAAGATATTACATATTATATAATAAAATATGTTGTGTATATAATATATACACATGTGAGATTATAAAGGAAATGTATATTTAATATATACATATATAGGTATGTATAGATAGTATATCTGTGTGTGTGTGTGTGTGTGTATAAATACTATATCTATGTCTATATACTGCTTTATTTTACAGATGAGGATAATGAGGGTTAGAAAGGCCAGGTGAGAGGCAGCTAGGTGGTACAGTGGATAGAGCACTGGCCCTGGAGTCAGGAGTACCTGAGTTCAAATCCGGCCTCAGACACTTAACACTTACTAGCTGTGTGACCCTGGGCAAGTCACTTAACCCCAACTGCCTCACTAAAAAAAAAAATAGAAAGACCAGGTGATTTGCACACGGTCACAAAATTACTAAGTCTCAGGGGTAAGATAACAATAGCTGGCATTTTTGTGGCATTTCAAGGTTTTCAAAGCACTTTACAAATATGATGTCATTTTATCCTCACAACAGCCCTGGGAGATAGGTGCTATTCTTGTCCCTACTTTATAGATCAGGAAAGCAAAGCAGACACAAGTGAGGGAAGTTGCCCAGGGTCACACAGCTAGTCTGTGTGTCTAAGTCAGGATCTAAGTCAGGTCTTCTCAACTCTAGAACCAAAACTCTATCCCCAGCTGCCCCTGATTCTTCCTGATTCCTGGTCCAGCACTCTTTTCACTACACTACTCACTTTGTAAGTTCTACAGGATTTATACTCAGTGTTAATCTTGACTTTTTTCATGATATAATTTATCATTCTAATCATTGCCATCAACACCCAACCAGGCCTGGATTTCCTTGTCTTCCAACTTGTGCCTCCTTCCCACCTACCCCCAAGCTTTTCTGTACTTCAATCATATATTTATATCTCCCTCACTTCTCTCCCATGTCTGATCCAAGGGGATCTTTGAGGAGCATGTCCTTTTGCTTCTGTTTCCTATCCCCATCTCTGGGCCCCCTAGTCTCACTCTCTCTGATGCTACACCTCTATAATATCCTGAGAAGATGGTATTGCCTTGCCAACCTTTTTTGTGGGGCAATGAGGGTTAAGTGACTTTCCCAGGGTCACACAGCTAGCAAGCCTCAAGTGTCTGAGGCCAGATTTGAATTCAGTTCCTCCTGAATCCAAGGCTGGTGTTTTATCCACTATGTCACCTAGCTGCCCCAGTGTAAAATTATTCTTTTTTTCTTTTCTTTTCTTTTTAACCTTGCCAACTTTGCAAGTAGGAATGTTTGGCTTTCTGGGATATCTGAGTTATGTATTACATCTCCATTTTTCTTCTTTCTGTCAAATTCATGGACCACGTATATGTTATCAGATCACTTGCTTGCTCCCATGGACCTGATTCTTTTGATGCCATATTTGTCCATGAAGAAGCTTTTTTTCTTCCATACTTCATATTCCTCCCTGCTATCATGGAGTACTATTCTCTGACAATCCTCTGCAGATATAGCCCTGATCTTTGTTGTGGGAAGGCAACACAACCCAGGCCCCATCTGTCAGGTTGGATGTAATGGAAAGAGCAGAAACTAACAATGACAGTGACAACAACACCCACTACAGAAGGGTATTTGTGACAAATTCCATAGGCCTGCACCATGGCACAACCCTGACTGCTGATCAATTGAATACTTCTCTGGTGTAGTTTTGCCCAGTCCCAAAAAGGTAAGAGGAGTTACTCACCTGGGATAATCAAAATGGAGGATGACCAATCAGGGATCAATGCTTTCTCAACAATGGAGCCCCTCACAGGTATTCTTAATCCATGGGAAATCTCCCTCATTCAATTCAGCTCTACCTTTCCATGTCTCTGATTGTAACAGAGTAGCAAGGGGAGGGGGGTTGAATTTAATATGTGCTTTTTAAAATTGTCTATAGTAGGGGGCAGCTAGTTGGCCCAGTGGATAAAGCACCAGCCCTGGATTCAGGAGGACCTGAGTTCAAATCCAGCCTCAGATACTTGACACTTACTAGCTGTGTGACTCTGGGCAAGTCACTTAACCCTCATTGCCCTGCAAAAAGACCAAAAAAAAATTGTATATAGTAGAAGTTCATAGGTTACATGATCCTCTTTTCTGTCGTTTGAATATTGAAATATTCATGTTTGTGGATGTTATATATAACATCATATATAACTTTCTATACAATTGTATGCCAGACAAAAAGTAGGCTATTTGTTTTCCTATATAATCTAAACATCCAAGACATCTCCTCTATCTGAAATGGGCAGGAGTCCATTAAATTATACTGGGGCTGGCAGCCTTCTGTAGAAGTAAGGCCGTCTCTAATCTCTAGCTTGGAGTCACTCTGCCTGAGGAGGGAATTCCCATCACATCTCCTCAATTCTGAGATGTCTCCTGGAATACAACCAGTTTTCAGAAGCGCTACTATGAAGAACAGGAAAATGAAGCTCTTCAGGCTTCCAACAGGGAAATCCGAGCTAGCCCTGGCTTCCCAGCAAGGTATGTGCTCCTTTCTCTACTGTGGGAAACTAGCAAGTCACCAGAGTTTCTGAGAGTGGTGAATTAACTCTTCCAGGACACCAGGGCACCATTGAGAAAATTACTATATTCAGGATGCTAAAGGGTCCCCCAGTTCCTTGGAATGGATAATTAGATTCTCACAGGTGACTAGTTTACTCTGAATGAGTAGTTTACTCACCACTAGATCTCATACTCTCTTGTGTGGGAATAAAAATGTTACTTTGCTCATCCTCTCTTCTCTTCATTTTTTAACTTAACTGTCACATAAGCCACTTTATACTCAGAATCTCATAAACAATAACTAGACAACTCCTTTCAGTAAGAGAACAGAAGTATTGTTGGTATGACAATAGGAGACTGAGAACCAGGACTCCTGGCTTCTATAATCATTTATCTAAGGAATCTGATCTGAAGGAGCACCATCTTCCCATTGGGATAATTTCTCCATTTGAAGAGTAAAAACAATATCATTTTGGCTTTAAAAATGGGATCTTGGTCCTGTTTTAGAGATGACCCAGGTGAGAGTATAAAACATAATTTAGGGGTATGGAAAATAAGTTCCATAAGTAAAGGAAATAGGATTAAGTAGGGAAAATCTGAAGAAGTGATATTATTGGACCTTTAAGGTCCAACCCAAACCCAACTTCTACATGAAATCCTCTTTGATTATTTCATTCCCCATTTATTTACTTCTCTTTTCTCTGAATTTTCACATTTATCATTTGGACTGTACAATTTAGATTGTTTTAAATATATGGTTTGTTTTTCTGTTTCATGGGTGTTAGCAATATTCTCAAGTGTACACAGAAAAGACAGATGCCTAGGGATCCAAGGTAATGGCAACCACATTCAATGTCATAATCTGCAAGATTATAAAAAAACAGTCTCATATGCACAAAGCAATGACTGCATTGACTTTTTGTTTTGTTTTGCTTTTAGTGAGGCAATTGGGGTTAAGTGACTTGCCCAGGGTCACACAGCTAGTAAGTGTTAAGTATCTGAGGCCGGATTTGAACCCAGATACTCCTGACTCCAGGGCCGGTGCTCTATCCACTGCGCCACCTAGCTGCCCTGCATTGACTTTTTAAAAAACAAAATGCATGTAACCTCAGTGTAGAAGAAATGCCAGGCTGACCAGGCACAGCAATCTCACTTGCTATGAAGGTTGAAAGATGTCTCACCTTTCCTGTGACTCCCCCAACCTTGATGTCCCCATAGTACTGGCCAAATACAAAGTAGTATGGAATTTTTGTGTAGGAAGGGACATTTGAGTTGGGTTTTGAAAATGAGTGGAAATTGGACCAGTGAAGATAGGCGGAAGGTCATTTTTGTTGGAGGGTACAGTTCAAACAAAACATGGAAATGAGAAATGTCAGAGCTAGTTCAGGAAATACTGGGTAATTTGAAGCATGTATGTACAAAGGAATGTAAGAAATTACTCAGAAGATAAGTTGGGGACAGGTCATAGAGAACCTGGAATGCCACACTAATGAGTTTGGATTTGATTTTGTAGGTTATTAGATTTTGAAAAAGACAAATTATGTGCTTAGAACAGTTTGTCGGGATTATTTCAGGTTGTAGAGGGAGAGATTGGAGATGTGGAGCCCCAAAAGGCAATTATGGTCAATGACCTAGAGCTTAGAACAGTGCCTAGCAAACAGTAGACACTCGATAAATGTTTATTGAATGATTAAGAGAAATAATGAAGGCCTAAAGATAGGGTAGAGTTCCCGAAATCAGGTCACAGAGAACTAAAAAGATGGTAACGAAGTAGGCTTGACTTCATGACTAGATGGGGAGCATGGGTGGGAGGATGAAAAATGCATTCATCCTAAATGACCAAGAGGATCAGGTTGCTGATCATCTAAGGGGGAGAGGGAAGGAGGAATAAAATTTGGAATTCGAAACTATTTTTAAAATGTTAAAAAAATTTTACATGTAATTGTGGGGGCAGCTAGGTGGTGCAATGGATAAAGCACCAGTCCTGGATTCAGGAGGACCTGAGTTCAAATATGACCTCAGATACTTGACACTTACTAGTGGTGTGACCCTAGGCAAGTCACTTAACTTTCATTGCCTTGCCCCCCAAAAAACCAAACAAATTTAATTGAGGAGAAATAAAATATTATATAAAAAAGAGAAATGGAAAGGTTAGGAGAAGGAGCAAGTCTTTAGAGAAAAGATGGTGGGTTTAATTTTGAATATGTTGAGCTTAAAATACCAGCAGAACACCTAGGGTCCCATTCAACTCTGAGATTCAATTATTCTATTATAACAACTGTTTGGAAGTATGCAGAACAAAATGACGTAGTGATGGGCTATGTTTGCAGGGCAGAAGAAAAAGAGTGGGTTCATGGTGAGCTGAGAGCTCTGTGATGGGATACTGAAATCACATAAAACCTGCTCCTGATAAGATGCTTTGGGAGAATCCATGGAATCTATCTGGACTGTCAAAAACACATGAAAACTCCTTGTCACTGAAAACAAATAAAAGAATTCCCTCCATCCCCTCAAGCACTCCCAAAGATCTCATTGCCAAGCAAGATACTATCCAAAGCTGTGGTGCTGACTTTTGTCTTGTCACTGAACTTCGAAGATTCTAGAAGAGAGAGTGAGGCTGATGAACTAGTTCACTCAAGAGTCAAGACATCACCCTGTGATATCATTGGTCTTCTTTGAAATGGAGACAAAACAACAACTGTACAGAGCTAGGAATACTGAGAAAGTGAGTGAGTGACTGCTCTGCTGTTTGTCTTCCCCAGTGCTTGCATTTTCAGGAAACTTCCCCTCTCATTAGGATAATAGAGAAATCCTATTTGGTGTCATGGAAATTGGTGACAATGTTGATAGAGATATTGCCTTGGCACATATTTGCTGCATAAGGAGTTATCCTTTAAACTACTCTGGGAGAGATTCAGGTTAGAGATTTTTAAAAACAATGTTTTCATTTAACTTCCTTTCCTAGAAATCTTTCTGAGAATAGAACTGATGCCCATCTGTCATAACTGGCTTAGGTGCAACCCTCCTGGGAGGCATTGGGGTAAAGCAGGTGACTTTGGGAGGTTCTGTTCAATCATTCTGAGGTGACCTTAATTGGATTCTCTAAAGACTAGTGATTAGAAGTATTTAGGGTGTCTGAGGTTTCAATAAAGATTGTCAATGTTTAAATACTGTATAGTTTTGCTTTTGAGTTGCTTTTCAGTCATGTCTGACTGTTCGTAACCCTATTTTGAGTTTTCCTGGCAACGATACTGGAATGGTTTGCCATTTCCTTCTCCAGCTCAGTTTACAAATGAAGAACTGAGGCAAACAATGACTTGCCCAAGGTCACATAGCTAGTATCTGAGGCCACATTTGAACTCAGCAAGATGAGTCTTCCTGACTCCAGGCCCAGCACTCTATCCACTGTGCCACCTAGCTGTCCTTTCTTTGTGTGTTGAACAGAGTTAAATAAGTATTTTCCTGGGAAATGAGAACTTGTTCAGCTTAGAATTAGCAGAGGCTGGTGTGAGATATCAATAGCTGGCAGAATTGCACTGAAAATCCAAAGCAGCTTTAAAGGTAAAACTCACCCATATTGGTTGATTCCAATGAAAGCTGCGGTTACCTGTGCAAACCTTCTACTGATGCCTTTTCCATGACTGGTGATGACTTCTATGTGAGCAAAGCTCATGTCTATGATCCTTTCAAAGCATCCTTCAGTGTGTGCTTCAAATCTACCCCAGCACATATAAGGTAAAGACAAGAGCTTTGTCTAGTTCCCTTTTTTAATGGCAGCATGCTAAACAGGCCATTGTCCCTGTACTGAATCATCTGGGCTGGTGATAGTAGGCAGCCAGGCAGGAGGTGCACCCCTTTGCCAGTGCTTTCTCGCTTAAAATGGATCTTAATTTCTGCTTTGGATATGAAGATGGGTTTACAGCTATTAGCTATCATATTAATAATTTAGAAAATACATGCCCAATCACTTGTGTTCTTTCAATTCCTTATGAACACAGCTGCAACCCACATTAGGTGCCAGGGTGAATGGATATTTTTCAGATGAGATATTTGTGCTGAATTATTAGGGTAGTCTGTACTACAAAATTACTAATAAACATTGCTTCTGGCTCAATTTAGCCTGAACTCAGTGAACCTAGCCAATGGTGACAAATCAAAAACTCTGAAATATCCAATGAATGAATTTAACTAATCAAGGAACCCTGTAGGAAGTAGATGCCAGGATTAATGAGCCAGTAGTTTCACCATGCCATGCTGTTATTTCTTCACATAAATGCCCTCAGATGAGATTACCTTTGTGTCATGAAAAGGAGAAAAGGAAGGTTACATACTTTCAACTGACAGGTTAACTACCTCTATTACTACAAGACACATCTTCATGGGCTAAATTTTTTTTACCCTAAAAATGAAAATTTAAAGTCCACAATACAAATTAAAACACATTTCATTTTCAGGGGAAGCAATCATTTAAGGCATAGAATACATTGTAGCAAAACCAGAGGATCTTCTGTCTTCTGAGTTTCTACCTTCCTGAATTTAGTTGCTCAGCTCCTGGTTTTTTAGTCAATAAATTCTATCTTTAGTGGGGTGCATTGCTATAGTATGTCCTCTCTTTTCTACCTCCCCTAGAAGCAACAAGTTCAACATCATTGCTAGTGTCTGCTTGTATGCCACATATGATGTTTCCTGAATCTTTGTGTAAGGAAACAGATCCTGTGATCAACATTTATACTCAAATAAGCCAGTCATCAAATATCTATACCTAAATGGGCCTTTGAAAAGTTAGTGATTTAGCAACACCATTCAATGTCCAAACAAACTGTTCAGCACAAAATAGTACAATTCACTAAGGGTAGGACACCTTTAAGTTCTATTTACCTGCTTCAATTCAATTATTCTTCCTTGTGCTTTTGTCTTTATTCCCTTATATAATGTGATCACTTATTTGTATAACTTTAATAGTACTGAGTCAGAATTGTTAGTAAGTGATAAAAAGAGGATGAAACATCATTCTATTGTCTAAAGTCTTTTTTTTCCTTCAAAGGCAGAGATCTTTTCTCCTTCAGCCATTCCCATTTAACTTGTAATACATTGTTGAGATTTTCATTCTTCAGCTTTTGATCTTTGTTAAGTAGGAGCAGCTCAGTCAACTTGGAGAGTTTAGGCTAGAAGGCTTTACCTGGAGATATGTATATGTGTGTGCACATGTATGTGTGTGTGTTTGTGCATGTACATATATACAGGTGTGTGTATATATGAATGTATATGCATATACACACCTTTAGAAATATTCAAGATCCATAACATGAAAATCTATCACCATGGAAACAGATATTATGCCAAAGTTGAGTCAAGCCAAAAACACTGTGAACTTTCATTAAAACATTGATAAAATAATTACTATTTTTTTTCAAAATAGAAAACTCTTTTGAAACATCTATCACTTTTGTTGATTTGTAGCTCCTCGTCAGTATCATAAGTTGGAACCTTTTACCCAGTCAGAGGTGTCACTTTCCCTGCCTTGAAGAAATCCAATGTTTTCAAAGATCCCATTTACCATTCTTTATTGCACTCCAACATCATAAAGTTATGCTTTACAGCAGCATAAAGAAGTTATAAAATTAGCATTCTTGTAAACAATCTTCCATGCTCCCTGGATGAAGCAATCTGTGATTTGTACTGATCTTTAAAATGGGATTTGAGATCACATTGCACATCATTTCCAACTAAAAACAACAACTGCCAAGTGCTTGCATAGGTGGGAGATGTTAGGTAGCAAGTCGACATGTAAAAATAAGAAAAAAATACTTCATCTACTGAAGTATTAAAGATTATGAGATAAGGTACCAAACTGGTGTGACCCCCATTATACAAACAAGTCTCTTTTTTTCCTAATGGAAGACAAAATGATCAGTCTCTTGATATAACTTTTTAAATAGTTAAATCAAGAATGTTTGAGAAAGTAGAGAATTGAAATATCATGAGATTCATCTATCAACTTGACTTCCAACGACATCATTTCCCCCACCAATTCCATGTGTAATAGAACATTGGTGGATGTGGTTCTTTTAAGAAAAAAGGAATAGATTTCACTAGTTGGGGTTCTTTACTAAGTAAAGAAGTCCTTTATGCTCACAGGTAGTATTAATTCAGAAACAGCAACATTTTTTTAGAATTTACCATTTATGGTGGCCAAATGAAGAATTGTTCTGTGGGAAAGAGAACCTTTTATGAATCCTTACACATTCCAAGGCAAGAATTTGATTTAGCTTAAGGTATAGTTCTCTTAGGTGATATAGACCTCTCCAGATAGTCTGGCCTCACAGACACAGCCTGCTGGGAAGTTCCATTTTTAAACCAACTCATCCCTCTCCCTCCCACTACAGCTTGCCATCATCTGAAGCTATAACCAACAGTGTTTATTTACTACTGGATGGTCAGGAGTGTTACCAGTCTCTGGGCAAGAGACCATGTGCAAAACTGGATTATACAAAACACCAGGCAGTTAGAAAGCATCCTGTGGTGAAATATTGCCTAGGTTGGTGGTTTTATTAAAGAGGGGCAGATCTCTCAGCCAGGAGCCCCCAGCCCCTCCCAGACACAAGCAGCGAAGGCTGTTTCAGTGGCATCCTTTACACAGAGAATTTATACTTAGCAGGTTGCCAGTGGCAGGAAGCAAAACTTGGGGCCTTGGGAAGGGCAAAGGAAAACCTGAGCCCCTGAGCTAGGCTCTCAAGGACTAAATTGGGTGTGGTCAAAACCCTCAGGAATGAAATAACGCTTCTGATTCTGAATGAAACAGTCAGCTGAAGGCCAGGAGTGTTAATCTCTTTTGCCCACTATCATTCTCGAAGACCAGGGATCCCCAACCCCCTTTCTTTTGTCTCCATTCATTCATTACTGCTCTTTTACTACCATTTCCTTCCTGCCCTCCTCCACATTTTTCTCTCTTTTTCTCTCTCTCTGTCTCTGTTTTTATGGCTATCTCCATGTTTCTGCTTTTCTCTCTCTCTCATACACACACACACACACACACACACACACACACACACACACACACACACACACACACACACACACCACTGCTACCCTGATGATTGAACCCAAGACAACAGACTGGTTTCTTCACCTTGAAGAAACTCTAGTCCCTAGAGAGGCCATGCTGACCCCCCCCCCCCCCCCAGTCCTGAATCTGGCACAGGTAGAGTCAGTCTCCAGTCTTCTTCAGAGGAATCAATCTGTTGTCCCTCCTAATTAATCAATCTCTTTGCTCCCATGTAAATCTCCTTTGGTTTATGCTCCAGGCTAGAAACTAGAAAGCTTAAAGAAAGTGTATTGACAATGAATTGTCCTAAATAATATGCCCCAAATATGAAGGTCAAGAAAACCAAGGTTAATAAATTTTTGGCCCCTGAATCTGAATGGGCATCACACCAGAAGCCCCTCCTTGGACACCAAACACCACTTACTCATACGCAAAACCAAAACCCACAATTCTCCATGTCACATACTGAAAATGATTTTATTTTATCCATTTACATTTAACTTGATATAAAGTTGTCCGGAAAAGTCAAATAATATGCTTTATATTAGCTCAAACATTTATTAAGAAAACCAAATTCAATAAATTAGCACAGACAATAAGTTAAAACATATCACAAATTGACCAGTATGTAACAAGAATGCTTTATCTACACAAAACATCCTATTTCACATTGTTTGTTCATTCTTAGAAATAGCTTCTGTTCTCTGGGGTTGGATTTGACCAGCACATGCAGAAAAAGCTGATTGTGTTTCTCTGTACAAAGTTGCAGGGTTGGAGATGTCCATGTGCAGGCACCCAGCCTGGTCATGGACCTGCTCCCTCAGCAGGGGCCAGTGGCCTTAGCCTAGGTGCAGTGGGGACAACAGCAACAGCAAACAAAACAACCAAGAGGGACAGACAGACTGGCAAAGAACAAAGATAGAAAAGTCAAAGAAAACCAACGGAAAGCCAAACCTGAAAGACCCAGAAAAGGGATGTGGCTTTTGCTTTTACAAAAGGAAATATTACTTGGACTTTTTTTTTAATTCTTCCTTATAAATACTTATCAAAATGGGTGAGATCACCTCTCCTGTTTGCATCATATTACTTTCTTAGTCTGCTCCAGCCTCCTAGCCAAGTGGCAATTTCCTGTTAAGAAACTTCCTATTTATACTTCCACATTGTTGTGCTCTAAAAGAAAGAGAGAGAGAGAGAGAGAGAGAGAGAGAGAGAGAGAGAGAGAGAGAGAGAGAGAGAAAGAGAGAGAGAGAGAGAGAAAGAAAGAAAGAAAGAAAGAAAGAAAGAAAGAAAGAAAGAAAGAAAGGAAGGAAGGAAGGAAGGAAGGAAGGAAGGAAGGAAGAAAGAAAGAAAGAAAGAAAGAAAGAAAGGAAGGAAGAAAGGAAGAAAGGAAGGAAGAAAGGAAGAAAGAAAGAAAAGACAAAAAAACAATATTCCGCAGCAAGCCAAAGAAATGGCTGGGTAGGTAGTTGGGTGGAAAGGTGGGGTAGCAGGTGAATAGAGAGAAGAAGAAGAAGAAAACAGAAAAAAATAAATTAGATCAATTAGGCCCTTAGATGAGGCAGCCGGTAGCAGACACTTGTCCTCCTTTAAGACAAAAGTCCCTAATATTGTGTTGTCCCTTGATCATGTCCTTGTGTGACTTAGGTGTTTTGTGTGTGTGTGTGTTTGTGTTTGTGTGTGTGTGTGTGTGTATTTCTGCCCACAAACCAGTCCATTGGTGTCTGATTTCAGATCCTGAGTCGACTCCCTGGTAAGTAAAATGGCGGGAATAATGCGTTTCGCGGGGTGCTAGGAGAAGGGTAGGGGGAGGTGAGTTGAGGCAGGGAAGAGAAAAAAAGGAAACGAAGGAGAACGTGGAGGGCAATGAAGAGGGAACTTTGGGAGAATGATGAAAAGGCAAAGGGGATGGAGGTAGGAAAACAGAAAGAGTGATGCTTGACAGTGAGGATAAGAAATGTAGACGGTGATAATATTCCTTCAAGAAGAGAAGGCGTAACTGAAAAACGGAGTTGGAGAGGGAAATGTGACAAAGGGTTTGAAAAGCTTATGGGAAAAAGTAGTTGCTCAAGAGCGGGTGAACATTCTGGAGTGGAGAAAGGACAGAGTGATTTGATTTGGAGGGTCAAGTGTAGGAGGGAAGACGGTGAAGATAAAGCAACTGATTTTGGAGGTGGGGGCGTGAAGAGGGAGTAAGGGAGTTAGAAGTCAGGGAGTAAGAATGAGAAGTTAGGGAGAGAGATGAGCTTATGGAAGAGGAGGACGAGGAGGCCTCGTGAGCAGAGGGGACTGGAGAGCGAAGGATAAGCAAAGGAAGGGGGAAAGGAGAGTCGGGGGACTTGGGGAGCAGAGTCTGGAGAGGGAATTGGCGGGGAGAGGGGATTAGGAGGAAGGTGCAGGTGGGGGAGGCCAGAGGAATGGAAAGAAGATGGGCGAGGTGCTGAAGGGCCATGGGGAAAGGAAGGAGAACAGGGTGGAGATTGGGGCCCGGGGTGCCGGGAGAGGGAGCATTAGGTGAAGCTCATGGACACTGTGTGCTCTAGTGCTTTGCGGCGAAGGGACGCGATGCTCGTGCCCCGCCACACGTCGCTGCTGTCCGGGGAGCTGCAGAGCTGGGGCGAGCCCGTGACATTGCTCGGGCCGGGTAAGGAGGCGGGCACCATACCGGGAAAGGCGGGCTGGTAGAGGTGAGACTGCAGCCCGGCGCCGTTGGAACCCGCCAGGCTGTTGGACAGGCCCATAGAGTTGGGCGGGGGCCCGGCCGCCAAGCTGCACTGGGACAGGGACTGCGCCATGGCCTGCTGCCTGCCCAGCGCGGGCGGCAGCGGCAGCTGCGACACGCCCGGCATAGCAGCCGCTGCCCAGCGGGTGTCATTGGCGTGGAAGGAGCACAGGCTGTCCCCCATGGCGGCGGCGGCGGCGGCGGCGGCCGAGGGGAACTGCGGCAGGCCCGGAGTGGGCAGCAGCGTCCCGGGAGCCCGGAAAACGTTCGTCGTCTTCTTGCGCTTTTTCCACTTGGCGCGACGGTTCTGGAACCAGACCTGCAAGGGGGCCGGGTGGGGGAAGGGTGGGAGAGTGATCCGGATAGGGGAAGACATATGCACACCGGGAGAGGGAAGGAAGACGGACGGGTAGACACAGAGACAGAGGCCAAAGTTAGCGAGGCCGCCAACAGTGCGAGAAGAGACACAGACAGACAGACAGACGGGCTCCCAAAAGCCTATTTCAGGGAGACCGGGTGAGTGGCAGTCATGGGAGTAAGGGTCGGTCAGTCAATAAACATTTATACAGGTCTCTATATGTGCCAAGCAGCTTGCTAAGCGCTGAGGGTACAAAGAAAGGCAAAAGGGCATTTAACCCCAAAACCAAAAAACACCCAGAGTCCCACAGAACATAATTTCTGATTCTCTCTCCCTTATTTTTACTCCCCCACCCCCATTCGGATTGCAATATTGACGCTATACTTACACAGTGTCAAGGTTCTCTACAGTACACGACCCCACATTATCCATACAGTCATGTTTCTGTTAGTACTAATCCTGTTAATATTCCGTGAGTAAAATAAATACAGACCCCAATACCCTAACCAATGGGCATGGGTGTACTGGCTTTATATATCATATATGTTCTATGCACAAAGTATATCTATCATGCCCTAGAAAATACATACTTGAAGGGAGGAGCCCTGCTTTGTATAGGTCTAGATAGAAAAAAGAGAACACATTGTACAAAACGTGCCTATTCCTTCGTTGTATATATTGAAAACCATATGCAAACCTATGTATTTCCCATTGTAATGTTTCTAACACAATAGAGGGTTATAGCTATACATTTCTAACACAATGTAAAATTGAGGTTATACATAATTTAACATTTTCAGAAAACTCAGAAATTTAAAATCTGAAAGGAAAAAAAAAGATACCGTGGGTAACAATGGCCAGATTCAAAAGACAAAAGAAAAACCCTTATAGTCTAACTGTGGAGTGAACGGATGGATAGGTTAATGCAAGGTTTGGTGTGGGAAAGTAAGTGCCATTGATTCACATTATTGTTTGTCTAACGACTGTGACCTCTAGTGTCCCCAAGTTGCCCCAATAATGTTTCATGCCACTGCCCCAAGCTTTTCCACCTAGTCTACCTGTGTCTGCAGATACTTCCATGGCACCTGTTCTAAGTGTCCTCTAGAGTCTTGTAATCTATTTTCAGAGCCTCTGAACTGATTTGCCTTCAGGTACCTACTCTTTCCTTGAGCTAGGTAGGGGTTGCAAAAGCTAAGCCTATCTTCAGTTCCCTAAAGTCCCTCCTTTGTAATCGGATGAAAGTAAATTCTTCCTTCCAATGCTGCAAACGAAAGAAGGTCGTGATCCAGTCCTACACTAGTTGTCAATGTGTAATTCTGCTTTGACATACCTCTTTCTTTCTCAATGAAAAACATTTGGTTAGTGAAAATAATACCCCAAACAAAAGTGGAGGACTTTTGTTTTATGTATTATTATTAGTGGCTCCTGTAATTTTAGCGTGTATTACTTATATTCATGTACAGCTGCCAAAGTCACTAAAATGGCACGAGGATCCCGTAGGGAATCATCACAATGCTAATTATCATCTCTGTATTTTAGGATATTTATTTTGGGTTTACTGACTAGGTTTTCATTTCTTTAATCCAAAGGTCAACTGATGCTTGGGAGACTTTTGGTTATGCATACATGACATCTCGACACTTTTAACCTTGTCGGAATGAAACATTATATGGGATAAAGTTGTAGGATTGAATGAGTTTAATATAGAATTTAGGAGACATAATTTGACAATTGTATTCATAGGGGTCTACCCTCACCCACTTATGAATCACCCTCCTGTCGTTATTCTACCTGAAGTAGGTAACATGGACACAGGGCCACCAGAACACCCCTAATCTACCTGTAAACATGTCCTGAAGTTACAGTACTGAATTGTTTTGCAAACTGAAGTTCTTCACTCTCTCATAAAATTCGAACAAGGGATGAACATTTCAGAAAACTGCCTTTTGGTTGGTGTCTGCTCTCATTTCTGTCCCATGTACTATGATGAGTGTTTACCCTCCTAATCTTTTCTCATTGGAGAGGGTCCTTTTCTTCCGCGCTGCAGTCCCGATAGTTGGCGGCGTGACGGATTAATGAAGCTGCAGAAACTTGGATAGTGAGAAGGATCAATGTGGCCGGACTAGAATTGAGCTGTCTGTGTGGCCTGTTACTCAGAGTAAGCAGGTTAAAGGGGAAGCCGGGGGGACTAAAGGGTTCCTTCTCAGGGACTTGCAGCAGGCCTGGAAACCCCTAGCGTTTCATTCACTCCAGAGTACATGACAACTGGGTAGGATCCTTCCGACCTAGTTCCCCAAGGTCGACTTCCAAACCGTAACAAACCGGTGCAAAACATTTGGCTCTGGGAATTGAATTCTAACCCCAACTTGGGGGAGGCGGAGGGAAGGGGAAGGAGAGAGAGAGAGAGAAAGAGACAAGGATGAACTGATGTTTGGTTTCAAGGTGATTGCATCTCCCTCTCGGTGCATGTACACACACTCACACTACGCAAATATATGGCCCTAGTCCGCACAGTTCTTCCGAGAATACCTAAGGACAAGATGAATTCCTCACGCTCTACAAATTCGTCTTGGCCTCGACTTGAGGATCCCGGAATATTTTTAAAAGTCCAAAAGCTGGGGGAGGGAAGGAAAATTTACAGTGATGGGTTCTGATTCGAAATCTGTAGTGGTTTGTCACTACCACCTATGCAGATCACCAAATAAGATCAGCCACTAGCAAAACGAACGGCTGTTAAGGAACTAAATATTACATAAATAATCTAAAAATCGTGTTCAATTATGTTTTAGGGTTAACAGTTAAATGGCGGCTGAAAGATCTTTTATGGTTTCATGGCTTACTGAGGTTGGAAAGAATCTTCATCAGATTTGATCATCTCAGTTCAAAGCTATGGCGCATATGTTTTAAAAAATATGAATGTTTCCAGTTGAAAACTAGTGCATGACATATTAAAATGCAGAGAAAACCTGAGGGAGATTTTGACAATGCACAGATGACAACTCCAGAAAATATATTAACCGTAAGCATTGGCCAACTTTGTACTCTGTTGGAAATGCAACTATTCCTTGAAAATGCTTAATACAACAGTGAGGGTCTAATGGAGGTTGGAATCTAAAAATCTATTTTCATGATATCTGCTGTTACAGTAATATAGACATACTGTAAATGTATTTTAAAATATATAGCCCGTTTAATTCCCTAGCTATAAATGGCTCAGAAATAGATGGGGGGGGGGAGAATATTACTTTTTTTTTCCAGAAGCGAAAGCTTTATGAAGATCTCATTGGAATCCAGCAAATGATTAATGTGAAGATTTGGTAGGAAATCTGGAGAGCTGTATTAAAGCTCAGATCTCAGGTTCATTTCGATCAGCCAGCCGTGAACTCTGGGCCGAATTCATTACACTTTAATAGTGCTGGGAGAGGAAGAAAATGCAATTTCTCATTCCATTAGAAAACTAGAAAATACTCTCAGCTTGTCCCCTATTAAGATGTGGCAGGTGACAGGGGCCATTCTGGGGGACACGGTCAATGGAATTACAGCACATTATTTTGGTTCGTATAAAATATTGAAAGGCAAGCCTGACTGTGCAGAAGTTATTTCACTGATTTGGTTTTTATGTAAATAAAATATTGAAAGTTAATTAATCCGTGCTAGAGACTAATGATTATGCTTATTATATTGCATTTGATCGCGTAATTTGCATGATTCTCGCATTGCTGCTTAATAAGCCATTCCAGGTTATAAATAATTCTGAAATTGGTTTCTAATAATGGCATGCTATAAAAGGAATGGTTTTATTACACCAGCCTGAAAAGGGGAGAGATATCAGACATGGAATTGGTCTCCATATGAGTAGAAGTCTATTTAATAATTGCCTAGAAGTGTAATATAAATTAAATGTAGGTTGAAATAGAGTATTCGAGACAATTTGCTCTGGAATCAGCAGCATTTTAAAACATATACAATGGCAATAAATTAAGTGTTTAGATCATTCTTTAATCAGTGTGGTGGCCCACATACTGAAAGAACACTAGCAATCTGTTAACTATAAAGAAAACTATAAAGTACTCATCATATAAGAACATAAACCAATTACTATTTAATTTGAATTTGGTCAAGGAGCAATGGTACAGTGAATTGTGAAGTAAATACATTTCACATAAATTATTTCTGCATTACATTACATAATGTTAATCATTTTGAAGTGTTAATTAAGAAGGTTATGTTGATCTGATTACTTTTTAAACTACAGAACATTATTTTTAAAAAATATTGAAATTGCCACTCTATTAAATTGTTTTTATCATCAGTCTCAAGCTATTATCTTTGGTTTAAGATTATGCTGAGGCAATTAAAGTACTTTGTCTCTTTCTTCCTACGTACTTCTTTTGTGTACTTTTGGAAAATAACTGTTTCCATTACATATTTTATATTTTATTTCCCTTATAACTTTCCTAATATAGAAATCGCTGTCATTAACCTTTGGAAGACCCAATAAAGTTTAATAGACCTCGTTTTCTTTTTTCATAAAGTCACTTGTCCAATTACATTTTATTTGTGATTCTAATCTCTATTTTAATTTAGACTAATCTTCAATGTGGCTAGGTTAAGCAAAAGTATCTTACTTTTAAAAACAAAAATGAATATACAGTTACTGTTTCTCTTAAGGGAAAATAACCGCCATACTTTCTCATTGTAAAACGTCAAGGTAACGATTTGGCTGATTATTGTTATCTTCATAATATGGAAATATTAAAATTGTTTTTGTAAATGCTCATTCTTCGATTTAGGAAGACGTCTGGTGTAAAAATTTTAAATCGCATTAGTAATGTCACTACGCAGTAAAATTAAAGGGCTTTCAGTGTGCAATTTCAATGAGGATAGGTTCAGGCCTGTGAGAGTTTCGAAGGTAAATTACTTAGATTTATTGGAGTGAGAAAAAAATGTTCACTATGTTGTGTCCTTTATATACTCTCTTATTGTGTCCACTTCAGGCTTCTGACGACATTCATTTCCTGCATATTAGAACATCCAATGTAGCCAATTTTTTTAAAACCCCATATGTTAATAGGTGTATATATGTATATATGGACACATATACATACATACATACACACATAAGGTATATCGATAACTGTCTTTATCCTCCCTCTTCTATTACTAGAAAATATCCACATCTGAAACAACCGAGACTTTTAAAAATTAAATTTCTCAAAGCAGCTGACCTTGGTTTAACAAACCATTTAGATTGTTTGAAAAATGCCTGGATGATTTGATGCCTACTACCCCAATTTACCCTGAGGAAGACGCCCCGGCTTAGTGCCGATTTTCAGCACCCTGGAGAGCTCGCGAGTGAGATCCAGGGAGTTGAGTTTGAACTTAAATTCCAGGATATTCGTGACTGGGCATGGGGACTAGCGGTGCTTTGGGGTTAGAAATTTATTAGGCTTTGATTTTATTTCAAACATTTCATAAATCTTATAAACATAATCTCCTACGTTATTTATGCTTTCCCGTTAGCCTGGTGGTCAGTAGTGATCTCCACTGACAATATTTCCAAAAGTGAACGTTATTTCTTAACCACCCACACGCTACCGCCAAGACCCTTCGGATCTCTGGTCACTTACAAAATGCTGTTGTTCAAAAGGGAGAATGAGTGTTGACGAAATAAAACTAAGGCCTTTAAGGTGGGTCTGGAGGTTCGTTTTCCAGTTGTCACCATGATCCCTGTAGACTATCAAAGTTAAAAATCGATGGGGGAAAAAAAGCTGGGTCTGCGTTTGCTTATGTACTTGTGTAGTTCACTAAGGAGTAATATACAAGCCATGCAAGTCGGGGTATGATTTCTTGACAAGGAGTTAATTCTGGGCCAAGTATTTTTCTTTTCCTCTGTATATTTATGCATGTTTAATATATTTATTGTCGCATCAGTCTAAAAACACACAGAGAGGAACAAACCTTTTATATTTTCTGTGGGGAAGTGGGGGAGATGTAGGTATATAATTTGGAGCTAAAGTAAGACTTTGCCAACTGACTTAGCTTGAAGGAAAATATCTGGATTTTTCTGTCCGCAGGTGAGAGATGAAACTGACTTCGGAAAGACCCTCACTTCTGTCTTCAGACATTAAAGTTTCACGTGTGTGTTTTGGACTCACAAAGGGCCGAGGGCAGGGTGTGAGTGAACTCCTGCTTTTGTGCATATTGGGAAGCTAAGGTGACTCTAAGCCTCTGAGCCTCACGGAGTACATGAGGAAAGAATCCGATCTAGAATCCTGGAGGCGGTTTTAGCTAGCAACTCAGGGAGGAGGGAGGAGTAGAAGAGACAAGAGACCGCCTTTCTCTAATTTCTGCCCCCTTTGACTTTCCCATTAGGAAAAGGCAGTGCAATCCCTAAGGCCCCACATACCTGTACTCGAGACTCGGTGAGGCCGATTCGCAGGGCCAGCTCCTCCCTCATGAAGATGTCCGGGTAGTGAGTCTTAGCGAAGCTCCTCTCCAGCTCGTTGAGCTGCGCTGGGGTGAAACGAGTGCGGTGGCGCTTCTGTTTCTGCTGCCCTTGCTGCTGTCCAGCCTGACTGGGGTTTTGCCCGCCCTGTGGCCCCGGCTGTTTGTCCGGGTCCTTGGCGCTGACCGCCAGTGAGGCCGTGTTAGAGCCCACCGTGGTGATGTCCTCTCCGGGGAGAAGTGTTGCTCCTTCTACCGTGTCCGAGTTGGGGGCCAGATCTCCCGGGTGACCCCCCGGGTCGGAGCCTCCCACGCCCAGCCGACACTTCACCGCCTCCCGGTGTCCCAAAAGCTCGGCGGCATCTTTCATACCTGAGGAGGTAAAGGAAATGGCATCACTACCTTCCCCGAGAGGCCGAGAAAGGGGCCTTTCTCCGTGTCTCACCCCAGTTAGAGCAACCCCTTGTCCTCTCCGCCCATCAAGGCCTGACTGCTACCAGCATCAACTCCAGCTGGCCCATCAAAGTTCTCAACATCTTCGCCTCGTTAGCTCACGATCTGGAAACCCAAGCTGGATTAATACCTCACGTCCTCTTCCCCACTCTCTAGATCTATCTCCCGTGATAAACAGCACATACCTCCGTCTCTCCTGTAATAAAATACACTCCCATTCCCGGCAATAAAACATGTCCCAGGCCCCTTTGATAAACCGCATCCCCAGTGCAACAGTAAACCAAACACTCCATCGCTCTTCCCACCTGCATTTCCAAAGAGCAGCAAACTCTCCCCCACGGCCAATACACTTCTCACCTTCTGACGAAAATCTCCAAACCTTTCCATCCCGAGAACAAATTGAGACCGCAGCCCCAACCTCAACCCCAACTAACCCTATCTCCTCCCAGATACGCAAATGGTTTGGAAGTTGGAACCACATTCAACAAAGCCTAAGTAATAATGAAAAGTATAGTAAAAAGCCAGGAAGGAACCCTCCAACGAGTGAGTAAAACAGCTGAAGTTGACAAGACTTGTAGAACAGTGAATCAAACTTAAAAAAAAAATTAACTTTTCTCTTCAGTGAAAAGAGAGGCAGGAATCTCGTAGTCATCAGGACCTTGCAGCCCCTTCCAGAAAATGGAAGAGCCTGTGAACGTAAATTTTGTCTTTTCTTTTCCAAAGGCATAGATTAAACAAATCTGCCTCCATTTCATCGTCTTCTCCTTCCTGCCAGATATTTGACAAACCTAACCTTATTTTTTAAGGTTGGGAGGGGAGGAGAGAGATAGGGGGAGAGCGAGAGAGCGAGAGAGCGAGAGAGCGAGAGAGAGAGAGAGAGAGAGAGAGAGAGAGAGAGAGAGAGAGAGAGAGAGAAAGAGAACTCAAATTAAAACAAACAGAAAAGAAGGGAAAAGCCCCAAATTATCGGTGGTGTAGATCTCCCCTTCCTCAAAAAGAAAAAAATGAAAAGAAAAAGAAGAAAAAGGAAAAAGGGGAAAAAGCAAAAGTAGCAACATTGTCCAACTCCTTTTTTGAATCTACATATTCCATAGATTTTTTTTTAAAGACGATGTTAAATCAAATTAAACTTTAATGCAGCACAATTACTTTTAAAGAAATTAGCCCATTTAGGGCGCATTAAGGTAAAATAAGGAACAAATTGACAATTTCCTGCCCTGGCTTCTCCTGGTTGCCGGGGCGAGAGGAACACACTCACCTAGCCTGGCGTCCAGGAGGTCGGCGTGAGATAGCATCGCGCACCGCTCCAGGGCGAAAGCTGTTCCCCCCCAAATTTTAGCGGCTTTAAGTTATTTAAAATAGATATAAGATATAAGCTATAAGATATAGATATATATAGATCACCTAAATGAAAGAAAATTCGGTTTGTGGTTAAAAAGGGGGCTTCTTGCATTATAATGTCCTTTAGAGAGACGGGGAGGTGCTTAACAGTTGAATGAACCCGTGAGCAGCTCTGCGAGGGGACCAATCAGGAGGGCAGCCTGCAAATGTCAGAGCCCGGAGAGTCCCCCACTCCGCCCGCCCGCCCGCCCGCAGCCCGGAGCGCCGGCGGCGGCGGCGGCGGCGGCGGCGGCGGCAGCAGCAGCAGCAGCAACACTGACGAACAACAGCAACTCAGCAGCTGCAATTGCAGAGACATCGGCATCATCTCAGGGCTGCCGACCTGGGCTTTTTATCTTTTTTTTTCTTCCCAACATGTTCTCTGATTCCATCTTTTTTTCCCCTCGCACTTTCCCTCCAAGATCCCCCCCGCCCTGCCGATATCCCTGCTCCTTTTTTTCCCCTTTTCTTTATCCCCCCTCCTTTTTTAAAAGTGGGGGTGGGGGTGGGGAGGAAAGATCAGGAGATCCTGTCGGGAATGACCCTTCAATGACTTGACAAACCCAACCTAATAAACTGGAGGAGATTCTGGGTACCGCGGCTTTTGGGGCGGGGGTTGGGGGGGGACTTTGGGGCGCCAGGAGCCTGAGTCCAAATGCACTTTTTGGACCGGATCTTGGAGAGGTGGGGAGGTTGGAGGGAAAATACTCAGAGTTCCCCAGAGGCTAGAGCCGCAACTTTTCCTTGCTCAATCCCTAGGCTGTGCCTGAGGTCAAGACTCCGAGTTCTGGAGAGAAAGGTGGCGAGAATGCGCCTCTTTTCCCCCAGCTTAAAAAACACTAGGTCCAACCCAGCCCCCTCCTCCTCAGTGGGCCAAGCTGGCACACTGTTTCTCAGGCTTTATGCTCCTCGATGCTCCCAGACTCAGCTCGTAGGGCCTCCGAGGGTCAGCGCTGAGCTAACACAAGTCTTCCCACTAGCCCTCTCTTTCCCCCCTCCTTCCGCCTCCCCAATTCTTCCCTGGCCCTGACTAAAATTTTAACACCTCCCCTACTCCTACCCCCTCCCCAGGACTGGAGCAGGGGGTCTTTTTGGTCAAAGTTTCCAAGTTCAGCTTGTTTCCAAACTCCATTTAAGGCCGTAAATAAAGTTAAAGGCTTTTTATTTTCCTCTTGAATATGTTAAACTACTTGAACAATTTAAAGTGCTTTGCACAAGTGAAGCGAACCATTTCTAATGTTCTGATTTTTCAAAGCCAGCCAACAACAAAGTTTAGATTAGTAATATATTTCTAACCAGAGTAATTTTCAAGATCATTAGGCATTTATGTAATTAGTGCCAAATCTATAAGCTTTTATTACGATTATTAGAGTAAAATCAGTATAAATTTGTACTAATTTACTACTGTTTAGACTTGGCTGTCAAGCCAAGAGGGTCTTATTGTAAATGATAACTGAGGAAATTAAGTGCAAAATTCTGTACCATTTCTGATCCGCTCCTAAACAATCCGTTTCAATTGTATTTGTAGCAGAACATAATGCCCCTTTAAAGTTATTTGACTTGTATTTTTATTTGCAAAACAAGAAAAATGCCCTCTACCCAGGCCCAATGAAAACGGATATTTACTACTCCCAACTTGATTAACATTGATTTTTAATTCGAGAGTGATGCAATTAAGATTATTCATTTAGTGCAAATAAAGCTTCCACAAAAGGGTGGTCCTATGAAGTCTGTTTTAAATAATACCGAGCAAATGGCTTTTTTTGTTCGCCGTCCAATTGACTTACACAAAACATTGAAAATGCTGCCTTTGACCAGATGCGAAAGGAATTGTGTGTGTGTGTGTGTGTGTGTGTGTGTGTGTGTACGCGTGTGTGTATCTCCTCCACTATGTGTTTCGATAGGGACTGAGCGAGGAGACAAAGGAGGCGACAGAGCGAACTCTGGGGCAGTTTTGTTCCCTTATCCGCCCGCCCCCCACCCCTTTACACTTTGCCCACCCCACCCCCAGCCTCGGGGGCGCGCGCGCGCTCACACACACACTCACTCATAGTTGAAGAGTATTCAGGGCCTCAACCACATTGATTCATTTCCAGCTTACAGAGAAGGCAGGCGGTTCCCCTGAACCAGCCGGCAGGGCCGCAGCCGCTGCAGCCGTTTACCAAGCTGGAGAGACAGAGAGAGAAACATATACATTGACACGCGCGCACACACAGACTTGAAGCTCGAACCCAAGCTGGTCTCACAGTAACAGTCCATATCAGGAGTTTATCTGGGTGGCTGCTTTTCTCTTATTGTTTCAGTTTCAATAACCTCCCCTCCTGGAATGTGTGCCCGTGACTTTTAGAAAAAGATCAGCTTGCTGGTTTAAGGAACCGCCGAGTCCCCCAAACAGCTCAGTGTCCCTCCTCAGTCGCCCACTTTTTTTTTTAAATGGCCTCGATTTTTACCTCTTCTTGCCCCACCCCGATAAATTGGAAGAAAAAAGAAGAGAAAGGATCAGGGAACGGTATCTGCGGTCACCAACACCAGTAGGAGCCCCAGCCACACTGAATCCGGAGAAGTGCCCCGCATTACCCTGCCAAGACCGGGAGCTGGGTCCAACCCCACCCGAGCCATTATGAGGACAGTGGGGTCTAGGCCGTAGTGCGCCTCCCAGTGCTTCTGAGCGCTAGTCTTTTCTCCTTCGACCAGTGTGGGGCTTGCTGGTCATTTACAACTCTTAAGGGGTCGATCTTATTGTAGGATGTAGGGAGAGTGAGCAAGTTACGGGGAGGGCAAAGAGGGAGGAGAAAAATGGCCTTACCCCCCCCCCCATTTTTGTTGTTGTTGTTTGCTTTTGCTAAAAAATAGGGAGACTAGCTCGGCTCCGAGAATGATCTGAGGATAGGGCTTCTGTGACCCTGGAGCAGGCGGGGAGAGTGGGAGACAGGAAAGTGCTGCACGCGGTTGGGATAAGGAAAGAGGAACACATAATCTCCACAAGTGTGCGTACAGATCGGTAGATATTGTGAATTGCACGAATCCCATACTCTCGAACAAGTTTCCATCCACACAGACCCACACCCGCGCCTGCACTCGCTCATATATTCTGCTTTGTTGTATCTTTCAGGTCGATAAATAAATGTGTAATAGTTAATGTGAAGACACATCAGAGTCATAACAATGGGACGAAATCTAAGGATTATCCATCTCTGTTAGTAACTGCTGAATAACAATGTTGCGGCGTGATTGATAGCCCGCTTCATTTTATGACTTTTCAACTGCTCTTGATTTTTATAGCAGTATAAACAAACTAAATCATTTCTTCCAAGACTTCAGAGAACAATCGTCTCAGGGAGGGGAAAAAACCGAGAAAGGGGGGAAAAAGAGGAAGGGAAGTCTGCTGGTGTGGATGTGGCGGGTGTGGGGGTGGGCACGCTTAGGGTGGAGGTTGGTTAGGGGAGAGAAAGGAGGAGCAGGGAAGGAAAGAAACAGAGCTGACAGGAGGCACGTCAGAAGAAAATGACAATAGTCTAGGTGTAAAACGGCGTGCTCGCGCTGTTTCCCTCTCCTCCACTCGTTTTGTCAAATGTCTGCATCCACCTGTGCTGTGGGCTGAGATGTATTTACAAGAATTTTATTCCCCGTCATCTTTCCGTTCTCGGGGCAGCCAGAAAAGTGCCAGTCAGGCCTATTTTCGTGGATAATTGAAGGCATTTCCCACATGATCATGGGAACTGAAGTCCCTAACAGGGAAAGGCTTTAGCGCAATGGCCCCAAAATCTTCAGAATGACAAGAATGTCTTCAGAAATCACTTCAAAGCAAAGTAAAAGGATTTTCTATGACGGATCCAGTGATTTTTCCTCAATAAATAGGTTTTAGATTGTTACACACACGTAAAAGTGGAACAAAGGGAACTACCAGAAAATATATTGGTTGCCCCTAATAAAATTTATTTAGACAGTTTACTTCTCATAAAAAATAGAGATTGAATTTTGTACAAGAGCCTGCCAAGGGGCTAGGCACAGGGAAATCATTTTTTCTCCCTCTTTTCCCCCCCTTCTCCTATTTAACGAAGCTCACGGAGTGGTTAAAGGCGAAACAACCTACTTTCTCTGCTGCTGGGACTTGGGTACCTGAGCAAAGGTGGAAAACTTTGAGTTTGGAGGGCTGTGGACTTTTTGTATTTTATTTTTAAATCAAAATTTAGATGGATGATGCTCTAATAGACTAGTACAGGCAGCCACTGCCTGTACTTAAATAAGGAAAGCATACTCAGCAAAGGCTGAGTTCAGCCTTTCAGTTTAGGAACTGGACCTAAAAACGTTGTGGGGTGTATGGGGAGATAGGGGCTGAGCTCCTAATGTCATAAAGATGGATTTATACTAATTACTGCGATAGGTTTGTAATTCTAAATTTCCTTCTAATTGTATTTATGCGTTCATTGCGCATCCTTTGTCAAGAAAAAAAATAGGCTCGGGAAAGAAATGGGCTGTGTGCTCAACGCTCTAATTGCTTTTTACACTTACAGAAGCCTGGGATGTTTATTAAATGTAACTTTCGGCTGCTTGAGTTGTTTGTAAACTGCTTTCTCCTATTTGCAGACAACGGGCTGAAATATGGTGCATTATTATTCACATTCCTGCTATTAAATGCTGAATTGTAACATTGTTCCCTTTAATGAGGAGCGCCTCCCTCAATAATTAACGATCTCACATTTTCCTATTTTCTTGCCTGATGAAAAGAATCAATTTTAATTCGTTGTAAATTACAGCCATGCTTTTGGGTGTTATTTGCTTACAGAAAACAAATCAAGTAGCGTGAGCGTTACTGTTTACTTTTCAAGATCTGAACTAACCTAAGCCCAGACGGCCAGCCAGGCTCTCTCCTTTCCTGAGAAGACATCTTTTGGATTGGGGCGGAGGGGAGGGGGGAGAGGGAATGAAAATGGGGGTGGGGAACGAACAGAAACTCTCCTTGCCAACCCCACAATGGTATGCCAAACATACCACAATTTGAAAAAATAGAACTTTTCTGTCTCATCGTAGGGTATCAACGAGAATTGTTGCTGGGGTTGGTGTCCCTAACTAGCATTCTCTTTTCTTCACTTTCTAGTTGAGAAGCTGGAGAAAGCTCGCTGTAGCGATAGTGGGTTTGGGGTTTTTGTTTCTTTAGAGGTTTGGGATGTGGGAATGCAGGGCAAGCTCGGGGTAGGAGTGGATGAGAGGGGATGGGGAAGGAGTAAGGAAGGGCATGTAGGGAGTGGTTAGATACCAAAACCCACTTTTCATAAAAGGAACTTAACGAACTTTGCTGGGCAGAAAGAGGATGAAGCCGGGTCTTAGGGTTTTTGCTTTTGTTTTTGCCGCTAGGCTTTCCGTAAGGCACACCCCCGAGCTCAGCAGAGGCCCCGGTCCGATTGGGTTGGGGACATTTGGATAGACGCCATCTCCCAGTCAACCCCCAATACCTATATCTTCCCCACATCCCATCCCCCTGACTGATTCAGGAAATATTCCCGGTCAAGTCTGTGGCAACTCTTCAAACTGCCTGATGGCTGACAGGCTGTGTGTAGAAACCTTCACTGCCGAATCGGTTACCTTAGATGGAAAGCTCAGGCTGCTTTCAATTAATTCCCATCAGAGCGATGACAACTAGTCTTTTAGGGGGGAAAGCTGTTTTAGCAAGAGGAACGGGTGACCCTAAACGTCTACCGATCCAAACGCAGAGGATTCCCTAGCCCAAAGTCACAATCTTGCTCGTCTCTTGCACCACCCCTTCTCCCAAGAGCAGGGAGCGTGAATGCGCGCGCGTGAGTGTGTGTATTGGGGGTTGCGCGTGTCAATAGAAGGCGCGGGTCTGCTCTAGATTATCCGAGATGACAGGAATTGTCAGCTATACGGAGGGGGCGAGCGAAAGTGGTGGGACAGAAGGGGCGGACAGTGGAGAACCTCAAATATGTAAAAAGAGTGTCATTATTTTACAACCCTATCCAGAAAGTCTAAGGTGACTGGGGAAAAGCTTCTTTGTTTTTGTTGCTGCCACCGAGGCAAGCACGACTTCCCACACAGCCTCTTTTATGGAAGGATAACAAAACCCCTCTCTACCTGTTCGGGTGTCTGTGGGTGTTGTGGTCCACGGCTTGTTTGTTTTTGTAGGAACACTAGCAGGCAGGTTGGAGGAATACAGCCCAACAATGGAAACCCGGCACCCGGGATTGACAGAC